>NC_137540.1:30900035-31500035 GCF_963082525.1 Nesoenas mayeri
TGTTAGAAAACCTCTCATCTGTGCAAATTGAGCCAGCTCTCTTGCAAAATCTTTTCTTATGGATTCAAACGTTTCCTTGATTCTTGTCAGGTCAGGCAGCACACTGGCATGGGTGTGCATCCGTGCCTCTTTGTCCCTCAAACTACTAAACGTTAAGTGTCTGAGAAAGTTGTAGGATAAAGGTATATCTTTATCATAAAAAAAAAAAAAGAAGAAAAAGTAATTCAGTCCAGTTTGTTACTTTCGACAGCCTTAATTATAATGGAGCTAAAAGCCTCAACGTGTCCCTCACACTCTATTTTTTAACTGTGACTTGTGCGGTGAAGTTTTGTCAGTCGTCTCCAAGAGGGCTGCCGTGGTGAATTCATCACTGGTGCAAGACCAGTGTCTCTGCTGAGCTATACCTGAGGTGGTTTTTAGAGCTGTATTTTCGTCAGCCTCTGAGTATTTTTAGACCGAGGCTGCTGAGGCAAATGAGGAAGTCTGGCAGAAGTTTCTTCCGGGCTTCTCATACACTCTGCTCTCCATGTGGTGGTGTGGACACAAGAACACAAGAGTAAGTGATTTGTCTGGATGGGGAGCTAAACATTTCTCAGTCTTCAAATAAAAATTGCTCATGGCTTCTGCTGTGCTTGAGGGTTTTGGAAGAGGAGGGATCCTGTGTGCATGAAAAGGGTGCCACGAGAAAACGGTCGTGCACGTCTTTTGTTTGTCTTTCTCAGCAGCCATTCAGCCATCTGATTAGGAAACACTGGATACCTTCCGGCAAGATAGCTGGTGGAAGTCCTTTTTCTTTTTTACAAGTCTGCCACTAACGTTTTCACATTCCTAATCAACAACACGTTGAATTTTGTCAGCAGATTGGCAGTTTTACTTAAAAAATATTTACAAATAACCTTCATTTGCTGGTCAATAGAGGGTCTGAATGGTACCAAACCTAGGAGTGTTTGCGCTCTGATGTGTTGTCTGATTTCAACAGTTTCTGCTGTTTTCCAAGGAGCAAAAAATGAAGAAAATGCAGGGGAAATTACTTATCTTAGTAAAAAGTCCTGCTTGCCTACAACTGATCACTTAAACTGTGACATGACAGGTTGTAAGCCCGGTTTATGGTTTTATTAATTTATTTATTTAGATGGAAGCTGCATGGAAAACTGTAGTTCTTATATTAAAAGTTGCATGGTAGGCCCTGAGTTTGGGAGACACTTGTTTTCTGCAGAGGCAGAAGGTGCCAGTTGTTACTGTGATGCACTGAGGAGACAACAGCTGCTAGGGACAGACTCATCTCCCACTTATGCCTCCACCATGAAGGAACTGGGTTCTGACGCCCAGCCTCAACCTGCCCTTCTGTAATATGGGAGGAGTGATGCCACTCCCTTCCCTTGAGAACTTCACTGAAGGCAAACAGTGGTGGGTCTCCACTTCCCAGTGGTGGCATGATAAAGGGCTGCACAGTGCCTGGGTGTGCAGGGATCAAGCTAAGGCTGCTCTCGGCTTGAGTCTCCATGCACAAGTGCACACAGGGCATCTTTTGCCATCTGTCTCTTGACTCTTTCTCTCTCTCTAGGCACGCTCTGAAGATGAACCCAAATAATGCTGAGCTGGAGAGGGTCAGCAACAGCTCTGCTGAGAGCCTCAGCCCACCTTTCAGGACCGTCCACGTCAGCTTCACAGCTGGTTCCAGTGACAGCCTCGACTCGGACACGCAGACTGGCAGTGATGGCCGTAAGTGACCGTCAGGTGTGGGGAAGGTAGTGTTGGACCTGAGGTAGTAGATGTAGTGTTGGACCTAACTCCTGAGAAAGGAGTTACTTCTATCCTGAGTCCCATTGCTGGGGAAGCATCTTCAGAGCAGGGATCATGAGAATCCCATCACCTAGTTCCCCCAGCAACCCTTCATCTTTCTACTTTTCCTATCATTCTGCTTCTTGATGCACTTAAGAAGAATATCACAGAATCAGGCCAACATCATGGGCTTTTTCCTCTTTAATTTGGCAAATGCCAAAATCATTAATCCAGTGGCTCTCCTCTTGTCTGGATAAAACCTCCATCATAAAGCAATTGTACTTATCCTGCTTGTGCCTCATGCATTGCAAGAGGTCACAAGTAGCCCTGCCACAGAAAGTCCTCCACAGATTTGAGGATTACCAGAAAGGCTCTTCTGCTAGAGGTGTTCTCTCCCTCTCATTGTGTTCCCAGTTATTTCTTGAAAAGGAAAAAAATCTGCCTGCACTCGTTTAACTGAGCTTAAAAAATACTTACTATGAAGTCACTTCTCTCATCAGTGCGTAACTTAGACATGCGCTAACGTGTTCAACAGCTCAGAAAGTATTTCCTTTGCAAAAGCAGCCTTCATGTAGTGGAAGTTCTGTCTTTCCAAGAGCAACAACGTTCAGCAATAAAATTAAGAGCCAGAGCTCTGGAAACTCCATTTTTCCACCACTAACTTGGAGTCTGAGAGTGACACCATGCCAGGAAATTGTAGAGGGGGAAAAAAACCTCACAGATCTTGGAACTTTACTTGCTGGGCACAGAAGCAATTTGCTGTCGAAATGACATGGGACAAGAGGATTGCCTCTGCTAACAGTAGCAACTGTTTCAGCCCATCTCAGGAAAGCTGAGTTTTTAGATGAATAACCCAAACGCAGTTTCTCTTGCTGATGCAAGCAAGAAGCTATGCAGTCAATCACTGAATGGGGTGAGCTCACATTAATTGGCTATGCTGTCAGATGTTAAAATATGAAGGAGAGGAAGCTTTTAAGGCCTTGACACGCAGAAGGGCTCTACACTGAAGGTGCAGAGAACCGTTAAGCATGTTGTGAAAGGGTTTCATTTGTTAACCTATGCTTGGGGCAGAGCCCAGCAGCACGTAAAAGAAAAGGTAAGAGCAGTTTGGCACACGTGGGCTAGGCGTGCAGACTGGTTGCCAAAGCTTCCAGTGCTGACGTTTGTTCTGTAAGACTCTGTCTGTCAAGTAAATCTTGCCTCTTGAAATGGGGATTCAGCTGCGTGTCCTGGCAGAGGTGCCTCTGTTAAGTTGCATTTGGGCTGCATGCCGAAGAATTTCTCTTGGCTGTATCCTCTGTCAAAGCCCCTTGGACAGGAGCAGCAAGAGATGCCGCACTGAACCATCCCTGCCTGTGGCTTTTGACAGTGTTTTAACAGACGGGATCTTTCCTGTGGACCAGGCAGGTTATGATGCAGATATCTGGGTTTTTGCTACAGCTTGGGTCATCTCTTGTTGAGCCATGGTTTCCATGGTTAGTTAACTATGCAGCTGGGGAGCAGCTGAAACTGGAGAGCAGTCAATTGCTCAGTGACTGGGTGTCCAATGTGAGTAGACACCTGGGGCAAGGGTCCAACAGGAGTCAGATAGCTCAGCATCCCAGAACTAGGGCAAAAAGAAACGTGCCGATTCACAACATTTCCTACAGAGCTGTTTCTGAGGATGTTATCAGAGATGGGGTGGCAAAACTGACTTGAATGGAAAGTTCATCTTCAGTAGGAGCCAAAATCAGTGCTGCTCATTCCTGGAGTGTCTCTCAACACTGTTCCTTGTCAGTATCCACTCTGGTAGCTGAGAACTAGGGGACCTGCCCCACCTCATGTGGTCTCAGGCAGTGAGCAGCTAATAGGGATTGCTGCTCTGGCACAGCTGGTATGGCTGTGAGCCACATGTGACACTGCACAGACTCGCCAGGACAGGCTGGGAGCTCAGGGATCCTAGCCCCTGCACTTGGAGGTGGTACATGAGAGCTGGTGAGTCACTTGGGCTGTGACTTGTGACTGAGACAAGCGCCTGCTGCAGGGTGATATCAAACTGCCCCAGGGCATTCCTGCAGGGCAAGCAGAAAGCCACTGTGAGGAAGTGCCTTCTGGCAGCTGAACCTTCTCACCAGCAGCCTTGTGAGAAGGAGGGGTGACATGCTACCACTCTAAAGCTTTGGAAGCTGGGTTCAAAGAAAGCAATAGATCCCGCTGTCTGTTGGGCTTGCATGGAGCAGAAACCCCACCATGCACCTTTCAAGGCCTACACTTGCACGCTAGGTGTTAGCAGAGCTCGAGTTTATCAGGAGTCCAGCCTGTCGTTCAAGTGATGTAGAATATTCTCTGAAATAATTGTCTCTTCTTTTAATTTTCCCTGCAGACCTCTCCATTACACATTCATTCTGTCTCCATAACCTGAAATTATTGCTCTTTATTTCAATGTCAAATCTTTTTTTTTTCTTTTCCCTTTCTTCCCCTTCTTCCATGACATGCAACTGGATTACCTGTCTGCAGTCTGGCCTGGCTAGGAAAACAGCTGCTACAGCTGCCTGAAATCAGCCAACTATCCAAATCCTCTGAGCAAAGAGCTCTGTCAATAAGCTGGGGGACAGGCAGTGGCCTGGGGGGAGGCCAGATTTTTTTCAGGAGGATGGAAATTGCCAAAATCCCAGGCCTTGCCCCATGATCCTTACCCAATGTGAGGCAGAGAGACAAGTTCAGTACACCTCTTGGGCTACTCTGCTCACACTTGAGCTGGGGCTATGTAGTGTGAGTCATTCCTTATCATGCCATGCTGCTGAAGCACTGGGTGGCAGTTCCCAGGGAACACGCGCTTTGTTTAAGAGATTGTCCTCATATCCCTGAGTGCTTCGTTCTTACCTCTTAGTGCATGACACCACAGCTTAAATATTTACCCGCTACTAGCTTTTTACTACTGTGTACGCAGTTTGTAGGGGAGTGGTTTTGTGGGGAGCATTTCTCTAGAAGTCGGGTTGCAGCCTGCTTTGCAAACCTGCTGTATTAAACTGGATTAAATCCCTAATCACTTCAGTGAAGGTTTGCAGAGATGAGGACCGTGCGATTGGTTTTGATGTAACCTGGCTTGCTGCTCTGTTCCCTGGGGAGGTGGCCTGTCGGAGTGGCACGGACATAGAATCACAGAATAGTTTGGGTTGGAAGTGACCTTTAAAGGTCATCTAGTCCAATCCTCCTGCAACAAGCAGGGACATCTCCAACTAGATCAAGTTACTCAGAGCCCCATCCAGCCTGGCCTTGAATGTTTCTATGGAGGGGGCATCTACCACCTTTCTGGGCAACCTGTGCCAGTATTTTGCCACATGGAGAAGGACTTGCACTCTCAGGCTGCAAGGACCACTCATGGCATCTTCTTGTATGTTGCTGTCTCCCAGGGCACTCGTCTGAGCCGAATCACTCGCCCCCTCCAGCTGAGAGCCAAATGTTTCCCCCTGTCCCTTTCCTTCCTGCCTCTGGAGAGGATGGTCCCGCCTCTGCCCCCAGCTGCCCACCCCCTCTGCCCCAGAAGAAGACAGTCAGCAGAACTGTGTCCTCCCCAGATGGCTTTTTTGGGGGACAGGCATCTTCAGGTGCTGCCAGCCCCAGGCTGAATGTCAGCCACTCAGAAAGCAATGTCTGCCGCCAAGAGGAGCATCCCTTCGGCCACTCAGCCAGCCTGGGGGGCCACCCCGGAGCTTTCTCCTCCTCCGAGTCCCTGGAGAAAGGCTCCAAAGGAAACAGCTACTGGGGCTCAGCCACTGGTAAGAGCACAAGGGCTTGTGTTCCTAGCAGAAACCTCCAGTCCCTTTCAAACTCGCAGCTCAGTGTGTCCAGCCAGGTGTCATCAGGCTCCAGCCTCCAGCTCCACAACCTCCTGAGCAATATTGACAGCAAGGAGGGGGTATACACCAAGCTGGGGGCCCTCTATGCTGAGTCCTTGCGCCGCCTGGTTGCCAAATGTGAGGACTGCTTCATGCGGGAACAGAAGAACGAGCTGCGCTTCAGCGAGAACAACTGGTCACTCTTCAAGCTGGCGTGCAACAAGCCCTGCTGCGATTCGGGGGATGCAATATATTACTGTGCCACCTGCTCCAAGGACCCTTCTACCACCTATGCTGTGAAGGTAAGCCCATGCCCAGGAGGTACCCAGGCTTCTCATAGAAACATAGAATTGTTTGGCTTAGAAGGGACCTTCGAAGCTCATCTAGTCCAACCCCTCTGCAATAAGCAAGGACATCTTCAACCAGATCAGGTTGCTCAGATCCCCATCCAGCCTGGCCTTGAATGTTTCCAGGAATGCAGCATCTACCGCCTCTTTGGGCAACCTGAACCTTATCTCGATCTTCCAGTTGAGAGGAAAAGAGCTGCAAGGTCCAAGGCTGTGTGGGGTTCTGTAGCTGAGCTGGGATTAAACCTTTGAGCCTTTTTCTTCCCCTTTCTGGTGTATGGGTTTGAATGAGAGAGTGGGAAGCAGAGTTAATGGTACACCTTTCAGAAGCACCATCAGCACACAATGGCCTGTTTTCTCTGCTTGTCTTTCTTACAGGTGAAGTTTGGCAAGCAAAAGCCCTTCCAAAATTGCCATTTTTCCCCTGCCCCTTGTAAAGGTTAATTTAGAGAAGTAGTTTCTGTTGTAACAAATGCCAGTCAGATGCTTATTGCTGCAGACTAGTAGGGTCTGCAACCCAACCAGTTTATCTCTAAAAAGTATTTGTGCAAATACTGTGTTGTAAACTTAAAGGCATTTGCCTCTGATGACACAAGCTGATGAAAGGCTGTTCAAAAGACAGCGTTTTTGCCTCTGCTTGCCTTTTAAGTGTAAGGTCTGACCCAGAAACCATGTGAGTGCTTATATCGTATTGAAACCACAGGCATTGTTAAGATATTGCAGGTCTCGATTAAACAATGTGAGGCTGACCTATACATACTGTTAAGGTCAGGTCTGGAATTTTTTCCTGTAATTCTATGGAATCCATGTTTGAAATGGAAACTTGAGGTGCAATAGTTCAGCTCTTTGAAACCTGGGTAAGTAAGCTTATCCAACCCATTTCATGCACATCCCATGGATTTGGGATTCTTCACCCATGTTACTACTTGAATACAGAGCCTTTGATTTCTATTCTGACTTAACCCTAGGGCATCTCATTGCTGCTTACTCTTCAGCTTGTTTTCAAAATCTAAAGTAATTCTCAAAAGAACACTGTCAGAGATGCATTAAGCAAGAAAAAAAAAAAAATGTTTGCTGAATAGTTTCCACCATTATGAACCCCAAGGGGATGCTTAGTTATGTGGCAGCTTTAAAGCCAGTTGATATTCTAAAGGAAGTACAGCCAACCCAACAGGGGGGCTGTAAATAGCCAGAATGGAGTTAGATGGGATCTTCTACCAATACCCCTAGTCCAGCACTCAGAGCAGCAGCTTCTCTTGCCTTTTATACCTAAATAAGTCTTAACTTTCCTCAGGAAACCCAAGAACTTCATGGTGACCTGCTGTGCTTCTTTTTAATCTGTGGTTCCCAGTGACATGCACACACCTTTGCTCTTGCCTGCCATGTTAGGTGGGGTTCAGAGGCTCACCACTATGGCTGAGGTGTGTGAATTCTTGTCCAGGCACAAACAGCCATTTCAGTCTCTTAACGGGACTGCCTTTGTGTCCCTGCATGTGATGTGGTCTAACTCTGTGCCCTTGGTGTGCTGCAGAGCACCTTAACAAAGCCAAAAACACTCTGACAGGGCCATACTCTGCGCCGGCATAAAGTCAAGTCATGTACATGTTTACACATGTGCACACGTATACCTCCTGCAGTGTTCCTGCGTGCCATCTCCCTTTTGCTAGCCAAAATAGAGAATCATGAAGCTTTACAACTGTCTGACTCCTAGCTCTGCCTCCTGGCTTCTGGTACAGATTTTCTGACATGAAAGAAATTATGGAGTTGTAGTTACATTTAGACTTGGAGAGCTCTAAATGGGCACATAATATGACTTGAGCCAAGTAGCCTGCTAAGCAGCAGGAGCCAGAGTTTGGGCTGTGCACAGGCAGACACGGACATGGATAAAACAGTTAGAATGAGCCAAGGTTACATGAAATAGGTTTAGAGGAATTAAGCCAAGATATGCTCTATGCCTCAGCTTCTTTCTCCGCTTAAGGATGCGTGACTAAGTCAGGTCCAGGCTCCTTCTTGGAGCTTGCTGCATGGAGGATGCCTCTGGTGCAGCCAAAGTCACGAGGAATGGCTGGCCACGAAAGATCTCCCCATCTTTGGTTGCAGTTATTCTTCCAGAGACTCCTCTCTTTCAGGAGTTTCTCTCCTTTTTCTAAGCCTTACACATCTTTGCTATGTGGGGAGGAACAAGCAGGCTTGTTCAGTAGAGGGCTGGAAGGTCTCTGCCACCTTTGGGGACCTTCTGTGTCTTCCTGCAGCCCACTGTGTTAATCTGCAGTCTGCCTAGTTCTCCAAAGCTTGTCTTCCCACAAAATAAGCATGCGGCCATGGCAGAGTATTTTTGTTTAGAACAGAAAGGACAATAAGAATGTAAAATGCCCCATCTCCACAGTATGATCTGATCTGAGTGAATTACCTGCAAATGCCTAGATTCAGACCCTTGCTAGAGGAATACAAAAGCAGCCCACTTTTCCAGCTCCTCTCTATTCTTGCATTTATTTTAACTCGGAGGCAAAATTGATTTCTTGTCTGATTTTGCACGCATGCTGTGACTGGCAGTGGCATGCTTCAGGGTTTGAAACCTTTTATGCTGAGTTTCAGCCTGTTGCTGTTTCCTGTGGGTGAGATATAAATACATCACTAAATAAAAGAAAAAAAAATGTATAATAGAAATGCCAGAAGGCCCCATAAGCTAATGGATACTCCTATAATAAACCTGGGTTTGAGTTTGTTTAGTCTTTAATGCAGTCATAAAGCTAAAATACACAACAAAATGAAATAAAAGTCATGTGGGTTTAAGAGAATCCAGATTATAAAATACTTTCCCACTAAAGTTTGCTGCCCTCTCACTGATTTGTAAGCCTATTGTCAGCTCCTACTTTCTCTCTGGTATTTTTTCCCTGTGCTGATGAGTACATTAGCCATTGGTCGGGGATTTGAGAGTAGTTGCTGAAACAACGAAGCCAAGTGGTTGAGGAGGATGTGAAAGTGGCTCCAGGGTTTAGGACCAGACAAGGGCTAGGTGAGAACAAAGAGTGCTGGCAGTCTCTGTCCACCCCTTGCTCCAGACAGGGCCACCCTCACAGCCATGTTATGTTGCAAGGGGCCTCATTCAGGCAAGTGTTAACAATCTCCAGAGATGGCGGCAGCACATCTTCTGCCACTGCCTCTACTTTTCCCTCTGCAAAGTGTCCCCTGGGTGGCAGGGGGGAATCTCGATGACATCCATGATGTAAAAGCTGTGTCACTTCTGTTGGCAATGAAACAAAATCTCTGGAAGTTACTCATGGGAGGGCTATCTTCTTCCTCCCCTCCTGCAAATACTGGGCCTTGCCTGGCAAAGGAAGCGTACCCAGAGATGCAACCTGGGCATCTGGTTGCTAAGGCTGGGTTGTTGCAGTGAGAAAATGATCCTCAAACCAGGAGATACTTTAAAGTACTAAAGAGACCAATGTGCACCCTGCTTCTACTGATGTCTCCTTTAGCATCTGCAAATCTCAGCTTAGGAACCTACCTCCAAACTTCTCGTCTCTGCCCTGTCTCTGTCACTGACTGATGAGACTTTTCCTTTGGTCTCTCCTCACAGATTTGTAAAACCCAGGAGTCCAAGGTGGCTGCTTCATACTGCAGCCCTGCAGTGCCAGTCCACTTCAACATCCAGCAGGACTGTGGGCATTTTGTGGCCTCTGTCCCCTCCAGCATGCTGCTGGCCCCAGACGCAGGGAAAAGCATGCCTGGGGATGGCCTCCATCCCTCCCGCACTGCCAGCGAGCATGACTGCGTGGTGGTCATTACCCGGGAGGTGCCAAGCCAGACCACTGCTGACTTCGTGAGGGACTCAGTGATGTTGCACCAAGCCAAGCCTGAGCTGTATGAGCGCCGTGTTTGCTTCTTGCTCCTCCAGCTCTGCAATGGCCTGGAGCATCTCAAAGAGCATGGTATCATCCATCGTGACCTGTGTCTGGAGAACCTCCTGCTTGTCCCCTGCAAGCCCCCCATGAGCTGTGTGAAAGCCAAAGATGACAAACACTTACCCCGCCTCATCATCAGCAATTTTTTGAAGGCCAAACAGAAGCCAGGAACTGGAGACTCCAAACTGAAGAAGAGTCAAGCCCGGCTGGCCCCGGAGATTGTGTCGGCTTCTCAGTACAAGAAGTTTGACGAGTTTCAGACTGGTATTCTCATCTATGAGCTGCTGCACCAGCCCAACCCCTTCGAGGAGAAGGTGCACCTCAGGGGACAGGAGTACAGCCCTGAGGACCTCCCTGCTCTGCCCACCCTGTCCATCTACTCCCGGGGGCTCCAGCAGCTGGCTCACCTGCTGCTGGAAGCAGATCCTATCAAGCGTGTGCGGATCACCGAGGCCAAGCGGATGCTGCAGTGTCTGCTTTGGGGTCCCCGGAAAGACCTCACCGAGCAGCCCCTCAGCCAGGAGGAAGCCCTGCGCCAGGTGCTGCAGAACTGGGTGGACATGAAGCGTGCACTGCTCATGATGAAGTTTGCTGAGAGGGCTGTGGACATGGAGCGGAGCATTGAACTGGAGGACTGGCTGTGCTGCCAGTACTTGGCATCTGCTGACCCAGCCTCCCTGTTGCACACACTGAAATTGCTGCAGCTGCTCTGACCTTGGCTGCATTTTGGAGGCAGCTGAGGGCTCCTTGTGGTTGAATGTACTCAGCCCCTTTACACGCGAGAGGCTTGAATCTCATGTTCAGCTCCTGCCCCGCACTCCCACCAGAATGCACAAGATGCATTTAGTACTCAGCACTGTTAATTTGGGAGCAGGCAAAACTGGGAACCTACCCCAATTTGGGGGATGTTTGTGGGTTTGTTTTTTTTTTTATTTGGTATGGTAAGTCTATGGACTAATAAACAACCGCTTGCGTGTGTGCATGTTTCTAATGAACACAATGTACTTGAGTTGATTTCTGTGCCTGTGGGACAGCCCTTTGATCCCTACCCCTCCTAAAGCATCAGAATTTCTATGCCAAGGAGCACCACTGCTCTCCAGAGCAGGCAGCGGGGACGAACAGTTCGCTGCTTCTCCTGGGGAGCAGAAGCAATCCACATAATGTTCCTTTGCAAGGGAGAACCAGGAAGGGATTTCAAATTCACACCTTTTGTGGGTTTTGGTATCCATTTTTTTTCTGACTTTAAAACCAAAAAATACTGCTTGTTTCTGCATATTAGCTGTATTTTCCACTGAAGGCAACTCTATTGGCTGCCTATTACCTTAGTTAGATACTACTATAGCATGGCTTTCCTGTCTAGTGGTGCAGTTGTGCAGGCTGTTGATTGTGAAAGGGTGAGAGAGAGCTCATGAGGTTGATGCTGCATGCTGGGAATTACCCCTTGTAAAGTTAATGAAATGGAAAATCCCCAATTCGCCTCCAAGGCCTTGAGGGAAAAGTCAGGGGCAGATGCTTTGCTTTCTCCATCCCTCCAGCTCCCTCCCTTCACCTGGTAATTCACCTGCCCCTGTGTCTAGCATTTATTCAACCTCTTTATTGAAAGATGAGCTGGCATGTAAAAGGTTGGGGCCACTTGCCTGTGATCTGGGAGGGTCTTACTGCTGTTGGTGTTTGAATTGGAAATGAATACAGCTGGGTGCACTGCAAACATGCTTTTCCAATAGATGCGATGTAAGAGCAGCACAATGGAAGAGGAAGAAGCTGGCTCGACTCTCTCCAGCCCCTTTCCCTCCATTCAGACATATAGCAGCCATCCAGCTTGGTAGAGAGGCTGTGCTGCTGCACAGAAAGCCTGATTTTCCAAAAGGTTGTGGGCTGTTTTTACTCTCTTTCACCCCAACAGGAGGTGAAGATGAGCTGCCCTGCTCCTGACACCAGTTCTGCAGCTATTGGAGAAGGGGTAGGTCACTAGCTGAGCTACCTCACTTCCAGCCCAAAATGGAGTGAAATTTGTGAGTGCTTTCCTCCAGCCTTGATTCACTTCCAGATCCATCCTGCTCTCTTGGGGGAATATTAATTCCTCTTTTTTTTTTTTTTTTGACACTTCATACACTTTCTGTGAACCTTTTCCAGGCTTCTCACCTGGATTTTTTTTGTTTGTTTGTTTATCTGTTTGGCTATGGTTGCTGCTGATGGGAGGGGATGGTTCCTTGGCTGGGCACCTATTTGCAATGAATTTCCTCTGATTGCCTTAGGGAGGAGGCCACGCATGTCCCTGCCTGCTGAAAGAATGTGGGATGGCTCCAACTGTGGCCATCAGGGATTTTTTTTATACACTGGCTTTCTTGCATCTGACTCTGGGGTCCACTTCCCTCTAGCACAGCGGGCAGGAGCCTTCTGGCTTGTGAACTGCTGTCCTATGGACCATTCTGGACACATCACTGTGGAAAGTCTGGTGCTGGCTTGCTCTATGTAGTCTCCCATGTGCCAGCAGAGTGATGAAACAGCTGGAGAACCTGCCTGAAGGAACCCAGCATGTTTTTCAGACAGAAGATGAAGAGATTAATTGGTTTGTAAGCATGGATGTAGGGAGTAAGTTGGCAGCAGCTCTGCAGGACAGCACTGAAGGAGATAGGGCATGGCCAAATTCAATCTGTGCTGGTAATAGGGAGATAATATGTGGGGCAAGTGGCTTGCAAAGCTTGGGTACTCAGCAGGACTCGAGAAGCAGCTGAACATCCAACCAGCCCACATAAACCAAGGTTGGATCCATTTTCCATGCTGAGTTTCAGCTTAGTGACAAAAACTGATCCAGGTATTGACACAGGGCCTGCATGGTGTGGGATGTTAACATGATCAAAATACTTTCCCTTGAGTTTGAGTGCTTGAGACTGGTTCTGGTGTTGGTCCTGGTGCCCTGCAGCAGCATGCCCAGCAGACCAGAGGACAACAATAGTCTTGTAACATTTTCAGCTATATTGTTTTGAGATGTGGTGGTTGGCTTCTTGCTCTCATATTAACAAACTCTTAGCTCCATGCTTTCCTGATACTTTCCCCTATGGTAGCTCATGCTTCTTCTCCAGCCTAAACAGACCTAGGATTTTGGGTTCTAGGCAAATGCATGGACTTGAGGGTTTTGTTGTGTAGCTCTTGTGGTAAAAGCGACATTTAAGTCTCGGTTGAATGCTACAGCTGGATTTGAGGACTTTGCTGGCTTGCTCCCTCTTGCCTGTGCTGACCTCAGCACACCGTGGGCAGCAGTCCCCCTTTTCCTAGCAGGTGTCCTTGCCCCTGTGCCCAGGATCTTCTGCAAGAATGGTGGAGGGATGGATTATCCTTCTTTCCATGTGGCAGGGGACACAGCTGACCCTGCACTCTGGTGGCCAAGCATGTCACCCACTCAGGGAGAGTGGGGGTTGTAGGAGATGTCTAATTGGGAACATAGCTTGGGGTCTACATGCCACAGGGACTGTACTGAGGAGCAATTGCTACAGGAGCACCACACATCTTGGTAGTACTGCTGGGTGGAGAAAGGGGTGTTTCTTGTCTTGTGATGGCTCTAGACACTCTGTCAGCCCCTTTCCCTGTGCCCAGGTTCCCAGTGGTCCACATGCACAAGAAGGGTGGCAAGGCAGCTGTCTGCCAGGGCCTGCTATCCCCATGGAGGACAGAATCCCAGGAGCTGGGCACGGTTGCTGACCAGTGCATTTGTAGCACAGATGAGTTTGGCGGGGAGTTTGTGTGCTTCCTAGATACAGCCAAGACCCAAACCACCCAGACAAACTGGGCAAGCAGTGCTCTTAGAAGCCCTTTTGCTCCATGGTCTGGTGACATCTCCCTGTTTCAGTGCATCAGTTGAAGCTGGGGAATATCCTAAGAGTAAAAGCCAACCTGGTTCTCCAGAGATGCTGTAATATGAGATTTCTTGGCCAACAGCACTTCTGACCCTGTGTACTCATGCATGCAGGGATGTGCCCCACCAGCCGCACAGGTTAGCCCAGGACAGGCTCAATTCTGCTTTGGCTTATTGGCACACAGCAGCAGCAGCAGCAGTGTGAGGCCATAGCAGAGGGGAAGGATGCTGCTGCAGGAAGTCCAGAGCAGGTAGAGCATGGAGTAGCTATCAGTCTCCACAGCAACCAGGATGTAGGCAACGATGAGCTGTGTGAAGACCCAGGTTGTGCCACAGTATAGGAGCTTCACGCCACGGGTGGTGACCCGGGCGCTGAGGAAGGGATGGATGCGGTAGTCAGCCTCCACCATGACAGCCCAGCACAGGAAACCAAAGACCTGCCCAGGGCGGAGACCATGCCACCAGGCAGAGAAGGCAAAGGTGGCCAGGAGTGGCTGGATAGGGCAGCGCTGGAAGATGAGTCTCCTCAGCCAGCAGGACGTGCTCCTGTTCCAGGTTCGAGTGAAGACGGCCAGGCGGTGGGTTGTCTCCAGTGTCCACAGGTCACGGAAGGAAAGGTCTCCCTGGCCTGCCTCTGGCCCAAAGCCCGCCACCTTGAGCAGGGCCTCGTCCAGCACCCAGTGCAGATAGTAGGCCAGCCGGAGGGGCAGGGCCTGTGCCCACACATGGGGCAGGCAGCCCCAGCCGGCACAGCCCTGCCTGTCCCCCAGGCCCCTGGCCAGCCCCACACGCAGCCCCTGCAGCGCCAGTGCACCCAGGCACCGCTGCCCAGCTGCCCTCAGTGGGATGGGGAGAGTGCCGCAGGACTCAGCCTGGGCCTGAAACCTGCTGAAGGAGCAGAGAGGCCCCCCCAGGAGGGCTGGGAAGAAGAGCAGGTAGCTGCAGAGGGGCAGCACCTGCTGCAGAAGCCCCTGTCCCTGCTGGAGTGACACAAGCCCTTCGTGGATGTCTAGGGCCAGAGATGTTGCCTTCTGGGTCAGCAGCATGATGGCAGAGAGGGTGACGGCTGGCCTGGAAGGAGAGAGCACCCAAGAGCTGCCGAGAGTCCCTGCAAGGGAACATTAAGGCACAGGGCAAGGCCTTATGCGGGGGATGTGATGTCCCATGTCCCAAGCACGCTGCCATGCCCACAGTATCGCCCACAAAAAGGGATGCAGCCAGAGTCAGAGGGCAGAGTGATGGCTGTGGACCAGTGAGCCAGTTTGGCCTGGGGGGACCTCCACCCTCTCAAAATGACCGGGAGGACCCCCAGCCCGCCAAGGGGAGGAACGGGGAGGAGATAGAGCTGAGGTGTTACCTGGCATCCTGCGTGTTCAGCTCCTGGCTGCTCAGAGCCAAGTGGCAGAGTGTCTGCCAGGACATCTGTAAGGTGAAGACCCAGGTGTGGGCATTAGCTGGGCTGACAAAGAGGAGGATGAGCACGGAACCAGCAGCAGGGATGAGGAGCAATACAGTGTAACTGCCCATAGCTGTGCCAGCAAGGAGACATCCTCCAGTGAGGAGGAATATGTACCTAGAAGAGACCAGATGCCCTTTGGCTGTCTTTTGGAGAAAATGGGGCTTGAAATTTCTGCCAGGGTGTTGATAGTGGGGCTTAGTCTGGGTCCTGCAGCCTCTGCAGTCCCCCTATAGTCTGTCTCTTGGCCTCTCATGGAGCTGAGGGATCACAGGGCCATCATGGCTGCAAGCAGGAATGGGGGCCAAATCTGGAGCAGACATTGCTTGCCCCGCTTGACCCCCACCCTAGTCACACCAGAGAGAGTCCCCATTCCCTGCCCTGCTCCCCTTGCCTGTGTGCTTATCCTGGTACACCCCTAAAACCACCTCTTGCAACACTGGAGTGTCTGGCCTGGCTTTTTTGTCCTTAATGACCTGTATCTGGCTCCACTGCAGAGAGGGGGGAACTGGGGACAGCTCACATCCAAGCCATATAAACATTCTTACCTGAGTCAGCGGGGACTCACTACCATGCATCCTGCTGGACTTCTGGTCAGGAGAGCCCCCCAAAAGTACTCACAGGCATGACTTGCCTTCAGCACAGCAGCAGGGGTGACAACCACGTACCGGGCAGTCAGAGAGAGGTGCCCCGAAGCACAGAGGTAGTGGAAGACAGCGGCGAAGGGGAAAGCTGCCAGCCGGTACGGGGCTGCAGGGAGAAGGACGAGCAGGTCTGCCCAGCGCATTGAGCACCTTGCTTCAGCTGCCTGTGACACCTGGAGAAAGCACTGAGCCAAGGGCTGCTCTGGCTCCTCTTTATACGTGGCAGGACCTCAAAATACAGAGCAGAGCCAAGGAAACGGAGGTATCTGCAGGAAGAGGACCATGTTTTTATTTGTCAGTGCTGACTCTTTCAAGCACCTCTGTCTCAAGGTTTGTGTGTATATGGAAAAAGTTTGGGTTGATTATTTGCTCTGCCAGACGCCTGGGCCATTACCCCGTAATTCAACAGCAAGAGTGAGCTGCCAAGATAAGAGCCTCTTTGAGCTGCCCTGTGTGCTGTGCTGGGATGCATCTCTGAGCAAATCACCAGGTACTCCCAGAGGCTTGGTCCTTTCTCTTCGTTTCCTCTCATCTCCATCCTACACAGAAAGCTGTGGCTTTTTCCCAGCTCACTTGTTATGGGGTAGTGGTGAGGACGTCACAACATTTATACCCCTGCCCACAGAAAGAAAAGGACGGCTCTGCCACTTCTCAGTGCTGAGGGAGGGTGAAACCCTCAGCCTCACTACTCAGACCAAGCTACAGGGCCTTTTCTTTTACCAGAGGTAAAAGAACCCCTCTATTCTCTCCACATAACTTGTCTTCAAGAAAATAAGGAAATACAAAAATAATAATGAGTCACATAGTTGTTTTTGTAGAAATTAGTTGTTGCCGTTAAACTGTGCATTCATTCAAAAATATGCCATATGAGAAAGCAGAAAATGCTCTTTTGTGCCATACTTGAAAGGCGATTCTCTAGGGTGACATGAAACCAGTTGCTATTGCTCTCACAATAACACCAGCAGTATTTCACGCTAAACAGACAAAAAAGCCCAAAAAAAATCAGCCTATAGGACTTGACTCTTTGTGAGCTACAGCTAAGAAAACCAGACATATTGATATGGAAAGGTCATGGACTTTTTTTTTAAACTCAGTTGATATCTGCTTTGTTTTAGGCAAATGAACAGTGTGAATACTAAGAGGAATACCAGGAACTTCCTTCTAGAAGAAAACAAATGACATATTGGAGGGGTAGAAGAAATAAGGTTTTCCCCTTCAAAATATTTAGTTTAGTCTGGTTTTCAATAAAACAAGCAAAATTGGTGCCTAAAGTTCCAGAAAGAACTGTGCTCATTAAGATATGAAATTTTGATTTTAAAAAATATATCAAGTCTGACTTTCATGAATGTTTCTGCTCTTCACCAAGCTTTCCAAGGTATCGTCATGTTGGAAAGCTCACCACATTGTTTGCATGAGTTATTTGGTTATAAGAAGGCAAGGGACCAAAACCGCACTGAAAAAAATATTAGAGCAAGTGCTGCAGAGAAACCAGTTGTGTTTTGCTGTATTTGTGCAGGGTATATTTTAAAAGCAAGTGATAGCACTGGAGAGAAGCTTTTTCCACATCTATTTTGGCATGCGTAGCATGAATTCACAGGACTCATTCTGCCAGATCTATGGAGCCCAGTATTGACTTTGCTGAGTAAATATTTTTGAAGGCCTTTGCCATACCCACTCAAGCAGTTCCCTGCTATGGTTCTGCAGAAATGCCATTGCTTTTCAAGAAGCAGAAACAATTTCCACAGTAGCACTAGAAACATTAACACACTGCTCATGCCTCTCATTTTATACCATCAGATGTCGGGTGGTGGACATGTTATGATTTTAGAGTGAGCATGTGAGCCATAGTGAAGCACCTGAGAGAGAGCTTTATTTTCTTCATATCCATGGACTAAGCAAGCAACAGCCCGGTTCCTGGCTAAGGAATTAATTGTTTGGTAATACAGCAGGTGAGAAGAGCAGGCTGACCCTTGTCAGACCAAACACTGGTCGTGAAATTCGAGCAGGTATGACTCAGATACCAGCTTTGGGCTAATATCCAGAAAGTCTACAGTTGCTTTCTTGATGGAATACAGTGCTGTTTTGGGAACAGTTTTGGTTGCCTATTGTAATGTAGCCTACACTGATCTGCTGCAGGACACACTGCAAAGTGAAAGATGTACATTAGTACCAAAGAAAAAAAAAAGTTATTTTAAAGAAAAAGTCAGACTGACATGGTTTGTTTTTTATATCCAGAGAAAAGTAAGTAAGTGGGAAGGGAGACCATTAAATAGGGTTCATTAAATAGGGCCTGGACTGAGCTCCTGTCTCAGACTTTCTCTGTGATCTTAGGATGGCTGCTGTTAGGGATTAGCTACACCTTAGTTTAACTCCCATCCACAAAACAGGGATGACAATTTCTGTCTCCCTGTGGTGTCATAAGACAGAATCAACCAGGCAAAGGGGAGATGCCAGGAGCAACCCAGACTTTCCAGCACGCTTAGTAGCTCCAGCATGCAGGATATCCCAGAACTGGCATTGCTGCTCTGGGACTGCTGCTCAAAGACCAGGATGGGTGCTACCTCTCCCATCCTCTTCAAAGCCTGTAGTACAAGGGTAAATCACAGTGGTGGTATTTTTCTCTCTCGGTGTCAGGACAATCTGAGCTGCCAGTGACTAGGTGAAGAGGCTGGAGTCCTCCTCTAAGCCTTGATGAACCAGGGTAGAAAGAAATGATGCAGAGATCAAATCCATGCCCTTGTAGAGACCCCAGGCAGAGACCCTCCTGAGATGATCAGCCCACCCAGCTCCTCCTGTGGCCCGGAAGGAACAGGGTGGAGAAGTGAATCTGTTGGAAGTTATTATAACAGACCAGGAATGCCCCAAATGTCCTTGAAATACCCCAGTTCCCCTCCAGTGTACAGGGCATAGAGATCTTCTTGTGGGGCAGGGCTTAGAGCTGGAGCTCCCCAGTCCATGGAGGGGCCCCCAAGTGCCTTTCTGCTGAATTCCAGAAAAGGAGCACCTGAGTTACTCAAGGCACACGAGGAAGAGACATCTTCGACAGGAAGCAACTGAAAACTATCAGGAAAACCACTTGCTGCCCTTCTTTCCTTCCTCAGCTTCAATTTCAGAAGGCATTTGGGCTATGTTTTTGCAGCAGCATAGGACCTGGTTGTTAGCGTTTCCATTGGAGAATCACAGAATCACACAGAATCACAGAATGTTAGGGATTGGAAGGGACCTTAAAAGATCATCTAGTCCAATCCCCCTGCCAGAGCAGGAACACCTAGATGAGGCTACACAGGCAGGTCTTGAATGCCTCCAGAGTAGGAGACTCCACAACCTCCCTGGGCAGCCTGTTCCAGTGCTCTGTCACCCTCACTGTGAAGAAGTTTCTTCTCAAATTTAAGTGGAACCTCTTGTGTTCCAGTTTGTACCCATTACCCCTTGTCCTACCATTGGTTGTCACCGAGAAGAGCCTGGCTCCATCTTCGTGGCACTCACCCTTTATATATCTGTAAACATTAATGAGGTCACCCCTCAGTCTCCTCTTCTCCAACCTAGAGACCCAGCTCCCTCAGCCTTTCTTCATAAGGGAGATGCTCCACTCCCTTAATCATCTTGGTTGCCCTGCGCTGGACTCTCTCCAGCAGTTCCCTGTCCTTCTTGAACTGAAGGGCCCAGAACTGGACACAATATTCCAGATGCGGTCTCACCAGGGCAGAGTAGAGGGGAAGGAGAACCTCTCTCAACCTACTAACCACCCCTCTTCTAATACACCCCAGGATGCCATTGGCCTTCCTGGCCACAAGGGCACAGTGCTGGCTCATGGTCATCCTGCTGTCCACCAGGATCCCCAAGGTCCCTTTCCCCTACACTGCTCTCTAATAGGTCATTTCCCAACTTATACTGGAACTTGGGGCTCCTCAGGCAATAGGACCAGTGCAAAGGGGACCACCAACCTGCTGGGCTGCATTAGACAAAGTGTTGTTAGCAGGTCAAAGGAGATGATCCTGCTCCTCCGCTCAGCACCAGTGAGATGCATCTGGAATGCTGGATCCACTGATGGACTCACCAGTACAAGAGAGACATGGACGTACCGGAGAGAGTCCAGCAAAGGGCCGCTGCTGCTGAAGGGCCTGGAGCATCTCTGATGAGAGGAAAGGCTGGGAGTGCTGGGACTGTTCAGCCTGGAGAAGAGAAGGCTCGGGCAGGGGGAACTTATCAGTGTACTGGTAAGTACTGATGGGGAGGAATGATGACAAAGGGAGCTACGCACTTCTTAGTGGTGCCCAGTGACAGGATGAGAGGTGATGAACACATGTTGAAACACATGAAATCCCACCCAAATTTGTATGGCCCCAAGCAGTGCTTGGCTTCATGGGGGTACCAAGGGGGCCCAAGAGCAGACTCAGCCGCAGAGAGGCCCCAGATGAGGTCAGAGGCAGGTAGGAGAGATGACTGTGGGTGCCGGAGGGTTTATGGGACAGGCATGGGGGAAGTTGGGGGTGCCCAAGGGGTTATGAGGCACATGGGAGACTGGGAGACCGTGTGGGAGATACGGGCATCCAGGAAAGCAATGTGACACCCAAAGGGTCAGGATAGCTGGGGAGAGAGTTGGGTGCGCATCCAGGGGATCAGGGGGACCCTGAGGCGGTTGTAGGGCACCCAGGGGAGTTATGGTGCACCCAGGAAGGGGGGGGTCAGGGAACATGGGAGGAGTCTATGGGGTGCAGGAGAGGTCAGAGGCACCCTGGGAGCTATGGGACATCCAGGAGGTTGGGAAAAGCCAGGGAGTTATGAGGCACATGGGATCAGGTCCATCTTGGATCCCAAGGGGGCTCAGAAGCACCCAGTGGTAGGATTTCAGGGTCCCCCTCAGAAGCTGATGCCAGAGCCAAGGCCTGTGGCAGCTCCTTTATTGCAGCCCCCCCTGACAGAGCCCCCAGTGGGAGGGGAAAACCACGTTCCCCCCTACAGCCCCGTGTCAAGCCTCACTGCGGTGGAGGGTGGGTGCCAGCGAGGTGCACGGGCAGCCCATCAAGGCAGGCAACACGCACATGGTGCTGGAGCTGCCGGGCCCGGTAGGTGCAAGGTGGCCAGTTGTTCCCTCCCCGCAGGCGGCAAGCCGTGAGGTCCATGGATGTTGGGGTGCTGTGGAACCCCGTTTCATCAGGTGTCTGGCTGCAGGCAGCCACCAGCTCCTCAGCCGGTGCGTGCACAAAGGTGTTGGAAGGCTTGCAGGGCCGCCCTGGGGCCGTCACCCGCCGGCGTGCCAGCATGGTCTCACAGTAGCGGTGCGCTGCGAGCACCGATGTCTGGGGGTGGTCCACATGCTGCCGCAGGAACTTCTCATAGCGGCTCTCACCCTCCGCCCCTGCCAGCACTGCCAGCACCACAGCCATGCATAGGGCCCAGCCCGCCATGGGTACCTGTGGAAAGTAGGGTCAGGGCCATCTGGACTTCTGGGCCCCCAATTGGAAAACCCGCCCTGGACAATCGATTCTTCTACAAATTCCCTCTCCCAGACACCTAGGTCCTTTACAAATCTCCTCTAAATGCACAGGGAGCCCCTCAGACACCTGGGACATCTGAGGGTCCCACCTGGATGCCTGGGTCCATTACAGTTCGGCACCCCCTACAAGCTTGGCACCCCCTAGAAGCCTGGCTCCCCTATGGAACACCCCCCCTGCCCCAACACTTGTATCTCATACATATCCTCCCCCCAACACCACATGCTTGGGCTCCTCACAGCCTCCTTCCACAAACACCCTGTTTCCTTACATGTCCCGCACCTGTGTGAGCACTTGAGTTTCCCTTATGGCCTCAGGGTCTCCGGGATCCCTCCCACTCGTCTGCACCCCTTTTATACTGGCCCCAGCTAGGCCCAATGGGCAAGGATCCAGGAGGAGGAGCAGGGCAAAGAGCAAGGTCCAGGGGATGTGTGCGGTGAGCCAGGCATCTGAGAAGCCCCAAGGTCATTAGGCAGTCATTAACGAATTGCTGCACACATCCCATCGGGTGCCTCCTGCCCATGTTGCCTTCGACCATGCAATCTGGCCTGGGCCACGTGTCCAGTGGGGAGCAGGACAATGGGGTCCCCTTGGGTGGCAGAGGATGATCCCACGTTCCCTGGCAGCAGGGCAGGATGTCACCATCACTTCTGGGGTGACTGACAGGTGCTCCTGCCCCTCTTGGACAATGTGGTGTGTCCATGACTGGCACACATCACCTCAGGACTCACGCGTCCCTTCCCCCTGTGTTCCCTTTCAGGCAAGTGGGTGTCCCTCAGAAGTGCTAGGACTAGTTTTGCCCGACCATCACCTCACATGCTCCTGGCGCTCCACTAAGGCAGAGACAAGCAAAGAGCCAGGAGCCAGCCGGAGCCCATCAAACACCCACCCTGCTGCCTTGACCATCGGGGGATCCTGATGGAGCCCCACGGAGGTCGTGTCCCTCTCCAGGGAGAGGCACACAGGCAGGTACCACCCACCCACTGCCACATTTCGTCCTCTCAACGAGGGCCCGCCAGCAGCCACTGCCCGACACCGTCTCGGCCAGCGCAGCCCCGTCCCTGCGGCCCAGGGCAAACGCACCACGTTTACCGCTGCTACCCGCGGCACGCCCGGGCCCAGCTCTGCTCCCGCGCCGTCACGCTGGCCTCTTCCTGCCTTTCGGAGGAGCGGGGGCCGGCCGGGACCGGCTGGCTGGTGCCATGACTGGGCTGCGTGCTGGCAACACAAGGCCCTGATTTTTTGCTCTTTAATTTTTTAGTAGGTTTCCTCGTTTCTTTCTTCCCCCCACCCCCGCTAAATCCCGCCGTTGTCGCAGCCGGTGCCCGCCGGGACACGACACCCCCTCGGACCCCGCGCCGTTGGTTTCGCCCCGCTGTGGTACGTCCCAGGGAGCCGCCCGCCCCCTCGCGACCAGACGCGGTCCCGCTCTCGCGGGAGCGCCCCCGCCCACAGCTCTCGCGCGAGCCCTGCCCTATAATCTCGCGCGAGCGGCCTCTTCCGCCCTTTTCGTCAGCGGGGCCGGGCCATGGCGGTCGGCAAGAACAAGCGCCTCACCAAGGGCGGCAAGAAGGGCGCCAAGAAGAAAGTGTAAGGGCGGCCGGGAGAGGAGGAGACGGGGCCCGGGGGTACAGGGCGGGGCGCCGCGGCGGCAGGATGCCGCGGATGCGGGACGGATGGCGGCGGGCGGGAGCGGGAGCGGGCGGCTGCTGCTGTCATGGCGGCGGCTGGGCGCGGGGCGAGCTGCGTGGCGGCGGGAGCGACAGCTCGAACGGAGGGCCGGGCCGGGGAGGGCACGGGCCGCGGCCGAGCTGCGCTTCCTGCAGCCTCGCCGTGTGCCCGCTGTGCCGGCGTGGGGAGAGGCCCCGCTGTGGGAAGCGCTCGGCGGCTGCGAAGGCAAGGCCAGAGCTGCGCCCCGCGCCCGGCCCCGGCCTGCGAGTGGGCCTGGGGTAGCTTGCTCGCTGTGGAAGCGGCGGCTCTCGGGTGGTGGCACTGCAAAGCTTCGTCGTGTCTGGTGCACCCTAACTGCAAAAGTTAAGAAATGAAAGGGGGCCTTCGTGGGCAAGCTAGTTAAAGTGCGCTGCTTGTGTTGCTCCTGGGCAGGAGCTGAACAGTTGCACTAAGTGATTTTTTTGTCATCTTGGTTTTATGATGTTTCTGCAGTTGTTTTCCATTTTCTCGAAGTAAATAGAAATGAATGCCTGCTTCTCTCTAGTGGGTGGCATTAACTGTCTGCATTCACGTACTTACCAGCCTGTCCACCTTTAAAGCACAAAATGTTGACGTTTGCATTTCCATTCTGCAAAGTGTGTGCGGAGGGAAGTGTTAATTCAGCCCGATTTAATTCGAAAAAATGAGTAAAAAAATTTTTTCTGCTCTATTCAAATTAAGGGTTGATCCTTTCTCCAAAAAGGACTGGTATGATGTCAAAGCACCAGCAATGTTTAATATCCGAAACATTGGGAAGACGCTTGTCACCAGGACTCAAGGAACTAGTGAGTAGTGGGGTTTTGTGGACTAGAGGGAGATGTATTTGTTCCATGTGCTAGCTCCAAATGAGACCCGATTAAAGAACTGCTGACAAATATTTTTTGCTCATTATATTAAGAACCTGGAAGTTAAAAAAAAAAAAAAAAAGTCTAACTTATTTGCTTGATTTGAGTGAATTTTCTTAAGTTGACAAGAGTTGTTTAAATAAACTAGCTTAGTTGCAGGGAATTTGATGTGCTGTGATTCTTGTTTGTAGAACAGTACCAAACCATGGATATGATACAGAAGGACATGCCTGAAGGTTCTAATGAACTGCTAGTTTCGTAACCTGATGTGTTTCAGGAAGGAATTAAAGAGTCATCTGATTATCACAGAGGGAGACATGAAGACAGTTTTACAGGAGACCTTGGTTATAAATAGGATCGTAAAGACCATTGTGTTAGAAGAGACTGAAATTTGAAGCTTTTAGGTAAAGAGATCTTTCTTGAGAGCTAGAATAGCTAACTCAATGGAAGCACATGCAAATGTATTGCTGAGTGATAAAAGATTTTTATATGATCTGACATCTTGGGAAGAGGAAGCCGCTAATAGGAATGCAGGTTAAGAGTGTTTTTGTAAGGTTATCTGTGTATAATGGCTAAATAGTTACCTTATGCTATTCTAGTTGCACTTAAAGTTACAAAGATTATGGTTATTTTGAACTGGATACATGTGAAACAAGTAAGGTAAGTGTCACTGTAAACCCAGCCAGTGTTGTTAGAGGCAGAACTGTGAAATGACTGTACTTAAGTGTTTGTTGCTGCTTTATCTCTGCTGAGCATGTGGTTTTTAATATTTATGTTATCATTATTGTTCATAATTTCCAAGTACTTTGTAACCATTTCCACTTAAACCACTCTATTACACATGCTAGAATTTGCAGTATACTGGTATTTGTGTTCAGCATCTGATAGACTTCTCTTAAAAAGATTCTACATGAAGTTAACGAAATACAGTGTTTGGTTCCCTGAGTTGATTTGTTCTTCTAGCTGTGAAGCTAGTGGCCTTATGTACTATTAGAAAACATCAAATGGAAATTCAGTATCTAATTAGAATAATACTTTTCTAATGTTAATTAAAGGTGTTTTATTTTGTTTCATACTACAGAAATTGCCTCAGATGGACTAAAGGGTCGTGTATTTGAAGTGAGTTTGGCTGATCTGCAGAACGATGAGGTTGCCTTCCGTAAATTTAAACTGGTAACTGAGGATGTTCAGGGCAAAAACTGTCTGACCAACTTCCATGGAATGGACCTCACCCGGGATAAAATGTGCTCCATGGTTAAAAAATGGCAGGTGTGTAAAGAACAAGGTCTCTGTTGTCTCTTGTGCCTTTGGGAAAGGAGGTAACTGCTATGAATTGCAAATTTTGTGTTTGAAGTGGCAGCAGGTACTAAGGAATGTCAGGTGTAAGGTTTTGAGAAACCTGTCTGTCATGTTGATGCTAAATGACCCTTTCTTTTTTAGACAATGATTGAAGCCCATGTAGATGTCAAAACAACCGATGGTTACCTACTGCGCCTCTTCTGTGTGGGTTTTACAAAGAAGCGTAATAACCAAATCCGCAAGACCTCATATGCCCAGCATCAGCAGGTTCGACAGATTCGCAGGAAGATGATGGAAATCATGAACCGAGAGGTCCAAACCAATGACCTGAAAGAAGTTGTCAATAAACTGTAAGCTTTGGTTGTGTTATTCTTTTTTCTCCCTTACAGTGTAAATAGTTGTTTGTTGGTCAGTTGTTACAGAGTACTTAAAAATCCTGGTGCTTTACATACTGTTTGGCAGAGACCAGGCAAGGTGCCTCATGTTGAAAAGCTACTGTGCCGGTTCTCTCAAATGCTGTCTTAGTCTCTGCATCATATTTGACTTCATCAACCATCATGTTTGCCTAAATGTAAAATCAGACTCTCCAGAGATATTCAATTCCTGTTTCTACAGACTAAAATTGTAATTTTTGTCAGCTGTGGCTGCAACTCTTATGGCTTCTTCTGATAGAATGAGGTTTTCCAAAGTATGCTGTTTGTTTTTGAAAGTTTGCAACCTTCGTCTCAAAATGAGTACACTTGCACTATGTTCCTCCTAACGTTGCAAGAAAAATATGTTTTATAATTTAAACGTACTTGAATAAAGTTGTCAGAAAGTGAAAGTAGTATTTATCGATGATGGAAACTTTGTAGAATATTATGTATTTTTAATAATTACTTTAAACATGTGTTGCTGACGAAGAAGCAGGCATAATTTTTAGCATTCTGTTACTGATGTGCTCTTTGATTCCTCAGGATCCCAGACAGCATTGGTAAAGACATAGAGAAGGCGTGTCAGTCCATTTACCCTCTTCACGATGTCTATGTTCGCAAGGTTAAGATGCTGAAAAAGCCCAAGTTTGAATGTAAGTCAAATTACTGCAAACATTTCGTGTTTTAAGAGGGGGATGTGGGAAGCTGTTTGTTTAAAATGTATTTGCTTTTGGATAAAGATGTTAAAGCAGCATCATAAGCTTTAGTAGCTGTAGTAGTGAAAATGCTTGTCCTTCTAGTCCAATATTTGGCTAGAAGGCTTGAAAGAATGGCAGTGATAATTCCGTTTGGAGAATTTTTGAATTCTTGCCTGAAACTGCTGCTGAATGTTTAAAAACGCTTTGTCTTGGGAATGAATGATGACAAAATGTTTCGGTCCCAGATGACATGGAATGATTCTATTTTCCCATTTTCTGACATTCCCATATAATGCAGTGGCAGGTTCTTAACCTTTCTTTTTTGTTTGAAACAAAACAAACACAACAAAAAATTATTAGCTATTTCACTGCTTATTCTTGTCCAATTCTGTGAGTTAATGCAGTGGCATCTCTTTGCATGAGCTTTCTGGAATGGACTTGGTCATACCTACATTAAATGTTCTCATGGTTTAATTTATGTGGGATGAAAAATTCAGTAATTTTAAACTTTGAATAGGTGCATATCTCACTATTTGTATATAATACTTCTTCTTTTTAGTGGGCAAGCTGATGGAACTCCATGGTGAAGGTGGTGGTGCTGGAAAACCTTCTGGGGATGAGGCAGGCACTAAAGTAGAGCGAGCTGATGGATATGAGCCGCCTGTGCAAGAATCTGTCTGAAACTAAAAATTGAACAAAAATAAAAGTTTTAATATACAGAACTAATGTTTGGTTGCCTGTATTGCTACTGGACAATGTTGGTATTGCATATGTGGATGGGTTTTTAATAAGGTACACGTATTGTCTTAGTTATAAAAGAAAGAAATTGTTTTGGCAGTCTGTTTTTTGTGATTGGCATTATGAGATGAGTGGAAGAATGTAGTTTATCCTTTTTGAAAGGTGCTATTGGAATGTACAACACCAAGCATTCTATATGTTGGGGTTTTTTTCCCAGTAATTTTGATCCTCACAAAAAAAAAATCTTGTGGATGTGTGCAGAGGTTGTAGCTTCTGTTACAGGGGTGAAAGGTGGTTCAAAGAGGAGCATTGTACAGGGAAAATGGGGTGACACACAGGAAAACTTCTGATTTCAGAATTTTTTATTATAACGAAGTCTTACAGATACATCTGACTTAGTCGAGAATTACATATGTACATGTTTAAGCTTCTTGGTGGTAATTTGATATGACTTCTTAGGGGATAGGTTTGGTCTCTGATACTCAAAAGATGAGAGCTGTTTAAGTTGTAATTTTGCTTGCAGTGTTAGTGTAGAAATGCAGAAAGTGCTCAAGAGTAGTCTTGTATGTAGTTTTTTAACCTCTGTCAGAACTGAGGTAACCATAATCCCAATTGAAAAACTGGTAGAGCTTCAGGCAAAAGTTCTATTGTAAAAGGGCAACGGTCCATGTTCCAAAAATAAAGCACTTGAAATTACCCATCAAATCACTTTAAGAGCACTTTTTGCATTATCTTATAGCATGTACCATTTTTGCTTGTTGTTAGGCTTATGTGGGCTTAAAAAGAAGAGTTTTCCTCACTAATACGAGGGGTATTTTGCACTGTCAGCATGTTTTGTTTAATACTGACCTATTTTGGGAGGTTACTGAGATAGTGGTGGTGGCTCTTGTAGTCAGCTGTGAAATAGTTCAGGACAAGAAGTGTAGGGAAGTAATAAAATGTTACTGTTGCAACAAAGATACTAGAAGATACTAGGGGAAAAGTAGAGGGACCCTGCTCTTCAGCATCAGGGATTTTTACCTTTTTCTAGTTGATACTTCTGGCTTGGACCAAATAATATATGAAATGATTTTTTTCTAATTTATTTAGAGGACTGCAGGTGATGCAATTTCATGTGGTAGATCCAAGTTACTATTTTAATATGGAAGGTGATATTTAGAATAGCCCATGACTTAATATTCAGGTAACTGTCTTTATTGGATTGTAAATATAGGCCTACTTGCTCTGCTTTTTCCAGGTAGGTGGAAGGATAGGGAGTGTTGAAAACTTTCATGATGCTGAAACCGAAGAAGGGAATAGTGCTGCTTTTAATCTGCTTTGCTCTTTTCATATGTATGGTGTGGGTGTCATTCTCCTCAAGAGTTGGAGTCATATTTTTGAAGCCATAAATTGCTACAACTGCCCCTTCTCTAACAAAAGTCATAACTTTCCACTGGAGTTAAAAAA
Source organism: Nesoenas mayeri (assembly GCF_963082525.1). Lineage (NCBI taxonomy): Eukaryota > Metazoa > Chordata > Aves > Columbiformes > Columbidae > Nesoenas > Nesoenas mayeri. Next base: position 30,928,485 of record NC_137540.1, read on the forward strand.
AACAAACTTAGGCTAAGTGTGGTGAGACTGAAAAGCCCTGAACCTACTATACAGTAAGTTTTAATGCAATTGTGTATGTAGATATATATGCATGCATGCATATATTCAGGCCCTGCATCAGATAACATCTGTCAGAGCTTTCAAGTTGTGGATGTGTGTTGGCTGTAATAGTTTCATCAATCAGATCCTAAGGGACTGCAGCTGGCCTGTACTCTGTAGGAGATGTAGAGATCCCGAGGTTCTGAGTCATTTCTGAAAACTTGTGTGTCTTATCCTGTTACTTTTTCCTTCAGCTCTATAACAAGTAAGTATATATTGCAAAAAGGCTTGCCCAAGACAATGTAGAGAAAGAACAAGTACTTGCTTTTTTTCCAGTTGTGTGGGGTTTTGTTTTGTTGGTGTTTTTTTGTTTGTTTCTGTTTGTTTGTTTGTTTGGTTTTTTTTTTTTTTTTTACAGTAGACTGCTGGGCTCTGGGTAAATGTATGATTTATAAAACGATTTCAGATGGGGAGGAAGTAAGCAGGAAGAAAATTTGTGTGCTCTGTATAAATATCAGCTGAAAAATCATGGTGTGTGAGTAGCAGCAATCAGCAGAGCACACTTAAAGAAATGTAGAATTGCTAATCAGCAGAGGGTCAGCTCGTCTTCATCACTGTCGTGTCATGTGGAGAGCTCAGCTCTTCATAGCATAAGACAATAAAAATGCCTTCGACTTAATTATAAAAATTTATTGGTTAAATACATTCTTAATTTACAGAGGTACCATAACAAACTTACTGGACTTAACAAAGATTTATTTAGGACACTGTTAGCTGTACACAGAAGAAAGATGATGTCTTCCTGAAGATACTTCCAGAGGGTGGGTCAAACAATGTTTTGACAAATTAGGCTTTTATTATAGTAATGTGGGGCTCTAGCTAACTAAGTTTACAGCTGAAATTTGCTACTATATTGCAGTTAGGATTTGTTCCACCTCATTCTTGGTTTTGTGGTTTTTTTTTTCAGATTATGCAGTGTACTTAAGAATTTTATGTTATGATATGTATGCAGTTTCATGGCGATACTAGGCATCAAGTCTTAAGAAAATCCCTCCCTGTAAAAGCCAAGCATCTAACAGTAAGTTATAGCTGCCTGCAGTAATGCAAGCAGCCTTTAGATGGCACTCCTTGCTCTGAATAGAAGGCGCTGCTGCTCTTCCTGCCCTGCATAATAGGCAAGAGATGATTAAAACAAAGCAGAGTGGTCTTGTCTGCTGACAGGCACTGACTTTAAACATTCAGTGGAAGGTACAAAAACAACTGGTCAATACACAGTTATAAAAAATGGGGAACAGGAAATTGAAAAAAATATAAAAATTCAGTTCTACTCTGAGACTTGTATCAAAATCTTAGAAAACTGCCAGACAAACAGTAAACAACAAACACTTAAGCCTGCTCCACCCCTACAATGATGCAGTGTGTCTCTGGTGAGGACCTGGTATTCTGTTTGTTGGGTGGGCTTTGCTTGGTTCTGCTCTTTTCTCCCCGCTGTGCTCGCTGGAGGTTGAGGAACTGTGTTGGCACACATCATGGTGGGAGGAGCCTGATTTAATAGAGTGATCCACTGCAAATTTATGGTTGAAAAGTCTTGAGTGGGCTAGCAGGAGTCAGGAAAGCTAGCTATCTATGTATTTGTTTCCTTGGATTTCTCTAGAAAGAGATGGCTGGTTTATTGGAATGAACAACTTGGAGAGTAGGAAGCATTGTCCTTGGAGGGGCGGAGGTGGGCTTACATTACAGTTTGATTTCATAGGAGTTCTGGGTAGGCTTGTTTGGGATGGTAAAACTGAACAATAGCTGTATAAATTATGATGTTTCCATCGTTCTAGGATAGCACATCATTTATAAATGTTTCAATAATGTTAATCCCCTTAATGAAAGTAGAAATCCAGCTCTCAGCTCATTAAAACTTTTTGTGATCTTCATCCCCTAGTTGTGTGAATGGCATTGGTGCAGTTTAAATATAAAACACTTCAGGAAGCTTCTAGACTTAAAAAAGTGGGATAACACCTGTGTCTATATTTGAAAGTACTGTGGCATAACAGTGACTGCAGAGCACAAAGGTGCTGCGGACCTCACGTCTGTGCTGCATGTTCCTTGGGCTTGCTTCAGGCAAACTCCAGTCTGCTACCAAAAATGGATGCCCATTCTCTGCTGCGAGGGCAATCCTTCAGCTCAGTTTTGGCTCTCTACTTGTTTCCGCCTGCAGTGCACAGGGAGGGCAGGGCTACCCTCACCAGCTTAGACACCCGTTTAGATGCATCCTGATCTTTTGTTGCACTAGGTATTTGTTCCTGTAACACTTAGAGCTCGTATCAATAAAGCTGTAAGCAGACTGAGTCAAAACTATCTCATGGTCAGTCATTATTCTAGTTTCTAGTCTCCATCCACCACTCAACTGTTGGCCCTTCTGCAGCCTGAACTTCCAGACCCACAAAGAGAAATCTTGTGAGGGTACCTTGATACCTAAGGACTTGCATCTCTCTGAAGTAATGACTCATGCTAACAGCTTACTGATTCCTTTTTGTTATATAGTACAAAAGTGACAGAATACTGTCAGCAATGAAAGAGCCAACTGCAGCATAATTTTTTTCTATTCCAATCTGATGAAGTTAGTAGTTAATCAAGATGCATTTATCTTTTTTTGTCAGGAGCCAAGTGTTGCAAAAAGGAATTGACTACCAGAATTTCATACAACGTGAAGCTACCTCCATTGTGTCTTAGTTTGTCGTCCAAGTCACGCTACTGCTTCTTGCTAAATGCTTTTGTTAAGGCTTCTTGAAGTAACCTCCTGCCAGGCATGTTTTCCTTAAGGCCTTGATAGACCATTTATACTGATGCTCAGTATAGTTGGTATGTGGTAGCAAACTGGAAACTAATCCCATGTGTGCTGAAAGATAAAACCAAGGCTGTATAATATCCTTCATGTTAAGGACAGGAATAGTGTTACTGAAGTATGTTCCAGTGCTTGAGTGACAAATGAAATGCAGACTGAGTGAAGACTGGCTTTCCACTTACAGGAAAGGAGTGGAGGGGCAAATAGTTGGAATAGTGCAGCTCCTGCATGGAGGGGGCTGAGAAAGCCCAGTAAACACTGTTTGTCACAGCTCGCTTCAGCTTGGAAGGAAGGAACCATGGTGCTCCAAGACCAGGGGGCAGTAGTAGAATCTAAACCTACAGCTGTAAAGGATTTTTGGAGAAGGGAGGAAGGCATAAGATAATTCATACCAATATGAACATTATCCGTTAAGAGGCAAAATACTTGAGTTTTGTGATCTTTCTGTATAAGCAGCTTGGGCTAAGAATTGAAGAATACTACACAGGGATTTGCTTCTGAGTTTTCCCTCTTGCTGAAATTAAATTATCTAGTATTAGATCTGATATTTTCCTGCTATGAAATATCAGTTATCTTCTTCATCCTCTAAGTCATAAAACCAAGTGGATTCTACTGCTAAGGTGGAAGTCAAGCAGTAATGAAACCTGAATATTAAACTTGATCTACATAGTGAGTGCTGTAATTATATCTTTAAAATAATTTTTTAATTTGCATTTTAAAAGTTTTTAAAGAAACCCAAAGAAGCTTACTTTATGCAGACTTTGTGCATGATAAATGTAATACCAGACAGTAAACATACTAGAATGCTATTTAAGTTAAAATGGTGTTGCACCACAGTATTTCCCTAGTTGAAAACAGCTAAAAATCCTGCTTGTATTTGCTCTCGGAGCATTCATGAAGCATGACTACATACACCATCACGAAAGACTAAGATTTTCTTATTTTACTTCAAGATTCCATTATGACTGTCTAGAAAAAGTAGTGCAAAACATTGATAGTCAAAACATGTTGATGTCTTTGCTGCTGTGCCTTTAGGATAGAAAACATTCTCTCCCACATGCAGGGAGTTCAAAGAGAGGCAACACTTCACGGTGTTTTTAAAATCTGAACAAAGTTCTTGGGAAATATCCCAGACTTTCCTTGTATCTCTCCACTCATCCAGTCCTCGTCTACAGATTCCAGCTCTGTTATTGTATCACCTGCCTGTAAGAGAAGGAGTAACATGAGCCAGGACAGCTTACCGTGCTGTGACAATGCATGCATAGCTGATGATACTCAGAAGCAATTAATATCAATCATTTAGAAAAAGTAGGATGTGGCCAGTTTTTCTTTGCGAAAACCAACTGAAGCTTTTTTTAGGGTAAATACTTGTCTATGCTGAAAAATCACCACTGTCCAGAAGGAACAAACAGTGCTGCTGGGCAGCTTCTTGAGTTGCTTAAGTTCTCCATGTAGGCAGGTATGTTAGAGAGCTACTCACAGGCCCCCTGCCTTACTCATTAATTTGCATGTATTTCACTGCTCTATTATGAGGTTTATTTTCTTCAAACACTTCAAAGCTTGCTTTTCTCAATTTAGTACAAATATTTTCCAGCAGTTAGACATGTCCCTCCTTCCTTTGGAAACTTTCCCAAGAATCACTAGTGTGGCTGTTAAAAACAAACTGCAGCTCCTGTTTGATCCTTGTTTCTGCTTTCATTGTCCCGTGCCTTCAGCTTAAGTACTGTCATGGCCTTGGCCTTTCTGCCAGTACCTCCGTTCCCCTTTTCTGCTTTAAAGAATCATCTATCCTTTCAGCGCTGCAAGCTGCTAATACTGAAACAAATTATTTTGCTGGTTTTAGAAGAGAAAAATAGTGTTTTCTACCTGATAATCACAATTTTGGGCCTGCTGTGGAAGTCTGCTGTTTCTTAGAAACTTGCTTTTGAGGACGTGGTTACCTAAATCATGACTTTGAATCAACAAGGGCATGCTGTTTCTTGTTCATGCTGCTTAATATTATCTGAGCATCCAGCAACTATTTAATTTCTCCCCTCGCTCCCATGGCAACTCTGAACATTTAGATGTGGCTGTACCAGGTGTCCCTTAGAGGCATTGCTGCTGTAGCAATGGCTCTCTTACATGATCCTCCTTCTCTTTGCTGTCTTTCTAGTTAAAAAAGAGGCTCCCTTGACCATACCAACCGATCAAGAACTGAGTGTACTGTAAAGTTAGGTTTGTTTGTCTTGTCATGTATCAGAGAGTCAAAGGAATTTTGCAACTTGTGACCTCTTTTTAAAGTCTTCAGTGAAAAGTTTGCCAGTATGAAATAAAGTGTTAAAGGCAAAAGATTTTTGAGAGAGGGCATTTATCAAACTTGTTAATATATATGCCTGTTCTATGTGCTTTGTTCTTTCTTGTTTCACGCCTATTTTCACACCAGATAATTCCTATTTTTTTTGCATTCTTCAGGAGTGTAAGACCTTTTGGAAAATTGGGCTGAATTACTTACTTTGAAGGAAAGCTCATCTTCATTTTCTCCATGAAAATCATAAAGAGCTTTGGCTTTTCCTTTCTTCCCTCCTCCAAACTGTGACAGCTCTACCCTGGCTGCAGAACATGGACAAGGCAAGTTATTCGGATTGGAGTGACATAAATCTCTGTTTCTAAAGAAGTCTCCTGTCATTCTTGCATTTTTCTCCCCACTAGTGTTCTACTGCCTGTCCAGATGTTGTTACTATTGTTACTTGGCAAATTCACTTTCCTACTGGAATAAAAATCTCCTCTGGCACCAGTGCATTTTACAGTACTAACACATTCTCATGGCTCTGCTTCTAGGAGGACTAAATTTAAAGTTCCCTTACTTGAACTTTTCAATGGCAATATCTAATAGAAGCTGTCTTTTCCTCTTTCTACTTGGAGATGAAGCAGCACATGGTGTGTGCTAGTTGTCAGTTAGGTGGAATTTATTTTCTGTCAACTTTCACTCATGACTTTACTTGCAAAAACTATGGGAAAGAATTATGATTTTTCTGTGTCCTCTGTGAAGGTTTTGACTGCATTGATTTGGGGACCAAACAGAAGCTTGAGGAGAGCAAGCAGTGTTTGTTCCTTTTTTTCACCAAGGGGATTACAATAGTTCTGTGCCAAGACCCAACGGTTGCACTTATTTACAGCTCTACCAGCTCTTTGGCTGTGCTGCAGTGTTTCTCTTCAGCTGACTGAGAACCTGGCTGCCTCCCATCTTCTGCACCCCTGAATTCCTACTAAGGGCAGTGCTCAATGGTTCTGTTTTGCCAGTGCCCAAACCACACTTGAACCATCCCAGAATCTCTGTCACCTCCCACATTACTTGCCAGTATTAGAAAGGCTGGTTCAATGCTTAGTTCAGCTTTAGGATACTAAGGACTGTGGTAGTGTGTGGCTTGTTAATGCAATGGAATGGTTGGGTTCTCCCAGAACTCTGCCATGACTGTCACAACACAAGGAATAATGATTTGCCATCTAGTAGGAGCACTGTACCTGAGCAGGTCTGAACAAAAACTGCTGGGAAAATCCCTTCCTTTTCATTCAGTCTTCCTCTATACCACTCTGAATCTACTTGCTCCAGTATTTGGATGTAGTCTCCCTTTTTGAAGGATAAATCATCTTTGGTTTCTGCTGTAAAATCATGAAGCGCTTCACACCACTCTACTGAGCGTCTGTTGTTCTATTCAAGTGAACAGAAAATACATGCATTAATTTTAGAAGCATTAATAGAGCCCATAAGCTGATGGATACTGATGAAAGCAGCTGCACAGAACACGGGTGTCCTGACTTTTCTAATACAATAGTGTCACTGCAGATGTAGACTAGAATGGCATTTCAGCAATTACCACAGAATTTCATCTAGGCTTGGGCACATTCCTTTTTATCACTGGTGGAAGCGGACAGGATTAATAAACTCAAAATTAGACCACTGCAGCAATCCTTAAAACAGAGCTAACAAGAATTTGCTTAAGCACAAAGGATAAAAATTTACTTATGTTAATTTGCCAGAAGCTATGAATTCAATCACTTTCGGCCAGCTCTCAGAACTCAAGATGTGACCATGCAGCATTGTGTGCTGTGGGAGTTGGGTTATATTCAGGTTTAAAGTTGTGCAGCTAATCTGACATTATAATAGAAAGTCTATGCAAATCTGTGAAACTGCTATGTAAATTCTGGCACTCACCTAAAAAGCTTTATTACCTGAGGAAGGGAAGAAGAAACCTCCACCTTGTTCTTCAGTGCTGCTCCTGTACCTACGTAAGTAAAGCACAACTTAGAATAGCAGCAACGACTATTCAAAACATTGCTAATGATAGAGATTTTAGATGGAGTAATTATTAAGAATAGCTTTTTAAGAAGTCCTACTATTCCTTGTGATTTGTTTTTTTAAATCTATCTTTTGTCCCTTTCTACCTCTTTCCTGCATTCATTGTCATTTTGGACTTTTCTCCTATATGCTGCCTATATGCATGCAGTACAAAAACATGTTCTTGAAGATTTTTTCGCAAGCATTCATACCTGCTCCAGGCAGATCTTCAATTATTTCTACAAAGTTCAAGGGGAAAATTCCAGACATGCCTCTGAGCTCTCCTTTGGCCCACTCTTCATTTACATATTCTTTAAGGATGATAGTTTCACCTTCTGAAAAACTGAGCTCATCTTGCTGGTCTCCAATAAACTCAAATCTTGCTACACATCTTGGACCTCTGCACAAACAAAAAAGAAACTTACTTTGCTTGCTTATTGTTATTGTCCACTCAATAATAAAGCATCATTGTGCAAAATATGGACTGATATGTTTAATTAAAATAACAAAAGAATGCACTGAAGCTAGAACATGTGGAAAATGGGGGTCTAGCCCTGGTTCTTATCTCTGCTTTGTGAGGAGGATGAGTATGGAGTCTGGAGGAGCTGGATGCAACTTCTGCATCCCCATTCCTGGCTGTTATCTTATTTTGCAACAACAAAAAACACAACACTTTTTTTTTTTCCTGGGCTACCTCTCCCATTTTATATTTTTGCCTATATCCAAGTAAGTGTCTTGATATACTTCTGTTATGAGTTGGATTTTCTTTGAGCTAGCATCCAACTGAGATGCATTCAAACATGAGTGGGGGGTGGGTGTTGTGTATTTGTTCTAAATCTCAAACCCATGGAGGTTTCACAGGTGGAAGCTAGTTGTAATCTACTCTGACAAACATTTTTCTGTATAATCCAGCCCAGGCATGGGGAAATAACTTATCTATTGAAGAAAGAAACATCAATGCATTTGATGAATTTAACGTAATTTGGTATAGCACTGAAAAAAATTATTTTTTTTAGTCACTTAAATAGATTTAATAACTTAATAAATGAATAAAATAGATTTAAGAAATTATTCTACGAAAAAAATTGATTTATCAGAAGTACCATGCTGGAAAAAGGTGATAATAGGCTTTAATTTTTTCTATAGGATCATAGTATTTAAACCAATGTAAGAAGCTCATCTATTTGCAAAAGCTTCAGGACAGAGCTAGAGCTAGCACTTTCTGTTTCTCACTTAGTTGCAGAAGCAGCTTTCAAAAATGAAAGTTTCTTTTAAGACAAGCCAAGCTCGATCTGAAGAACAGACCAAATAATCGCACTGATACCAATGGTTCCTGCCTCTGCCTGAATTTGCTTCAATTGCTATAATGAATGATCATGAAATCAAATCATCATAAAATAGAAACAGCATGAAAAGTTGTTCCTTGCCCACAAATCTTAGTACAAGTTGTTTGCAAATGAGAAATTAAAAGTTATTGAAATACATTTGATAATTTACTCTGGGGAACTTTAGATTAACCTGTATAGTTAGACACTTTAAGGTTAGATAGATTTGTTTACTTAACATACAGCTGTATCCTGTCCCATTTTATCTTGTTCTTTCAAAAGAGTAGGAGCCTGACCGTGTTACACCTTGAGGATACTGGAAGAAAGTAGCAAGGCCAGGAGTAAAGAAGAGTGCAATGCTGCTGAAGTTAATCAGATTGGCTCACTGTTTCTGTAACCAATTTTCATTAAAAACCATGGGAAATGTTCTTCTAATATAGCTCATAAAAGGAAGGAAAGTGAGTGGACTACATCTACATAAACATTTATTATAAAGTGATCTACCAGTTTTCTGAAGCCATGAAGTGAGTTTTTACACTTTTTTTCACTTGGATGTGAGTTTTACTAAAACATCATAAACTTTATGTTTCGAGAGCCTTATTGTTAAAATATATCTTGATGAAGAAAATGTTAACCATATTAACCTCAGCACAGATAACACCTGCTTCAAAGTTATCTTTCTTTTTACTTCCTAGTAAATCAAAATGAGGAGGAAAAATAAGATTTATCATCTGACTCACTTGATACATCGTGATGAACAGGGTATTTTTTTCCTGTTGCTTTCTTCTGGAACATCAATCTAGTAAACCAACAAAAAAAGTCAAGTCTTCCATTTCAAGCTCATGGCAACATAACTACAATAAACTTGGAACTGGTCAAAATAATCTATTTTTCAGCTAAGCATCAGCTCTAGTTATGACCTCTGTGACACCCTAAAGTTGCTGGCATGCTATGATATATGACCATATTAATGTAGATTTTGGGTTTGTATGCCTGATTTCTCATTTTTCAATCTCATGCGTAGGAGCACAATTTGATGCTGGTTTACTGTTTCTACTTGTTGCATGACTAATTGACAAAATATGGGACTGGATGCTACTAGATGCTGTTGCATTGAGCTCCCAACTTTCCATTGGTAATTGCTATCTATTATTTACTAGCACAATATATCACAATAGACAAAATTATTGTTTACATTTATCCTTTCTGGGCTTTGGTAGCCAGCTCTCCTCCAAACAACAACACTTCTCACAATTCTCATTTGCATTGGAGAAACATAATTTAGAAAATCAATACATGGATATATCAAACAGAAAACATTCAAGTCCTTTATCACAAGAGGACTTCAATTGTAATTTTGGTGTGACATGAAGGATGACCTGTGGGATGGATAAGGCTACAAGCCTAGAAACCCTAGCGAGGAGCTTTGGGTTACAGCTCACTATCGCATGAGCCAGTTCTCATAAAAATCAACAAGAATGTTGCATTAGCTTATGCGAAGGACTGGAGGAAATCACGCTGCCTGTTAGGACACATAATCTTTGCAATGCTCTTGCTAAAATTGCTGGTATCTGTGGTGCTCTGAAGGGCCTGTGGAAGTAAGAACCATGTAGTATTGTTACTCGTCCAGACCTAAGCTACTACCCAGCTGAATATTATAAAACACACTATAGCGTATTGTATAGCGATCTTGTATCAAGATCAAATCTGGCACAAATGAACAGGAGAATTCACTCATTAAACTAGCCTCATGTACTGCATTTGTTTTTTTTTTTTAAATTTTGCTGAAACAAAAGATTTTTGCATTCAAAAGGGTAACCACCTTTTACAAATAAAACAGAAATTTGAAACACAATTTCCCTAGCTTTTATGAAGTTGTATCTGTCTGTATCGATGCTGAATTTGACCCAAATACTCATTCCACTGCTTTACCATAAAATCTTTTCTCTATTAGCTGTCAGTAGTAACAAGATCTTTTATATTAAATTGTTGGTCTGTGTAGAAGCAGCAAATCAATTTAGCTAACAAGTCTTTCTCATGAAAGCAAATTGAGCATGGTGCTACTATTACTAACCCCGACTTTAGTTCTTATTCTTCAGCACTTCTCAAATCTTACAATTTTTCTCCAATAATGCCTAAACCTAAACTAAACAGACAAATTACACTCTCATAGTTACCAAATCTTCACAGAAAGGGTTGTCAGGCATTGGAACAGGCTGCCCAGGGAAGTGGTGGAGTCAGCATCCCCGGAGGTGTTTAAAAGACGTATAAGATGAGGTTCTCAGGGACATGATGTAGAGGTCGACTTGGCAGAGCTAGGGTAATGGTTGGACTCTATGATCATAAAGGTCTTTCGCAACCAACACAATTCTATGATTCTCAATGCTTGGTGTTGTCCTTGTAGCAGCAGTGCTCACCTCTGCCAGGGGTCCCAGCTCAACACAGACACTTCGTGTCTTCAGTGCCCAGCTGCTGGTGCCCAGCATCGCTTTAGCATTCCTTCATGACCATATGCCTGGTGTGGGGAGCCCAATGGCCCTTCTACAGTCACAAAAGGGACTTCAGTCTCAGACTCAGGCTTGCAATAGATTTGACCCAGCTTTTGACGCAGTGAATCACACTGTATCACTTTTAAAGATGAAGCACTCAACTAATTGCTATTGGGCTCCAAACCAGCACCTGTCTCTTGCCTGCCATTTACTGTCAAGTGTCACACTCAGTAACAGGATTGCTTTAAGCTGCTCATTTGCAACCACACAATATCCTTGCGCTGTGCCAGCACAGCCATTTGTGCAGCCACTTAGTAAGCCACTTAGGCAAATTGATCCAGCTGAAAAAAAAAATATTCTAGGAAAAAAAACCCACATATTTCGTTGGATCCAACTGCTGCCCTGACCTCGTTCACTAACTGGCTATAAAAGTGGTGATTCCAGCACAGTTCAAGGGAGAAGAAAATAAGAAAAGCTGGGGGGCTAAGGGGAGGCATAAAAAGCAACCATCTTACTGAGTGTTGATTCCTACATGCAGCTGTAAAAAATAGTCTGCTTGGTAGACTCTGAGAAGCTGACAAGCTGACAAAGAGAATCTGGTAAGGGCCATGATTTTCTCACTTGTCTTCAAATTAACAGCAAAATAATCCCCATAACACAAGTTGCTTGTGCCAAATCAAGCATCTTTCTAATACCATGCAAACAAGTTGATATGTCTTCTGTGTTGCCAGAGGGAAAAGAGATTATCTAAATACAGAATGGAGCTAAATACACAGGAGCTATAGTAAAATAGAACAAGAAAAGAAATGCAATAGGATCTTATACAAGCAATGTACAGAAAGCCTACATACAACTACTTTAACAAAGTTGGCAGGAAATATCCCTGTGCGATTCCCACATTTTCCTCTGTACCACTCGGTATCAATTTTCTCCAAAAGACAAACGATGTCTCCAGCATGAAGGTCCAAGTCATCAGCATGCTCTGAAAGACAGCAGCATCTCAGTTAATGGTAGTTGTCACACTCACTCATTTTCTGTAAGTAAAACCTTCTTAAATACCACAGTCAAAACCAGACCAAGTTTTCAAAAAGTCTTAATTATACTTGATAAACCAGTTAGCTTTAACTAAAAGACTGGCCCAACTATAGCTAAACCCATGGATTTCAACAACTCTACATGCAGACCTTGCAGGCTGAGCATCCTCATCATTTTTAAGCTCTAATAATTCTTAAGAAAATTCCCATTTGAAAGTCCTGGAGTAAAGCAAGCTTCCAGAATATTCACATTTACTTACCTGCAGGAAAATCATGCAGGACTACAGCATGAGGCGCACTTGTGTCAGAAACTTTTGGAGGGTGGTTTGAATCCTGACAACAACAAATAAATCCAAGTAGTTTATAAATCATGTAAGATACTAACAGAGATTCTCTGTTATGTACTCTGGAAGTAATTTTCTGACTTTGGACACAATGGTGCTCTGGTATCAGAGAATCACCTTTGGAGGCAATGGTTACTATTGGTCACACAGCTATAGGTCTCAGTTCTGTATACCTTTCACCAGTGTAAACCAGAATGCATTTCACCAAAATCTACTTTTAAGCCAGTAAAAGGAAGGGAAGGCATGTAAATTTTACCAGTATAGACAAAGCCTCAGGTATTTCTGTGGGCCAGAAATCTAGAGTGTTACCAGCAACTCTCATTGCAAGGGTTCACAGAATCACAGGATGTTAGGGATTGGAAGGGACCTCAAAAGATCATCTAGTTCGATCCCCCTGCCAGAGCAGGAACACCTAGATGAGGATACACAGGAATGTGTCTAGGCGGGTTTTGAATGTCTCCAGAGTAGGAGACTCCACAACCTCCCTGGGCAGCCAGTTCCAGTGTTCTGTCACCCTCACTGAGAAGAAGTTTCTTCTCATATTTAAGCGGAACCTCCTGTGTTCCAGTTTGCACCCATTGCCCCTTGTCTTATCATTGGTTGTCACTGAGAAGAGCCTGGCTCCATCCTCGTGACACTCACCTTTTACATATTTATAAACATTGATGTGGCCAAACTTTGGACTGCTGCTCAGTACTGCATGCCACCAGTTACTCTTCCTTGCTTGGAGAGAATATCCCAGCCCGGCCCTGCCCAGCACATTCGACAGGGGCAGCACATCTGCTGACTGCTGCGCGTTTTAGAGGGGTGAGCAAGCCACTAGGCTTTGGCTTACAAGAAGATAACACTGAGGGGAAATGACAATTTTTTTGCAAGATAAAGAGAAATTATATGGAAAATGTTGAGTCGCCTTCTCTATTCCATTGACTAGGTATTTTTAGACCGTACTGATGACAATCACTGTGCGTGAATTACATTCAAACTCATTCATTGCATACAAAAAACCCAACCAAAAAAGCCCAACATGCACAAAGATAAGGCCAGAATACTATGAATTAAAACAGATAACAACAAATTGGATAGAAATCTACTTCAGCCATGTAGGTTTCTGAGAATAATCAAAAAGGCTGCTCATAGCTATATTTTATACTAGCTATTTAATAGTAATGCCCTAAAAACAGGTTAGGTTCTGTAGAAGCAGAGAGAGGAAAATACTTTCAAGTCCGTATGTCAAAGCCAGATCACTGAAATATCATGTACAGAACTTCATAAAACTACTCACTTAATCTTTTGCCCAATTATCAGATACTCAGCCAAGGGAGTGATTATCTCCCCATGAGACAGAGGAACTTTACCAGTTTCCTCTCCCTTCTGGCACTCCAAGTAATTACTGTTGCTCTGCTCCATAAGCAGAATGTCCCTTTGCTATAAGGCAAATCACCATTATTGGGTTTTGTTCGTCATTTTGTTTTTATTAAAGAAACACAAGGATTTAATAAACCACTATTACATTCCTCAGTGTAACCTTTAAAGCCTAAAGCACTTAATACTTTAATGCAACATGAGTCTTGCTCATTAAATATTTATCAGCAGAAAAAATGCCTTACCTTACAGGACAGGTCTCCAGTGTTCCTAGGGAGACAATCTTCCTTGGCAACTCCATGAGGCACAGGTTGCTTGAATAGAAACACAAGCAAATGGAGAAGTTTGATTCATTTCTAAGCACCCAAAATTCCCAGTGCAAGTGAAAATGGTCACATGATGGAACTATTAAAACCACCTACTACAGATAACTCATTTAGAAGTCCAGTGGCAGAGGACAAGCTCCTTTGGAAGGCATCCAGAATGGACTGCTGGTGATAAGAACTGCCACTTGGAGAAAGCCAGGTGTTGTCATCCACTTTAAAAGTGTCTTAGCCACTTAACTGGCATCATACCATATGGTACATGGTGTCCAGCAACACACTGTCACAGAAATGCATTCATTTGTCATGGAGGGCACTGGAAAAACAACCTGGGAGGAAAATTTTATTTACAGTAACACTTGAGGGCAGGGAATTACTAGTGGTCTGCTACTTTAAAAAATCTCATCTACAAAAATATGTCACGAAGAAACGTGTAAATAGTTGTGGCTACACCAGAGACGAAGCAACATGCTTCCCTTATCTAAAAGCTGTTCCTGCTATCAACCTAGATTCATCTTTCTTTTCCTTGCTCCTCTGCTCCACCAAGGATCTAAATGCAAGAGTAAAGATCAAAAAGAAGGCAAAAAAAGCTTCTACTTCATGCCGAATGTTGATGTTGTTCATGCTATGACTGCGTGGGTGTTTTTTTTGACAACAGCACTGGTTCAAGTGATCACCAGCCCTGATCACTGACCAGTTTCAAGTATCTGGGGAAAGACTCTGTCCTGTTTATCTGAAACGTTGATCCATTTATATTTAATATTCCCTAACAACACATGCAAAAACAAAAATAAACATTTTTTATAATGAAAAGGGATGGCATCAATAGGACAAAAATGTAAAGTAAGTGATGATACATTCCTCACTCTTTGCAGGCTTGATTAGGTAAGGTAAACTACTTTTTAAGTTCTTATGCTTCCCCAATTTTCTCAAGCATTTTGACATTTACAGAGAAAAACTATATACATACACAATTATTTAGCATTGTTTTACATGCTGTAATAGAATTCAGAACTGGTGACTGTTAAAAAGAACTCCCCAAAACCAAAAGCTATGCATTAAAGATATATACATGTGTGTGTATATATATATATATATAAAAATATTACAGATATTTACACAAAAAAAGACACACATATCTATTCTTCACATTTATATATTGCTTTATCCAGTATCACGTTACAGTACGTATTACTATTTATCTATTAGTATCTTCTAAGGAAGATTATGCTGATAGATGCACTTTGAAAGCCAATCATAGTAACCTACTTTACTACATTTTCACTACTATTTTACCCAACACTGTTTTACAAACAATAGTCTCAGACAGAATACCTCAGCTCTCACCATGTACTTATTGTAGAGAGGATGACCTGGTTTAGGTCTAGGAGGTAATGTTGGATCTGGATTTTTAAAGAATTGACTTTTTGCTCTCTTGGGTCCCAGCCTGAACTTGCTGGGTTTTTTATCAGGAATTATATTAGAAGTAGATCGTGAAAGAGCATCCTTCTGGGAGGAAGTCTTGGCTGCAGAGAGTTTTGGTGGAGGTGGCCTTCCAGGAGCACCTTTAGGTGGGGGAGGTCGAGCAGGTATAATTTTTCCATCCACAGGCCTAAAAATAGGACAAACCATCAGAGAAATATGCATATTAATAAGCCTGCCAGCTCATCCTCCACTGCAGCCCTAGCTACAGAGTATGCAATCAGGAAACACGACTCATGATGACCTGCGCTTTAGAGTGTGTAGTATCTGAAGCTCTCTGGGAATATGTGAACTGTTCAGATACTCAGACTGGATGGTCAAGTCTTTAGACAGATCCGTTGAGTACGTACTTCCAAGACTGTTTACCACTTTCACTTATCAACAGCCTGCCAGCTTTCTCAAGAGCTCACTACATAAGCAGATTTCTTTCAGCAAACCACCTCTAGAAAGAGCTTTGTCTGAAGCTATCTCAGGATGGAGTTCTTCTAGTGGAGAGCTCTAGTGAAGGCCCTGAGAAGCTCTGCTGATCTAGCTGGTTTTCAGGAATCAGCCCAGCTCTTTTCCTGGCATGTCACTTACCTGAAATGATATTTTGGCCTCTGCTGAAACTCATGGCATGTGACACCACTTTGTACAATGGCATCAATAGCAGAATTTACCATTTTTATGCAACAGATATCTACTGCAGAAAGAAAACACCAGTGAAAATACTCAAGATTTCTGGCAATGCTGAAGGTACCACACTCTCATCAGTGTACCAGTAGTTTAGAAACCAAAATCAGAGACTAGCAAGTGACAGTGGTAAATAAAAAAAAAAAATAAAAAAATTCCTGTTCCAAAGCACTGATAAAAAAGCTGCCTATTTAGTATAAGCGAGCCATGACTTTTAGAACCAAAGAGTGCAGTCAAATCAATTATCTGCTAATTAAAAATCGCCTCTGTTATAAACAAGCATTATGTATATAAATCTTTACCTTCCTCATATTAAGAACACTGGCACTACTACTATTCCACAAATACAATATTGCTTCACTGCTATTGGGAAATCTTTCGTTAGTTACTACCAATTTCTGCTACAATTCTCTCTCTTTTTTTTTATATAGTGTAATTCAGGATAATTATTTACTCGTCTGAATTCCTCAAGGGTCTTTAAAAATTATCAACTGCAACAACTATGCATTAGTGGATCTTTGGAGTATCTTTCTGTCATATTTTGTGTCATCCACCACTAGAGAAGATATTAGTACTCTACTAATGCTCCTGATACAAGTTCTCTATTATTATTTGATTATGGATCTTTTTTTAAATTTCAAGAAGAAACTCCATTTCTGCTCAACTTCCACCTTTCCTCTTTCTTAGCCTCATCGTAAACGAAGTATTTTTAATATTGACAAAAGGGGAAATTCCAAGTTAGTCTGTATTAAATCTGGAAGCAAACCAACCCCTACATTTGTAAGGCAACTCAACCGAAAAAACCTATCAAGCAATTCAGAGAATTATTACTGCTTACTTAAAAAATATAAAAATCCATTTGAGCAGAAGAGTGCAGTTCCAGAGACCCTCAGGAGAATCAGGACTGCTGTTATGCTAAACAGGATGAGGGAAAGTAACAAGTGCATAAAAGGCAATAATGAGATGTTTCTTTGTGGGTACAACCACATTCTTTCCTGTTACTGAATACTTATTATTATTGGTAGCCTAAGTTTAATAACTGCAAGATTCTCTTGTCCTGATACAATAGAGCAAACTCTTGTGTTTAAAGCCACAGATCTGGAGTGTAGATTCTGAGACAGCTGCAGTGGGCCAGTCAGGCAATGCCTTATTTCCCTCTAGTTTGGCATTTAGTAGACATGAATTTAAGGCTGGGCCAGCTACTCTTGCCTCTGCAGACCTTCTTGTTGGTTCAAAATAATAAAAAGACTAAAGTTATAATTTATTCTGCACCTTCACAGGTGTTTTAGGCCTGAACTGTATAAACTAGCCAGTGCTTCTGGGAAGGTGCTGGCCCAGCATCAGCCCTTTCCAGGATGGCAGCATCTGCCACCTCCATTCCTTCACCACTCAAACCCAGTCACAAGTGCAAGTTCTGTTGATCAAAAGGTCAGCAACATGCAGGAGGTGACATTCTGCATTCAGCTGCAGGTGAAAAGGTTAAAGATGCAGAAAGGAATGACTGTCAGCAGCCACTGTACATTAGCTGAAAAGCCAAACAGCTGTCCTCCTATAATCTCCCTGCTCATACTGATAATGTACAAACAAGTACTAACCAGCTAGCAACTTGGTCCTGCCTATTTATTAGTGAGCATACTTCCTACCCAAGTGTACTGAGCTATGACTAGAGCTGCATGACTAGAGTGTCTACATTGAAACAAACTTGGCAAACTAACTCAGAAACACCACTTCTAAGTGAGCCATCGAAGAATTGTGCTTACCTTGGGGACAGGACAGGTTCTAGCTGAGGCACTCCACCCTGTTCTGAATGATCCAACTCCTACAAAGATTCAAAAGAAAAAAACATTTAGACCTAAGACATAAAAATGATCTTGTTTAAATGAGGCATTTCTTATATTAAATTATACATTACTGACAGGAAAAGCAAGAGTTTCTGGAGGTCTGGGTAATAAAGTGGTAAGTATTATGGTATGTTCTAGCATTTTAAAATCTTGTTGGACATAGAGGGAGATGTAAATAACCTGGCTGACTACCTGAATCACAGCTTAAATTGTGCATTAGGTATGAGCCAACCTTCTCTTCCTACTACATGAAAGTCAGGACTTAAGAGCCAAATTCAGGAGAGTCATACAAATGAACAATTTCACTGCCTGTAGCATTCCAACCACTGCAGTTACATTATCAATTTTGATTTAACTTTGACAGATGAAAGACCTTGAACAGGCTTAAAGCAAAAAACATGACATTGATGCAATTCACACAGGACAGCGTCTCTTGCAAATAACTTTAGTTCTCATTAAAGGAGGTAGCTAAGTGTGTTTCCTAGAGATCTAAGAGATAAAGCGCAGTTAATCTTGCTTTGGCAGATTACGGCATCACTTCCTCCAGATGCCCATTCTGACCCTGCCAGCCATCACTACCATGCAGCAGAGTCAGTAGAGGGAAACATGTGCCATGTCTGAAGGGCTTGGACCACAGTTATGGATTAACAAGTTACCAGCCTTTCTGTCCCCTGCTGTTCATTTTCATCCCAGTGCCAGGAAGTGCTGCCAGCTCTGCAGAACAAGCACATCTGCTTGTGGAGCAGTGTGGTGAATCAGAGTGCTGAATCTGGGTTCAAAAGTATCCTTTCTGAATCAGTAATTTTGAGCAGGTCTGAACGGTCTTGTTTACTTGATTAGAGATACATGTGCTTGAAACTGGTAAACAATTTCTATTATTTTTCCTGCCTAGAAAATACCTAAACATATTTTGTGACAAAATTTTGACCCTCGATTAGGTCCTCAAATGAAATGTTCCTGATTTAACGATCCCGACTAGAAAGAAACCAACCTGCCACTTTCAGATGGAGATATTATCCTCATATCAAAAATTTTCCATGTGACAGGGAAGAAATCTGTGCCAACTGCTGCTTATGGTCAATGATCTTTACTGTTCCTAGTTAATCACTTCCACTGACAAACAATACGAGTTCCAGAAGCACAGGAGTTCTTATCTTTCCAAAGATATGAATTAAATGTTTCCGTGGATTTGATGCAGTCTTTTTCTTTAAAAAAAACCCTCTGAAGCTTAGACATGCCCGTCACAATAACCTGGATGATATTGTAAAAGTTTTGGGGTTGCACTGTATAAATGTTATTTAACAACTTGTATTGGAAATTATTTTTTCAGCATTATCCAGAAAAGATGGGACCTGTACTAACAGCCTCTTCAATCACGACGTCTAAAAAACCCTTTATGCTATTAGCAGAGGTAGCCACAAAGACATCTGTTGACAGCTGTCAATCTAGTGAGGGCTTTTGATTTGATCTTTTTATTGTCTGTGGTTTCCACAAGATTCTCTGCCATTCTTGCCATCACAGCCCTCCAAATTTGGAAACTCTATGGTAATTTATTAGTTTATTTTCATTCCCTTTTGTAAATCTGTGTCAAAGGGCATATAGGAAAAACAGCTAAAATGTCTACTGTTACTATGTGCTCAGGAGCAAGGACCAGAGCCTTACTTTCCAGAATAAATGATTCTACTCTGGACTATTAGAAAACAACTGGAAGGAAACAGTTTAAGAAATCAAGTTTCATTCATATACAGAAAAGCTTCCTCTGGCTGGAAGTTAGCACAGACACTGAGAGGTACTGTGTGTATGAAGGTAAAAAAAAAAGATAAATTTCTAAAGGACAATATTTCACTATGTAAATCTCATTGGACTTTGAACTGCTTTGTGGTGCTTTTAAAACTAAATTGTAGAATATCCTGATTCCAGCTTCTAACTACAGAAAATAGATGTGATCAAAGCTTAGTAAAATCAACAAAGCACTTTTCAGAACTGACAGCAGTCTAAATTACCTAATTAAATTAGAGAACCTTCTTGTAAGAAAAATGCCTTATATTTTCAAGTAGTCCTTTTTATCCTTTGGTCCTTCAGATAACTCACTTCACAAATGCTTGAGAGTCACAAGAGATCTGTTAACCAAAGCAGACAAAGTTGCAATACAGGAAAACAGTTCTAACTTACCACTTTTTTCACTAGGTCACCACTGTTGGATTTTCCCACTGTGATATCAGAGGTGTTCCCAATAGGCTTTTCAGCAGGAAGTGGTGGCGGGCTATGTGAGATTTCATTTAAAGCTGTAAAAACCCAAAAGTTCCCAAATTAAAGTCTAATTAAAAGCTCCTTGACATGGACCAACGATAGGTAAAGGAATCCATCTTGGTTTGGGGAATTTTTTTGTGAATGCAACTTCCTTCCTTGAAGCCAAAGCAGCCAATGGGCAGGACCACTTAAAGATTAGTGAAAAGGGACATGAAGGGATCATTGCAACTCTGAGGTTGATTCAGGAGTACTTCCCAACCTGTGTAACAGATCTTCACTTTATGCTCAGGACACCGGCATGGTATTCTAGGGTTTCAGGGCCTCAGCTGCAATACTTGTTGACATAATATTAGATGAGTAGAAGAGTTTCTACCCCTGGGAATGTCAGACTCATTACTGGATACCCTGAAACACCATCACCATCTCTCAGCCACATTTCTAAACTGGCTCACTTTTTTCAGCTGTCAGCTCCCGGAATATCCTTCAGGCTGGAAAACAGCTGAGGGTTATTTCAAGTAACCCTGAAAGATCAGGAGACTTGGATGGAAGAATCTCCAGAAAGGTAAAGGCAAGAAAAGAAACTGTTGCCTTCTACAAAATTCAGGGTGACAGAATTAAAACAGAGACAGAAGCTCCCTCATAGTCTTTGAGGAGCCAAGCAAATTTAGGACATGGAAGAAGAAACAGTACAACTCTTACTATGGAAGAGTGACCATGTCCTCATTCTCAATAGAGAACACAAAAACCTTCTAATTACATGCTATTTGCTTTCAACATCTCTGCCACTGCAACCTAGGAAGCACTTGGACAGGTTTTGCTAGCACATTTACCAATTATTTTGTCTTTATTTATTGGAACCTTGCCATCTTTTTTGCAACATATTTGTACACCAAGAGAATTCATTTACTACAAAGAACTTCAGACACTTAAGCTCTTCTGAGTTCCAGCAAGTCTTGAAGTTATGTAAAAATATATCTAGACAGCCTAGACATTTACAGACAAAAAAAGAGGAGAGATTCTATCCAACTGAAAACTTCCAGGTGCTCATTTCATGAAAAGTACTCTCAGCAAAGAAACAACACAAAGGAAGGAGAAGTATTGTTTCTTTTAAACACCTCAGTTGCATTACTGTGATCCAAAACACTGGTGTGATGTTTAAAAATTGATCAGTTAAAGGATATTCTTAGGAGCAGAGGTCACAGTTATTGTGTTGGCAGGGATCAAGTAGGGGGAAATAAGTTAGTGAAGTTCATCACTCTTCTAAGGTAGTATGATGGCTGAAAAGTAAAAACAATACCTGTCAGTAATTGCAAGAGAAATCTTCTCATACCTTACTGATATATAAAAAGCATGAGAGACTTCTTTATTCTCATCACTTCAAATCTTGATATATACCCAGATGTCCTAATTTTCTTGCCTTTACTCCTTCATAAGACTAAAATGAAAGGAAATAAAGGAAGGGAAAAAAAATCCACAAGAACTAGAAGGCAGGTGTTATTTTCAGTGATTTCAAAGTGTAATAACTGAAGTGGAAGTTTATTGCTTCCTTTCTAATCACAGCTTGACAAAAATGCAAATGCTCTATGAGTGCTTTACTGGAGTTCAAATTCTTAAGCATCCAGCTCTGTCCCCTTTTTGGTAGTGCTGGCTGGGTTTTTTTGCTTATCGGGGTTTTTCTTCTAGGTTTGTGCTGGTTCCTGACAGAACTAATCTCCCTCCATACCCATGATGGTGAAAGACCCCTTGCACTGAGACTATGTGGCTCTCTTACAAGGTAAATCCTATTGTTGTATCCATGTTTTACCTTGGCCCAGTTGTACTTTTTTCATTTTTTAACAGCTTACATTTCTGCAGCAGCTCCTGTGTGACAAAAGGCTACTCTGCTTTCTTGGAACCCACTGCTGTTCCTCCACATGCCATTAATCTTATAGCCACAGCATCCCATAAAGCAGTCCCTCGTACCCCACAACAATGGTAGCTGATGACGAGCAGTCTCCTGTGGAAAGCTCAGTTACCACTAGAGAGCAGCAAGGGACTGGTTGTCCCCAAATTCAAAAGATAATCCAGCTCAGGCAAAAAATAGAGAAAAAACATATTGTCAAGTCTATTTTTCTTTTTAAATGGAAATTGCAATTTCCTTTGCGAAGAATTATATCTTGGGTTCTTAAAAGTAGTTTGTAAACATATTCTTTCACTTTTATTTATGATCAGGTATTAACAGAAAGACTTTTACTCATAGCTTTATCTTCAGTCTTCTCTGCATTTTTAATAATTTCCGCTGTATTTCTCACGTATGCAGAGGAAAAGAAAACCTAATATTCTAGCACTGGTGTGGTGGTGGCGGGAGAAGGGAACTTAGGAAATAATGAGAGAAGGTCTTAGGAGAGAACCCACCTGGACATCTAGTTGCTACTATTCAGTGTAGTAAAATATGATTTTGAAATATGAGTTTTAAGAGCAATCTGGTGACATTTCTCCCTAAGCTTTGAGGATAAAACATAATTCTGAACAGCAGCAAGTGTGTACTCCAGCATACAAAGGTCAACACAAAGACCTTGCGGCTTTCTGATAAATTTTCACTCTGAGATACTGTCAGTGTCATTTGTAAAGCTGGAAAAGATTAGAGGTGAAAGGCATTAGGGATACGGTAATTGTCAGAAAACTATAGTCAAGACCTTGACACAAAATTGAACACATCAGGTTTTTGCATCCAAGTTCTTGCAGGCATTCCTTATTCCCTCAATTGCTGCCAAAACACCTGCTTAAATTGCCACAGATTACAAATCTAACAAGGGTCAAGGGAACTTTTTTATGCAAGCTGCGAAAACTAAGCTTAGATCCCAACTATGCTGTGTTTGAAGCAAAGTTTAATACACTAACGTTGTCCCTTTGACAAGTGGGAGCCCTGTTCCCAGGACGCTTGGGAGCAGCATTATAATATCTTCAGCTGATGTGAGAAGTTAATTTGACCAAAGGTACAGCTCAGCGATGCAGTTTAACTGATGAAACAAGTTTGCTGCTGCTCAGAGGGTCCCCTCCAGCTCTTCCCTGACAGCCTTTAGATCCCCCCCACCCTGTTTCACTGATACGTGTTAGTTCCATAAGGTTTGAGGGACATTGAATTCAGTGCGAGGGAGGGAGCCAGAGGAGGTAGCTGGGAGGTAGGGAGAGGGGAACATGACTCCCAGCTATTCTTCCTTCCCTTCTCCCACAGCCCTTAGGTTGGCTCCTCTGTCTTGTCAAACTGTACCACAAGATTCCTTTGGCAGCTAATATAGCTAGTAAACAGCAACTCAATTAGTAAATAGTAAGCCCCAGTTTAAAACATTTTCTGACAGAAAATTATCAGGCAATTTGGGAGAAGAACTTACGTTTCCCAGGCTTAGCTGGGATTCGGATCACAGTGGGTTTCCGGGCTAAAGCGGGTTGAGCTGTCTGTTCCTTTGCAGGTTCACTTTTGGTGAGGAACTGAAATGGATCTAAAGAGGAAAAAACAACCAACATGTTTAAAATTTATTTGTTGAACACAAATCTCACCAGGTATTGCTTTTGTTGTTAAGAACATTGATACTTCACATCCAAGAAAGTAATAAAAAAATACATAAATCAGGCTGATGCAAAGAGCATATTCAGCTCTTTGTAAATAGTATGTCTTTTCTGTACATCTGCATTCATAGTTGACTTAACATAAACATGCTCCAGATGCCTTCTGGGATTATATAAGCCACTGAACAAGAGGCACTGCATTTCTTGGTAACAGAGACCTGAAATGAGGAGGGCTTTAGGGAAATGTTTTCAAAGCAGCTGCTCTAATATGCAGACATAGCTGTGAACACATTCGCTAAAAAGTTTTAATCAATAAAATCTTGCCAAAGCTTAACAATCAGCTCTGCAACAGATAAAATGCCTATGGAAACAAAACAAAGCATTTAAATATTACTGACTGAAAAACGTCCTTGCTGTAGAACAACTAATTCCCTGGAAGACTCTGCATTACTTTGTTGATTATAAACCTGGTGTCATGGAGGAGACTGCTGCAGCCCAAGGACTGGGAGTCATGCCTGAGCTCTGCCCCTGCCTGTACCTATCACTCACTCCTCTACAAGCCTGTCCACTCATTCCACCGCTAAGACAGGAGCAATGTTTTCTATGCTTCACAAACTTAAGCACTGGTCTGTTATTAATAGGCATGGGAACATATGTGCATGTAGAAGGCAGCTGTAAAAATACTTGTACATAAATAAAATGCAAATCAATGGGTTCTTTCTCAAGTACACCTTCATGTCAAAGAGCAATACTTCATTTATGCCTCTTCTCTGTTGTTAACAACTGCTACCTTTTTCTCTGATGTTACCAAAAACTGCACTAAAATGGCAATGCTTAATGGTATCGTAAATGTGTAAATTTAGAAACTGGAGAAGCACTCCAGACAATAAATTCTCCATGCTAGATATTCATAGCCCCAAGAACGGAGTTTGATCTCCTCTGGTGGCCTTTTCAGATGTGTAGCTCAATGAGATGTTATTTATTGAGTGTCAGAGTCTCAGAGAAGAAGCACGCTGGGCATCTCTTTAAATTCTTCAGCACCTTTTAATAAAAACATACCCTTCCCCAAAATTACCATCGCACTTTCTGACAAAGTTGGAAGCCCCGTTATTTGAAAAATATTCTAACTTCAACACTTAGAAAAACAATTTAAAAGTCACATAATATGAAGTCATGATTTCTTACAGATAATTTTGGATACCGTAACACACTCCAGTTTATCACTACACTAGAAATCTGTATTAGAATACACATAAGATTTAAGAAAATCCAGAAAGACAGTATTTATTTATGAACCACCTCATTAAAAACCTTTTAGCATTTTAATTAAAAAGCTTTGGCATATTTAGAGAGAGGGGAAGATGATCAAGTACATCAAGCTCTGTGGGGTTTTGCTTGTTTGTTGTGGTGGCTTTTGTTGTTGCTCTGTTTCTTTGTTTTAGCCAAAAATAGGCCCAAAGTAATTTCAGAGGGAGAAAACACTGTGTAATATTGAGCTGCTAATTACAGTGTCAGGGATGCATGCGACTTGGCAGTCACAGCACCCCCGGTCCCTCTGCCAGTGCCCCTAGGCCCCCCAGCTCCCACTGCAGGCAGCTGCAGCACCAGCAGGATAAGATGCTGCAGGGCCTGTGCCCGCTGGGCCCTGCTCAAATATCCACCTCCTGCAAGCCCCTAGCTTGAGGCTCACTTCCTAGGCGTATCCATCACGTAGAGGTGTGCCGTGAGGAGCTGTGCCATGGTCTCTCTCAAAGTCAAGGCATCTACCTGCCAACAGGCTCCCCAGACATCTGCCTGGGTACCTTCACGTCACATTTTAATTGTGAATCAAAAGCACATCAATTCCTTCTGCCAGGCTGCTTGCGCAACAGCTTTGAGTGTACACTTCAGGTAGAAAGGATCATGACAGGTCAAGGATTCGTCCGCTGAAGATATACAGGCTATAGTTAAAAATAAACTCTGTTACCATCTAGAGAGAAGATGGCTCCATCACATTATGCCCAAAGACACTTGTGCATCCAGAAACCAGGGAAAGGCAACCTACAATGTTTTAAATGGTTAAGGTAAAAAATCCACCTTGTCCAAGTTATGGATTAGCACTAGCCAGTAAAAGGTTTAGGTCTCTTCAATGAAAGCTGCATCAGAGCAAGGGTTTTTCTAGTGGAAAGGTGGTCGGTCTCTTCTCCCAAGTAACAAGTGATAGGAGAAAAGGAAACAGCCTCAAGTTGCACTAGGGGAGGTTTAGATTGGATATTGGGAACAATTTCTTCCTGGAAAGGGCATTGCAACAGGCTGCCCAGGGCAGTGATGGAGGCACCATCCCTCATGGGGTTGAACAGATGCAGAGATGAGGTTCTCAGGGACATGGCCTACTGCCAGAGTTAGGTTACTGGTTGGACTTGATGATCCTGAGGGTCTCTTCAAACCAGAATGATTCTGTGATTCTGTGACTTCAAAGCACAGGTGACAAAATGGGTGCAAGCATTCTGGCAGCACAGTCACTACAAGAAACACAAATCCCACTCTTAGAGTAAGCCTGCAGTTATAATTTTCTTACATTTCTTTCTACCAATGTTTTGCTAGCTACACTGCTAACGTTTGAATTGCGTTAAAAAAAAGAAGATTAATCTTAACTCTTATGGTGGTTTTCAGAGTAACTTTAGTGTGCCTGAAAAGAGAAGAAAAACCCTGGAACTGGGTTTTCTTCTCTCTTTCGGTTAGCTGGTAACTCCACGACAGACCGTGGTGAGATAGTGGGGCCTCGAAGCTCTACTGGCCCATAGGGATGCTGGAGACACAGGGAGAGAAGAAAGGTGAGCAGGGCTCAGTCACAGGCTCCTTGGCAGAGCAGGACCATAGGTAACATGCTGGCACATGGAGCACCTTGTCAAGGTAGGGTTTTGCAGAGGTTCAGGAAATTCTGCATGAAAAATGAAGGAACAATTTTCCAAAGCCTCTATCTTATAAAAATATAGGTACCGTGAGAACAAGTGGAAATGCTGTAAACACCACAAATAATCACAGATCTGTATTCTTGTAAATTTATGGAAGACTTAAAGTTGTACAGAATTACTGTTTGTCAGCTGTTAATCATTGCTATGCATAGAAATGGCTTTCTCAACCATTCAGCAGTTGGTATAGGTCTCTAAATCAATAAATCTGATAAGTAATTTTAAAGTTTGAGAAAAGTAATTTAAGGCTGAGAAAACCATTCACTGCACCTTAGTTTTCTACTCATTATCTTATGTTCAGTTATACTGTTGTCACCTCATAATTAGTTTAAAACTCATTACCTTGTTTGTGTTATTCCATTCCCCAGTGTTGGGTTTGCAGCAGAAATTGGCTGAGTAAATGACTGCGCTGCTTTGTGCAATGCGACTGACAACATATCAATTTTTTATGTTGTTTAACAACAATTGGACATCGTTTGAGCATAATTCACAGAAGTGTGAAAACAGAATTGTTAATATACTCATTTAGAGCTTCTCAGCTCAAGGAAATTAATCTGCAAGGCGTTTTTCATAACATATCAACAGACTTCTATTGATTTTTTGTATTAAACTTTTACAATTATGCTTAAAGCCTGTGTCTTCCTTAGTCTCACTTTTCTACAGCTTCTGTTTCAAAGATTTATGTGATAACATATATTACTGTTCTTGTTCACAGGAAAGACAAATGAAAGCTGTGCATTCAAATAAACTGGTAAAAGAAAGATGATATACAGTGTAGGAGAATCAGCTCTGCCCCTCCCCCGACTCTCGTTTACCAGTTTTGTTTAAAATAAAAAATCAGGAGGTTACAGAACAAACATCAGGGTTTGCCCATGTGAGACGTACAGATGGATATCTTTCTGAAGCATGTATTGGTGGTCTTTAAGTAGGTGGCAGTAAGATGGTAACAGATGCCTCAGCAGCAATAAGGGGAACCTCCAAGCAAATCAGACATGGAAAGATGAAAGCACAGAATAGTATTATCTGCTGTGAAGATGCTCAGTCCTGCAAGTACTCTCAGTACATGTGAGAACCACGTAGTATAAAAGGTGTTGATGCTGACATTACAACACTTGCTACTACAGAAGTATGCAACTGTGTCTACTTTCGATGTTTAATTAAAAAAACTAAATCAGCTGTCAAAGGCAAGGCTCACACACTGTCTTCACACAGAACATAATTGTTATTGGGCTCTTTCCTGAATATAGAATAGAGCTAACCCATATTGAAAAAATGGTTTTATTACAACCGAGCCCCATGAAAACAAGCTGGTGCTTGTGGAAGCACATTTAACCCACACTTAGGTGAAGATTTTTAACAGGCATTGCTCCCTGTTCACTGCTGACATCTGACAGATTACTAAAAAAGCACGGCAACTCAAGGCCAGCGATGACTGCTTTTGAGGAAAGAGTCTAGTTCAAAGAATGAATGACGTTTACAGGATACATGTGGAGTTTGCAGAAGAAGCCTAGCCATCAGTATGACAAAAGTGCCCAAAGTCAAAGAATTATGTAGAGTCTGATATTGTCTGGAAAGTATATATAAAAAAATGCTGAGAGATGCAATAGAAGATCCAACCTAAATGTACTTGTTGAAAATGCAAGACGCCCTTAACTGAGCAATGAAATATCTCATCCATGGCGTAAGAAAGTTGAAGAGCAGACAAAATAAAATCTACTACTAGAACAGCAAAACTTCTTGGGCTATTGTAACATTTAATGGCAATACAAATGTTTACAGGGTGAAAAACTACAGTGCTACATCTTACAGAGAGACAGACACAAATGGACCTTTGCCGAGCTTTCAGCACTTTCCTCTCAAAGAGTGGGAATGCCCACACTTAGTTCCTCTCTGTATCTAATAGCACAACCGATCAGTGCATTGCCAGCTTGTCCATACTAGTAAAGGTGATAGCAATTATACCACCTTTGGCACAGAAAGACTGCTTATACCAGCACAAGCTAGCACATGAAAGTTAGGAGCCTATTCCTACATCATTAATCTATTTTGGTAGTGCAAGTACAACTAGAATAGTTCAGAGTGCAAGAGCCTTCAGGAGGTCTCTCATCCAACCTCCTGCCCTCAACAGGTCAGCCATGAGATCATGTTGTTAGAAATTGGTTGCATAACCTGGTCTAACTTCAGAAGTTGGATGCCAGAGGGTATTCGGACATACAGTGGGTGACAAAAATAAAAAACAAAACAACACCATAAACCTCCCCAATTAGCCTGCAGATTAAGAAACACAGCCTGGTCCATTCTTGCCAGGTGAACAAAGGCTTGTTCACTGGCAACAGATTCAAGTGCCCCAAAACAGGCAAGCTGGAAATCTTCAAAGCAGAGGATTTGTAATGGAAAGCTGTAGGCATACAAAATCTTTTAAATGAAAATGTGAAGGCAAAGAGAAATTGTAATGTTTTTTTAAAATACCTATCTACCCTCTTGCAGGAATCTCACATGCTTTCAGCAAAGGAAAATAATACTAGTTTATTTATAAACACTTCTTTTAAATAAGCATTTGATTTTTCTTGGACAATCCTCCTGATCAAAGTATGTCTGCATTTTACGTGCCACTGTAAAATAAACAGATTTAATAATCAGATAAGATAGTTGTTACTAAGAACATTACTACTTGTATGTTACCACTTAGCAGTATCTATAGACGTGGAACTCAAAAGAAAATTCATTTGTATTTGACAACCCAAAGGACTCCTCATCTATTATGTATCTATGATTCAAAAACCTTAGTTGTTTTCTGAAAGTACATATAAGGGCATCTCCTGTGGTAACTTCCAAGCTCCCTGAGGGCTTCAATTTATGTTTACTAAGCATAGATCTGTAGCATCTGAAGAGTTAACGGATGCTTGTTACCACTGCTGCTGGAGAATGACAACCTTGCAGGAAAACCAACAAGGCACAGTAGAGACCCAAACTTCCATTCCTCCACCCCACGGTAGCATGTCATCAGGTAAATCCGGTTTTGTCAGAGGTGTAAGCCAAATAGCAAACTAAAATGGATGAGAGAGCTCACTTTTTGCTGGAGATGATACTTTTGGCAGTAAGTAAAAAACGAGATAGGTAACTTTAAAATAACCACAACAAGAGTTATCGGAAGTAACACCGCAGAATCCTAAGAAAAGCTACATTATTTTGAAGATACCTCTGGACTAATCTGCCAGTTAGAAACATTTTAATTTTTTCTTTTCCTTCCTGAGGAAGCAATTAAAAACAAACAGCTGCACAATACTCCCACAACAGACAAATTTGGAGTTACCCAAGCAGCAGTTCTGATTGACTACAGCATCACACAAATTCCACCATTCATGCCATAAGAAGGAACAAAATATATACATGGAGAGCAGCACTGGTTTGGTTGTTTTTTGGAGGTGTTTTTTGCCATGCAGGCAGAAATGAACTTTTAAACTGCAATGAAGCAGTTAGAGAGATAGAGAGATAATTAAGAAATGCAGCAGTTGTATCACTGTTAGAGTTGAAATACACGAAATATGATGAAGATATGAAAAGAGAGAGCTATCTCCTGCTGGTAAGGTAAGGCTCTCTCTGAACTGCTTTTCAAATTATTTGGTTTAAACAGAGTTCTCGTATATCAGGCACAGAGCAATAAGTGAATTATAGGCTGTTTTTGAGAGAGAAAACAAGACAGAAGAGTAGCTCTCCACATATAAAAAGGAATTCTAGCAAGATCACCTCCAGGTTTTAATTTAAATATGTGCTTTAAATGCACTGTTACCTTATTTTCTTTGTCCAAAACATACATTCTCAGAACATTCAGCAAGCAGACACACTACACACTTTAACAGAACAACTAATACAAGTTATGGGTAAAATCACGGATCTTCTGAAGACGTGGAATTTACACTCAGTTCAACTTGCACAAGGATTTAATTTCCAAGCCTTTGTAAAAATGAAGTAGTGAGAAGAGAGCCCACTTGACAGACTACTGGAACTTTTAACCTTCAGAAACTACACAAATTCCTGTTATCAGCTATAAGAGAAATGTAAAAATACCCCAGATGATCCAAAATATCACAACTGTCATCCAAAGCATTAGCACCTCAAGATTTAGAGTCCCAAACAGATGCCTTCACATTCCAAATGACTAACTTGAACAGAAGTAATTTCATTAGGATACAAATGGCTTTGAACATTATCTCTTGCCTTTGAGTCCAAAATTATGGCACTTAAAACTGGCACCAATTTTGGCTGCTGACAAAAGGAGCAGTTCTACAGACTTGTCATTCCTGACTTCTCCTTCGTGGCACCTCCCTTGGGCCAGCATCAGAGACAGGAGTTGGATGCAAGGTTCTGCCACAGTTCACTTCTGAATCTCACAGCTGTCGAACTTCCAAAGCTCCCACAGACTTTAAGTGGCAGAGTGGATGCTGAAAGCTCTGAAAGGGATCTTGGAACCCAGAGTCTCTACTGGCACCAGAATGGTTCCCCTTCTCCATATGGGTTGGACAAATATAAAATCATTGATGTTTGGTGAGGGCAAGCTCACTCTAAGAGCTGTGCTGTTGGAAATTCTGTCAAACACTGATGAAAAACACAGGACTGCCTGAGGTAAACTTGAAAGAAAATCATCCAGCCAGCTTTGGTAGTTTTAAACTACCAGTTAAACACTAACAGTTAAACTGGTGAAACTGTAAACGGTTTTGTTGCCAATATTGCTGGCACATAAATAATATTCAGATTTTCAAATAAATTCCACTACTGTGGAGGTGGTTGCCTTCTGTTAGATGAAGCTGATGTCTTATGTCAGTCAACTAATTGCTGTGGAGGCTCTGGATTTATTTAGCTCGCTTCACCTTTTCATTCATACGCTCACTGCAACCTCTGTGCCCTCCCTATCATCAGCTGAACGCTTCACCTTCTTGCTTATGCATCAGGCATTAGCAGCAGCAGTGATCGATCCGTCCAGGTCTACTTACATCCATCTAAGTACCAGCCACGTTTCTGCTGTATCAGAAGAAAATTAAGTTTTGTGAACATTGTAATCTGTGATGTAACACTGCTCTTTGACAAACAAGCTGGCGATGCTTAGTTTCAAACACTGCTGCATAAAAGCCTTCTTCCTTTCTGAGGGTTGCCATAACAACAAGTAGAGCACTGTCATTTTGCTAAGTAATGACAATGACAAATCTGTAAGAAATGCAAAGGTCTGGGGAACTGGGACCAAGATTAGCGCTTCTCTTCCTGCCTTTACAAAACATTTTAATGTGGATTCATCTCGCAAATCCTAAGATGTTCCCGTGGGAACATGAGAAATAGCTAGTATTAGTACTCTGCGTTGCCTCATTTTTCAGAAAGGCAGTGTGCTTCTTGTGGATGCTTTGTCAAGACGCAGCTCGACATTAGTAATCAAGGGTATAGGGTATGATCTGGAGCTCACAAATGCCTGCAAAAAGGTAGAATGAATCCTAATTTTAGAGTGTAATAAAGTGATAGTACTGTCAGACCTTTTTCCTCTTTAGTACATAAGAAGGAGTTGTAGCAAAGATACCATTTTATTGAATGCATAAAATCATGGGCAGGTGACTCAACAACTCAGGAAGCTATTACCTGAATAATTCTTCTGTTAGCCATGAGAATGGGAAGTATTTTCTTCTTAATTAAATCAAGAATAATGCCTAGGACACCAGCCAGAAAGATGAAGACTGACATTCTTACCACTTCACGAAAGCTGTTTTTTCAGGTGATTTTCATGTGAGATCAGTCAGCCTCTGATTTAACAGAAGATTTAATGTTCATTCAATTTTTCCAGGTTGGGGGAAAAACAGTCTGTTTTAGGGTATATAGTCAAAACATCATTGCCCTTTTTATGCACTTTCAAAATTTAAGTATTCTCTTTTCTTGCCTTGTAGTTAGAATAGTTACATTTTCTCTCTGTTTGTTGCATTTATTAATCAAAACAAAATTACCAAAACTACAAGTTTCACCCTAAATGCACAAAAAGCAAGAGTTATCCCTCACGCTTCTAACTTTCTTCTAAAATCATCACATGCACAGTAGCTGTTCCGTGGCTCCAGCCTTCAGACACAATGATAATTTGTTCCTAGCTAGACACTGTCAGTCAGACACTTCTGTAACATATGTACGAAACATTTCTCCAGTCATCCTGTTCTCCTGCCTCCTTCCAGACCTGGTATAGCTTCTGCAGCACTCCTGGAACCTGTCAGTTCAAGAAAAAATGGGCTTATGTTCATGTTGAGCTGATCACCTCTCCTGCAGGATCTTCTCTTGCCTTATATCACTCCTTTCATGAGCTCCCTTGAGATCTGTATTTGTGAACATTCCAGTCTTAGCAGTTTTGGGATTTAAGGGACTTTCTACATCTGCCTTGGGGTTTTTATGCTGATATAGAGGAGAAATAATAATAATAAACTAGAACTACTTCTAATGATATAATCCACAAACTGTGAAGAAATCGCATTTGTTAACAATCATCAATATTGATTTACTGTGACAACTACACAGTATCTGAGATTCTCTTTTCAGAAAGCTGAGATGCTTAATGATAAATGAGGTTAAAAAAAAGATTAAAAATCATAGTTAGTCCCTTAAGCAGGCATTTTGTATGACAGACCATCTGTTTTAAAGCAGAAGTCTCTCTGGATTATATATATAATAATAAGAGGGAAAAACCTACTGCTATAAAATCTAATGACATCCCAATACCCACCTGTGTCTTAAACCGCCTAAAACAGCATTAAAAAAAATTGACCTCAAGTGCTTAGTGGAATCAAACAAGGTTTATGAAAGGGATGTATTTGCAGTAATTAATCTGCCCATATGAAATAATTATTTTCACTTATTTGTAAAAATTATAGTTGTATAACAAGCATATAGTTGCATGACAAGATAAGACACAAAGATAGGAAAGAGAAAATAAGCAAGCACTGGTGAGATGGACAGAATATCCCAGTATGTTTGATTGCAAGTTTCCCTAAATGCAACAAACATTTCTGCTTCTCTAGATGACTACATTTCCACTACAGAACTTCAGGCACTCAAATAAATTAGTCAGATTAGGTGGCGAGACATAAGATGTCTCAAGTTCCCCAGAGACAATTGTGATACATTCTGCAAAGAGTAACCACAGTGACAGTATAAAAAAACTTCTCCTTACCTGCTGCTGCTTCAGAACTGATGCTATCTTTAACTATACAAGCTGGACTTAGAGGCAAAACATCATCATCAAAACTGATCAGATCTCCTTCCACATCTGGTTTATTCAGCGAAGCAGGTGTTGAGCAGGTGGCTGCAGGTGATGATTCCCCCAGAGACCTGAAAACCTTTTCTTGGGCAGATACAGAAGCCCGTGGGGGAGCAGGAATCGGTTTTAGTGAGGCCAAAGAAAGGGCAGGATTTTCTGAGTAACGTGACTTTTTAGGAACAAGAGGCCTTGGAGCAGGAACAGGAAATTTCTTTTGTCCATTGCCGCTCTCTGCAACTGATCCACTCCTTGTGTCAAGCAAGTCACTACTACTACTTTTAACAAGGCCTGGTTTTGGCTTCTTTGGCAGTTCAGGTTTGGTTACAACACTGCTCCCAGCTACTTCAGGTTGAGGCTGCAATTCCTTGGAAAGTGTTGATTTGCTTTCTGTCCATGCATCCCAGTCTCCTGAAATTCTGCTTACCCCTGGCTTTGGAGCAACTACTGGCTTCTTTGCAGTAACAGGTCTTGGGGGGAATGAACGGGGGGTAATTTCTGGCTTTTTTGATAATCCTGAGGTATCATTATTTCCTTGGGATTCAAAAACTTTGATCCTTGAAACAATACTATTTTGGCTCTTTTCTGTACTCATGCTGTCCATTGCCAAGTGATTGTCTAGTAAGCTGTCATCTGAGAGAGGTGACTGCTGAACTGGAGGTTGCTGCCTTTTTGTGGAAGACTGGGTCACTTCTCCATTGTCTATCTTACTTTCAGTATTTTTGATCACAGGTCTGAGATTGCTTCTTGATCTTGGCTTTGGCACAGGCCATATCACAGCATTGGGATTTTCTTGGCAGCTCTGACCTTCTGAAATTTCAAAGACTATTAAGGGATTCTCATTTTCTGAAGGAGACCTATTCAGGAGAGATGCCGAAGGCCTAGGAGGTTTAAGAGGACTCTTCCCTGCTAACAGAAAATAAAAGGTTTCAGTTATCTATTTCAGAATGCTTTATTTATGTTATTTTTTTGTCAGCCATCAGGATGGTAAACATTATGGTTTTCATTCAGAATTTACTGCTGCTTATGAAACTGCCAGTCTCTTTCCAAAAAGATGAATGAAAAAATATATAAACTCTAGAAGAAGCTGAAGACTGCTGAAACGCATGTTATCTACATGTTGTGAGTTCAAATCCACTTGTTAGCTTGCAGCCGGAGGGGTGTGCACCAAAGAACAGCATAGTAACTTCTCCAGTTTGGTTTGCACACTTTTCAGTCTGAACATGGAACACTGCTGCTATTCTGATTGGACATCTGAGCTCCTCTGGTGCCAAAGTAATTGCCACTATGGCTGAATAGAGCAAAATTTTCAAGTTTTAATTATAGTCTGACCATGAATGCAATAGTAGTTCTTCAGAAAAGAGGATTTTTACAGGAATTTACAGCACTAATAATTCACAGAAATTTAACTGTTATTCATATTAAATGCTGCACAGATTAATATGAAAGAACATCTTCAGGAGACAGAGTAATATTTTCATCAGTGAGAAATCCAAAACAGCCTCACCTGGATAGCCTGCAGATTCCCAGTGTGTAGGCACACTGTTTTTTACATTACTTCCTGGCAAATGGCTGATTAGTTCCTCCGGGAAGTCAGTTTGTGTTGCAGAAGTAGTGGTATGTCTAGGAGCAGCAGCATTATTGTTATTTGTCGTATTGACTTGCACTTGATTGATTTCTCTTATCACCTGCTCATATGATGGTGGAAGCTACAAAACAGACAGATAAATATTAATATACATTCAGATGTGATTTTTTTAAAGCAGCACATAAATTTTAAAATACTAAAATAACATATGCAGAGGAAAAGAACACTATCATAGTCTTTTATTCAGTATGATGAAAAACTAAGCAAGCAAAAACTCTGTTCTTTCTAACTTAACGTGCTTTTTACCTTTGTAAATCAAAGCCATCTCATGTAAATTCACACTCACCTCAGCTGGAATATGCTCATTTCTCCTCCACTGAGCATGAGACGAAGCAGAAGGGAATCCTAATCCCTGAGGAGTGACAGGGCCTGCACCTGGAAACCAGGAGGATTGCCGGAGGGGTTCAGCAGCAACTATTGTAATTTCAGGACGCCTGGAAATGAAGGCAAAGGGGAATAATTACCTAAAACATTTTAAAATAGTTCTTTTAAGTATAAAAGACAAAGATTTTCTCAGCATGGGAAATCAAAACAGCTCAAGTCTTTTTGATTTAACCAAATATGTTTTTCTATTATTTCAATGTAACTTACCTGACCTTTCTAACAAGCAATTAGGCTTCCATTCAAAGCACCTAATTAAATGCCTAAACCAAAAAGTAGGTTTATTGGTTTCAGTGAAATAATTTACATGCTTAAAGTACTTAAACACAAGTGTAACTCAATTAGATGGAAGAAGTCTTAGTCTTCAGGGGATAATGAGACCTTACCATGTGTCTGCCCTCAGCCTGCTGCAATGTGAAAACAGTGGGTTAGTTAAAACTGCTTCTGACTGGCTACCTAAAAGCTTGTCAATCAGACCTCCAGGGAAACCTCCCACCACGCTCAAGTGGGGCAGAGCAAACCTCAGCAGGCCTTTGTACACCTAGTACAACAGGGACTTGTGCGAGGGTTATGGACCTGTAGGTACTACCCCTGTTTTATCACGGTAACCGCTGCTTTAGAGCATCAGCTGCAGTGATGGCCCACATTCCCATGCCATGGCCCCCAGAGTACCACTGATCCATCTAGATTCTCATACAAAACACACTTTGAGAAGTGAAGTTTGTGTGTAGATAAAGTATCTGCTTCAAAAGCCTCTGTCTCCTGACAGAAAAAAAAAAAAAAAAGCGCAGAAATGTAACTTCTGAAACTACTGTAAAAAGAATTACAAGAGGGCTACCATCCTTCACACCTGAAATAATGGCACACTCAGTTCACCAGCTATAAAGGTTGGTGACTTCCTTTCTCAATATCCTTTGAGAAACTGGAAGGAGGCCTGAAAATGTGCTGATTTCCATTGTGAAGTGATCCTGTAAATAGATGTCGGGAAAGTAAAACAGTTTTGCAGAGGTTTGAGGACACATACAGAAGTTGATGAGAAAACTTCTCAAGTTCTTAACCTTTCCTGTGCTTAAGAATCACAGTATTTTTATTTTATTCCAAGTCTAATTTAATTTTAAACACACTAAGGATAGAGAGAAGGGGAGAAAAAGAAATTAGAGGAGAAAACCATATAAAGTAACACTGTGACACAATCCAACAAGTCTTACAGTAACATTGCAATACAAATAGCAGCATCATACCTTCTATCCCTCTGCTGTTCAGTATGACTAGAGGTCCGAGAAGCTGTTTAGAGATAAGAAACAAAAGTTTTGAAGAGGTTAAAATATACTGTCACAGCAATAAGACGAGGATAATAGCATAGCCCTTACCAATCTACTATCTGTGAAATGGAGAACATACAGAATCTGAACATAAATTCTAGATTTTAAGAGTGGCCAAGTTTAAAGAGAAATTATTTGTATTAAATATGAGGATAAGTTTTTTAAAGGTTTAGGGTGCAGCTTCTTAATCAGTTTGATTTACTCTATGTCCAAGTTACCACCAAGAGAGATGGTCCTGTTCACTTTCTTCTTTACCACATATCCTGCATTCTGCATTGTGGTGACCCTACAGCTGAAACTCCTTTTCCTTTTTCTCTAGTTAAAACAATCCACAAGTAAAATAAAAAGAAGTGTTAAACACAGCTGGCTTTGCTTTTAATGGCTCATTTCTGAGATGTGTTCTTTAATCTTTTTTTAATGTCTCTTTCTGTTTGTTTTAGAGGAGTGAAAAGCACTAAGGCACAAAATCTAAGACGCTATTTCACCCTCCTTTATGTAAAAAAGAAAAAACTAAATGTTCCCAGCTAGAAATTTCCTAAGTTTAATCACTTGTGGATTAAAAGCCAGCAACATTTCTCTTTTTTTTTTTTTTTAAACCATGTGTTTTAAGTTACATAAAATAAGCGAATCCTGACCTCTTAATTTTTCTATTTTTGCCATATTTGTGTTCAAATAATTTTTTCAATGGCCACATTATATTTTCATTTTGATTTCTTTAGAGAGAAAGGGAAATTATCCAAGGGACAAATTTTTGCACAGCAAGTGCAATTTAGGAAGCGGCTGAGTCTTATTGTGCAAAAGCCGACAATTATGCTGTTCCTGTGCCATTACAGAACCATTAGCTGAAATCAGCAAAGCATTCTTGATTCAAGAGTTGCATAGTGTTGTGTGGGACGTACCTCTTCCAGAGGGCATTTTTGATGTGCACTATTCATGAGTGCTAGAGGAAAAAAAGAAGGGGTTACAGAAGAGGAAGAGGAGGTGTGGAAGAACAAATCAAGGCTTCAGAGGGCCAGAAACCATGATCAAATGGGTTAGTCACGCAAGAACAGCACATGTGCCAGTGTTGTAAGAGGGCAACTGTAACATTTATTCACAATATAGTGTCTTAAAAAACTAAAATAAAAGCAGATTTTATTTCCAGTCTCATGCCTGTTTTAACAATGGCTGTTTACAATTTTCCCCTGCAATAAATTAACCATGAAGAATATAACCGAATATGGAAACGTCTACTGCATTGCTCAACAAAGAGCCACTGTAGGAATGAGGAGATGGAAGTCAGATCTCTTTGAATGCTTTACATAGTTTAAAATCACAGTTTATTTGGTCTGCACTTTTTCCCTTCCAAAAATAATGGGTTACACTACCAAAGAGGTAGGTAGGGGACACACAGGTTGGTCCCGGTATAAGAGGAACACTGCAAAGTGTCAGGCGTGACCGCGCATCTCCTACCCCAGTTCTGTAAAAGTTGTTTGGCAAAAATAAGTAAACAAAAACCCCCTACACCTCATCTTCACTTTCTTCTTCAGAGACCTTAACACAGCATTGACCCAACACACACTTTAAAGATAAAAAGACAAACTGACCCAAACCAACCAAGTCCAAGATTACTTTTGCAAAGAGGATGGAAGAAAGTGTTCATTTGGTAAATGTATGCAAAACAATTGCTTGGGGTATAGCCAAATTACAATGATAAGGACATTAGAAATAAAAGCTAATTAATGAGATATGTAAAACTGAACTATAAACCTGTCAATTTCTTTCTTTCTTTATTCATTTCTAGACAATTCTGCATGCTGCTTTCTCCTATGAGACTCTAAATGTACTTCTATTCATTAAAGTTATTAAAACAAATAAGAAAAACCTACAAAAATCCTTTATTAATGTAGGCAAAAAACCTCCAGTGAGGCATCTACATAATCCATCAAACTCCAAATTTCAAGTAAACAAGGAAATTCACTTGAAAACAACGCATTTAAAAATAACTTTACTAGTAGATACAAATAAGTCTCTGCAAAAGGGCTAATATCTAAGCCATCATATATGTTTTCAGAATGTGCTCATTCTGTCTGGAAAACAAACAAACAAACAAACTCCCAGGCATTTATGAAATCAAGCTACTTCCATGTACATAAACATTTATTATAAACATTGATTTTTTTTAAGGACCTTGACAAAGTTCTTCCCTCATTCCATCCACCGCTCCCCTCCCTCTTTTTGCTGGCATATTTTTGTTACAACCACAGGTTTTTTTTTGGAAGCTCTTAAATCCACAGTAGGGGCAGAGGTGAAAGCTACTGCATTTTCTGCTCCCACATATTCCTTGGAGTTCTGCAAATGCTGGGGAAAAGGAAATACAAACTTTCTAAGTAATCCTTGCCTCCAGACTTGCACAGCTTTTATTCCTTTACCATTTCAAATAAATTAATATTAATTTAAAAGTGTATGAGAGGAGACATGAATTTTTAAAATATAGCACACACTTGGTTTAAAAACAAAAGAAAAAAACCTGCAGCCATTCTTCTGGCCTTGTGGTCTTTTGTACCTGTAAGTCTATTCTTCATTCCCTTTGTGCATTGCCTTGAAGAAGCATGCTATTAATTTTTCCCCTAGATTTTAAATTATGACAGCTTTAAGATCTCATAAAACTTTTTTCCATCGGGGAGGCAATGGAAATGTATTTCAGCACTGCTTTACCTACTGACAACTGAAGATAGTCGGCTCCTCAACTTCCACCCTAAGAAATGCTCAGGGTGAGAATTCTTGACATTTCCAGGAGCACATGCTTAGTGGTATTTACATAAAAGGTAAGCAAAGCAGTTAAAGCAGGGCTGGGAGAGGAATAACCCAGTGCATAAAATCCACACCTTTTCATTTTACAACTTCATTGGTCTCAGGGGAAAGAAAAAATGTCAAACCAACCCATAACATTGTCACTGTTTATTTCTGTTAGTGTCAATGAGGCATCTGAATGTGTTTAACCTAGTATTGTAAAATTTAAGCAAGTAAAGGATTAATGGTAATACTGTAAATAGAGGACAGATCAGTGACTTATGGATTTATTTTTTGTACATATTTCTCACAAGCACTATTTAGGAGGCTTTATCCAATTATTTTTGAATGTGTAGTGGTAAAGGGTACTTAGTTTATGCTGTATACTTCTGTTTAGAATGGTTTTCCTCTTCTGTTTCTTCTCTGGGTCCTACTGTTCAAGAGCACTGAATATGTCATTTGTATTTGAAACAAATACAGATTATGGGGCAGGGAGCATTTTAAGCTTGGTCTCATACCAAGATGCGTGTAGAAGTATAACCAGCATTATAACACAAACCCATGTATTGCAATGCTACAGACAAGCTGATGGCAACACAAGTCTGACATGCACTTTTGAGCTTTTTTGGAAGAGAGCTTGGCTAGAATTTACAGGCTTTCGGGCAATCTTTTAAGGTGATATAGAGGCAACTGTGAAGTCAATTCAGGGATTTGCTCAGAGATACCATCCTGCTGTGAGCACTGAGCACTTCCACAACAGACACTGCATAATAACATTTGTATGTTTCCATTAGCAAATCTGTATGAAATACTGAACAGTTTTGTCATTGCAGTGTTTTAAAAGCAAGTTTAATTTTGAATTAAAGATTGGAACCATAGCCTCAAATAGCCCAAGCCTTATGGGAAATGAAGCTCGAAAATTTTCTGATTATTTTTATATATTGTTCTTTCCAGTAGCTGTGAATAAACATGATCCTGACAATTAACTACTTCACTTAATTCACATTAACTATTATTAATAGATTTTAAAATAATAATATTACTTTCTACAACAAGAACATGTACTAAAACTTAAAAACATAGCCTCTTTCAATGCTTTTCCAACACCAGGCTAGAC
Source organism: Nesoenas mayeri (assembly GCF_963082525.1). NCBI lineage: Eukaryota > Metazoa > Chordata > Aves > Columbiformes > Columbidae > Nesoenas > Nesoenas mayeri. The sequence continues at coordinate 30,969,807 of NC_137540.1, forward strand.
ATTTCTATCCATCAATCCTATTAAATATATAGACAGTTAGACTGAGAAGTTATTCTTCTCACTGCATAGCTGCCTAGGAATAAAGGTTATTCATTTTAGCATCTCAAAGAGAGCCTCAAGAGTGGGCAAACACTCCCTCCCTTACCCACAAAGTAATACACCAGAGGAGCTGACAGAATGACCCCATGCAAGGGCCACGCTTTGCTGTCTTTGCAATACCAAAGGTATGGCTGTGAAGTCCTTCTTTAGGGAACACTAAAATGATCCGATAATTCTCAAGCCAAAACCAGAGAAAAAAAATCTGATTTCACCCAGGATCTGATTAGACTATTTCTGTAGAAGCGGAGTTTCAAGCTAATCAGAAATTTTCATGCATCTCTGAAGCAGAAGAGTTGAAGCTTTTCTCCTGCACTATTTCTTGGCACCAGGGGGAGGTCTTGCTCCTTCTAGTTCTGTTTCCAGGCACCTCAGGGAAACGCTAAGCTGTCTGACATCAGAGCTGGGCTAACTTAATGCTTGAATGTAGCTAAAAGAGATAGTGATGCCCCTGAATCTGCTCATCTTGAGCTCAGACCACCAGCAGGAATGCTCCACTGTCAATAGCAGTCTCTGTCTCCTGCCTCTGCTTTCCAGCTCCAGTTCTTCTTTTCACAACTTCAGTGAGGGAACTAATAAAAAATAACTAGTGGGGGGGCGGTGACAGGATTCCTCTTCCTACCCCCAGTGAGATCAAATACCCTCTTCAGAGCTGACCAAACTGCTTGGCACCACAGAGGCTGGCATTGCTGCTGAAAAAAATCTGCCTAATCTGCCTTAGAGCAAGCCTGCAGTTTCACTCAAATTTGACAACAATGATTTATGAAGGCACTTAACTCCTTCCCACACCTTTTCTTGGGCTCTGTATTCTACCTCTGCACTGTTCCCTGCATTCTGCCAGCCCAAATGTTTGTCCAGATGGAGAGAGAATGAGGTCATGGAATTGATCTAGTTGGGAAGAAGTGAGAGCCAAAAGAACCTAGGAAGCCCCCAAGCCAAACAAAACAAAAAAGAAAAACAAACAAAACCCACAGCCAAAAATGGCTGCAGAACTGCCAAATGGGAAGCCACAGCCTCAGAATGCATACAAGCTGTTATGCATCCTTCATTCAGACACATATTTGCTTAGGGCAGAATGAGAATGGTACAAGTTTGCAGGTTCTTCCAGAATTCTAGGGCAGCAGACCTGCTTCAGTAGCCCTGCTCCTTAACTCTACCTTATTCTGGAAGAGTGGCAAAAAAAAAAACGTTCCCATTTGTCTCACTACTGCAGCACTGGACTTGCCTCTTTTTACTTTTTTCTAGCATTCTTGTGCATGTTGTCATCTCTGGCATCAATGGAAATAGTTTCACTGATTTCAGTGGGAGCTGAGTTTAGTGGTGTGTCTTGGCCTGAAACCATCATTAAAAATCCAGGGGTAACTTTTGAAGAGTTGAGATGAAAAAAATTACTTCTGAGCATACCTCATGTTCACATGCTTGCTTTCTTCAAGTACTTTGGGCTTACTTTTCTAAATTCTACTGAGCTGTCAAACAACTGAAAAAAAATGCCACCAGGTTTCTATCTAAAGCCATAGTAAGGGTGGCTGAAAGGAAAATAAATCCTCTTCCTCTTTGGCCACAAGACAGGGAGAGAATTACCGATACAAAGACATGTAAAGCATTGTCCGCAGGTTGGAAAGTTGAAACCCTGCACGTACCTATCATGTTTCTTGAAAATTAGAGATAAATAGCCCACAGAAGCTGTGATTAAGAAAGAAAGAGAGATTTCTAACTCTGATAGGGAAACACACTTTTCCACAGAATACCATAATTCTTCCAGATTAATGACAAAATGAGTTATGAATTATTCAGGGTCCATTTTTAATTTATGTCCATCCACAGATATGGTTACTGTTATACAAAGAACTATGGATTCATATAAAATGCCTTGATATGTGCATGGAGATGTTTTCCTAGCTTATCATCTGAATAATTCACACGGTACTTATATTTCATCATAGTTATTTACATATTAATATTAAGTATAATGTTATAACATATGAGCCAGTTTTAATTGACTAGATTTTTTTATTTTACTTGATTGTGCCTCAAAACGAAGTATCACTTGCTACTATGTTTTCAAAAACATAGATATCAATTGCTTAATGATCTTTTAGAGAGTTTCTCAGTTAGATGAGATACTGGGGCTTATGCAGTCTGAATCAATTTCTGACTCCACCACAAAAGGCCCTCTGATCTGGTGCTCTCTGCTTTCCAGTTTTCTATCTATGGCAGCAACAGCACAGATAAAGTGCTGCATTTTAACTACAGCATCAAGTAGACTTGCTCTGAATAAAGCTTTCATTATCCCCTTTGACTACCTCCAACTTAATCCATACTAATGAGCCCCTGACAAATAGGTCCAGGAGAAACAAATCAGTAGTACATACATAAATTCTTCCCCCTCATAGCAATATCCTGAGGGTTGTTTCATTAATAGGGAATTGAAATCATGGACAGAAAGGAAACAGAAATGAAAAGAGGAAGAAAGAATCAGCATAAAATACTTTGGAAGATGCAGCTAAAAAAATTCTCTGCCTGGAAATATCATGAACAGGGAAAGGGAAAAAATGAGTTAAATGAGGAAATCAGGAAAGAGGAGTTTAAACTTTCATTCAGGATTTAAAAACAATTTTTTCTTTTCCAAAATGAGCCTTTTGCATGAGTCTAATCATGTCCCCAGTATAGCCAATGAGCAGTTGCTGCAGCTTTCTATTAAAACAGAACAATCTTCTGCTTTGTGAAGCGAAGTAAAAATTGAGCACATGCAACCCAGGTTCTTCAGAGATGGATCACATCTGTGCACAACCGTATTAATGCAAAAATAAGAAAACGTTAGTAACTGGCAAGAAGGAACAACCCATCAGCAAAGCAAAAAGATAGTCTAATAGCAAAAATTGAAAGTGAAAAAGAAATTACAGTCCCAAAGCCTGCTAGCTACTTCATTTTCACAAATAAAATTAACCAGTTACTAAATACAATCTTGAAATATTATGATTCTCAAAAAATAGGAGTAGACTTACATCTCTTGATTGCTGCTCTTATGGATGACAAGGGTCCTTGGCTTAATGAAGAAAAAAAAATTACAATGTGGTTAATGCCTTAAAGTGAAAACAACAAAGTAAATAATGCAGCTATTCCCCATATATTGTAAAGGCTTTGCCAAGTGCTTTTTCCCCCTAGGTTATTATCTTACAGAAACTTGTCCAAATCTCCTGGAGTATACAACCATACCCAACCTCTTCTAATGAAAACCAGGTTACCGCTTAGCTGCAAGACTCTCCGAAGATGGAAAGCCAATTTTTAGAACCATTTTTCCTCTCGATTCTGTGTTGAAGTTCACATTCTGCCTCATTTGACAGGAAAACTTGGAGAAGAGCCCATGTGGGTTTGCATATTCTCAGATTATAAGTATTTAATGACTTAACGTTCTTACAAATAAAGAAAACTTACACAGACAAGTAAAAACCTACAATCCCTTTGCTAAATATTTTTAACAATCACTTAACAACTTATTTTCATTTTCAGTAGAGATTGCATTCTCAGTAATAACTTTGTGGGTGGGGTTAGACAGGAAGGCAACATGACCAAAAAACTGTCGATACACAAGGACAGAAAAATGTTTCCTTGTGCCAACTCATCTGTTTTCTTGGTAAGACTAATGTTTCTGATACGTTTTTTCTGAAGGTTTTATTTAACAGATACAGCAGTCCTTAATATTTTTGCAGGTAAAAATCAAAACTAACTTGGGATTATCATTTACAGAAAGTGTTGCTAATTTGAAGAACATGGTATTAATAACCTGTTCACTTCTGCAAAGTTACAGAGAAGATTAAAGAAAAAAAATCAAACCAAAACAACACACAACTACTTCAGAAAAGGACTTTTTTGCTCCTTTTTTAAAAAAAAAACCAAAACAAACCAAACCTAAAAACAACAGCTAAAGAATACTGGTTAGTGAGAAGCCTCTGGACATGCTGAACAGGTTTTTTTAAAGGCTGAAAGTAAATAGACTATATCTTGTTCAAATTAACATTATACCTTAATTACAACAGAAAGGTGTACTAATTGAGTCGTTTCCAGAAACCTTCTGCCACAGCCTTCACGAGGGGTACAACAGAGGACTGTTAGTACAGGGAGAGCATGAGTGCTTTAACAGCAGGCGTGCAGGACACCAGCCCTGCCAGGGCTCGGTTAGCTCCGCGTGTACTAGTGCTGCGATTGCTGATGGTTGCAGTTGCTCCAGCGGGATGAAGAACAGGGGGATTTGGAGGACAGGAGAAAGAGACAGTCAAAAAGGACATGGATGAAGAATGTCCTCCCTCTACAGTCATTCTGAAAGCTAATTAAGACTAGCAGTGAATGTTGCTCTGACTGAACTGTTCTCTGAATTGGTTTGGCTAGTCTGGGGTAAACAATGCCTATTTGTCTGGCTTCAGAAACAGTTCAAATGTGGCTTGGCCTCTATCCACACAGCAAGCAAAGCTGCCTTAGAAAACATCTCCATCAGTCATACTTCACTGTACATTCTCGGCAGAAAAGGATTCTGATTTTCCTTCTAAATGCCTCATCATAATACTGCCTTATCTTTATGTTCCTCACAGATGTACCCCGGACTCCTTTTTTTTAATTCCTGGTAACTCAAGTCTCTGTCTTTTAGATGTTCATTTTCAAAGCTTTATTCTTCTGCTTTCATTGCTGTGAATAACTACAATCTTTAGGGTTTTACTTCAATCATATTTAGTATCAGACAGGAAGGAGACTGAAGTCTGGTAACATGAATTTGAAATCTTTTGGAGTAGCAAAACCTTTCTATACTCAGAATTCAAGATTTACTTAAGTTTTTATCAGGAAATTAGGAAATCTATAAAGTATGCATGCTCAAATATCAGTAAGAACCAGAAGGAACAAGTTAAGTTCTTCTACTGGCCAGAGCATTTTGACCCATTGCAATTTGCCTCAGAATCTGATGAGCCCTTTCAGATAGGAGCAGGAGCAACTGTAGGAGTCACCATGTAGACAAAAGTTCAAGTTTTCCAGGCAATATGAGGATCAAAAGGGTACAGAAAAGACTTCAAAATCAAAGTGCAAAGACCAAAGAAATGAAACATTTCATGAAACCAACCTAGTGAAGTATGGATATACCCAGAGCAAGGCAGTTCTGCAAGTATGCAACTATCCATGTGATTTCGAACCGAGGATAACACAGTTTCATTAGAAAATTTATGAGGTCACAGGCAAAGCAAACTGTTAGCGGATAGGGTTTTTTTCCACTTTCCATTAACAGGTCACCCATCAACATTCTTTTGGCAAAGCACTACATTTTCTACCCTCAGGTGAGCTTGATTCGCGTATAGCTTATAACAATTTAAGCCCTGTAAAAACATGGAAATGGGAATGTATGTAGATTTTGTTTGGTTTTGGTTTTGCCATGAGGGCCTGTAAAGGAACTCTAAATTCCATAACTGTTACACACTAAACCCCAGTAATTTGAGTAAGATGGTGTTCTTGGGGCAAACTGCAATTTTGCCCACACCTTATGCTGAGCCAACACCTGTTCCACAGGCAACAATTTCTGGTCTCTAGTCCTGTCTTGCAGAGAGGAGATAACGTTACTAATACCGTCCTCTGCTCCACAGTTAATAACACATTTTCTCTCAAATCATGCAAATAATTACCATCATGAAACTGAATTTAATTCTCCTATTTGATGAGGTAGGAGCTGCAGCAATTACTCTATTGTATGGAGTCCCTGCCTTTTTTCTACCTCTTCCTCCTGTCCATAAGGCACAGAAGTGAACCAGAGCGCACACAAAATCTCCAAAAACACATGTCAAGAAAAAAACAAAGGGAAGAAGTTTAATCCATGTGGGATCTCTGATCCTGGTTCTAGTGCGACTCCCCCAAAAGTTACACCAGAACACCTGAAGGGACAATGTGACAATAACCAGCCCCTGGGGGTGGGGGACAGCAGCTCCTGTGTCACCCTGCAACATACATAACCAAAGCCCAAACTCATATTGCCAGAAGAAAACACATCAACCAGCAGGAAGTTTCAGAACATTAAAGACCAACAGCAGCCCAGCCACACCTAATATGGAACAAGTAAAGATGCAACTTCTATGAACCGCCCCACAATTTATCATGCAGGAGTGGACAACTGGAGTAACTCCTCTAACATCCACAGGTTTATCCTAGATCTTGCTCACTGTTAATTTAAAGCACAAACTTTGTTCCATTTCCAGCTAAGGCAGCAGCTTTGTTGAGCTTCCCCTGTCAGCTCCTCAAAAGGAGGAACTAACCCACCCCAACCAAACAGGTTCAGAGGGGATCTGTAAGCTGCTGTAACTGCTAAGCTGAAAGCAGTTGGGTACTTTAAGTCAGCAGTAATATGAAAAGGGTCCCATGGGTCACCATTTCTGACAGATAAAGAACCCAGAGTGATGTGTTTGAAGATGTTAAAACACCTACTCACTCTTCCTGGAAGGCTTTATTCTGGGTGTCAAGGATGGGTTTTCTAAATATAAACACTTGAAGAAAATGCTTCAAAAGCATGTTTTAGCTCTGTGTATTGGGGAAAAAAAATTGTCAAAAACTAGACTGGGCAGAGAGCTGTGAACTCTTTAGCAGAGTAAGTGCACTTTCTGTGTATAGCCATGGTCTCTCCCTCATTAGGAGCTCTTCTCTGACACTTTTACTTGCACTGAGCAGTGCCTCTCTTCAAATGCAACTTCAGTGTAGCTACAGTATTACTCACAGGCTCACTCCTGTGGGGTGACTCCTGACCCAACACAGCGACCATGTGAGTATCACTCACCTGAAGAGCCCCTGCACAGCAGCAGGGAGGGGGTGTGGTTCAAGTGGAATAAAGCTCTAATCACATAGGCTTTTCAAAATGAACTGGCAGGGCTTTATGCATGCCCAGAGCAGGACAGCATTTAAGTCACATGTTATCCAAGCAAAGAGGCCAGGAGGTTCTGAGCTACCTTTTCACCCACATCTTTTGGCTGTTTCAGCAGCAGCAGTGGCTCCAGCCCAGCCAAGGGCACGTCATGGACATGTTTCCCACCAGATGGTGAGCCAGATCTGCTCCTGAGTGCAAACTGGCAGAGGAGCACTGGGTTTTACCTGCCTCTGGAAGGAACAGAGAGTACTGGCTTGGGACTGTCCCCTCCTGCCCATGAGCATATCCGCAGCCATTTAGGGAGGGTCTCCCCAGGCTATCTACAGTCTTCTGCCCTATGGGTTGTGGTATTGCTTGAGATACAAAAGATATCTCAAGCTACCATACCGTCTCAACATCTCTTCTTCATTCACTTCACTTTCCTTTCCTTTGAGGGTGCCAGAGCACTGGAACAGCTGCCCAGCGAGGTTGTGGAGTCGTCTTCTCTGGAGATGTTCAAAACCCACCTGGATGCGATCCTGTGTAATCTACTCTAGGTGAACCTGCTTCAGCAGGTGGGTTGGACTAGATGATCTCCAGAGGTCCCTTCCAACCCCAACTATTCTGTGATTTTCTGTGACTTCCACCAGTCTCCTGTTGGCTTGCATGGTATTCTCAGCAGGAGTCGAGCAATCCTCCACAAGACCTTGCTTCCTTTATCAGGACTGGAACCTTTGGTTTCTTTATCTAAACTCACACAACAATGAATATTCTACATGAAAACTGATTGCGCTTCTTTCATACATCACTCTAGACACACACAAAAAGTCTGGTGGGAAAAGAAAAGTAATTAAGAAGAATGATCACTTGTTCTAAACAACAAATATACCACAGCATCTGCTGCAAAATCTCAAAATTTATCCTTCACATCATGTTATACAATGCTTTCTGTAAGGTATCACTCCTTATGTTCACACACCAGTGTAAAAAGCCTTTTGATATATTTTTAACTGTGATGGTTATTGAGCCTGTCTTACACACAGACATATATTTTTAAAAAAAAAAAGTTAAAATGTTGCTATTTTTAATGCCTTGTGACTTCTTGGAATGTGAGCCAAAAATGTTTAAACAGCTGAGGTTGAAATTACTGTGAGGCAAAACACTAGTTTAACATAAAGCATCACATATTCCTGTCAGTTACTTTAGAAATCATGCCATCTTTATAACAGCCTGTGTACTACAATGTAAAATTATTAGAAAACCCCTCTAATATTATTTAGAATACATTATTCCAAAGGCGAGGTGTTTGAAATGCCACCTAAATTATTTCATTGCAGACTGAATCACAGAAAGATCTTAGTAATTTTATAGTTAAATTATGGGTGGTGTAAAAGATCAGATTTACCACCACCCTGATAGGAGACCAAAGGCAGTTTGACCAAAAAGCTCCCAAAGTTAGGACAGAAGAATCAGCTATCACATTGTCATGACATTGATGCCATAGACAGAACTGTAGTCAACTTGTGGATTAAGGGAATCTACACTGAAAAATGTATTAAACCACAGTGATCAGCCTCTTCCATGCCTCAACTGCAGAGGACTCCCAGTTCTCCAATGGATTACATGACACACGGGCTTCAGGTGCAGTTTCGCCATCGAGTCAACTAGGAAATCAAACTCACCGTGGGACAACTTTACTTCTCTTTTGGGTCCTGCCCCAAAAGCAAGAAATCCTGAACCAGTAATTAAGTCTAGTGACAATTCAATCCTCGTGACTATGCTGGGGAGGCCTACTTCTGTATCACTTAATGTATACGGCTGTGACTTCCCACTGTCTGGACAAGCGAGGATGTAGTTAAAAAGCAGCTAAAATCCAGCTGTTCAGCTAATTAAAACAGCTCACATTGATCAGCATAAGGAAATCCTTCCAGGAATTGCTCTCTAGCTGTTTCTTCAACCACTTATTACATATTAATGTGCTTGTCACTGTCACACTTGGGCATCATATTTTAGCAACCAAACCATCAATTTTAAGGCAGAACACAGTCAGGAAGTCAAAGCAGATCATGGCAGCAGATGACAACATTTCACACTCTGATTCTCACAGCAAAATAGAGGTCATGAGGCTGCAACAGCTTCCACACTTAATAATGTCCAGGTTAGATCTTGCAGACAATACACCTCCCAATTTTTTTTGTGAATTGGAGTCACTCAGCTTGTGTCTCCTGAATTAACTCTTTCCTGATCCAGAGCTACAGACATGCTAGGTAGATTTCCCCCAGCATTTTGTTTCAGACAAAAACCGGAACTCAATTGCACCTTGCCCCTGAAGATGACTGTATGAACACACTCATTCCAGAAAGGCAAACTCTCGGAGCATGATTCAAGTTATTCTCAGTCTTCTTTGTATGTTGACTGACTTCAGCTCCCAATGAAATGTATGTTTCAAGAACAGAGGGCTCTGCGCATTGAAGAGTTTGGCCTTCCTGTAACAGCTAAAAAGATTCTCCTCTATGCCACCTATCGACATATTTTTTACTCATTGTAATAAGCCTGCTAGTATGTTTTGATTAAAATTAATAAACAGTATTTATGCTTTAATGACAATTTAACCATACTAGTAAATATTTCTAGCAATAGAAAGCACCTATAATTTTAATAATAGCATAATAGCAATGTAGCACTGTAAATGTACATACAAGTATCACTGAACTGTCATAGTGACAAGTGACAGAATATTTGGGCCCAGCCAGCAATATATTCAGGCAGAAAAGTAAGGGTTAAAAAAAACAAAAGGAAGAACCAGCTCTTTCAGATAAAACAACATAGCTGTAAACTGCAGCTTTTTCTGATGGAAATTCTTTACTATTAAAGTCTACATAGTTGCTCCATTTGAAAACGGGGAAAGATGGCAGTGCCCTACTTCTACAGTGAAACAATACAAAACAGCCGAGGTCAGGCTGATTCTTTGGTTCAATTATTTGCAGTAGCATTTTGGTCAGTAAATCAAAGCCCTCTCTAGCCATTGACAGGACATTCTGCTTGCTTCATACATCTCTGTACATGAAATACAATCTGGTGTCTGAATGAGCTCTAGATACTTTGTAATTGACATCACAGATGAATAAAATCTGGTTTAATCATGAAGGATGAGCAGGACAAAGGTATAAAGAAAACCTGTAGGCCTGGATCCATAAGATTCAAGGTATCTTTACAGGGTTCTAACTATTACAAAGTATAGATATTAGATTTTTTTCAAGTAGCCTGTGTGCTTCATAGAACATGTAAGTATAGCATTAAGATTATCTTTAAAGGGGAAAGTGGTATGTGAATGTCCTCATATGACTACAAGCATTAATAATCATTACTAACAAAACAGATAAAACTTTGCTTTACAACAGTATCTTAAATCCCTACTAAACCAGTTACCTACAGATCAGCAAAAAGAAAAGAATGGGGGATGGAAATCACACAAGGTAATGAAAAGATGGGTGCATTTCAACAGGCCTTTTGAAAACACAGAGGCTGAGAAGCTTAGGGATAGAAACACAACAGAGCGTGGCTCCAGAGAGGAGCAAGCAGGAACTAAAAAGTGTGTTGACTGCAAAGGCGAGAACTCAGCAGGACCCAGAGGATGCAAGAGCTGGAGGTGAGGAATCCCGAGGGGAATGCTCGAGTGCCTGCAAGCATACAGACTTCAAAGTAGTAATTAAGCCGAGGGAAGAAGGTGTAGGCGTTTCTTATCTTGCCTAGATTTGTTTGTTTCCTGTGTAAAAATAATCTGTAAATATAGGCCCATTTGCTTCAAGTATTGTGCGTCCTTTTGAGGAGGAAACCAGTGTATGTGTGAGGAAGGAGCTCCTGGGGAATCCTGAGGCATGTTAAGGCCTCTGGCAGATGGATAACTGAGTCTCACTTCCAAGAGACAGTACCAAATAGCTTCTACACTCAGTAGTTAAGATAACATCTGGATCCTGCCTAGTCAGAGCTTAACGGCACACAATTCCAGCCCTGCAATACAAAAGCCAACTGTTTGAGAAGCATTCAAAATGTAAAATTCAGCCTAAACCACAGAAGTGGGATTAGGAGAAGTGTTCAATGCTGGTGTGACCTCAGTGCCAAAAAATCAGCTGAGTACATTTGAGAATGCTGAGATCTTTGACAAGTTCCATCCCATAGGATTTCCATGTTCCTTTAGCCTAATTCAACTTTTTTGTAGGCCATCCAAGTCAAATAAGCAGTGTGAAATGTGCTGGAGTTTAAGCTTTAGCTGAGTGAGGAAACAAAATAAATTTCCTCATTGTTTTAATTAGAGATGTGTGTTGAGAGCAAAGACATTTGTTGTGAAGGGACAGTCTATAAAACAGATGTATTAATACAGATGCATCAAATAAAGTGGTCTTAACTCAGCACCTAAAAAACAGGAAAACAATTCCCCTTCTACACTGTAAATGTGAATCAGCAGCCAAAAAATGTGTGTAAGAATATTACAAGGTCGTGTGTATAAAGAGACATATTGACTTCAAACTGGACATTTATATTTATAAATATAATTTATCATTTAACAAGCAGCAGAAACATTTTCAACCCTCCCATGTTAAAGCCTCACAAAACTATGTTAATGTGTGATCACATCTTGTTCCAATGGGCTGCTGACTCACCCAGTTACACCCTACAGTACTTGAGGTCCATGAACTTGTAACAGTTGCCCTTACAGAATGTGCAGTGCACAGGAATCATAAAATAAAATCTCATAACCACACCCTTACCAGACCTGTCTTTCCAGAAGTGTCCTGCATCCAGCTCAGAGAAATGGCATGTTGGCCTATACACTCTTCCCTTGCCCTTCCTCCAAAAACACTGAAACACTCCCTTTTCTTCTATACCACAGATGTTGACTGAGCTTTTGGTTACAAAATACAGAAAATTATTCCTCAGAAACTTGCACTACATAACAAACCATACATTCATACACCTGTAGGTCTAAAATGTTTACACCCAAGATTAAACATGACCTTTTTATTAATTCATAAAGATCTAGCAACTCTGAGATTGCATATCCCAAAAGAGACGCATCAAAGATTATTTTTCCAGTCTTGTAATTCTGATTCTCAAAGGATGTAGGTAAGGTATGGTGTATAGGTAAAGGTAATATCTTTGTTAGCCCAAGTCAGGGAAAAACAGCCAAGCTTTTACATACACAAATTATTTTCCAGTGGTGAAATAGAAGCACAAACCATTGGATCCAGACAGATTTTTAAAAATCACACCTACGCCTACAAAACCTGAATCTATCCCAAACACACTGCTAAACCCTGACAGGCAGGCACAACACAGAATTTGCTGTAAGAACACACAAAATACCTACCTCAACAACTGAGAGAAGGCCTTTAACTGCTGGGGACACTTCTCCAGTGAAACAGATCTCATCTTTGAGCAAGTCACCATGAAAACATACTGCAAGACAAGAGGAATTTCCTCCGCATTCAATCATATACCCTGCCTGTCTTACAACATCATAGGCCTCCAATTATACGGCAAATCAGTAAATACTGTAGCCTCTAATGGATGGTTATAACTTGGAAGAAATAATGATTATCATCACCATTCACCACTCAACTACCTTCAGCTTCAGAAACAAACACCTTGTAGAACAGATTGAACCGGACCTTTCTGGGGCAACAGTCATAAGAAATACCTTGCCAAAACATTTCACAGCCATGGAAATCAATGCCCCTCCCTAGCCAGTAAGAATCCCCAAATACAGAAGCTCTTCACGTACTCCTCCATGCATTTCAATCAATGCACCATATGCCATCAGGTAAATTACTCAGAGGAAATTATAGAGTATCAGGTTCAGCTTCCTTGGGCAGCTGAAAGAACAGAAAAACCAGGGAGCAGTGGGGTTACCCTTCTCTCATAGCCACTTCATCTCTGACTCTTGATCCCAAATCTTTACAAAGACAAGTTTAGAAAATAATTTAAGGAAAAAAAATCTCCAGTGCAGCTTAAAGGGTCTGGATTCAGATAACACTACAGGTAATTTCTCTAACCTCCACCCTCAGCGATGCCCTGAACTCCAAAGGCAATAAATTGTTCCTGTCCTTTTTCTCATGTCAGCCAACAACCTTGTCTCCCTCTGCCCTTGCTAACATGTCTCTGGGTCTCCAAAAGTAATAGTGACCTTTTCCTTAAGGCTGCCTAATTGATTAACATGATCTATTTAAACCTAGAACAATGGCATTTAAACTTCCTCAAGAAGCAGCAAAGCTATAAGGAACGATAGCTCAGTCTCTTACACTACAGGATGCAGAAAGCAGTATGTAAAACTAGCAGACATCAAGTTCGAAAGAGTCAAAGAGACTTTTTAGCATACAACTTAAGGTTAAGCTGTGGCACTGTTTCCCATAAAACACTGTGGGTGCTAAAAGTGTATATGAATTCAAAAAAGCCTAAAGAAAATCCACTGAGGGCTATTAAATACAAAAAGCATCACCCCTCTCTTAGAGGCCCCCAGCCACACAAATCTGGACGCTGACAGAATGTATGGATTCTTTCCAGTGCACACTTGTTTTGTCCATATCTTCTTCCTTAGGCTTCTACTTCACACATAAGCGAAGACAGAATAAGAATACTGGAATAGGTGGACTCTTGGTCTGCTCCACAAGGGCCATTTTTACTACTTCAGTTGTTTTTCAGGATAGAAGGAGGTCACCTGTCTTAAGGCTTAATTGTTTTTTCCGGTTACTTCACTTGTTCTAGTAAGATAAAGCTTAAGATAAAAGGACAAATCTTTAGTTGTTTACTTTTTAAAGGCATTTGACAATTTTTTTTTAATCGTGAAAATAATCTTGGCAATTTCTAAGGTTACACCTTCCAAGAAGGTTAATGGTTTTGTTTTATATTGCTATTCAAGTATATCTGTGTTACACTAAGCAAAATACCTGTTTAGCACCTGCAGCAAGGCAGTTAGCACACTAAGAAGCGCATTTTGTCAATTCAAATACTAAGAGACATCATTTAAAAGACCTACAAAAGACAGTATGGGAATAGAAATTAAAGAAAATACAGAGAACTGCGTCATCATTTCAGGTCTGTCTTACATGAAAAAAAAAGTTGTTATTAACAGAAAGCATTGGTAGTCTGTTCACACTGTAAAATGTTCATTTAACAGAACATACTTCCTCATCAACAGCCTCAGAAGGAAGAAAATAGATTGGACAGTAACGCAAATAATCTTCTGTTCTATACACCAGTAAGGTGTGGTGAGAAAGCCACTCCTGCCGCTTTCTTCACTGTATTTGTCCTGTGATATTGTCCCCTTCCTTCTTAGAAGGGGCAGTGGGAAAGGTAATAAACACAATGGTCTTAAAAGCAGTTGCCCAAAAGAAATGGTGTTCTTGGGAGAAAAGGGAAACTTCCTAAACTGGTTCAATCACAAAATGGTATCAGGATTGTTTGAACTAATACTGAACTAATACAAATACTAGATGCTGGTGTGTAAGGGGATGGGGAAGCAGAAGTCCGGACAACATGGAATAGAAGAATTACAATAGTAAAACCAAAGCTATTTCTTTCCACTAGGCATTTATTCCAAACAAAAACAGTTTAATATAACATGAGACCACTGATGTACTTCTTTTGCTTGAACTAGATATTATGTTGTACATCGAAAGAGGGATTTAACAAAGTAATCATTGTTTGCGTTTGGAACACTATTATTAGATTTGGACCTTGTCTTTAATTAGAAGTCAACCTTTGCCTCAAGCCTCAGGAGATGGGAATGTCCACTATATCCAGAACAGATGACAAACCTCTCTTAACAACTCTCCCAAGATTAAGATGTGGCAATGCGTACTTATAAAGACCATTCTTACATGAATACTTACCACATTTAGGGTTGTGTGGTCTAATTTCAGTCCCCTGTAGCAAGGGACCTGCCCATGACCTGCCTTGGTTGTAGCCTCCAAGGGAACAGGCAACACGACTTTTTGTACCATAGAATCTTAGCTCTCTTCCTGAACCTGAGGTAGCTGGAAACAGATGCAAAAGCAGCTCATCCATGTCTACACTAAGGACTAGTACTAGCTCAGTTGAGCCTGTGGTTTGCCACAGATGGCCAAAACTAGGACAAATCCCGTATGTAAACATGGCCTAAATTCAAATGGTGATACTTTCACTGAGCAAAATGCTGCTGAAGCTTTGTAGCAAAATCAGAAATGTAATCTGTCTTACAAATGGCGGGATCAGAGTCTAAAGTACAGCTGTGCAAAATGCACAGAAAGCACTAAACAGGAATACAATAAGAAAGAAAAAACTGTCAATGTGATAGTCCTCACTAGGAATATTTCTCCTCCGTGATGTAGCGAGGATGCAACTATAAGATGCTTTTAAAGAGTTCTTCATCAACCACTTCAACATTCAACCTGCCAAATCTGATGCTACTTACGGTAAACAATTACCTATACTAGAATGACCTACAAATACCACAGAATAATTTGAAACAAAATGACAAAGTAGGTGAGTAGTACAGAAAATAAAATAAAAAATAAAAATAAAAAAAGTGAAGCAATAACAATCTCTCGTCTCTTGTGCACATCAGAGTAAGAGGCCATGGAAACCAACACAATATAACTGCAAACTGAGCTCTCCCACTCAAATTCCAGAGGTGACGGAAAATGTGGATACTGACCTGAGCCTAGAGAAAAACCTACACAAATCTTTAGGGAAACAAACCAAAGCTCAAGTATCAGCTCCAACACTCTCAAAATATCAACATAAAATTCTTTCATGGAGAACCAAATGACAACTAATACTTCTGATCTGGAAGTTTACAACCTGCTGAGTCTGCCTCCTCAGCCCTGACACACATCACATGGGCTTCCCCTAGCAGTTCCTCCTCCTTCTCGGTTTTCTTTGAGACTATTACAAATACCTTTGGAAAGAATTATCTTCCAGCCTTCTTTCCCATTCCCCAGATGTATTTCATGTGCCATTTGTCATTGAAACCTCTTGGGAAAAAAAAAAGAATAATCATAAAGATGCAGATTATAACCATGCCTGATTAACTTGGCCATCACACATTACTTACAAATAGAGAATTCCAGTTCTCACCATAGCTTCTATTCACCTCTAAGCAGAGTTAAAAGACAAAGCCATATGGCTGTTTTAAAGAGAATTGTTGCCATTTTATAGGGGAAAAGTGAAATATTCTCAAAATAACCTTTAAAACCTGCAACGTGTAATTGTGTGCTTCCTGGAACCACCTTTTCTAAAACTAAGGTCTGTCATGGTTTTTTATGCCCCAGACAATTCTCCAAATGCCCAAGGAAACTGGCCTTTTGGCTGGATGGTCCTTGGTATCTTCTACAAGAGTATTCTCCAAAAGGTGATGGGACAGTGAAATTTGGTCATGTACCCAAGATGCCTAAAGGAGCACTGAAATTCTTTCAGTGAAGAAGGAGAGTGAACCCTTTTCTCCTTATTTCTTCAACAACCATCTTCTTATTCTCAACACTATTTTCCATTATGAACTAGCATAAGCACTGGAGAGCAGCCCAGACAAGGGAAGGAGTTGTTCAGGGAACCAAAGCAAACAGTCCTGCAAAATTCCCTTTACAGAAACCAGGAACAGAGCGCTCTTTTATTAAAACAAATCCCTCTTCTCTGCTTAGGAATAAGGAATCTGGAAGGCTGGCTAGGATGTGCCCTTCACAATAACTCTTTACTGCTGAGAGATGAACAGCCAAAAATCCCCAACACAACAGTGATTAATTGGTGGCATTAAAACAAACACCCACAGCAACAGGCTCTAGATACTCACATGATCCGTAATTGCCAACAACTATGCTGAACCCATCTGCCATTTATTCTCCTGCTCTACCTGTGATTTTTTTTCTTTTTTTTCAAATTTACACATAAGTATAAACTCAGTAGGGAAAATTAACATTGCAAAAAATAAATTAAACATAATGATTTACTGTTGCAAAGAAGCTGTCAAAGAAATATGCAGCTTATTCTCCTCTAGAGAGGCACATCTCTGACATGCACAGCACGTGCTGCTGACCAGAGACACATGATAAACAAAGACACATAAGCAGATTCCAGCCTCAAGTTTCAGCAGTTTAAATCCACATTTAACCAGTGGAATTGCATCATGCTCTGAGTGACTGAGCCCAAAATTTAGCTCTCAAAATAAAAAAAAAATGAGCCATATGATCCTACTTTTTAAATACCAACAACAAAAGTCATTATGCTGAGCCGTTGCTTCCAGCTCTGCCATTGATTTATTGTGCGACTTGCAAGAAATCACTCTGCCCTCCTCTGCTGAACTTGCTCCGTCTGTAAAGTGGAGACACAGCTATTTTTTTTCCCTGGAGATCAGCTTTCTGATCCAACTACCCACATGAGCACTGATAACAGCCCAAAGGAGGGAGGAAGATCCTCCCTTCTGCAGCAGCGTTGGCTTAGCTCAACTCAGGGCAATTATGAAGCTGCACCCTGAGCGTTTGGGAAAGAGACAAGATTTCTGGAAAAACACTTTTTGTTACATTTATTTCTGACCTACTGGGAGCAGGACTTTCCTCTTTCCCACACCCTAAAAGTATGCTTAGACTAAGAATAACCTGCTACTTCCTAGCTTTAAAAATCCTAAAAGCTAAATATAAAGAATAAAAATGTAACAGTAAAACAAGTGTCATCCCTCAACATTCATCCTTTCTTCTACACAGAACCCTTCCCTTTCAGATGGAGTGTCAGCAATGTTCAAAGTCTCAAACTTAAGATCTGTATTACAGCCTGTAACACTGGCTGGGTGGGCAAAAGCCTGAAATTATCCTCTGTGTGGAACAGCTGCATTGATGAGGTGATGCAGACACTGTCGGCAGACAACGCAAGACTTTTGAACAACAGCAATGAAAAACTGCATTTGAGGATGCTTGTGAGAATGAATCTGGTCCTTATGGATATTAAGTAGTCCAGTGTTTGAACTAAAGAATTAGATTTAGACTGGTTCTTTTGACACTGTTTCCCACAGCATTATCATTTGGAAACCAAGTTAGTATGAGACAGATAAGCAGCCTGTAAGTGGCCTGAGAATAAGTGGGCTCAATCTCTCTGGACAGTTTTTCAAGACTTGGCTAGAAAAAGACACCACAGGCCTGATCTAGTGTTAGCACCTTCCCACTATGACCAAGATGTTCAACTACATGACCTGCAGAGGTCCCTTCCCACCAACTTTCCCACCATTCTGTGACTTCTCAGTACAGAAGCAACAGCAACAGAAGTGTCTCTGCCCATTCAACTAAGGCACAACAGAGAAGCAGAGGTCTTGGGTAGGGTTACAAGAGCACCTCTCACTCTTTTCAATGCCCAATTCCAGTACAGTAGTCTGGATGTTAAATTTGCCTATACCACACAAAATCTGTTAAGTAGCCTAGAAAATTAGCAGTGAAATTACTTCTGAGAACAAAACAACTCAAGTTTTACACACACAAATGTCAGCAGCAATTTGTGAGGGGCTTCAAATTAGAAACCCATGCTCCAGGGATTAGGAACTAGCGAGATCTTTGCAGCAGAAGGAAGGACTCTCATATTAATTCCCATTCAGATACATAAAACTGGGATTATTAAATGACTGACTGTAATGGTTACAACATGGAAAAAATCCTGTTACTGTCTGTTTTCTCAAGACCTCAAAAGCATATTGATTTGTAAAAGCACATTGATTTAACCGTAAAGTGAGGACAGTTCCACAACATTCTCAGACCTGTGCCTTAAGACTCCCTTCATGCTCTGTTAAAGGCTTAAGATCTTAATTAAAAGGTGTCTTCCAGGCTTCACAGATGATCTGGGAAAACACATTATTAAGATATAATCAGACCATTACTGTTATATTTATTAAATACAATTCCACAAGATCAACATTACATAGTAGAGAAAACTGAAATGCAGAGAAGCTTTCACTAATGGCATTCTGCTACATAAAAAAGACCCTAACAAGATACAAAATACCATTCACAAAAATGATAGCTTTATTTATCAGATCCGCACCAAAGGGATCTGTAGCCCTTTTGATCAGCCACTTCAAGTGCTTCTTTGTAAAAGAACAAAAGAAGAGTTGTGTCTATTTGTATTGTTGACTTGATGTATTTTAAATTAAAAAGCCCAATTTAGTTTGATCAAATGAAGGTAACCAGCTGTAAAAGAACTTTAGCACATTACAATCAGCAGGCAGACTATGTACCAATAAAACCTAGAATCTATTTCTAGAAATGAACTAATTATTTTCTTTCTCCTCCCCACTTTGAGGGCAAGCTTTCACAGTAGACTCCTAGATTTTAAAAATTAAAATCTCTTGATAGACTCCAAGTGATTGATATGCTATTAAATCTCCCAATAAATTGTTGCAGTGTTTAGCTACCTTCATCCTCTCCATCTCCAAGGTAAAGGCAACTGCAATGAATTATTATATCACATTACAAGACTGTGTTTCAGTATTTTTTGATCCATAATCCTTACCCTAAAGGAAAAAAAAAAGGCATAATGAAATTAATCCAGTTCCTTCTACGAGCTTTGCTCATGTTCAGGGATTAACTGCAAATATGTGGATGCCTGAAACCTTCTCTTCTATCACTATCATATAATTTTCAGTTTGAAAACATTTAGAGGCCTAAGAATGAAGTGTCTTTTGACCTAATTGACCTGAGTTACAGCAGTGCATGACCTGAAGCTAACAGAGCAGACAATGCACGACTTGACAGTAAAATCAAGACATAGTGATAATTACAGACCACTGTTCCCAGTACAGACATATTTTTAATATTGTCTGAAATATGGCAATTGAAGGATGGTTAATATTAGGTCATGAAATAAAATGTCTTGATAAGAATTTAACATAGCAGCAATAGGTATTATTTGGATTCAGGGAACATTGGTTTTGATCTTACTAATGTACTAATATTTAACAAAAAAAAAGAGTGTAGAGTGACACATGAAAAAGATATCCACAGGCCCTGTTCTGCTACTCCGCACTTTAGATAAACTCGCTTTTGTGGCAGATGGTTGCTAATTGCCAAGAGACAAAAGACAGTATATTAATGCACATTTTGTAAGCATTATCTGTCATCTGTTTCCCTCCTATCAAACATTACCTATGATCTCTGGTTCATCCACTCCCCAAATTTCCTCCCAGCGTCATGCTAGATCCCAGTATCACCACTCAGAATAACTCCATCTTCCTGTAGCATTTCTCCTGTACTAAACATTAGATAGGCTAGTAACAAACCCAGAATATTTGTCAGAGTTCCTGATAATGCTATAAATGTTTCACCCTGCATTATCTAAATGGCATCATCTTACAATAAAAGGAACTATATTAAAGACCATTTATATACTGTTCTATCTAAAACAGATTTTCTATGCTTCTCATTGCAAATGAATTATGTCCAAGCTATGTTTTAAAATTATTCCTGTTTTATTGTATATGAGCTCTTCATCCCTTATACTGCCAAGACTCAAACACAAGCTGATCTAGAAATACACAGATACAGCAACATAGAAGAACACAGTGTAGAAAAGGACAAGACACTGCCAATCACAAGAAATATTGTTATGTGATCTTTTTATTAAGCTGATTGTGTTCCAGACTGAAATTTCACCTTACAGACCCTGAGGAGGACTTCTGGCTGGTGGTGTTTGGGCTGTTTTTTTTTTGTCTCTTCTTATGCCAGTGTTCCACACATCTGTCATTAGACTGGACAGAGTTCTGGGCAATATCTCACTGGGAATTTGTATGAAATAAAACTTCTAATTCTCTGTCTCGGAAACTTCTACGCCCACTATTTCATCTTAGGATATGTACCTTTCCTAAGGTTCATTGCATCTGTCTTCATCTGGCCAGTTAGTATCCCCACTTCGACCTCCATTATTTTATAGTAATTTTAGTGAAGAAGTTCTTGTTACTAGACACTAGACCTTGAGTCCAAGTACAAAGGCCTGTAGGGTCATTTTTGTTGCACTTTAGATGATGAGAGGGATGCTCTATTGCACTTTTAAGAGATGCATCCCACAACATGCAGCTTAAGGAAAAAGTAGACAGGATTCCTTGGAGTCATTGTATTTTGTCTTTCCCTTTTCATGAGCTGTCCCCAGAGAAGAAAGTGTCGTGACTGTAGTAGCTCATCATAAGATGGCATAAGCCATAAAACTGTCCCCAATGGAACTCACACAGCTCTAAAATGCTGCTCATGTTACAAGAGGAGCATGCTTTGTGCTTTAAGTCGTCCATACTTCACTATTAAGTTTTCCCTCAGTTCTTACAGCAAGGGGCTCTTGTCTTCAGGCAGCTGCAGCTCTTCTCCCAGAAATGATATGGTCAGACTGGGGATAAGAATCTTACCCAGCAATCTGTCACCACAGGATTACGCTTCCAGCTATAATGAGAGATGAACCACAGAGTGCAGCAGTATCAATTAGCAGAGTACATCATCTCAGTAAGGCAGGCTGCTCCTGCTCTAGCCTAGAAGCAGCAGCAAGACATGCACAAAACCCATCACCCTTTAAACAATTATTTTCTTCCTCATAGCTCATCCCAAAAAACAGAACTATCATGACACGATGGCCAGTGAGATTGAGAAGAGAGCAGAAGATACATAGATATGGTTAGAAAGCACATGCACTACTGAAAGGAATGAAACACAATTGAAAGTGGCATTTTTCTCAACATTATGAGCAACCCACATTATACTGTTAATTTGTCTGTGCTTTCCAACATGCGAATTTGGAACCTGTAACCCCAACAATGCAGGGCAGTATTTTATTGTCAGGGCTGGTCCACATTTGAAATTCCAATTCTATGGAAAAAAATCTGAAGTTTTACTTTGCTTTTGGTTCCAAATTAGAACTTCTAAAATACACTCCAGAGCAAAAGGTACCAGTGGGAAGGACCAGCCAGAAAAAATGGTAACAGCCTGAACCTGTTTCAACCTTAAATGGAACATTTTGACAAAATTAGATTTCATTTTGATAATGACTTGGATTTATTTGACGTTATTGTAATATGACATGATCGAATAAAAGTTCAAACATGTAGACTGTAACTGCATCATTTTAAGAAAAAAGCTAAGTATTTTTAATTACAAAAGGAAATACAGTGATTGATGTTTTAAGTAGATACAAGCAATCAAAAACAAAGGCAATACTCCCCTGCAACTTAAACACACTGCTGGAAACAGCTACAGGGCTGTTGCAGATATGGGAGGGAAGGGAACCGCATCTTCTTCCATCTGATCACATGGCAGACAACACATCAGCTGTGCTACTAGAAGAGCCTACAGTTCCCTCTGTTCTAGCTATAAAAACTACCCCACTGTACTGTAAAACTGTAACAAAAAAGTCAGACTGTAAAAATCAAATGAAAAGGTCATGCCATGTCAGAAGGTTGGACATGAGGGGCATCCTTTGGAAATTCTTTTCACAAAGGAGTGGGAGAGCCAGAGTTAGCTGGTCTGCTCTATCACTTCATTAAAATCCCATTAGCCACCACAGGATATGGACAGGATCCTATTCCCTGGTGGAGAATTGAGAAGGAAAGTTTGGAAATAAGGCAAAAAGAGATTAAAAAAAAAAAACACGAGAGGATAAGAAGGAGAACTACAGGATAGTCAGAAGCTTAATGGAAAATGTGGCCTTGCAAATTAATAGCTTAGAGGTTCATGGCAATTGCTGATGAAAATCCTAAATAAACATAAAATGTTTGTGTGTTTTATTTAATACCTGTTCATTTGCTTCTCTCAGTTTTGAAACACTAGGTATGATGGGATCAGAGTTAATGGAATAAATAATAAAGTTGCTATTCTTAACTGAACCAAGAATTATTTTCCTTGCTACAGAAGCAAACAGTCCAAAGAAGCAAAAGTCATGAGGGCTTTTTGTCTTAAACCACAGTTTTACCAAACCACCCTGTATGTGATACATAAAAAGCCTCTGAATTTCAAGTGCACACAATTACAGTGTAGTAAACGCTGTTAATTCCTTGGAAAATATTTCCCATAAGGAATATAAAACAATTACCTTAAACACAGAGTTATTTTGGTATTTCATTACTGTTACCAAAACAGAGAAGTAGAAGAATGGTATTTTTATTTTTCTGGCTGATTTCCTAGTTCATCCCATAAAAGGAAAAAATTAAAGAAAAAAAAAGGGAGAGAAGGGAAGAATAAATACAGAAATATGGTTCTTACCCTGAAGAGCGGCAGTCTGGTTTATTTCTTTCAGAGCGATCTGTGAGAAAGGAGGCATAGGATCAGCACAAAAGTTGGATGTTCTTTAGCAATAATCGCGCAGAAGTCTTAAAAGAACTGTGACTAGCAAAACCAAAAGCTGATTCTGGTATAAAACTATTTTTCTGCACAGAACTACACTGCTTGAGACCAAGTAAAATTACTGCAAGTTTAACGTTTGTTAAAATTCCTCTACTTAAAACACAGTGTATTTAATGTTTTGTATTAATGCTTTGGAAGCTTCCCCTCCCTTTAGCTGAAATAAATAGGACGTTAGTTTAGGGTAAAAATAAGGGAGAGGGAAG
Organism: Nesoenas mayeri; assembly: GCF_963082525.1. Taxonomy (NCBI): domain Eukaryota; kingdom Metazoa; phylum Chordata; class Aves; order Columbiformes; family Columbidae; genus Nesoenas; species Nesoenas mayeri. The sequence continues at coordinate 30,993,353 of NC_137540.1, forward strand.
AGGAAAAAAGAAAAACCACAGATTACTCAGCGCAAAAAAATCATTCCATGAATCACGGCTGGCAGAGTTCCCCGACAGGATGGGAGAAAAATCAGCAGTTGGTTGCAGCAACATCTGCAAATACACTGAATCCAGTGCAGCCCCATCATTAACTCTTCCACTTCTGGGTGTTCTAGATCCTGAATCATTCTGTGTTTTTAGAAAACGTTTTGTTTAACCTGTGAGTATTTCAAGTGGCTTACCTGCACTAATGAGACTGACCCACAAATAAAAATTTACACAGCACAACAATATCAACTCAGATAAACTTCTTTTGTTGAACAATTTATCAGCTGCTAAAGTCATCTCACATACATTTCTAAGTTTGCTTCGTTTATTTATTTTTGAAAGTGCTGATATGCAAAGGGAGTATCAAATACTTCTCCTAAGAGTTAAGATTATCATACAAGCATTACAAAGTAATCACTGTGTTGTGTTATTAGAATTCACATATTATCAGTTATATTGTAAGTCCAGAATATCTCCTACGGCATGACTTTTGAACTACCTGAAAGAAAAAATTGAGATTTGTGTCCTCCTAAAATACATATATCCTAAAATTAGAGAGGGTTTTAATAATTTACTACAGAAAGATCCACTATGCAATTAGAAGGATATTCTTACACCTATATATAATCCCCACTGACCACGGTAATTTTGCTTCTGATTCCACCTATGTGTATTTTAAACAGAAAGCTATTTTTCTTGTGCTGGTAAACACTTTGCTGAAAAGCTTGTCTGTACAGAATAATAAGTCTTCCTAAAAAAAATTTCATACTCAGATATTGTATTTTTAACATTAAAGCTCTGCATTTGAAAGAAAATTTGTTCTCTTGATAGTACGTTTGTATAGTTTTCTCTCATGTACAGAATAAATATTTTCCTCTCAAAGTTTCATGTTCTCATTTGACTGTTCTCATTAAAGCTGTAAAAAAATTATTGCATGTTAACAGTACCCAAAGAAGTATCTAATGTTTCTTCCATCCACAGGTGCTCCTGTTGAGCTGTCATAGCCACACAGTGTATAATTTATTGTGTTCTGACTCACAGCAATCTCCATTTCATCACACCGTGTGCTACTCTGTTAGCTAGAAACAGCATGGTATAGTTCAAACCAGAGTTGCTGCAGCAGTTCAAACACACACAGAAAGGCTCCTTCCATCCTTACAGTTTGTTCATGGAACCTCCTAACCTGTGAGCACTGAAAAAAATAAGGTAGGACTTCCTACTGAAACCTGCTTGCCACCTGTTGCTTGTTGTCAGTGTTCCCTGCAATAGATGCACCCATGATCAAACAGTATTCAGACAAAACCTCCCCACTTCTAAAAAGATCATGTGAATAAGCCAGTGAGAAGGAAGAAAAGGAGTCAGAGCCCAGGTAAACATAGCATCTGGGAGCTCTCCCCTGAACCCACACCTGTTTGCAAATCCACTGCAGCCCAGCCACCGCGCTGCAACCTGCTCCTTCAGGAAGTCAATGCGATTCCCTTTTCCCTTTTGTTTTATTGAAATGTTGAAACAGGAAATATTAACTTTGTTTTTACACATTTTATTTACTGCTAAAGTTAGTGAAAGCACATCATCCACATGCATGCTGGTCTTGCTAAAGTGAACAAAGGGAAATGTAATCCTACAAGCAGGCAGTTAGTATTTTAATGTAGAAATAAAACCCGCACCTATTTAAGGTTATTGTGAACTTGATCTTTTAAATTTGATTTAGTATGAAGTGCAACAAGAGACTCAAAGAGCTGAATCTTTCAATTTAGTTCTTGAATTTTGCAATTCTATATGCTCTTTTGGCATTACATACAAGCACCAACTCAAATAATGTCACACACCTCTAGAATTCTGAAAGACCAGAAGAAATAGACAACCCTCCCTTTTTTTTTCTCCCCACAAACACATAAATATGTTGTTACATTTAAACACCCACACATGCAGATCCCATTCCTGCATTCCAAAGGCAAATCCTTGGCTTGCAAAAGATGGGTCACAAAAGTCCACGCCCACAGTTGATTGCTTTTTACTCTATACATGTTACCTCGGCAAATGAGAGATCTCTTTGTAATCTTTTCCAACAGAAATAAGCAAGAAGACCATATAGATGCAAAGACTTGAAAATCAAATCCTGCACTACAGATCTTCCTCTCTATCAAAGACATAAATTGCTATAGAACATTAATGGCCATTATGTCTTTCTAGCACAACACTGTATATCCTTTAATTCGTAACTCTGGAAGCCAAAACTGCACGTCAGATTAGAGCAAACACAGCACACCTGCATGCACAATGAAGAAACAGGGCAACCTGCACTCCAGCATGTGAAATTTACAGGAAAAAATTCCACTTCAAGTGACAGATACTACCTTCCAGACACAAGCTTCCACAGATGAGACACTGATCTCCCTTTCCTTGCATTGCTAAAGTAATACAATTCCCTACTGTCTATGTATAAATATAATAGCTGTAGTCAAACAGGTTAGGAATTCCTAAGCAGCTAATACAAACTAGGGAAGTGTATTGCTTCCTTTCAAGTTTATTTTGGCTAATGAACTGTTTGTGAAAATTAGCATAATCTCCCTAACCTGGCAGAGGAAACAGTGTAGTTTGGGCTTTGTGCTAACACAGCAGATCTGTTCTCAATTTACTGATAACTGCCCTAGATGTGGTGCGGTGCTATCACCTCTCTAATTTTCTATGGCTGATTTTTGCCAGGTAGTTCAGACAGCTCAGGTGTCACAGACATACACCACAGAGCTGGTTCTTCCACAGACAGATAAAAGCTCTTTCTACCTGTCCTTCAATCCACAATTCGCGTAGTCAGAAACGTGCAGTCTCTCAGTTCATACGAATCAACCATCCCGCAACCTCCTGCAGTCCATACTTTAAGAGATTTTCTGTTTCATACTAGTATCTACTCTTTACAAAATCTTTGCTGTCCTTACACAAATAGAGCCAGTGCAAGAGAAACACATTATCCTTGTTCAGCAGCAGGGTACAGTGCAAGAAAACAGGGAGCTGGCAGGTGGAACAGATGAGGTAGAAGAAGTCAGAGACTCCTGGCTGAGGTAGAGAAGACTGGTGCCAAGTTTTAAGCACTGCAGAAAAATTAAGGAAAACATCAGGACACAAAGATCTGTTATTCATACCACAACTGTTCTGCAAATCTAGTGTTCATTTACAAAATCGTGCTGTGTATATTTCATCAATAGCATGGACATGTTATGCCTTTTCTCAGCATTGAAAGATTGAGCAGCAGACAGAAAGGCCATGTTCTAGTTGTTTTAGAAAGGGTCACTTTTCTTTAACTGGTGATTCTTTTACCCTTCGAGCATGGGAAAATGATCTTGTTTGTTTGCTTTTAATATGATTTTTTCTTCTCAAGGAAAATATAAACATAACCATCAGGAAAAAAAATAACTGACTCAACATTATTTCAATTGGTCCACAAACTCAGAATAGTTTAAGTTTTTGCCAAAAAGACCACTAAAGCAGAAAACAATAGCTTTTAGGGCATTTACTTTTGTCTCTGGAAGACAAGCAAAGAAAAGGAAAAAGGCAACTCACACCAAACAGAGCCATTGTTTTCCTCTGTTTATTTTGCGAGCTTCTTCAAAGTATCTCGTTGCTAAGAGTGACTTAAACTGAAAAGTGTGCTCTCACTAGAAAAAAATTTAAGTATAAACATGAAATATTGTTGGAAAATGAGTGGAAAGTTAACACACATTCTGCCACTTCGAACTTTCAAAACTACTGGGGAACTTGCAATGGAACTGCCTCCCAAGGAAGGTAAGTTCCTGCTCTTAATCCCATCCCACTGCTTGGTCTCCCTTAAAAGCTGAGTTGGCTTAATGAACTGTTCATTCAGTTGAACGGACTGAAGCCAAGGGGGGACATGCCATTTCTGGGAAATTCTGTATTTTTCACCTTAGTTATGAGTCTTGAATTGAGCCACCACCAGAGGGAGCAGGCCATCACAACACTCTTGACTTGTAGAGGAACCAGCTGGCTCTTTTTAGCCTCTGATGGCAGAACAGCGGTTTCACAATGAAAAGTAGCAGGAGACGCTCATAACAATACTTCTGTAACAAGATAAACCTCTAGATAAACTAGGCAATGGGAACAGTGGGCTCTTAAGCAGTGCTGGCAACATCAAAATACAAAATATACAGAGAAGTCATATTCTCAGAATAGGCAATAGTTGAAAGAGGCTGTACAACTGCCCTGACTGGAATGCATTAGTCCCCAACGAACACACTTCTGTAAGCTCCCAGGCCTTAACAAACCTCCATGCTGAGACTGATGCAGCAGCATTACAAGGCATCATGTAGAAATGTGATGGCTCCTACCATCATTGTGGCCAAATGGTGCAACAGTCGCTGTTAGCCAATTGCATTAAATCAAGAGCCCAAAATCTCCATTTCAAATTGCCAATGTAGACAGAGCCCTCACTAAAACTAAACTGCACATTTGCTAGGGAAAGAAAAATAATCTGCATTTGTGCAGGATTTTCAATGCTAGTTGTTCTGTTTGCACCGAGATAAGCAATAACTGCCATTGACTTTGCAATCTTTTTGTCTTCCATTCTGTTAAGGCACACTGCAGCTCATGGCGACTCTTCCTCCTCTTAAGCGCTTCTTTCAGAACAACGTAAATTAATTCCACTGTATATAATTGACTATAAATTTCACTCAATTTTATTAGGAACTGCTATACAACAAACCCCATAAAACCGAACATTTATTCATGTATTTTAGTATTGTAACACCAGTGTCCCTTATCAGTTGTTTAAAAGGCAGAAGGCCTAAGGAGAGATTAATGAGAGGGTTGGAAGAAACATTTTTCATTTAGTTTATGTATAGCCTTCCCTTTATTCCAAAAGGCCATAAAAACAGGACACACTCAAAGTTTATAATTGTAAAGGCAGACAGTTTTTATACTGGCTTTAAATTCTGCAGTATGCTGCTGAATTCCAGAGCAGTACATTGCAGGGGAAAAAAAAATACAGTATAACGCCCAAATGAGATGACACTAGTCTGTCAGTTTTAATACTAAACAGTAACTGAGTCTTGTAAGCACAAAACATTCCTACAGGTTTTTATACTTGGAGTAATGCTTTTTACACCCACTCTTAAGCATGACTGATATATGGCTGGGGGAGGGGGACCCCAACACACAGCTAAGAATGCATTGAACCCCTGTGGTTGCGTATTTTACCTCAAAACCTACTGAAAACAATAAAGCTTGTGATTATTCAAAGACCATATCCTTTAGCTTGCTAAAGAGATTAACAATAGTCACCTTTAAAGCCTTTTGTGCATTTGTACAATATGTAAGTGAAAAAAGAATTTACTGGACCACAGAGGTGACATATGCCAGTGCTACATTTGCTGCCGATCTGTTTTTGTGCTGCTGAATTTCCACCCCCTCGTTTTTGCTCCTATGTTACTCCCACATGCAACAGCAGGAATGTGCATGCACCAGCGTGAACATACATGGCAGCGTAAGAGTAGGACTAATGTGGAAACAAGAGAGAAAGGAAACAGACTGTGGAAGCTCTCAGCGCTTCTCTAAAAGGTCCATGTTATAAGAACCTAGACCAAACTCAGCACCAGGAATTGGTCTTGTTCTCAGGCTGTGAATGATAAACAAAGTATATAAGCAATCAAATACATGCAGCATGTTGCCACACTTGCACCTTTTACCACACTTGTTTAAGAGGGAAATTTAGGATACATTTGTTTCTAAAGCTCATTTTCAAGAAATGAGCAACTCCTGTAAGTACAAATTCCTAAATCTTCATATAAGACATCACAGCTGATCAGTGCAATGTAGTTCTTAGATCATGTACTTCAGGTACAAGTAGACTCAGGGATCCGCAGACTGCCAGAATCACAGTGGGAGCTACTCAAGATGAGCCCCACTACTTCATATTTTTGATACTTTCATGAGGAAAAGATAAATTGACTCAACTTTTTGATAGACAAAAGATTTATAACCACAAAATACCTTCCTCTCTAGGCATTTCAGAAATGTTAGACGTACATTTCTGAAAAACATTTCTCTGATGTTGCTAGCACTACCAGTAAAAGGAAGTTATCTTTCAAGACCATGGCACTATCTTTTTGCTCCCAGATCAGAGGCTGAGCATGTCTGCAGGGGCTTTGCATATTCCTCAACTAGACAACAGAGCTCAGTCTTACAGTATGCCATAGGGTGCTGATACATAACATGCAATAAATGCAATACAGTTAGATGTGTGAATAAGCTTGTGGTTCTTACACTGTATTAACAGACCCTCTTATAAACACTGATACTCCATATGCAAGATTCAAGTGTATTCCATTATTTTTCTCCTCGGCCATTTGCCCTGCTTATGGACAAGCACATCCAGCACCAAAAGGGCCTCCAGCTTTGAGCACCTATGCTAAGTACACTTACCCATCACAAGATGCTCCTTACCATACTAATTAGGGGCACACTCCATGCCTGGAGACCTAAGATATACACAGAAAAGCACTGCTGCTGAGTGTGATGGTGACAATCATGACAAAAAGCTTTCTAAAAGTAATATAAAAAGCACCATTTACTTTAAGTTTTCTACAGGGCATTTGTCTCGTTTGTTTTGGATTTTTTTCAGTTGAATGGAAGTTTCCTAAACTTGTGCGTTCTGGCCACAGGCAGGGTAATTTGAGGCTATGACTGCAGGGGATATTACTTCCACCATTTAAACAATTTCCTTTGACCTACACAGTACAAAACCATGTGTTGTAGAAACAGCCTTTGTAGTATACATTTCAGATAATCATTTACCATTTTTGAGAAATCCCACCCTACCTTATTACTTTCAAAAGCCAGAACCTCCATCTACTATGCTATATAATAAGAATGTTTATTCTTGGATGTAAAACACTTCGCAAATTTTCTCCTTCCCACTCTCTTCGCCAACCCAACAATCCTGTCCCATTGCAGAATAAAAAGTTTTCTGAATTTGCTTATCCAAAACAATATGTTTTTACTGTTGAGATGGCAAACCTCAACAACAAATGCCTCCAGCGTAATCTTATGCATTATGCACGTGGAAGTTAAATCTTATTTATATGGGTGAGACATGGATTCACAATTAAGTGTTGAATAACAATTCAGCAGAAGATATTTCTACTTCTGTATCATAGGAAACTAATTCAGCTTTAAAACATACAAGAAAAAATCCTTTCTAGATTATTTCATTTTATGAAGCCAGTGACAGCAATAGAGACAACGGTGCTTCCAGTTTAGGAATTAGACATTATGATGAGTGCAACTAAGTGCATAGGTCTGCACTTGGGGAGGAATTTTGAGACTAGGGGGATGAAACGACACAGAGAAAAAGAAAATAACTTATTAAAAGATTGTAACACGCTCAACCATAAAAGAACAAGCTCTATAAAACTAGAAGAAACATAGCAGGCAAATAACAATATTTACTTCTCTTAAGATACCGCTGAAATACTCAATAGCTTGTTTTTGGAATATTTTGTGGTCCCTTGTCACTATTTATGATAAAAGAATCATCAAATTGTTCACCCAGTCCACATAAAGGCACCTAACAAGAGAACATTCTTAAACCTTAACTGTTTTTTGCAAGTACTGATTTTCTGCAGAAATGCATTTGAAATTAGCCTGTTAACAAAATATTTTCCTCCAGTGACATTGGTAATTCTGTCCAACAGTAACACAGAAATAAAAAATTCTGATAAGGGAATGTAGCAATTGCTTCTCACATGCACAACAACATGGATCATTCCCAAAAAGGTCTCTTGTGCTTTACGATAAAATAAAGATTACAAGATCTAGAAACATCATAAAAGGGATTAATTCAAAGGTGTAAAAAGTTGATTTAATGATGTATGTTGTAAATGTAAATGATGTATGATGTAAATTGTTTCAACCTGAGATAACCCTCATCCATTAGCTTTGAGCACACACTTGAAAGCTGTGCAACTCCAGGCTAGTATTCCACAAAACAGGAAGCCCAGCACTTGTTTATTCTTGAAACATGTCATATTTTAATGCATATCATTTGATAATGTAGAGACCAGCATCCAAAATTAATTTTTTTAACACGTGAGTCACTTGGCATTCTGAAGACATTTTACTGAGGTGTGAGATGAGTTTATCCACATCTATGCAAAACTAAGTGTTAAACATCTACCAAATTCCCTTTAAGGTACCTCAGGCTCCTTTGTTACTGGTGTAATGTGTGCGTACATCTGTATACATGTCACCTTTGGTACTTGAGGACCATCCTGACCAGAAGTCACTATGTACAGCTGGATTCCTTGCACTGTGATTTCACCTCCTGCAGAAGACCTGTCTGTGCACTAAATCTGGCCGCTCTGTAGCCACGTCTTTCACATCCATGGGAAAATGAAGCTGTGCAGACTCACATGACCAACACTGTATTAGGATCTTACTACAGCTTGAGACAGGAGTTTGAAATGAAAGGCCAATTTGAACAGTGGGAGCACTGGTTAATCAGCAAGGGTGCCAAAGAGCAGAGGATTTCTGAGGAAGCCCCACAGGTCCTCAGTGACTGTGACAAGGACTGAAAGATGCAGCCACTGGACAACAGTGCCATTACCTTCCTAACACAGATCCACTTGCCCAGCCAATGGGGGACATACAGGTATCCTCTCAAGCTCCAAAACACAAGAAGATAACAATGTTTTATTAAAAAAAAAAAAAAAAGACAGGAAGAAAAAAGAGTGGGACAATAAGAAAACAGCAGGCCACAGAACAGAAAGAGCACCTGCTGTGATGAAAGAGAGGCAGCCAACCCTTCCAGAGCACCAGGCTCCAATACCACTTTGTGAGAACTTCAGGCATGCTCAGCAAAAATATTACTGTTCACAACACACAGCTTGGTGTATTAATTTTTAAAAACTGAAAACATTATTTAATCCAGCACAATTTACAAAACACATACAAATCATAATAAAAATACTGTAGTTTCTCTGTATATAAAATGAAAGCTCTAAGTCACAATTCTAAGAAATGCCTCATAAACAACCAGTCATATTCGATTCATACACCTTTCATTCTTCACATGTGGTCCTTGTACTTTAGACAAAAGTTGACAGCACCAATCTCTGGGCTCCTGTGAAATGACAGTATTTCACAGAGCTTTCTCATCTGTTTTTCCACGTTTAACAATTGTACTTCCTCCTTGCACCACTACGTCAAAAAATGCAAAACAGAAAAATCAGCTTTTATAAAAGTATTTTTAAAGTTGCTTCTAGCCTTGACACCAGGCTAGTGCATCTTGTCGTCAGTCTTCTAAATGTAAATTCCATCCATTCAGTTGCTATTCATGGTAACATAAAGCAGTTTCCCTACTGTGCAATGAGAAGCTTCAAAAACCATAAAGCAACTTCAAATGACCAAGCAAAAGGATGGCAAAGCCATAAGCATCCAGAAGCCCTCAAAAGAAAGGAAGATGCTGTGTTTACCACAGATAAACACAGTGTTCCTGGGCATTCTGGTAACGCCAGAGCTCTTCAGTACTTTGGAGAAATACCTTTCCTCCCATGCACTCCCAGACCTCTTCTCTTCCCACTCCTGTGCACACGCCAAAAAGGCCTACAGGTCATGTCAGAGGCATCCAGCCTCTGCAAATACACTAATAAGTACTTCTACGTCGCTACTGTGCCAAGAGTAAAATACCATAATGACGGACCTCAGTTAAATAGTTCTTGATAATGGATCCACCAACATCAAGCTAGTGGAGACCAATTAGAGAAATGTAGTGTGCCTAATGTCACAGAAGCAGCTACCATGCATTTCCCAGGGATTATGTTGGTGATCTATGAAAAGCTTTGCACACCAGCATGGAAAAATAGATTTTGTCATCATGAAGTTATGCCCATGAAGTGCGCCAGGTGAGGTCTGCAGCGTTATCCCATCTCATCGTTCAGTGATACCTGTCCCACGCTGGTAGTGACGCTCTTTCAAGCACTGTCTTGAACTGCTTAAATAATGGACATGGTAGACTACAGCAGGTGTCCCACCCTCAGGAACTCCGTTCTCAGGTGAACTTCACCATTCCAGTCTGGAGGTCACTTTGTGTTTCTTCATACATACTTACAACAGTTGACAAGCTTATGACAACTGACACAAGCTTGCAGCATTTGCTATCAGATTAACTGTGGCACCTGACAATGTCGTTTTCAAAGTACTAGGTTGAAGGAGAGAGATTTTTTTCCGAAACTTTTACTTTGATCCCAAGTCTCACATTTCTATTAGTTTCTGGGCCCTAGATTTACAGTGTAGACAGTCATAAAACGAATACAGCACGCTGATGGAGCAATTTATTATGAGAAAGTTATCAAAATGCTGAGCTTGTTTCCAGGCGTTTATGTCCCATCGCTTCAACAGGATGAGCCAACAGTATTTTAATCATTAATAACATCACGCTGCACAGTTCACTCAAAAATCCTTGTAAATGATTTAACACAGATGTGCGCAACCTGAATCAATTTTCATGTGCAGATCTGTGATAGTGAGTGGTCAGGTTTTAATGCAAGACAGAGTGCACGATGAATACAAATTTATCATCTTAAGAAAACAACTGATACTAATTGCAGCTTACCTCTTACAAATAGAATCAAAATGTTATAGCTGAAGAAAAACATCTAACAGCTTGTTTAATACATACAATATTCTGTCTAGAAGAAAAATGCATCAGAAACCCCTTTGTAGGAAACAGTGCTTGAAAATTTACCTACAATTTTAAGAGTGTATATCATCATGCTCAAAACCATATTAAAAAAGCAAAATATAGATAAGAAGTTTCTCATCATAATCCAAGAACTAGTGAATATACAATAAAAATACCAACCAGTATGTAAAAGGTAGTAACTGATTTTATATAATGGATAATTGTTCTCTTTACCACCATGTAAGATTTGAAGGTCAAAAGGGTAAGTGGATTACAAAAAGGAATTGAATCCATGAAAGATGAATCCACTGGCAAGTAATTAGCAGGGTTTTTCAAATGCAACCTTCAAGAAGTTGCTAAGACTGACTGCAGAGGGGAAGGAACCTCTCTTGGATGTAAAAACTGTACCCTAGGAGATGTTTCTTGCACACTTTCCTGAAGACACTTGTAGGCAAACGTAAGAAATGGGTTAGCTGAGAAGATGAACTAGTCTGATCTTGTCTTATCTAGTATCATGTTCCTAAGGACATGAAAATTATAAAATTCTTGTTCCATGCTTTTTTCAGTTTGCACAATGAGGCACACATAGGCTACTATCACAGTTCTGAAAGGCTGAAGCAGTACACCTATTAGTTATAGGAGTGATAATGTCAGTCATTTGAAATCTTCTGCATGTTGTGACCCAATCACATTTTCTCCAAAACCTCAACAAGCTGACTGAGGTGGTGACTCACACACTAAATAAACACAACAACTTCTTACAAAGCTTGAGGGGAAAAAAAGGCAGTAGGGAAGAAAAATAACAGTGAGATCTGTTGCATACTTTTACTACGGTGTAAACATTTTCAGCCTTGCTTTCATCCAGCCCTTCGAGCTGGACCCAAGAACAGCTACATACAAGATAGAAAGCAGGTATAGATTTGTTTCGTAACACATGCAAGACTTCATAAACCAACTAAGTTGATATTTGAAACATCTTGCTTAGAATTCCATTAAATATTGTAAGAAGATTCTAAATTCTCAAGTCAGAATGTCAAATTGATATTTTTAGAATAATAGATGCAATCCATATAAGTTTCTGCTGATTTACCATACCACCTGAAGCAGTTAGTGTAACACAGCACTACATCAGACAGTCAATTTAAAAATATCGATGACCATAAAATCCTGTGTTTTTCAAAATTCATACAACGCTGAGGGAAAAAAAGGAAGTTTTCCTGCTGTGTGCTATCAACCACTAAATCTATGCTTTCCTCCAAAACTTATTTTTGTCCTTCACTGAAAGGAAGGATGCTTGCCAAACATAAACCACAGATAAACAGATGACATTAATACACTGTCTTCTCAAGTCTGCTGTTGGAATGCTTCAGTAACTTTGGTGCATGCTGTTTTCCAAGTGAAGAGAAAAATCTTGGCCAGCAATGAAGCCAGTGCTTCCACTCCATTTTGTACAGTTTCAGAACCTGAATAAGTGAGGCAGGATGACACAATGAGAAGGCTGAAGGGGCTGGACTTCTGGAGGTAAAGCAGCTATGTAACAGCACCATGCAGCTACTTGAAGGGTAGCAACAAAGATCCCAAGTGCAAACTCTTCCTGGTGTAAGTGAGCAACATTACAATGGTCAAGGGTTACAACTGTGGCTTGGGAGGTTCAGGCTGAACGTGAGGAAAAATTCTTTCACTAGGAAGTAGTGCAGCACTGGAGCAGGTTACCTGCAGAGGCAATAAATCCTGCTCTTTTGGGAGACTTTTCAAGACACAGCTGGACAAAGCCTTGGCTGGATGGATCCAGCCTTGGAAACAGTTCTGCTTCAAGCAGGAGGCTGGATGAGGTGACCCCGTAGCTCCCTTCCAGACAACATTTCCATAGCCAAAACCACAAAAGCGTCAAACCAACAATCCAATGGCCTCAAACACGAAATCATCAAAACAAAGAAACTGAACTATGCTAAATGTAAAGTACTGTATATAACTATAGATAATCAGCATCAACAGAAGAAGTTATGTCTAGCTTTAAGTGCTATCAAAATAAAATTTGATTTCATACTGTACATATTGTAAGAGAGACTTATTGAAAGAACACACATAGAACTACGTCAGTTCTTAATGGAGTGTCAACACCACTTCTCTGTTGTTTCAAGATTTTAAATTAAGGCTATACGGTCAAAAGCAAATATTAACAAATTTATTTACAAATTAATATTTGTTTTTAAGTTTTTTCCATCTGTAAATAACAAACGCTATGGTAAAAGCTTGTTGCAAAGAGGTTATGACTCATTCTGCCCTTTGCGTTTATCACCATTCTTTATACAACAACCCAGATTTATTATTTGTTACCTTGACAGGAAATGATTGCTTGCAACACAGTTAACAACAAGGTCTTCAGGTAATCATAATTCAATGGGTTATTTTCTTTGGCTACAAACTCACCACTCCCTAGGCAATGATACATTTTTGTGTCTGGCTTTGGCTATAAGCTAAACAAAGATCATTCATTTCATCACTTAATAATTATTATTATTATCTGTCCTTCTAGAGCTTCCTTGGCTAGGGAGTCCCCTTATTGACTATCAGATGTCACTTTCCTTAGAGCAGCCTTCATTTTTAGCAGCCTGTTTCTTTAGACAATATACATTTCTGTGGTTCAGTCTATACTCTTGGTCAATTAACTGCAAACTTTTTTTTTTTTCTTGACACTGACAGTACACTTGAATGTCAAGATATGTTCGTGAATTTCCATGTATAGGCTACATTATTTAACTTCCACAAAAAACCTGAGTTATTATCTTACATTTACCTCAAGCAAGCTAAATTCAAATACTATGAAATTTACTGGAAATGTGTACAGTAACTTCAATGGGCTACGGAAAAGGCCTAATCAGATAATCTTTTTAATACTTACATGATACAACATATTAGCACCAGTTAAGAGATTATTACAGAGGAATTACGTTATTTGTGCTCTTTGTATTTTAAGCGTTTTACTGTGGTGGTGCCTCAAGCAATTATTAAAACTGAAGCTCTTTAGCCTGCATTGGGACTACAAAAACAAAACAGACTGAATCTCAGGAGAAAGAGGGAAGAGACACCCAGCTGGCAATCAGTTCTACCACTTCTGGAACTTGTGAGTCAATGGATTAAATAAATAAAACAAATAGCCATTCCCACTCCCCCAACTCTCCTCCCAGGCCCCTTTTTAAGGGGGAACTGACCAGCAGATCATAGGTAGACTTATACATTTATTCAAGACAGTTGATCAGCTCTATTGGGATTTTTTTTTTCTTCTCTAAATAAGAGACAATAAACAGGTACTCTCACTATTGACAAGCGGAACAAATTCCACATCAGCACTGAAGGACGCAGGCATGCAGACAAAGAAGTTTCCAGCTGAAAAATGCTGACTTCGGTAACACACAAATCTTTCGACTTCTTAAATATAAATACAAGATTTAGTGAAGATCTGAAGAACACAGTGACTATTAATAAGTCTTGCAGTCACCTTTTTCCTAATCATGCTTTCTCTTGGGGAGTACTAAGGTTGAGCTGTTCATGTTACGTATGATCCAGTGAACACTGAAGGACATCATCACTTCATCCAACTTAAGAATTCCATGAAGAATCTCAGACCATCTTATACTTTCCTTCTTAAGGCCAAACACATATTTTGCATTAAGATGTGAACAACTGCTCAGCATTCTTCTTTCCAATTCTTAATTTATCTGTAAAAAGTCTACGATGCCTGCAAATTACTGTTCACAGAATTTCATCAGATACACTACACAAATATACCCCCATAACCACCCAACATGTTGAGCAGTGAAATATTCAGCCTTAATTTGTTATATTGGACACAGCTCATTGTTCTCAGCTTCTGAAACAAGTCAGTGCCAGTTTGATGTGGAAGTTTTGGGAGTGTAAAGAATTGATCCAACTCTGAACTAGATCTTGTTTTGGCAAAAAAAAAAAAAAAAAAATCCCAAAGCACTCAGTCAATCAATGAACCAAAAATAGATTATTTCACCCATAATCTAAAATTACCCACAAGAGTCAAAAAAGTTCCAGAAAGCATCTGGAATTCTACGGAAAAACAGGATATGAAAAACAAAAATACCCAAACACCAAACAACCAAAAAAACCCACAGTGATGTTTCAGTCAGCATAGCAAAACTCGTGTGCAAAATTTACAGCCTCTGTGTGGGAACAAACCACTGACAAGCATTTGCGATAAGTAAAACAGAGCAATTTAAATTAAGTCAAAGCCTTTCCTTGTATTATTGACCGTCTGTACTTTTAACCACACATTAAAGTACAAATCACAATAGCTCTTCATTATGAACTCCAATAAATTTCGTTATTGACTTTTATACTTGGCAATTTTATTTTAAATAAGGAAACATCTGCCACATCCACGATGGGCTATTTTTTCTCAAGGAACACTGACCAGAATTCAAATACAGATACCAAATATGTTAACAATTTATTGTGCACTTTAGATAACATCAGAATACTGAGATTCTCCCTCAGCCCTAATGCGGCGGCAAAGACACACAACAAACCAATGCAGTTCGTGACTAAGATTTACTATATTCACTAAAAAACTTCCTGCAAATCCACTTATTTTAGTCAGCAGTCACAGAATCAAAAGCTAGTCAAAATAGGAAAGCATGCCAGATTAAGTTCCAAAGTTAGACTGGAGAATGTCTGTAAGTCTTTGGGGAAATAGGATTTTAGTTTGTTTTTTGTTGGTTGTGTTTATGGTTTGTTGGGGGTTTTTTGTTTCTACTTTATTAAAAACAAACCAAATAAAAATACATCATAAACCAAAAACTCCAGTAAAAATCCAGTGTTCTTTATTACTTCCCAGAGCAATAACATGATAGAAATATGCAACAAGTGGGGTAGAAATCAATCACATTATTTTACTTATTAACATTGCAGTAAAAAAAACCAACAAGGCTGGCTGGCTTCCTTTCCCACAGCAGGTGACTAGCTGATTCAGTTTAAAAAACCTATGCAGCTACTTTCATTCTTCTCAGTTTTTAAAGAATGTGTCCTAGTTCTCCTACCTAGTACTTAAAAAACTATACATATAAAAAAACCCCCAATCAATCGGTATTTTCTCAAAGGGAAAATCTTTTAATCAGAAAAGTCTCAAACTGCTCTACTTAATATCTTCTCCCAGTTTTTCCAGAACATGCTAATAAAAAGCTTTCTTGAATACAGAGAAGACAATTCCATCATGATGACATGTAGTGGGGTAAGAACAGGCAGACAAGTCAGCTGAGATGTGACTGCTCCATGAACAAGGATGGTTCTGCCGATTTCATCTGCTCATGTTCCCAAGTTTTCATTCCCTGTTTTAACATCAGCTCTGGCACTTGTCTAGTGCTTAAGCAAGCCTCTTCAGCTCATTAAACCGTCAAAAAAGCCCCTCAGTCCAATCCAGCAAAAAACATCAGCCAAACAAACAAGCCCCCAACCAACCAAATAGAAAACCCCACATGAATGAATCTCTAACAGCTTGCAGGCTGCAGTTTCACAGCAACCTAATTCCTGGCTGGCATGGTCTCTTACCTCCCTCCCGCTGCATGTTCCTCCTCTTTCTCTTGTGCCAGCTTCAACATTCACTAGAACCTGTACAAAACCATTCCAGCGAGCTGAATCAGCAAGCTCCTATCCACTAAAGAGAAAAAGAAAAATAGCTCTCTACTTGACCAACGTACCAGAACAGGTTGGTGCAGGTTCCAGCAAGTGCAAGGGCTCCAAGACAGGCCTCAGCAGCCACTGGGTAGATCAGCCCAGGCTGCCACCAAACCACAGCTTTGGTCCCTTCACTCACCAAGAGGCTGGACAAGTAGCAGAGCTGGCATATGGGAGAGAACAGAAGTTCACCTCCATGAAAGAGACCACACCCCTAGCAGCAGCAAGCTGTTGGATGAGTTTACCTGGCTCCATCCTACAGTACCTGATGTGGCACAACTGTGACTAGCTTCAAGGGAAAATACTTCTTTCTCGTTTCATCGTCTCCTGTGTTCTGGTCCTCCAATAAAACAGTGATAACTACATGTCTGAGAATTTACTAAGTCAGAAGCATTTGTGAACTTTCAACTTCCAAAGTACCACTTTGCATACACGCCTTGTACGTGCAGGACAAAGGTGAGCAACCGCTCTTATGCACCTTTATGCATAAGCTCAACATACTGTAAATTCAAGTTGCTCACATTTACCATTAGTTTGACAGACTGATACGCCTAAATTGACAGTCTGCTAAGATGCAACTACAGCTTTTCCTAAACCCTACAAAAACATCCAACAGGCTTATCTAACACCTATTTACATTACCATTTTGGCAGTATAACTGCACGTTATATGAAAAAAGCACTTCTTTTCAATAGGCTTGTAAATTAAGGCATAAGAGAATTGTCAAGTAAGGGAAGAAGAGGTAACTCATCCACCTTGGGTGATATTCTTAATGGTTGCTTTAAGAATGCTCCGCTGGGAATCTTTGTGCCATTTTCCACTGTAGAGTCTTGCGAACAGATGGAAAGAAGGCGAGACAGCTAAAGCAGAATGCCAGTCATTCACACATACTTTACACTAGTAAGGTAAGCAGTGTTGGGCCCATTTCAAAGGACGGTTGTCAGGGCAAAATAATAACAAAAACTAGGAAAGCATACAGGCCCTTTATTACTGATTCATAGCATTTCCCCAAAGGCAAACTCTGGGTGCAAGCTTTGTTCCACAAGAAGAAGGCAAAGAGTATATACATATACCAACTGTAGAAATAATTATGTTTTTCACTAATAGAAATCTCCAAAAGAAACACCTTTAAAAACCACACATCATAACTAGCAGCTCGAACATTTAGCTATTGGAGAAACCGTACAGGAACCAACACTTTTCTTTGCACGCTACCCGAGACAAGACAAAACCCTGCACACAGGCCAAGCCACAATGATTTCAATAGGCTCCTGCTAATCCTGCACCTGCCCAGAAATGCAGTGACACAACCAGGGTCACTGGAAGCCACAGGCTGGAAGCCACAGGGCCTGGATGTTGCAAATTTTCCTCTGCATCCCTCAAATTGCTGCGCTTTTGTCATCTATGAGGGGTCACTCAAGTTCTTGTTGCTCAAATGCATGCAAAACCACGTGAATTGTATAAGTTACTACATTGTTAAAGTTGTATCATAATAATTAAAAATCAGAATCTTTGGAATTCAACTTTAAATATGCAGTGTGCCTGTAGTTCCCCTAGAAACAGACCTTAGGAAAATTATTCATTCTAGAGGGAATTTTACATTGACAGAAAAAGAAAGCCTACATTCACACCTCAGTGACTACAGAAAAGTGATAGATGCATTGCCCTTCAATTAACGATGATGTCTGAATTAAATACTTTCAATTGCTACCAGGGTCCACTGGATTTCGACACTTCAAATAAAAGCGTATTGTGGCCTCCAAGTCTCTCTATTGGGCTGTACCAATCTGCTTGCTCCCAATTTCCGGTCCCTACGCCTTCTCCTGCACACCAGTTCTTGCCTCTTGTTTGCCAAGGCCTGCTGTCCATACCCACACACAGGTGGTTACATGGGGAGAACTTTGATATCGAGGTGTTCCTCTACCTTGGTACTTTCAAGAAGAAAAGAATTTTATTTCCTGATACCGCACCCTAAGCGTCTGGCCGTGTCTCTGGTGGGCAGCGCACGCCGTGTTAGCATCAGCTGTGAGAGGGCACAGGCTGGGGCTGAGCCTCGGGCAGCAGAGCCCATGAGCTGGACATGCCTGCGGCTCATGCCGGCCCGCGGCTCGGGTGCACCTGAGCTGACCCGAGGGCGGAGAGGCCGGGACGACACACACTGGGGCGGCCCCGCCGAGGCCGCCCAGCCCCTGACAGGAATCCAGGCCCGGCGAGCGGGTCGGGGCCGGGGCCGGCCCAAAGCGAGCGACGCCACGGCCCGCCGCGCGCCCGCCCCTCACCTGCCGCCGAGCCCAGGGCGACCCTCCGGTGCCTCCTGCCGAGCTCCCGCAGCTCCTCCTCGTCCTCCTCCAGCCTCCAGGCTTCGGCCATCGGTGGCGGGGGGGCGGCTGAACGCATTCAAAAAGCGGGGGCTGCCATACCGGCCCGCGGCCGGGGGCTTCCCACTGCGTTGCTGGGCGAGGCCGGCACGTCTCCTCAGCGCGGCCGCCCGGGCCTGCCCCGCACCTGCGCCCTCACCGCCCGGCTTCTCCCGGCGAGCTCGCAGCCCGGGCCGCTCCGCGCCGCTACCGGCTGGGCAAACGGGGACGAGGCGGGAGCCAGCGGCGGCCTTTCCTGCCCATCCGCGGCTCTCCGGCGTCAGCAGGAAACCCGGCGGCCGCCTGGCACCGCCACAAAAGGGGGCGGAGGAGGCGGCGGCAGGGGGAGGTACCTGGCGGTCGCCGCCGGGCAGCGCTCAGCCGCGGCGGGCAGCTCGCCGTGCCCCGTGGGGCTGAGCCGGGCTGGCGGGCTCGGGCCAGGCTCGGCTCCGCCGGGGCGTCACCGCCGGCACCGAGCGGGGGACGTGTGACCCCGAGCAGCCCTGTGCTGGGGCCAGGGGCCAGGGGGCTGGGGGCTTTCTCCTTCACGGCGAGGGTCAGGAGGTGACAAGGGCAGTTCCTGTGAGCGGGCCGAAACGGCGGGGGGTGCTGCCGGGGGGAGCAGCAGCCCGGCCCGGCCGAGCGGGGCCCTGGGTGGCCCCTGGGCTGAGGGGAGGCAGGCGGTCAGACGGCGGCCGGCGGTAATTCGCGGCCAGGAGGATGTATTTCTTGGCGTGGGGCTCCTTAGGGTGGTTTAAACTACTGAAGGAGAAGTAATCTTACAGACACACTTGAAATTGGTGAGGTACACGCAGCGCAGATGCGATATGAAAAGTCTGGCCACGTTTCAAGTGGAACAAGTAGAAGTCAGCTGTAGTTTTAGCTTTTTTTTTTTCCTTGGGCTCAGTTGCCCATATCTATAATTGATATGATATCATTTCTTCGTTCCATATACTTACTGTAAAACCAAGCCATAAACGTTTTTACAGATGAGTCCACGTTAGGCACCACTTAAGAAAAAAGTATAAGGAAGTTAAATTCAGCTTCAGAGCAGGTGAATAAGGGACAGTAAATAAAAGCATGTGACCACAAATTAGATCAGGAAGATACAACAAAACACTGAGTAATCCTAATGTTGAGCAATATCTGTGCTGACCCACTAAGTATTGTCTACTTCATACACTGAATAAAGCAAATCATGCAGGTTGAAAAATATATCACAATATGTGAATACAAATGAATGCCTATACATTTCTTAGTGTTTCAGTGCCTGACTTTACAATCATTGTTCCTTAACAGAAGGATTTTTTCACTGGAAAGTTTATTGTTCAAGGGTCATAATAGTTACGCTTTAGAAGGACATTAGGCTTTATAGTATAAAGGAACATAAGCTAGTCATAAAACCATAGCTACAGCAGCACTATATAACAGATAAATCAAACCTTCCACCACAGGTATGTGTTCCCTGAAGCCTCATGCTTCAGATGACCTCTGCATGGGTGGATTGCATAGTAGTCAAAGGATCTCACCTCACAAACTAAAATGCAAGATCAGCATGCCTTGTACATCATCTAAACTGGATGCAAAGCCCCTCAGTGGAGCACTGCTGCCAGGTGCTGCAAAGCCTCACCTGCAACAAAAAAAACACGTGCAAAAAAGTTCCAATGCAGAAAGTATGAGGAAGAACAGCAGAAGACAGGAAAGTCACTGGTATGCACACGTGTGAGTGAGACAATGAGAATCTCCCCTGTAGAAGAAAAACAAAAAAGAAAAAACAAAACAAAAATGAACACACACACACACACACACACCCCATAAAAAAGCAAAACACACAAACAAACAAAAAAACACAACAAAAAAACCCCAGTATGTGTATTCTGGTTCTTTGCTGTGGAGCCAAAATGCAGCACCCGTATTCAGCTCTTAAATCCCACTAACCACAAAGAACAAAAAAGTCCATCTGTTTTCCCCACTTCCTGAATGTCTCCTTTTTATACTAAGTGTTTCTCTACAGCTGGGGGCGGGGGGAAGTAAAGGAAGCATGCTATCATGTAAAATTATCAAGGAAAAAACAGAAATATACCATAGAACATAATACATAAGGAATTGAATTAAAACTTCTTTTGTTGCTGTTGATGAAATTGACACAGAGTCTTCCAACCATATAAAACTGAAAAATAAATTTGAAGAGTTCTTGGGCCTAAGAAAAACATGCTGAACAGAGTAATTCCAGCTATGGCTAAGAAAACATTCTCCAAAATCTCAAACAATACAGTATGGAAGGATCATGAGTATTTAATGTTGATGATCATCAAGAGTTCCTTAGCTTTCACAGGGAAAGTTCTACTTAAAAATGAACGCGCAATACACAAATTATATAAAGTGATGAAGTCTCTGAAGCAATTGCTTGGCCATGTACCAAGCTCTACCAGTGGGAAATGCACTCAGGACCGGGACTCGGTTTTAGAGCTAGAGGAGCTGTTCCAGAAATGCCTGCAACTGATTGATGACAAATTTCCCCAGAAAGGAAGAGATCAAACTAAGATAAAATTCATACATGGATACAAGATTCAGGTAGCAACAACCAACATACTACTGGAAACAGTACTGGAAACAGTTTCCAATCAGTACTACTGGAAACAAGTAAAAGTTCCCAGCATTTAAACAAAATCAAAATGCAAAGCAGCATTGCATTAAATACTTGAATCATATTTCGAGAACATTTATTGCAAAAAAATAAAAAAAAAAAATCAGTCATGTGCATTGTCTCCAAAAGCAGGTTGCTTGCCAGTAGCTAGAATTCTACAGGGTATGTTGTCTGTAGGTGTACTCACATTCCCAGTACACAAACGCCACAAGCATTCAAACTTAGAGGTGTTTTTTTAGGTTTTAAATGCCTGTAGAACAAGTGTATGTAGGATAATATACAGAAAAGTGTAACGTGGTATGTCCACACACTCTTCACTTCTCTTAGCTGCAAAATCTGCTAGTATGCAAAGACTCTAAGGGAGGAGAGATGGTGGGTGGATGTCTAGAGCTTCATTTCTTACAAGTAATTCCTTTCTAGTGAGTGCTTGCCAGACGCACTCATCCATACTCCAACTGTGAGCTGTGCCTCACTTCTAGTTCATGTTGGTATTTTCAGTCTTTAGGGTTTTCTGTCAAATGCAGCAACACATCACCAGCTTGATACCTGATGAAGGTGTGTAATTAAGGGAGTTACCTAGGAAGGAGGTAGGCTTTAACAAGTCTGCAGGAGACAGATGGGGCTCTGACAGAACGTTCCTGAGCAGCAACGGCAGATCCACCTTTGCTGTCTTGGAACAGATCCTGACACGACCCTTTATCTGGGTAAGCAGTTTCTAGGGGGAGGAGAGAACTGTGCTTTTGGGTCTTTAGACAAGCAACAAAACCAGCTGTTGAAATAATCAAAAGAGCCACAATTGCTGGCTGGTCTAATAATAGCCTAGGCCAGACAGAGTAATTTGTGATAATTTGGCTCAGATTGGAGCATACACAAAAACCACGACTTCTGCTGGGTTGCTGGGCCCAGGGGAAGAAGGAAACGAGAGAAGGGGGGGATGAATTGGACACAAACATTTCAAGTGCAGCAGAAATTAAAGCCATGTGGGAAATTCTGTCCAGAAAGTCAAGGAATGAAGCTTCTCTTTTACTTTTCAGCAAATACAATGGTAGAAATTATCAAAAAGAAATAAAAGGGGAAGAAAAAGTACATGTAGAAGGAAGTTGCAAAAGTTTAATAAAACAACAAAAACAAAAAAAGCAGCAGAGTACTTGCTGTAATCTCAAGTAGTTGAGATGAACACATCAGCATGTGGCATATGCTGCTCTAAAGCCCTTCATGAAGTACAATGTATTTGTGTCTTACAAGCAGGGTGAAGGAAAAATACTTACATTCTTGTACTTCAGTGAGAATCTCTGCTGTGTACATGTGCGTAGGAATAAAAAGACTTTTGTATGTTTTCATAGCTACATTTCTGCAAGAAAACAAACCTTACTGTCTTAAAAAGTCTGCAGTTTGGTTGTTAAAATCTGGAAATTTCTCACTGAAATTCTACTTTATCATATGCATCTTTGCTGTAATGTACATACTTGGAATTTCACAAAGGTAGAGTAAAAGAAGGAAACACTGGGTAAATGGGTCTTTGTACTCTGTGCTGAATGCCTACAATTAGTTGCCTTGGCAGTTATTATTTTTAAAGTATTTGGTTCTGATTTGCATCCCTGGAATTGCCACTTTGTTTGGTCTTGCAAAAAGACACTGTTTTTCAACAAAAATATCAGCTCTATAGAACAGCTTAATTGAAGTTGTCCATGTAGCCTCGATGTCTATTCAGGTTCTGCAAAGCAGCTGAAGCCTGCAATGAATGTATCAGTGTTTGGCCGAGATACAGGAGCCTCAGACCACAAAAGAATGCAGACAAAGGATTTAAAAAAATGCAAAGGATGAAAAAGAGTATTTTCAAAAGGGAAAATGTAGCCTTTGGACATGGCAACGTTATTTTTGTTCTGAGTAAAAATAACAAGGGTCTTGTTCAATAGACGAATATGTTGGCAATATAGCCAGTATAGGAAGCTGACATTGCTGAGGGCCAAGATCTGATAATTTGATCTCCATTTGTGTTCAGCTGATCCAGTGGGTTTCAGCATAGCTGGATAATGATATATCAGGAGACTGCAGACTTCCTGAAACATCTCCAGCTAAATGCAGGTTCTCCTTGCATTGTTACAGCTGCTTGTGGCTCCCAGCAGATAGGCATGATGACAAGGTAGATGGTTTTATCATGAGTGAAGATGATTAAAATAGAAGATTATTGATTGTCTTGAATAAGGACCTTTCTTATTGAAACACTGGCAAATTACCTTTACACAAAACTAGGGATTTTGAGACTGGTCTCAAAAAATGAGAAGGATCTCCCATGAAAGCAGCAAATGCAATAATTTCAAAAGATCAAAAACTGGCAGCCAAGCGGGGAAAACCTGTTCAGAGGGAGATTCTTACAGTTGTTAATTTCTAAATTATATTTATAAATATTTTGGTTTCTTTTGCTGTTTTCCAGCTTCTGTGGACTAATAGCACCCTTTCTACTTCTGTCTCATTAACAAACACCTCTAAAGATGATTTTTCTCCTTTACTAGTATTATCACTTGCAGGCTAATAAATATATCTCATTCTACTGTCTTCAGGATTAAAGAGAATAAGGAAAATATGTATAAAAATGTGAGGAAATATGGAAGGGAAAAGAGCTGGTTCAGAGCTAAACGTTTCTTAGAAAGAGAGGCTGTCAAGGCCACATTGATTCATAGTTTGAGTCCTGAAGTATTAATGTTTGCTCTATAACCACAGAGTTATCAGTGGACAGTGTTGATGTTGTCCTAAGTGAGCTGGCAACAGCATGATGTAAGAAGTATTATCACATTGGACACATGCAAGTCTAATACCTAAGAATATATAACACTAGCCCCAGGATGAGAGCCCAGCTTTTCTGCTGCAGTTTGCAATTCAGTGCAAAGAGCCGACAAAGGAAAAACTTATGGAAGACAGCAAACAGAGTCCTAAAGAATTTTCAAAAGGTGAAGCGAGGTCATAAACTTGTCCATTGCAGTAAATATAGAAGTTTATTATGGTACTGAAATGGGCTACAGATGTAAGTAGCTCTGATTTTGTTTTCTTCTGCTCTTCTGCCATGAAATGCTTGTAAACTGCCTTTCACTGAAAATATATGTGACATACAGGCGGATAATCTTCACAGTTCAATACAAAAATTTGCAGTCTCCTTTTTTTTTTTTCTTTCCCTTTCCCCCAGCAGTCAGGCATTCTGTCATGTTTTTCTTGTGCTGAGAATTGACACAGTCCACACTTGCAGGAAGTGTTCACAAAGGTATGTTAATATTCAGCAATAGGGTAATTCTGCAATTAAATAATTCTATGATAATTATTAATTTGTGAGTTTACTGCTGAAAAATTTAATATTAACGAGGTTGTAACAGTCTAGTTACATTAACGTGTGTTTGCTAATGGAAAAAACACGTGTTTAATGTGGAAGTTTTTCAAAAATTCAAAATAGACTATTACAAAGAGAATATTATGAGTTTCCAAGTTAAAAAAATTATTTTGATCTGTTACAGACATCTTTCAGTCATACATTCAACAACACACAGCTTCTTAAAACAATTTGATTTTTATAAAAGCTGAAGAAAGGAAAAACAATTTGACAGATTTGATTGAGTTCTTGGCTAGGACCCTTGAGAAAATTTGGATGACACCTGCTTATTTTAAGCCAGCCAGCCAAATGTGATGCAAGATACAGGAGTGTTTCTCAGACACTGAATTTTGATTTATCTGATAAGGAAAGACCTGCATACCTCAGTAGCAATTAAGGGGAAAAAAATAATTCTACATGATAGTATCAATCCTGTCTTTTTCAATTTTATACCACAACCCTTACTCTAATCATCATATGTCAATAAGAGAATAGATGACGACAAGCATCCTCATCATCCAGGCCTCCATCCTGACTTTAAAGAGGTTTAAGGCTTGACATCAACCAGAGGCTTTACGTATTTCACACTCATGCTTGCAATGATCTGTTTTGGTAGGCTTTTAGGGTTCCTGCACTCCAGTTATACATACTTACTTCTTTAAACGGCTGTAGTGTCTGAGCTGACAACTCCTGAGTCATCAAGGAGATACCTGTATGATTTAGATAGATGAAAAAGCAAGCTGCAGAACTACTCTTTTTTTCTGACTCCCAGAAATAGTCACATGTTATTCATACAATGCTACTGCAAAACAATCTTGTGTTTTTACTGTCAGTGACAGACCTCTTGCTGAACCCTTTAATATTTTGTTAGCAGCATAGTCCAACAACAGAGGCCTTATCCTATTTTTTCACTTCCTTATTACTTTGCATCTCCATACACTCATTCACTAGGTTCAGATTTCTTTTCTGCATTACCAAGAATAATAATAGGATTGTGTCATTCAAAAGAAAAAGATTCATGTGATTAAAAAAATACTAAGTTTATAATGCAATGGTACAACAGTAACTAAATTTCCTCTGTTTTATTTACATAAGTGAAAAGCAAATGTCTGCCAAATGTCTGGAGTTCTCAGTGATGTCTGGACTGATGAAGGTCAGCAGCGTTTTTGCAAGACACTTGGCAAAATCCTGTGTTGCATGGACAGTTTCTCTCA
The DNA here is from genome assembly GCF_963082525.1 of Nesoenas mayeri. Classification (NCBI taxonomy): domain Eukaryota; kingdom Metazoa; phylum Chordata; class Aves; order Columbiformes; family Columbidae; genus Nesoenas; species Nesoenas mayeri. The sequence goes on from NC_137540.1 coordinate 31,019,367, forward strand.
GAAAACTCACACCTCACATCAGAGTTTTATTCTAGCCAGTTGTTGAGTGAGATCTGTATACAACAGTTCTCAGCTGAAAACTCAGATTTTCCCTACGGCATGATTTTCAGACTTTTTTAGGCTTCCCTCACATCTTCTGTGTATCATTTTATGTCACCACAGGCTCTTCTCATCTTGCCCAATGTGTATATATCGTAACTCCTCTAGCCTACCCCAAACTTCTGCCTTCCTTGGACTGCAGCTACTCATTCTGTTTATTCTTCACAATGTTTATTCCTTTACCCAGGAAGAAACTGCATTCTTTCATCATGGAGAAACAGCCCTTTCAGTCCAAATCTTACAGCTTTTTGCAACTTCATTAGCTCAAAGGAAATACCATGTTCTTCAAGGGACTGCTGAGCAGAAAGATCTATGAATGTGGAAAGCATGAAAAGCAGAGAAAAGCGTGGGCAGAATTTCTTGGGGTTTTACACCTTGGGAGGAGGAATGGGCTGTTCCTTCTGTCTCTGAAAAGGGCCTCATTCCAATTTACATGGGTTTTTGTTGTTTCCAAGGAGAGGAAGTGGCATCCAGGAATTAGTAGGGAAAAAAGGATTCCAGATGCACTCACCTGTGGTTTCTATGCTCTTTCTGGTTATTCCCATTGACCGACTAAATTGTTTTTATGGACAAGATCTCCTAAATGCTTACCTCAAGATAACTTTGTCAGTTCAGGAGCTGCTTCACAGAAAGAAATCTTTTATATCTACTGTGAACTCCCCTTCTTTCGATGCTGTCTAAAAGCCAGAAGTTGTTTAAAGGATCTCTACAGTGTTCAATTCCCAATCGGTAAGAGTTCAATGGTCTGGAAAATAAGGAAAAGAGTGTCAAAATCAGTTTCTGGGATGCTTTCACAAAAGCTGTGTGTTCAGCACTATGCTGGAGCCAGGAACAACCTATCAGTCCTGAAGCAGCCCTCTCAGAGACAACTTTATTCCATAAAACCTTCAGGATTGCAACACAGCCTTTATATTCTGAAAATCTATGGATGTGGTCCTGCCTTGAATTTGTATTTGCACAGCAATTTTAGACTTCCTTCAAGTTGAGAGAAAACAAGTGAGATGTTCTGATTTCATTGAAAGTATAATTAAAAGACAGTTTTTGCTCTAGAATTCAGTTATAAAATCTACAGTACACCCTTGCTTTTGTCTACATTGTAGAGATGCATATAAAGGAGGTAGGTTACTCTATTCTCCATGTTTGATCTATGCAGCAACATATGGCATTTTCTACTGCTGAATAGTTCTGGCATACACGATTATTATTGGCAAAGCAAAGATTTAAGACTGAGAAAGGAATGCAAAAATTTGCAAAAGGAAAATGTAAAATATGCAGATAAAACCTTGGTCCCATCTCACACAATTAGAGGAAATACAGCCTTCCAAGGGGATTAATATAGGTTTATCATCCAGTCCCAGGGCATGACATTAGAAACATTTATAGCAAAAGGAAAACAGATATTGAGAATTTCTGGAGTAAATTGCCTCTTGTTTTACTCTGATGCTTACACTGGCTGAATGTTGATATATGGCTGCAGCACTAGGGCTCATCCTTTTTTGGATTAGCAGTAAAGACAATGCATTAGTTTGACAGTTGTAGTAAATGAGCCTTGAGCTTTTTCTTTTTTATTCACGGCTGGTTAGGTGTGCAGGTCACGTTCCAGCCTCATTAGTGAATGGTGGCAACTTAAGTCTGGTTATTAATTCTCCAGCTTGCTGGTTGTTAGCAACTGAAGCCCAACAATATTGACATAATGTTGGCTGAACCAGAGAGTCTAGCAGGACTTTCATTTTTGCTTCTTGATGAAAAATGTCTTGTTGAAAAAAAAGTTACTGCTTAATGCTAGACAGACTCATGTTTGCTAACATTACACCTGGTGTGTTAACAACTGGAAAAGTGACATGCTTGAGTGTTTCCACTCTGATTCTTTTTCTGGTATTTGGCCTGGTTTCTGCCTGGAGAGTTTAAAAACAAGTTCTCCACAGGAAGTGAATTTTTGCCTGAGTGCAATGGTTCTTGCTATCTTGAAATACCAATATGTTGTATTTGCAAGATGTAATCTCCATATCACGTAGTCTGAAATACTTTTACATTCTTAATTTTCTACTAGCAGAAGTATCCTATTCATTCTGCATTATTACCACGTCAAAACTTTCAGGGGACAACTACAAATATTCATGATTTACTAATGTATGACAAAATATATTCAAAGGGCGCAGGAGAGATGGAAAATCATCACTGTTAAGATACTTCTGTGATCACAGTACCCTGGCATATTAATGAAATTAACTGAAGCCTAATTGAATTAATACCTTTTTTTTATCCTTCTAATTACAATAGCACAACTTTTATTTGTGTCACACATCTGAATGTGTTTGTGTATACATGATCATTCCTGTTTCTGTCAGTAATGAAGACACAATTAATAGAAATAAGCTAAGATTGACTTTTGGCCCTACTGATATAATTAAAGACCAGAACTAGATAAAGTAAAACATGATGTTGCATGACAGGACAGCATCTGTTGTCTCCTGTAATTACTACTAAAACGTAAAGGGAATTTTGTATGTCATTTTCCAGTTTCTTCATTACCTTATGACTGCCATTTATACACCTTAAAAAAAAAGTCCTAAAATTTGACCTCCCCTTTTCAAAACTCCTCTAAAATTAGCATTGTGGCTTACCTTTCAATTTGAAATTAAATTCTTGGAAAATCCAGTGAAATTAATCTCAGGCTATTTATGGTTACACATAGTGCTTTTCTTTCTGTGACTGTACTCTGAACGGTTGAGCTGAAGGAATATTGAAATGTCAGCATGCTTCCTGCCTATAAATAAAGAACAGGCATGTAGAGTGAGTGGTGTCAAGAGGGGAATGACAAATCATGTCCATATATAACCCTATATTTCTTGTGTATATCCTCCATACAGTTCTATCCAATATTGACATGTAATTTCTGCAGTGTAATCCAAATCACGTTCAAAGGATGGACAATTTTTATTACCATTCTTCCTTGTCCAGATCACTTGAGCAGTGTATGTAACTGAACTCTCCAAGAGGTAATCTTTTTCTGTGTGAAGTGGTATCAGAATACAAAGAGTGAGCCAAGAAGAAATAGGAAAAATAGAAGTCCACAGCACTCCTGAGAAAGAAAATAGAACAGATTCTACTGAACCAAGTAAAAATGTTTTAAATTATGCCCATTGGACTTAATTTTTGGTTTGTCTAATGTCTTGTTTCCAGACTTCTCCCACATGATTCTTCTTATATTCAAAATATTCATTAAAAGGCCTTCCGGTTCTCATACTATGTCTGTCTTCAGTCAGCCTGCCTAATACACACATGCTATTTGAAAGCTTATTATTTCAAGCAGGAAATTGTCAGGCTACCAGAAGTATCAGTTTTATTAAAGGGTAGTGAGGAATCAAGAGAAATAGTAAAATCAGAAACCATCCAGAGGGACTGTCTTGTAGGACCTTTCATTGGTGAAGGACTGTGACATGATCACTAATGAGGACAAGCACTTTTAAGGAACAGGGAGGTGGAAGCGAGAGAGCCATGAAGCAAGGGATAGGAGTAGAAAAGGGAGGGCAGGACAAACTTGCTTGTAGTTTGCATTGTAGTTTATTTCTGGCTTCTAAATGCCCCAAACACTTCCCAATCATTATTACCTTCATCTAGGAAATGAAAAGAATGAAAAGACACACTGAGATGTTTGTTACTTCACAGAAATCCTGGCCTTATATTCAATATTGCTGTTCTTATGTTTGTGCCGCTAACTACACATTTGATTCATTCCTCACTTGTCTCACAGATTACTCTTTTGTTGGCTAAAAAAGTTATTGTTATATATTTATTCTTTGTATAATAGATATTCTAGCACATTTATAATGAGCCCATATGGTCCACACTGATCCAGACTCTGACCACAAAGAAGTTTTACAAAGGTTTCACCACAGCCTCCAGTGTCATGTCTTCTGCATTCCTCCTGTTATTTTTAGGAGCAAAATCAGTGATGAACTGGAACAGTGATGACACAGATGTGCTAGTACTGCCCTTCCTAGAAAGTGAGCCTCACAGAAATTACTTAGGGCATGTCAATAAAAGCAAAGTAGTTCTTGTGCACTTCATGTGCACTTCAAATGCCTTCACATGTGCTCTACCCATTTTATACCCATTAAGACAGCTAGAGTGTTCTGCAATAGGTGGAGTTCTTGTTAAGTGCAGAATAAAGAGTATGAAGGCTGATTATTCGAAGGTGTCTTGCAAAACATGGCAAATGGCAGCTCTCAGAGACAGAACTTGAGCACCAGTTGGAAGCCAGTTCGGACCGCCAAGCAACCGACAATCAGAGGAATGAAGAGGCAATTTAAAACTGGTCTTGCTTATCTTCTCCTCAGGCTGTGAGTTCCGTCCTCCTGCTTCTAGACATGCAGTGTAAAAATTCTCCTGTAGTATTTTGGCTGCTGTGCTGTTTTCTTAATTTGGCAGGCTCCCCTCTACATCAGAACTGGGTTTCCTCATTTTCATTAAAAACATGGGTTTTTAAAATAAAAAACAGCTGAAATATGAGTGCTTTCCCTGTGTTGTAATCTGGCAGTGAGGAAGGAACAGGAGCTTGGCACAGGTATTTCTGAATGCCTATTTTAATCTGTATCAGTAGATGAGGACGTATACTCCAAAGAATTACAGTCAAAACAATGGAATCTTTCTGCCAGCTTCAGGTTTTGGATCAGGCATGTAAATCCTCACATTATCTGCAAAACACATCCAGAGTTGAAGCAGTTCAATGGAAGAACTACAAATTTTCCAGACCTGCAGATTGATTTGATGAGATCACATTTATAGGCCAATAAGGCCATTCCATTTCAGTCCTTTGCCTTTCTTCTAACAAACAACAGAGTTGCCAATTCATGCCAACTGTAGGAAATTCTGAGGTGTGAATATTTATCTATTAGGATGTGAAGAGAAAATATGAAAGAATGAAGTTATAAAAAGCTGTGTTTTGAAGAGAAAGAAAAGAACACCCATATAATTTCGTGGCAATTTGTTAAATATAACACCAAATTTGTTAATAGAAGACTAAAGGGAAAGCAAGCCAGCTTCCTGGAGATGGTACAGTGAAAGTGGCTGGCTTTTGGAGCCTTAGATTTAATATACTGCTCACAGAATTTATCACATTCAATTCTTTTATGACAGACAGTATAACTTCATGTTTGTGTGTGATTGAGAGCTATACCAAAATGTGTTCCTGAAGTGTTGCATTGTATTGAGCAATTTTTCTCTTTACACTTCAATAAATCTACTACTGTGTATATAGTGTCCACAAAATATCTTTTATAAATAACAGTATTGGAGATTCACCACTGCCTGAAGGTTGTACTAGATTCTGTACATATTCAGGATAAGACTTTTGCAGTCAAGCCAACAGGAAAAGAAATGGTAGCTTACTAGACATAACATGAAAATAAATAGTACAAACAGTACAGATAATTAAATAAATTGGGAAAATCAAGACAGGAGATTATTTCAATGCAAAACTTGATCTGAGGTGAGAGAGGGTAGAGCACTGGATAGCTGAAGGAAACAACTAACTGTCTCTTAAGTTTTGTTCTTAATTGGATCTGACCATGGCCTCTGCTGTTTCGCAAGGGTGGTATTGGGTGTCCTGCTCCTTCTGATCTGCTCATCCCTACTAAAACAGAATATTACTAAGGAAGAAGTGCTGTGAGGAGCTACATCTAGTGAAATGAAGTGATAAAGTGAGCTGGAGTACCTGGACTAAGGAATTTAATAATGTGATTATATCGACACCAAGAGCTTCCAGCTCAGATTTGGCCCTTTTGTGTTAGGTACTGTATAAATTCACTGTTCCTACACTGAAAAGCTTACTGTCAAAACAAACACAGAAAAAAGCCAACACAATACAAAGCTACAAATGCCAAAAAAAAAAGACAAGAGGAAGGAAGTACAGTGCATGTGGAAACAGAAATACAGAAAAGAGAAATGGCATTTCACCAGGGATGGCAAAAGCAGATTATTAATTCTGTCTCTCCAGGGCTCTAACCTTGCTAGTTCAATCGTGCTACCCAAGGTCTTTAGTGACAAGGGAAAGGAAAACTGCATTTGGGGCCTCCAGGCACTTTCTGTTTGGCATAGCAGGATTCTGGATGTAACTAAATCAGCTGGGCACTATGATAAAATAAATACACAGAATATGTTTTCTAGTAGGCAGAACAAGAGGAAAGGAAGATAAAGTATAATAAAAGCATTTATTTATATTTCTATGTCTTGACACTAAGGTTGGTTTGGTTTTCTAGGCCTTTTCCCTTTGTGAATCATTTAGATGCAGAAGGAAGAAAAGGTCCCTTCCTCAGCATTAGGATCACTCAGTAGTATTAAGATGTTTTTACATTTCTAGAAGACTGAAGCATGTTATTTTGTTTTAAAAAACATGTCAGTTTTGGACACCTACTGTCTGAGAAGCAGAGCCAGAGCAATCAGGTGAAAAGTATGCAACTAAATACAGGCCTGTTATATGATGCCATTGTAAAAACAAAGAAACAGTGGCATTTTGAGTAGGAAGAATGCAGGAGAAAAAAAATGGTAAATGGCAACAAAGTTATGCAAAAGTTTCAGGAGAAGAAATACAACACTTTGTACAAGACTGACATTTTTAGTATCTCCATGTGAAGGAAATTATGTAGTTTATTACAGCAGCTCAAAAACTATGTTGACTGTTGCAGGATCTGGTCTGGTTTGCAGTTCAATTCACTATGTTGATTTAAGAGTTTAGTTAATCCTCGCAACTACAGATAACCTGGCTTCTGCTAGCTCTATGCCTCTGCATACATAGTTTCCTTGTGTGTACACCTGACAGAGTGCCACCCAACAGAAAATTTGTTGATGTTTTCTCACTGTCTCCTACTTTAAATCTCACCCTTTAGCCTTGCTGGTAGACTCGAGTGTTTCAGCTGGACGTGTTAGGTGTCAGACTGCTGCACTGCAGCACTTGCTGGGTTTGTACACAGCACCGATCAGTACTCTGGGACCTCAGTGCTTTTGCTATAACAAATAAGCTACAGAGGAGGATCTTGCGCTGCCTCAGGAGGATCTTGCACTTAGATCATGCTTCAGGCAGCCTCACTTTTGCATTCCAGCCTCTAGCTATTGGGTCAGAATCTCTGTTCTTCAAAAATACTTTGGGGCCAATAAATATATTTCAGTATTGTCACTTGCAACTCTAGCATATGGTTTATAAGCCACACCTCTTATGTTGCTCTTGCTTGCAATGACTGCTCTAGAGATACTTTGGAAAATTAGGTTATTTTAAATCTCCTTTTATATTGGTTTCGTTCCCATACCCAAGCTGTTTCTCATCCAACTTCTTTCTCAGCTCCTGCTTTATATTGCTTTATGATCTCCCCTTCTTTCTCAGTCTCCTGCTCACAGTAAATTTTACTTGCAATATTCGTAAATAGAAGGATACAACTGGAGCATTCAGAGCCTCCTATTATGTATTACAGTTCACTTTATTAGGGCATAGGCACTGTTACCTTCTTGGCAGAACTAATTAGCACTTCTAACAGCAGGTTCTGTTTAGAAATCAAAGGTGCTTTATGGCTGAACATCCTGGAAAATACTATTCTAAGAACTTTTGTCCCTTGCTATAATATTAATCTACATTAACACAAAATATTAAAATGCTGTAGACGTTCTCTGGAACCAAGTTCCTAACAAGGCCAAAGGTCAGCACCTGTTTTAGTTTAAATCAATGATGACTGTATGTTGGATTTTTATTTTAGTAAGAGCAAGCTCTTTAATTTTTAACAATCCTTCTCCCCCCTTGCCCTCCAGCAAACCCAGGAGTGCATACAAGAGAACAGTCAAAGGAAAACATCATATATTAAAAATTTTGAGCTTGTTTTCAAGCTACTGGGCTTCTCTGGCTAATAAGACCTCTTTTATTCACCTGAATGAATGATTTTCCTTTGTTTTGGACTTTAATTTTTCAGAGTGCTTTCAAATGGTAGGTATTGTTTGTAGAGAAAATAGTATCATTTTGAAGGTCTTACAATATTTTACGTAGTACCTGATGGTCACTGACAGTACATCAGCCAAGGACTGTGGTTTTTAGAAGTTAACAGCTACCAGAAATTAGATCTCAGTTAACCTTGGAGCTTTCCTCTTGCTTGGGTGTTCTAAAAATGAAGGTGGGAACACATCTCAAGATTGCTTTTATTCCACTTTCTGAATGGAAACATGCAAAAATGACCAAGGGTGAGGAATAATACTATATATACATGCAGTGCCATTCCCACCCTCTTCAACATGAGTTTTGCCTGCAAAAGGTCTTGACGCTGTAAAACTCAAGCAGAAGTGCTTACAGGCAGACAAATCCACAGTTTGCTCATGGTAGTCCAGAAAGCAGTTCTTTACAGAAACAGATGAGAAAATAGTCTTATATAATACCAAGCAGCATATTCCAACCTTGCATAAGTGAAAAAAATTGGAGTAAAAGTTTAGATGTCCCTTTAACCCATTTATAAACCACTGTTTCTGGCTACATATAAGCTCCTACGTTTAAAACACACTTTGATTCATTTCCATGACTTAGTTATTGCACAGATTCAAAACCATCAAAACTTCATATTTACAAAGGGCACCAGGCATGTATCAGCCTAAGCATGTACTTGATTTCTTAGCCGGAGTATTTTGAAAGCATATCCTTTTGCTTTATGGCATAAAAGACTGAGCATTCTCTTATTTGAAATTCCAAATCAAAATAGCACTATTTTAGACAGCCAGGGCAAGCAGCATAGTGGTAAATTACATGTTAGGGTAATACAGTATGCACAGCATTAATAATCAGAATGATAGTGTGTAATGTATTTAAGATATCAGGCTGGTAGGTGTCTACCAGTGAAACGGTAGTCTTTTCCTTTGTCCTCTCTAAGGTAATCATACTCTCACTGTAGAATGTGAAGCCCATAGATATTCTATCACACACTCCCAGAAACTCCTCCAGTACAGTTTACTTCAGTGGAACTAAAACTGTAGTTTATGCATATGGCCATAGAGCGGCAGCCTAGTAACAACAACTACAAAAAAGATGTACTTGATGTTCCAAGAAATGGGTATTTCCTAATGGTTTAACATTGCAACAGGGTTTCTAAATGTTTGCTAGAGAGAAAAATGAATGAGACGTGAGAAGTCTCTGGAGGAAATAAATAAATAAATAAATAAATCTGGCCTTGATAAAAGCTCAATACTAAGGGGAGGGAAAGGAAAGAGGTTGAAAATTAGATGGCAAAGGGGGTCAGATTAAGTGCCCGCATAAGCAAAGCTGATCAAAGAGTAAGAAATTAAGGACTTGATTTATGTCTTAAAAATCAAATGCTTTTTCCTTCCTTTGATACAGGCAGTTAGTACTTCCATCATCTACGGAAGCTAGTGGACAGGATTACATTAAATCAAGTTAATTTTTAGTTAAGTGGTTTCACAGACTTTTAATTGATAAAAATACAGCCCCAAAAGTCTCTGCATGTTCAACAAATATTGCAAATCTAAAATGTCAAAGAACAGTATATCATTGTTCTGCTGTTTGCCATAGAGGTTTAAGTGTGAAATAAGAACAATTAGATCTCTCTGCATTAAGTTTATTTTTATGTGGAATTAAGTGGGTGTAGCAGTTTCAAGCATACTTAAAACAGTATGTAAAATATCACTGAGGCTGACCTTTCTTTGCATTTATGTAAATGAAAATCAGAACTAACTCCATTAATGCTGGTGGGGTTTTAACAGCTTGAAATTAGTATGAATAAAGCATTAGCCACAGTAACTTTTAAGTAAGTTAGTTCCCAGTGCTACTAAATCATATAGCTTATTATTCTTAAAACCAGAATTACTTTATATGAACCATTTATGTTTTTACTTCAAATAGCTGCAATTATCAAATTTAGTTATTACACAATAAATATCTTCATGCTGCAATTCCTCATTTCTGTTTCTATGATGCCCACTTATTACTGATGTTCTTTCCAGGCGAGAAGTAACACAAAATTGAGAAAAGTGAAGAGATAAATGCTAACCAATTAGTAATCAAATACAGTCTGCACTATACTTTCATGTGAACAACTTTCACTGCAGCAAGCCTGAAAATTACCTGTTAGACTGAGATATAATTTGAAAACTGAAAAGCAACCTCATACAAAGTTGAAGAAGACTGTGCTGGCATACTCTTGTTCCTTCAAATTACCACATAGCCCTTTTACCCACACATATCCATCTGACTTACTTGGCTGACATTCAGTGCTTAAAGTAGGGAGAACTGGTAAATATAATTCTTCCCAGAGCTGTAACAATTACTCTAAATAGTACATATTCTGCTCATTTCTCTTTCACACATGCTGATCGCAATAAATTGATATTTCTAAAGGATGAAAAAGAAAGTGGGAACCTCCAACCTTCTCAGCTTCCTCCTGCATATCAGAACAAAGTCAACATCTTCTTTCCTTCAAGTTCTACCTAACCACCACTTATCCTGTTACTACTTTCATGTTTTGAATGTGAAAAGAGATGGAAGTCAAGTACTCTATAATGGCTCACACAGATGGGTCTGTCCAGCCTGATAGTGCATCTTCTGCAGTCGCTAAAATACATACTTGCAAGAAGAGGACAAAAATAGTTTAACTTCTCTCTACAGCAATAAGCAGTTCAGAAACCTTCTGGGTCAGAGAAAGCATCAGGAATACCTTTTTCAATACTAACTATAATCAATGGGACTTGTTCTCTATTTTATTTACTCCCCTTTGAACCCATTTTAACTGTTGCCTCACAATCCCTGTGTTGCAATGATCAGTGATCTAGCAAGGCATTCCAACACCTCTTCCTAGGCTTTGGTTATTATACTATCCCTCACACTGCCACTACCTCCTGCTTCCTCGCTGCTTTAAACCTGCAACCAGATCACTTCATTGACAGCCTTCTAGTGCTTATGTTACAAGAATAACAATGCCACAGACCGACTAAAATTAAGGGAATAATCATTGGAAGGCCCTGACAGCTGCCTTTCCTAGGAAGACAGGCATTGCAGCTGGCTGTACAACTGAGGCCAGGGAGCTGTGATCAGTGCTACAAAATGCAACTACCTGTCACTTACTGGCAGTGCCTTCAGGCAGGGATGGACACTGGGGCAAATACTGTTTAACACCTTTAATAAAGACCTGGATGATGGGATGGATTGCCTGCACAGCAGGTTTCTCAGTGACACCAAACTGGGGGGCATGACGGTTACGCTGAAGGGCAGGGCTGCTATTTGGAAGGACCTCTGCATCTTGGATAAATGTGCTGATGGAAACCTCATAAAGTTTAACAAGGGCAAATGCAATGTCCTGCGTCAGGTATGGAATAGCTTCAAGGGGCAGGATGGACACCAGCTAAGTAAAAAGCAGTTCTGCAGAAAGGCACCTGGAAGTCCTGTTGGACAAGTTGCATGTGAGTCAGCAGCATGCCCTTGTCTTTTATTGAAGGTGCAGAGTGGTAGGGCAAGAGGCAAAGGGTGCATGTTAAAACACAGAGAATTCCCACTAGGTATCAAGAACAACTTTTTTACCATGCGGGGAGTCAAACACTGGAACAAGGGCCCAGAGATATTGTGGAATCTCTATCCCTAGAAATATTTGAAGTTGGACTGGAAAACACCACGAGCGACCTGATTTATTTGGCTCTGCTCTGAGCAGGAGGTTGGCCTAGCTGGCCTCCAGAGACGCCTTCTAGCCTGAACGATTCTGTTTCTGTGAGTCTCTGATTGCTGCGTTTAGCTCCGAAGAGGTGTCTGCACAAGAACCAGAAGAAGATGGGCACCTTCCCAGAAGCAAGCAATTTCTGTAAAAAAAATTCCTCTTTTGACTTTCAGGCTCCAGCTAAGAAAGATTAATACCATATTATTTTTCTTAAGTGCTTAGGACTCAATATAGAAATAGTTTCACAGAAATATGATTTTGCCAATTGAAACAACCATGCGCTACACAATTATAGCACTTCAGCAGCACAATAATCTTCAGAAGTCTACAAACTTCAATTTTGTTTACCTTCCAATTCTAATATTTATTTATTAGCATGTATTTCTGTCTATGGTTGCAACCCTGATAAGTAACTTCCATTTGCGTTTCTGGATTCCAATAAGGGAAGTGAAACACTCTGGTTCATTCTGCCCCTTTTTACCTACGGCTGTAGCTGTGTACTATTTTGCCAGATTATTTTCACGGAGTTGGCAAGTTACATGTGTCTGGCTGACTAAGAATTTATCTTGCAGCTTTTTAAAAATTTTAAGAGAGCATTCATTAACCTATCAGATATGGATACTAGCACAGGAATACCTGCATAAAATACCTACTTTTTGGCAGCTCTCCCAGGTTCATGGAGAGATTAATGGAGTTTGAATCTTGAGGCATTTTTAGGTCACTTTGTCTTACTTTCCAATGTATTTATTGCTTAGTTTACCAAAACAAGACAGGGAGGTGCCTTGACTACAGCATGTAAGGTCATATGGGTATTATCCAGTCTCGTTCACACATACATGCGTGTAAAGAATTATGTGTACATATATATACACATTCATAATATTCATATACATATATAAAGTATCCTGGACCTATAGGCTTAGGTTCTCAACCACACCATAGGTTTTGTTAAATTAAGATAAAGAGTGGTAACATATTAGCTCTTTGAATATAATGGGATTTCGACTCACATGAATAATGCAGAATAGATGCTAGAGATGCTTCAGACTTTAATACTAGTTAGTTTCATCATTTGGCAGGTGAGATATTTCCCATAGGTCACACAAATCCACATATTTATTCCTAGTGACTCCACTAATCTCTGCTCTGGAAAGCTGGGCTCTTCTACTAGAGCTTCTCCTCCCATCTGATGCAGATAACTCCAGCAATAAGCCTCTAGTGACTGGAACAGATGTTGCTGTTTATTTAATTTATTTATTTTACTAATGCACAGCTGCCAAAGCCAACAAATGAAAAACACTGAATTTCATTTCATCAGGATTACAATTTCCAGTGACTATATGTTAAAGGACATTGTCTCTAAAAATGATTTTATTTTTTTTTTAAACAAAGGTGTCAAGCTTGAACTTGAACAAATGATTTCTTATGATAAAGAATCTCAAGACACTAGTATCTGGGAACTTTCATTCTGTTCATATCTGAGTTCTTGGATGTGCAAACTGATTTCTCGGAGACAAGTGTGTACAACTCATGCTGTACAGTTAGGCTATATTTCTTGAACTGTAACAGTCCAAGTTCAAAATTAATAACAGTTCATTATATAATCCAGTCTATTTAGGATACTAACTATGCATTGTTTACTTTTCCTTTGTATAGGTAGATGGCAACCATATGAAAGTTTCCCTTAATGCAAGTAAAATACTACAGAATCTCATTTAGGGGAGAGAAATATAAGGAAAAATAGGAAAATCAAAACAACAGAAACACACTAAAAAAGGCAGCTGAAAGACAATTTCCCTTGAATTATAATTCTGATTATTTCTGGTTCTTTATTTTGCCTTCAGCAAGAGAGTTAATGGCCAGATTTCCAACAGTGGTGGCACTGCCTCACTTTCAGATGGTAGAGTGAAGTTCATACCTGTGTTCCATGGAGTGCATGGGGAGAACTAAACTCGTTACAAAGGCCATCCAAGAAGTCTCAGTGAGCAAGGAGGGAGCTTGCCTAGAACTAGCTAAAGGGCTATGCAATACAGGAGAGTGTAACTGCAATCCTGTCCTCTCTGGAGATTTCAGTGTACGAATTAAGGCTACAAATGAAGATTTTGATTTAGTTAGCACTCACAGTCTAGAAACTGCTCTTCGAAAGAACCAAAGGGAGATGTCTTCAAAACACATCTGCTGAGGAGCTGCTGTTGGCCCTATAAATACTTCATTAATAGACGATTTGCCTACAAAATAAAAGAGCATGGCTTAGTTTTAACTTAGCGAAAGCAGTTCAAACTCACCTTTCCTTCTTTGCATCAATGCTTTTTACCCATCGTTTTCTACAAGGTGGGAAACTAGGGAGTCCTTTAAAGCTGGGGTACCATGCTGCAAAGAGCAGAAGCCTGGGAAGAGCAAGCAAGAGGAGCATGATCGTATCAGCTGGCACGTATGAACCAGATCTCAAAGGGAGAGAAACAGACTTGGAGCCTGGTCCTTGATCCTAATGCTGTCTATGCATTTCATCCAGTGACTTTTTAAATACAAAGGGTTATGAGCACTTCTCACCTGCCAAATGCTTTTGAAAAAATCCCAACGTGACTTGATTTCAAAGAATTTAGGCACCTACTAATGCTGATATTTGACCCAAATCTCCAATGGCCACTGACCTCTAATTCAGCAAATTGCTGAGGATTTCAGTAAAACTTCCTACTGAATACCTTGCAGAACAAGGAGGGACCTTAAAATATGGGGTTTTATGTCCATGATTTTGCTGGAAGTCATACTGGAGGTTTTGTCTTGACTGCTCTCAGCCTCTTTCTGAAAGTCTCCAACTGTCCACTGTGAGAGTTTGAAGTAATTATTCTCACACAAAGATAAATGCCCAGCTTTTCTCTGGCACTATTTATTTGGCATAAGTAAAATAATTATTAGGGAAAAATTGAAAAACTTTTTTTTTTTTTTTCAAAAGGTTAAGCAAACACTTATCTCAATTAACTATTTTATACCTACAACTCTTAGGGGTTAGCCATAAACTCTGAAGAGAAGTTAAGCTACAATGTAAACAATTAAAACCAACAAAGTTTCCAGGAAACAGAAACCTTTTTCTGTACATCATTTGCAAGAAATGCAACGTGAAGCTGCCCTCCTTTGCAAGTCTTATTTCTGTCTCTTATTTGCTCTGTGGAATGTAACACCTACTGACTTCACAAAGTATCTGACAATGGTGAAGAATCACTTTATTCTAGACCTAAGCCAGGAACAAAAAAGCACATACAGAGGAAGAAACACTACTAAGAATTATTCTCTGATTCGATATAGATTTTTTGCCTAGCAGCTGAATGGTTCATCTCCTGTCTAGTATTGGTCCATTCATAGAGGAAATCAGTATTCTTATACTTACACAAGAATGCTACTTAATAATATTTCATTGTATTTTAGGTGGTATAAGAGAGACATGCAGACTTACATGATCTTTCATTGCCTGTTGTGTCTCTGCATCTTCCCAGGCATGAAGCTCGACAGTAGTACTATTCGGAAAGCAGTGGGCTTGTACAGTATGACATTTTCTTTTTCCCTCTCTCAGTAACAATTTCCATCAAATGCAAATTCATGTTAGTTCAGGAAAAAAAAAAAAAAATCCAGTATGTCCAATTTCACATCTGGAAGATACCCTTCATGCAACACAGACTGCAGGATTTTCCTGTATGGCAGGTAACCTATTTCCCAGTCAGTAGCTTGGTGATTAGAGAGTCTACCAAAAACGTGATCTATCAGGAGGACAAAGTGGGAAGTTTTACAAAAGCAGACAGAGGCAAAAGCAGACAGAAGTGTGACTTTGGGAGGGTGAAAACTAGAGGGCATGCTACGAAAACAGGGAGAATAGTGAGTAGCTATTAATAAGCCAGTGCTTCTCTAAGGGATTTACATAGATTGCATTGTAATTAGCTCAGAGGAGGCCTTGTATTAATAGCTGAGCCAGTGTTCAATAGCGCTATCGCGGTCTACTAAAATTTTCCCTACTGGTTAACTGACAATAGTCTGTTTTTTAAAAAATCTGAGATAATTAAATGATTAAATCCAGAGTGTCAGAGGTGACTTTTGAGGAGGAAGGGATAGAAAATGTGAATGTTTTTCCACTATTGACTATGATGTGACACGTGTGTAGGTTACAGGTTATAGAAGAGTAGCTTTGGCTCTGTTTGCTTAAATACCATGTTCGCTCTAATCACAGTCTGTATAGCCAGAAAAGCAGAATCATGCTGATAACCTAATTTTCGTTAAGAAATGCTTTGTGTAGTTCTTGGCCAAGGTTCCCCGTGGACCTTGGAGTATAATTCGTAATTAGAAAAGGAAGACTGAGCCTTTGAAGAGTCTAGTGCTACTTGTCCTCTAGAGATATATTTGTGTTACATATCCTTCAGCCGTATTCTTAAAGGTAAGCAGTTTGCTATGGTCCAGATGTAAATCTTTGCTGGCAGCGACAGTTTAGCAACTCCAAAGGAAATCTATTAGAGACTGAAAAATTTTCTGTTCTCCAACTACTGTGCCACAGAAGCAGCCTACAGAGAAGGAAGGAGGTTTTGTCTTTTTCCTGTGAGAAGGGAGGTGCTTTTTTTTTTTATTTTTATATAGAAGTTATAAGTTGCCCTCCTCCTCCTCAAGTACACAGCTTGAAGGATTTACAGCACAAGTCCAAGGTTCAGCTCTGTGTTTTCAAAGCATAAAGAAAAAGAGAGAGTATCTGAAGAGGACAAAGGCAAGGTCTCAGATAATGCAGAGGAAATACTATAGCATGTGCTTCAGAGACATGCTCCCAAACAAAAAACCTCACAAACAATAGGACAGAGCACAATTGTTTCTAGATGCCTATCCGTTAAAAGACATTTTTGGAATCATACTTCCAGCCTCACATATTCTTTATATTAATTTACGGTGCCCCAGTTCATTCCTGCCCTCATGCTGCTCCCTCTCTGTGCCAGAGTAAGGATTTATTTGGTGACAGGTGAATGAGATCAAAGAACCAATCCGTGTTGAAGTTAACCATAAAAAAGCATGTTTGTGTGGTGTAATTTTAATCTGAATCAGAGAACTGATCTCATTTATTAAACAGCTACATAGTTTGTTGGTTTGTTTTTTTTTTTGCATCAGGGAAGATGGAAGTGTAGGGGAAGACAGAAAGGGTGGAAGAAAGTAAGATTACTTCTTTTGATAGCAGTGCTGACCTGTGCCATTTTACAGCATATGAGAAATTACAGACTATGAGTGGACTGACTTTTGGAGCAGAAAGAATTAACGTACTCTTAAAATTAGTGTCAGGCCCTTACAATGTATCATAGATAACCAATCTGGTTTTAAAGAGGAAAAATAATTTTGCTAAAGGGGCAGTGAACTTATTTTGGTTTGTCTCATAAATCACTAATTTATAATGGTCAAAGGTAAGTCTTTTTACCTAACTCTTACCTAACTTCTTTAACAAACTTTATTTTGTTTAAAGAGTTGTCTTGAAACAGGTAAATCAAGAAATACCAATCAAGATAAATTATGAAATCTTTTAAGGTATTTATGTTTATCAAAGAACAGACACTTAAAGGTAACATACTGATTTCCAATCTGTATGAATATTTTCATTAGTTACCAGTCTAGCCAAGTGTCTGGATTCTATCCATGTAAATTTATCATTTATCTTTCACATGCTAATTATTTTAGAATGGTGCTACATTGTAAATTATGTATTGAAGTAAAATATCTGCAAAACTATCATCTCAAAAAAACTTGGGGATATCTTGATATATTGAACATTAAGGGATACATGTAGTTTACACCATCCAGATGAAATATCATTTAGGTAGAAGTAGCCAATAATTTTCATAAGCATTTAAAGTACAATGCTTTTCTTTCTTAGTATAAAGGTTTTAGAATATGTCTAACGAAAATTCTCAAAGGACCTTTCTGAAGATTTAAAGGAGACTTTCTTTTTTCCTGTCGCTCACAGAAGATGAGGAAAAAAGGCTGTGACATAGCATACAACATGATGGCACATTCCTGTATTATTCTTCATTCTTAAACAGAACATGTTTATCCTCTAACACTTTTCCTGGAAATCAGATCTCTTGTTAAGAAGCAAACGTAGTATAGGTTTGTTTTACTGAGATGATATCTAGACCACATATAGGAAAAACCTGTCTTAAATGGGATTACTCAGGGGTCACTTAACTTATAGTGAGCATTCTGTTTTGTTGACAGTGACTTTTTTTTTGTTTAAAAAACAAATCTATTTCTGTCTTATGGATTTTCTATTTGTGGTACACCTGCAACTTGTAATTGAAGAGGGCAGTTAGATTCTTTGCATAAAGCACATTTCTTAATGGACAAATGCTTATACCCCTTTAAAATATGCAACATGAAAAAATGGTATAGATATTTAGAATATGGAGCTCTTCTAAAAGCTGTCTGTTTTACACATGTAGATACACTTGGTCATTTTCATCTGCAACAGTAATTTTTTTTGGATGTTGCAGCCATGCACATGGGTCACAGAAAGCAGAAACTTTCTGAAATGTCTTTAGGAAGTCTGAGCTTTCTCTGGAGCAAAACCAGTGTCCAAAAGTATGAACCTACATGTTACGTTCTCTACTATAAATACAAAGTTAGTAGTAATTATTGCTTAAACTTCACTAGGGGCACTGCACAATTGTACTAATGAGACAACATTCAAGATTGGCAAAGGCTCTTTGTTAAATCTTGGGTTAGCTTTCATACTTGCAACTATTCTGTCAGTCAACTGTTTTGGTTCAAGTGATATGTGTCTTATTCTTATACCTGGATGAAGTGTTTCTTAGTAGCTAAGAATTCCTTCAGAACAAAGAGAGCCATTGGAGGATTAGTGGGAGCTTGTGATAAGATACCTTTACACTTCCATCTCTTCTAACTCTGTGTGACAGAACAGCTTATCTAATGATTTAAGATACGGATGTAAAGGGACAGCTATCTTGGATTCAACCTAATTATGACAGGAAAAATAATTATGGGGTGTTTTTAAAATGCTTAAAGCAGCAATAGAAAGAAGTGAAATAGATTATATCAGTATCCACAACAGGCACTGCTTCAGAGGCTTGCTCCTTAATGATCTGCTTATTACGAGATGTTTCACATAAAGGGCATCTTTCATCTCTGTGCTGGCTGGCAGTTCCTATGCTTCTGAGATCAAACAATTTAAACAGAAGTATCCTCTCAGTTTCTGCTGAAGTTTTCTAGACAATTTTACTAAATTCCCAAGCTGTCTTCTGTTCTGCCACCTTAGACAGCCACCAATGCTACCCGCCTGTGTACCCAGGCTCTATAGTGGCACACGGAAGCTGCTTCCTGAAGGAATGGTAAGGAATACCAGATCTAATGTTGGAAAACACCTCTCCAACGGAGACACACCTTCCCAGACACCTAGGCAACTGATTCTGGATTCAGACTATGAGGGGGATGACATTAGTAGCTCTGCTGAGCACTTCTACCATAACATTTGCAATAAAGAATTAGGTGCAACTAATAATTCATCTTGCAGTTCTGGAAACAATAAACAATAGTGTAAGAGGGTGGAATTATAGTCTCTGGAAATGGCAGTTCCCACCCCATTCCTCCTTAAAGCTTAGATTTAGCTTCAATGTGTGTCAAGATATTTTACAAGAACCAATGATTCTTCCAGTCTTTCTAAGCAGAGGAACCTGACTCAAATGAGATTAGTCTTATCGTTGACTGGATTCTGAATGACGGTTTTGTCCTGCATTGCGAAGGTTTAACTCTAGCATACCTATGTGTGAGTTAGTTTGTGTAGATCTAGTTACTCAGCAATCTTAGTAAATTATTCTTTAATTACATAGAGCATTTAGAGAGAACAATTCCTGAGCACACAGAGAACACCATTACACTTGGTAAATTATATTATATGTTTATTTAAATGAGCTGTTATCCTAATAGACCAGCATCTATTCCTATTTCAAATAATTAATGAAATCACAATCAGAACCCAGACAGTCTAATTAATTAATCTGAAGCCGTTTAAAAAGAAAAAAAATGACACAATAGCATAGCAAACCATGCTTAACCATTCACCACAGCAGTCTATCACAGTTATAGCAAGGTATTTAAAAGTAAGAACTATATAGCTTGTATCGTGAGGGTATTATCTCTAATTTTAATTTGTAAGTAACGTGGGCTAGATCTAAAAGGGTACTTCCAGTTTGCAGATTTTCGACGCAGGAGAAATTGATAGCAGAAAGTTTTACTCGTTATTCACCGTGAGTCACTGTGTGAGTCACTGCCCAGGAGGGTCCAGGCCGCCGGCCGGCAGGTGATTGGCTACCCGCGCCCTTCCACAACAGGCCGCTCCCCGCGGAAAAGGGGCTCGAAACGCTCCCGCTTGCAGAGAAACACGCCCTGTGGAGCACCGGCACTTTCTGCTGAGAGGGAACAACACTCACGCACCACAGTATCCCCTGAAGACACAATAAAATTAATAACCATTAAAAATGGGGGGCTGTATAACACTGCCACCTACTGACTCGCATAACTGGGGCTGCCTCCCTCCTATGCCATAGTTCCTGAAAGACAGGGCCTACCCACCACATTTTTATTTTTTTAAAAACACTGATTTGTGTTTTGTTTTGTTTTTCCTCCCCAGGAGTGTGTTTCTTCCCGAGCCGAGACCTCCTCACCTGGTAACCACAACTGTTTACCTCAAGAAGGGGCACGGCCGATGCCCTCCTCTCCCGCGGCCGCTTTGGCCTCGACAGGCGGAGGGGCCGAGCGCGGGCCGAGCGCAGGCCGGGCCGGGCCGCCGAGGCCAGCGCGGCCACCCGCCCGCTGGCCCTCACCCCGCCAGGTCGCGGCTCCTCCCCGCCTCTCTGACTCAGCGGCCGGTGGCGAGTTGGGGCCGCCCGCCGTGAGGGAGAGAGAAGAGGGGGGATGGGGAAGATGCCCGCCCTAAGGGGACGGAGCCTCCAGGGCGCTCGGTGAGGGCGGGCTTGAGGGGGATCCCTCCCTTCTGAAGGATTAGCACCGGCCGCGGCTGCCCCGTCGCTGACGGCGACTTACCTGGGCGGCCGCCTCCCTCCCTCCCTCCCTCCCTCCCTCCCTCCCTCCCTCCCTCTCGGAGCCGGTCGCTTCGGCAGAGAGGGAGCGGGACCCGCCTCGCCCCTCCACTGGGGAAACTTTCCGCCACCGCCCGCGCCAGGTAGGGGCCGGCCCCCGCGGGGCGGGTGCCATGAAGGGGTGGCGGCGGTTGGGGATGGGCCTCGGACCTGGCGGCGCGGCCTCCACGCGGGCGCAGCCGCTCCCGCCCAGGGTTGGGCCCCGAGCTGAGGAGGTGTCTCGCCGCCGTTTCGGCTCGTCGGCGGCGCAGGGCGGCGGGCTGGTGTCCCCCGCAGCCGGGCAGCTGCTGTCTGCCTCGGGGCCGCCCAGGGAAGTATATAGGTCACTGGAAGTAATGCCTGCCTAATCCCCTTTTATCTTTTTGGCTCGGCTTTCCTGCTGTTGGTTTGTAGGACGAACTGGGCAGCGTTGGCCGCAAACTTCTGGGAGAGAACCCGGGCTTCACGCAGGGGAGCAGGCGAGCGCCAAGGTGAGAGCATGGGAAGGCTTCTTCCTCACAGGTGTGATGCTTTCCGTGGTGCCAGCTATTTCTGCTTCTGTCAGCCGCCCGACCCTGTGCGTGGGTTGTCACTTTGAGTTCAGGCTCGTGTTTTAACAGGCTAGTAACGCTATTTTTGTTCTTTGGGAAACTTGTTGCGTTGCTCGCCGAATCACTGAAGGCGATTTTGATATTTTCTTGGTATGACAAAGAAAAGTAAAGGCCTCAGCAACTTGAGGGCTCTGGTAACGGGAGAAGGCAGCATGTCCTGATAAAGTGGTTGCTGTGATCTTTGAGGCAATCAGGAGCTGTTATCAAGGTCATGTGAGTGTGTTCTGTCACCCAAGGTGTTGGTAGAAACTTGTCATGATTTTGACTTACTCCTTGTGGATAAATCTGTAGGCACGGGCAGATACACACTTTCTGTTAGGACATTGTGCTTAAGGCCAGCCTGCCAGTATAGGACAGTTTGCCAGGTTGAGGCATATGGTTGCTTACAACTGGGAAATGCTCAGGCACTCTTGGTAGTGTTTGGAGATTTTTATTTCAGTCTGATTTCCTTCTCCTCTCTGGGGTGTGTGATTGGTTTTCTGATTAGTGTTAACACATTTCATATGTTGACAATAAGAAAAACGCCTAAAAATGAGTGTTTTATATGCTGCTGTACTTGTGGTTAAACTGAAAAAGACTAAAGAATCAGCCAGTGTCCTGTCTCTCTGCATAGGTGTCTTCTGTATATCAATGTAAAACTCTGCTATGCAATATACTTTCATTTTTCATCTGTACAACAGTGTTTTTATTCCTCCTTGTAGCTGTAAGAAGGATTCAGGGCCTCATCTCGTTAGTGGCAAAGTATGATGCTTTCATCTTGTTTTCATCTTCGGAGAAAAGAGGGAGTGATAATAAACTATCCATTCAAAGAGATCTCTTGCATATGAATATGGTAATAGTGTTAGTCTATGCAATATAGACCAATGTTTCTGGCCTGTGCTGGTTTTATATAATAATTTATAGAAGTAAACCTTTTAGAAAAAATGGTAATTGGAAGGGTTTATAATAGTCAAAGGAGTAAAGTCTGATTAGGGTTTTCACATTATTCATGTTGCCTTATTTCTGCTGGGCTGTGTATAAAGAGTCCATCTGATCTGAAACTAATCTAAGAATTAGGACCTAATGCTGTAATTTGTTTCCTCCTCTCTGGCATTGCTTTAATGAACATGGAAGGTCAAAGGAAGAAGGAAAAGACAGAAAAACTTACAATCTACTTTGTAAAGTATAAATAATTGCAAAGGACATAATTGTACCAGTGAGGTTATTTGTGTGAGGACTTCTGCTAACAGTTATTTTAATCTGTTTATTGGGTCATGATGATTGATGATATGTGCTTTGAAAAATAAGTGAATTCTATCAAAATGATGAAAAATGTGTTGCCAAAGCCCATGGAAGAAACATAATTTCATTTACATATTTTTCTTTTAATTTTTTCTAAACTTTACTGTATCATTGTTATATCTATATGGTGGTGATGGTAAAAATGAGATTATCCTCTGTGAAGGTGTTTTTGTCATTGTGGAGTTTTTATCTTTTTTTTTTTTTTTTCTTTTTTCCCCACTAAATGGGATACAAAACATCCTAGAATCTGAAACAAAGAGAACCAAAGTTGGAGAAACTGCTGCTAATGTGGATTTATTTGATCCTGGGGTGAAAATGAGTTTTGGAAATCTATGTTTGTTTTTGTTTTTGTTTTTTTCAGAAGATTATACTAATGCATTGATGCCTGTGAAGCATAAGTCTTCAGATTTACAAACTCTCAGTACCATCTGAAGCATCAGTTTCTTTGTTAAACTGTTCATTAAAGGGTTATCAAGATTACTTTGATGCACATCAGTGTTTAAGGCTTTTTTAAAAAGAAATTATTCACAAATTCTGCTGTTCCACCCTTGCTTATCTTTATTTATTAGTATACAAATGCTGCTTTTTGATGCTTCCAGAAGGTTTCATTGCAAGGGCTTTTCAAATTTTAATTAGGCTTTTGGAAATCTTGTTTATTTATTTAATATTTGAGTTGCATACTTGGGTTTTAAAAAATGCAGGTCTCCACATCCTGATATAATCTTATTGTGACTTGTAGTTTTTCTCAAACATTGGAGAGAGATGCTCACTCTCTTTTTGTGCTCCACGGCACATCTAGAGTAGTTGGTATGTGTGTGGAGTTTGTTATGTGCTGCTGAGAGCAGGGCTTTTGTGACCTCTTGTTCCAGTCATCTGTTTTTGTAACAGTTTTATAATGACATTTTGGTTTATAGATACTTAAACTCCAAGACTTCCCTATTCAAACATGCTGAGTTGGCATTGTTCACTTACTTGTGGTGTCTTCTCAACCTAATCAGATAGTTATTTAGTGTAACACTGACCTACAGCCCCAAAAAAATCCTATCTTCTGTCCCCATCGGAGGAAGCCCTCAGAAGAAAGGGCATAAAGGAGGGCTGTTGGCAGAATAGTGCTTTTTGTGTCCTCCTCTTGGATGTGTTTGAGGTAATGCACAACAGTGGATACCTATACTTCACGTATTTTATGGATGTACTTTCAATGCTCTGGTAGTGTTGAGTTAACACAAGCAGGTTCAGGGTGCTTTCAGAAGAGGCTACAAAAGTCTGCACTGGTCAAAAGCTGGAGACTAGTGATATGGAAATTCTGAATTTCTTTCAGTCCTCTTTGCAGTACAGCATGGTGGCTGAATAAGGCTTTTAAGTAGCTGCTAATATGGCTGTTCTGTAAGAATTGCTGTTCTTTCAAAAACTTGTGCAAACAGCCTCCAAGAAACAGTGGCTTTTTCTGATTGGATAAATCCATTTAGAAAGTAGAGCTAGGACTGCACTGTGTCATGGGGAGCAGGTCAGTTAGACCTGGATCAAATCTGAAGTCTGACTGGGCTGAATTGAAAGAAGCGTTTCAAATGCACTTAAGTATGTGTACAGCAATAAGTGGTTCTGGAATAATTACTCCTGTGTAATATATACATGCACCAGTACTTTTTAAAGTGTTACATCTGGAAGTGAGCAAAGCACTCACAGCTAAGGTTAGTGTTATGAAGACTCAGGATCTTTTCAGAACACCTCTTGCCTTTCTTTTCATCTTAGGCATTGATCATAAGACTTCCTATTATTATATTTAGGTATCTTTTGGTAAATTACTCATTGATAGTGTGATAAGAGTGTTTTCAATTTTAAACCACAGAGCCAAAAAATTCTTGTCGAAGGTGATCCTGAAGGGCATGTCCAGGTGAGGCAATTCCATGTGGCATGGAATCAGAGCAGTTAAGGTGAGAGCTAGTGATGATGGTAGAAGCTAAAGACACGTGTAGATGCAATCTAAGAATGAGGATTAGCACTGATTAATGGAGAAAGGTCTGGAAACGTGACATGAATATAGCTATCTGCATGCAGAAGGCTCGAAGCCTTAGTTCCGTATATATATGCATAGCACTATTTTACCTCCAAAATCAACTGCCACCTGAAAAGGAGGAATGAGAGGGATGAGTTAGTTTGTATAACATGTACTTGGGGTTTTGACTCACGTTCTCTCTGAACTGAATGCAGCACATTTTCTTAGCAGTTGCAGAATTTGTCTAAAATTAATTCTTTTTCAAACTGTGGTGGCTCCCCATGAGTGGTAAGTTATTGGGAAAGCAATGGCTTCTGGATTTTATTTTTTTTTTTTCTTTTTTTAAGAAGAAAGGTCAAATTGTGAATTGCCTACCTGCACACTGACCTTGACAGTTAATTCTGGTCTAATCATAATTAGCGTTGTAGAGGACATGTTATCTGCTTCTGCGTGGAGAAACACGTAGCTAGATTAGTGCTAGAAATGTTAGGCATATTCTGGTTTTATAGCTTTTAGCTTTTAACTGTAGAAACATAGTCAAATGTCATTTCCCCTTGTACCTCTACCATAGTCTCTGAACAGTATGACAGACATAGTTTTGTTTAAATAAACAGTTGCATGCCTTAGTAGAACTTGTCCACTGTGGTTTTAAAAAAAAATAGGGCAAAAAGGCTGTGTGGTAATAAAAACATGTGCTAGGGTCTTTGCATAAGTAACTGGTGCTGAAAGACACTTGTGACCTTAATGCTTCTAATTCTAGTTCATTTTTTACAAGTTGCTTTTATTGTATATTGATGGAGGGAAGGATTTATTTTTGTGAAAATTTTTGTATAAGTAGACCTAAGGCTGTGACTATTCTAGTAGTAGTTTAGTTTGCCTGGGGAACTGATGAAGTGATGCCAGCAAAAGAGCTCACAGCTACAAGGATTTCCTAATGTATGTAAAAAAAATAAAGCCTTTAAGCTATTGACAAGACTTATATGCCAATAGACTTTTAAACTGTAACTTAAATTGAACCGTCGGCTATTTTTTTTGCACTGTGCTGACAGTGAAGTGTTGAACTGCTGAATAGTCAATCCCACTTGCGTTCACAACATCTTTTGTAAAACTTCAGGTACCCCTGAGCAGGAGGGAAGAACATTTTGTATTTTTTTTCTTTGTTTAGTTTTATTAACAATTAACAGTTAATATATTTGTAATAGCTAAACATTTTTCAGTTGTTTGGTTTTTGACACACAGGTCAAAGAGCAATGACTGAAAAATTGCTGTTGTGCAGCCAGGTCAGAAAAGTAGTGTGGGTTTTTACTAAATTGTGTTAGCTCATTTTGATGTGGCAGGCTCCTGCCCTAATGCAACAAACCTGAGAGAGAGAGGTGATTTGGCTTGCTGCTTCACCACTGTACTGGCTATTACATTAAGAGTAGTGTTTCTGTAAGCATATCTATCTTGAACATATAAGGGAAGAAGGGAGCCTGAGTAGGGAGGTGCTGCTTTTGTCATTACAAGTTGAAATGTTTATGGCTTGTTAGCCTGGACCCATGTGCTTTATTAAACAGAGCTTTGCTGTCTCCTCGCATGTTTGTGACGCTTTTACACTTTGTCAGTGCTATAAATATGTTTTAGTACAGTGTCATAAAGTCAGAATTCCAGTAAGAAAAGCTACAGAGGGCAAAAGCTTCTCTCCCCTTTTGAGGAAGTCCCTTGATTTGCAGTGCTGGACTTTGCAGGAGGGGCATGCTCCTACTCACAGTGAGATCTGGACTTGTTCTGGAGACAAGGGCTCTTGTTCCTCTCTGCATGTGACTTAGAATTATGGTGCGTTCTCTCTCCTGCATACTGAGGTGAAGCAATGACAGGTGCTAAGCAGCCAAAGATTTTTCTGTGAACCATGCATGTCTTCCAAAAGGGGTGTGTTGCTCCTTGTTTTGCTCTGATACTGTTATTGAACCATCCACATGTCCTTGGAATGTTTGTGGCGTGGATTGGGAATATCAGTCATGTTTGGATTTGTGAATTTGTGATTCCAAGTTTCCAAGAAGTAGTGGATTCTAGTAGCTAGTCTGTTACTCTGAGGTGGTATTGCCTTTTTTAAAATTTTATAATTGGCCTTTTTGCTATTCAGTACAGGGAAGCATAGAACACAGAGTCAGCAATAGGTGTAACAGTGTAATTTCCATTCTGAATTGCTGACTTGCATTAAGATTAATTATGCTTACCTGCTTGGAGTGGTTTCAGATAAACAATTAGAAAGTTCTTTGTCAGCTCCTTGAAACATTTTTATAGGATGAGCATGTGAAGTGGAAGTAAATTTTCTTAAAAGTGAGGGGGGAAAAAGTCATGGAGAAAAATAAAGATGGGGGGCAGAAACTGGTTTGCTCTCACAGTGATTTCTATTCTTAATGTTCTGGTCTCAGCAATGTGAACAACACTGGGAGACATGATCGTGAGCTGGCTGCCAGATACCACAGAGGTTTCTTGGATGTCAGTGGTTACATCTGCCTTCAGCAGTATTTTGCTGGCATGAGTTTTACAGCAGTGATGTTTGTCAACAACAGCCCAATGCTTAGGGATTCCTCACTTGCTGGTGTTGATACAGCAGAACACACTGTAGTATTGAGGTGGTTTTTCAGAATTTCCTTAGGCTAGATAGAGCTAGGTTTGTTTTGCTTGTATGCCAGTGGAGTCCGTGGACTTGGAAAACTTCTTTATTTTCACAAGAACCTTTATTGTTGAAAAAAAATACTCAGTGAGAAACAACTAGGGCAGTTTAGCAAACACTGCATTGATGGTGCATGTTATTCTCACGTTATGTCTTTTGTTAGTGTTGTTGTTTCTAGCAACTTATGTTCCATTTTTCTCGTTAGTAAAATGGGTTAATCAGAAATGGTAAATTGCATCCACCAACCACCATTAAACCGTAAGGTTTGAAGGAAGTGATAATGCTCTTTGTTAGATTGATTTCTGTAGCTGAGGGAGTAGAGAAAGTTCTAGGCACACAGACCTTGGTTCTGCTGACATTCAAGTCAGCTCAGCTAAAATGACTGAATTATTTGACTTTTGGTGTATATAGAAGCTGTCTGAACACTTTTCCACATATTATTGTTTCTTCGAGTCTTTGCCTATAAGTAAAAAAACTGTTAGCAGAATTTGTGGCTTGTATTTGCATTAACTTTTCCCATTAGCCTTCACTGAATTTCAACAGCATTTGAATTACTTTGTGTGCAGATATATTTTGAAAAGATAAATGAATTAAAGATGAATGAAATGTTATCTGAGTCTTCCTCTTGACAATTTAAAATTCTAAAGTGATAGTAATGCCTCCCATTTCATGGATGTTGTATTAGTTTAGGAAGTGATAAACTATGCACAGCTTAAATTCAATACTTGCTGTGTGTGTTATATCATTACCATAGCAGGTACAGGTGCAATGATTCAATAGGTGGAAAGTTACTGTTTGATTTTAAAGCAGCAGCAAGCGTGGAGTATAAAATTTGCTGTTTTGGCAGCAAGACATAGTCCATTACTAGTGGTAACATTCATACAGAGTTTGGCAAACATTTAAAGTAATAAGAGTTTAGGTTTAAAAGAGGCATCAACTCAACAGCAATGTTTCAGGAGCATTCAGCATTGGGCTCAGTGACAGGAGATGATGTGATCTATGCCACTGTCATTCCAAAGTACACTCAAAGATTCTGAGATAAAAATATTATTTATGCAAGTACAGGAATATTTGGGGCTGTGGCATAAGGGAGTTGAAAAAACAATTGATGGCAGAATAAATAAACTTTTCCATGCTAAACAATTCTATTAGAACTCTGTGTGAATAAAAAGGAAAAGAATATTGGTACTGTCATCTAGATCACAGCTTTTTAATTACCTAGGAGTGTTGGTTAGAGAGCTCAATGGGATGCAGGTTCCTAGTAAGTTCTTGGAGGACCCTGGTAAAGCTTTTCTGGTACTCAATATGAAGAAAGCAACCAGAAGATAGGCTCTTCCAAGCTTCGTTATTACCAGAGGTCAAGTAACTTGTGTGAGAGTGAGCAAATAGGAGGACTTGTGCTAAAATAAAACAATGGATTTTTAGAGAGGCAGACTTCAGGTAAGTGGTTAACATGAATATTATTCACTAGTTCTGTGTGTCAAGAGGAAAAAAATTAGTATATATATTGTTCCTTCAGGAAATTATGTTAATGTCAGAAATTGAAATGATTTTTCCACAGAGGAAAATATGAAAAGTAGTGAGAGGCTGGCTTGAATACTAGTGAGCTCTTTAACATCAAACTCAACAAGGAGGGAAAGGGAATCCAGGCTGGATTGCCAAGGATAAGTGTAAAAATATAGCACAAACACATAAAATGAAACATTCAGAATGGCCAACTCAAAGAGTTACAAGAAATCATTGTAGAAATATAATGTTAATAGAAAGACAGTACTTTGAAAACTGGAGCTGTGGACAGATAATGCAAAGCAGTCTGAGGTCTTATTTTCTTCACCTCATCTTTAATAAGAGAGATTGTGACTAGGAGGTAAAAAAGGTGTTCAAGGCAAGTGCTAAAACCCTAAGCTGGTGTGAAGAAGGAATGAGTTATAGAGCATTTAGATAAGTTTAAGTTTGAAGTCTTCAAAAAACACTATTGAAAGGGTAAGAGCTGGCTGATGTAATCCCTGAGCTGCTGCAGTTACTCAACTCATGGGAATGCATGTAATACTGTGCGACTGAGAAGACTGATTATAGTGTCTGCCTTCACAGATTTGGAGGAGGGATTTGGAAATGAGCAGTTGTAGACCCAGTTGTTTAATTTTGATTATTTGTTCCAGTATTTTTCCTGGGAATTAAACCCTCCTAAACCAGTAGAAGATGAAAAAGAAATGAGCAGTAGCCCATATGATTTTCTTTTTATGATTAAACCATGTTAGACTAATGCAGTTTGTGTCTCCAAAATGCTAACAGGCCCTGCAATCAGAAAAGGAGCAGTTGATCTGTGATAGCTTGACTCTTTATGATAGAAAATGTAAAAAATTTACTCTTGTTAAAGAACATCTGGAGGAATTGACTTGGCAAGTGGTAAACTGCTTGAAAAACATTGTTTTCTCTAGGAATGGACTCATGAGATAGTGTTTTGGGTTTGGGATGTTTTTACTTGGTTGGTTTTTAGATATATGAAGTATTTATTTACTATAGTGGATGATAAGTATAGTAAGAGTCAACACTTATGCAATTATAATATTAGAAAATACCTTACTGAGATATTGTCACAGGATGATTGAATTCTGCCCTTAGAAAAGGGTTTTTTTAGAAAGGGCTGCTTCTCAGGTCAGGGCTGAGGTTTGCATAGCAAAAGCTTGAGCCCCACAGCCAAATTCCTTACTTTGAGCACAGCAAGGCTTTAAAGTAATTACTGCCTCCTGGTTGAGGTGAGCAGTCAGAGGCCAGAAGAATCAAATACTTCCCCCTGAGGCTTTTGCTTCAGTAAACCTTTAGGACCTTTCCATATGTGAGAAGTATATTGTGCTAGTTAAATGAAGTAATCTTTCTAGCCAGTGTTGAGGTAGTGCCCAGTTTTAAAGATGGAATTTATTTAAAAAATAAAGTAAAACACTGTAAGGTAATAAGAACATATTGGAGAGAGTCTGGAGAGGAACAGTAAGGATACCTACCTGGGTATCTGGCAGAATGACTGAATGAACCAGGAGCTGTTATTTTCACTTCAAAGAAAAGAAAGACGTAGTGGGGAAATGAGAGAGTGAGGGTCAGTCTAAGTATGTGAAATATACATATTTCTCACAATGATCTATTTTCTTCCCTTGGTTGGTAAAACACTGTTGCGTTGGAATACATTCTTAAGAAAAGCTGTGAATAATTTTAAGAACAGATGATGCAAGCACCATTGTGACAGTGAGTGGTGACTGAAACATGATGGGTATTACCATGGCACATGGGGAAGGACTAGGTGACTTTGAGGTGATTTTAGATCCTTTGACTGATAGGAGACAGTTGCTGTGGTGCAGCATGATCTGTAAAATCCAGGGAGAGTGCAGTACTGAGAATTCTTTTTCTCCCTACCTCTACTCCTACATTTCATCTGACTGGGAGGATCCAGAAGATATGAAAATGTCATACCTCTTTTTCTGACTTCACATCATTGTGCCTGTTGTAAAGCAGCTAGAACTCCTTGTGATAATACAACATGAGAAAGGACTGCAGGTGTGTCTGTGCCCACACTGGCTCTGCAGGAGCAAAGCCCAGAGCAGGGAGTGCTAGGAAATGTGCTGCGGAGATGCCTAGATTGGCTTCAAAAGCAGTTTAGTCATATTTGTATGGCTTTGCATCCAAGCCACTGTGGTTTTACTGCTTCTAGACCTGTGCTACTGCCTGCTCTCTGCCGCGCAGACTTAATCAGCTTGTGTTAGTGACCATTTGGCAAATTCTTTCCCGTAATCCACTGTATGTTGTAAACAACCCTTTATTGTGCTGCCCTTGTAGCCTGTGTTTATTTGGGTGCACTAACTCTTTTCCTTTCATTAATTGTCCAGTAACAGCACAAAACAGAGATGACTCTTCACTGTGTGAGATTTCTTGTCTAAATGCTAGGGATAACAACAGTGACATTAAACAAAGGTATTAATTTCAATTGGATGCTGTTGGGCAAAGCTGTGAATTGCAGAAGAAAAACAGATTTGATGAAGTCCTGTAGTGTCAATGGATCTCTAAATCAAAAGCAATGGGCACAACTTTATGGAAAATTAACAGTTTAGCAGACTTTATTTTTTTAAAACTCATAAAAGGGAAGTTTCCCAGGCTGTATTGCTTCTACAATGTGTTCTTTCTCTTAATTACCATCATGCATGTATGGAACAGAGCTACTTTTTAACATACTTTTCTTTTAATATTTTAAAGTCCATCTGCTGTTTTTGTGAGATTTTGAATGGCATGTATTGCTACTGGGAGTGTTTGTATTGATTCATAAGTCTGTGGTCTATGGTTTCTGGGGTTTTCTTGGGCTTTCACATGAAGGAGAAAGACAAGGAAAGCAATTTACATTTCCCAAATGGCAAGGCTATGCATCTTTTGTAATATTGAGCCTGGGTAGCAGTCACAGGTTGTGGTAAATTGGATGCAATACAGTCTCTAAGGACAGCTTTCATCTCAAATATGTAGTATAATCCTGAGCTCAAAATTAGTAGTGTAAAAGACGATGGCTGGTTCTTGGCTGCTCACAAATCCTTGAAAAGGCCTTTGCTTTCCTGAGGATGTCCTGTAACCTGCCTATTCAAAGAAGGCTTGACAGGCTGCTCTGCTGTGGGTTGAAGAAACATTGAAAACTGCCTTCTGTTATGATGTTAATGATATCAAGATATAAAATAGAACATCTTAATTAATGAAGGCTACTATTAATACTATTAATTGACTATTTTTATGTTCTGAAATGTTTTAATATCCTCATCACACTAATTTTTCAGGCTATCCAAGCAATGTGAGCTGATATAAGGTTTTTTTTTTGGTTTGTGTTGTGTTCTCCACCCCCTCCTTCATGCGGTTTGATTTTTTTTTTTTTTTTTTTTTTTAATATCTGGTTCCATGTTTTTTGAGCAGTTCCTCTACCATTTCATATCTTCCTCATTTGTCTCAGTTTTCAGAAATTAGAAAGGCACAAACTTCCTGTGTTCTCTCTCTCTTCCTCTGCATACCCCCTTCCTCCCCAATTTAGGTTACAGAATGCAGATGTGTATTATTTCTTACTGGTGTGTGGTGTTGCTTGTGTGCTTTTACAAAGCTCTCTATTTGGTGCAGAAGCAAAATACTTGTTCTTCCAAAAATACATTACATAAGGCAAGACTGTGTTTGGCAGTAATGGTTTTTGAGTGCCTAGAAAGAGATCAAAGTGTCAGTGCTCTCTGGAGATAAGGATGCATTATTTTCTACCTGGCAGTACTGAATTTTGTCTGGAGGTGAATGAGAGCTAGTGACAAGTACACGCTGGCAATACTGTGTGATTAGCATGACTCTCTTGGGCCAGGAGTACAAGAAGGTCTCAATTTAATTGTAACTGTGTTTCTTTAATTTAATTACAATTTTTAAATGAAAAAAAAGCTGATTTGAAATTGGAATTTCTTTAAATTATACTAGACTGAGTCTTCTTTTGCCCTCTAACCTAAGGTGTGTGTCTGTGTTTTTTTGGTTTTGTTTGTTTTTAAATGAATTGGGAAGCTCAAGGCATTTAGGCTCTGTAAAGTTACCATAGCTTGATGTTAAGATGTGATCAGAGAATCTTGCCATCTTCTGAATGCCTTCTCTTTAAAACCTGCACATTAACTGCATATCATAGAGAAATCATGCTTTTGTAGATTACAAGAGAACAGACCTTTGCGTTTTCTTTTACTGCCTCAGTTGTAGTAACAAAGATTCATTGAGTCAGCCTGGTAAGACTTTGAAGCTGAAACACCAAATATGTTAGGATAATATGGCACCACTCTTAAATTTATGTAATAATTTATCATGCATATAATGGAAAACATGCACTAGCCAGATCAGAAGTGGCATTGTTCCTCATATGACTCTGTTCTTCATTGACTATGGTTTCAGTCTCTTGGACCAATTTTCAGTTTCAGGCTTGTGATTGTAGATAAGAAATGTTCTTCAGGTTGAAGCACATTGGACTCTTTAAAACAAACATGCTGAGAGGCTCACTTTCCCCCTCCTCACCCCTTTAACTCTGGTCACTTGAGGCCCCTCCATGGATACTTCTTGCATACCCCTTTCCCACATCTGCTGGAAACAATTTGTAGAGAGGCTTCGGCTTACCTTCTGTGCTAGACTTTAGTTATGACTACCGGTAGGGTTGTGGTGGGGGTTTTTTTGTTTGTTTTGGTGTTTTGTTTTTATTTTGTTGTGGGTTTTTTATGTGTGTGTGTTGTTCTTGTTTGTTTGTTTGTTTTCTTTTTCCTTCTTCTTTTCTGTTCCCTGTGATGGACTATTTCATATGTAGCTAAAAGGAAAGAAAAATGCCAGGTTGATCAACTTGTAAACCTAATCATGAGGACTCCATTGAGATCATACCTTGTTATTATGTGTATGACAGTAGTTTTTAAGCTGTGCTGCAAATTACAGAAGATAAATCCAAGGGAGAATATAATTATTTAAGCTAAAGGACAGCTTAGTCAAGAACACAAATTATAGGCTCCACTTATAAATTTACACAGATAAGTGATACAAAAATAGGAAGACTGTATTTGACAAATCAAACTTAGTCTTATTTTTATGACCAGATATAATGGATGTATAAAGCAGACAGGAGGGGAGTTAGTGCTAATTACAATTTATGGAGAAATCTCCTTCCTTTAGAGCCATCAGAATTATTTTGAACAATAAGATATTTAAAATATGTAAAATATATAAATATATTAAAAGTATATAAAATAATCACAGTTTAGTGAGCTAGCATTTTGTGAATAGTATTTTACTATTTCAGTAATCCTACACACATCCTCAAGTTGTGTTTGTAGTAACAAAGGCCATATGGAATGTTGGCAGAGAAAAGCACATGAAGAAGTTGTTGTGACTCTCTAATGGATTTTTATCACTAGTGAGCTGTGCAAAGTAATACCTTTCTGAACTGGAGACAAAGGCAAAAAAAACCTACATAGTTTTTCCTCATGTAGAATTAAAAAAAAAAGCCAACAAACCCAGATACTAATTAAAGGGTACTTTAACAAAAAACCCCTCAAACCTGAGCTCATAACATTTTCTGGATTGATCTGGTTCTATGTTGGTGTTAGGTACATATTTTCTTTTATTTAGAGGCACATGCTGGAGTACGATTGCATTAAAGGCACTGGCAGGAAATGTTTTAGCGATGATCTGAAGGGTAGAGAGATGCACCCCAGTATCATTTCACTTGAGGAAATTGGCTACCTCTTTTTTTTTTTTTCTTTTTTAAATAGGGGGGGAATGATGCTAAAATTATGAGATTTCTAGTAACATCTATGAAGGAACCTGATACTACCATCCTAAAATTCATGAGCATAAAATGGCAGAGGGATCTCTTGGATCATCTAGTCTAGGCTATGCTGAAACCATGTTATATTTGTGATGTATAAAATAAAAGTGCCTTTCCATAAGCTCTTAATTTTAGGATGTTTTTGTTCATGCTACTTTGATGGGAAAGCTGTTTAAGAAGCTGCTTTAAACTGTCTGTTCTTGGCCAAACATTATGTTGATGGAAAATAATTATTTTCTCCCTTAATATAAATAATTTTTGGTTGTGGGTGACTACTCTTAGCATGCTGAAAACTATTCATAATTTCTCCTCCTTGCTTATGGGACAGCCTTCCTGTTTTGAATTAATTTGTGTAGTCTAGAGGAATTTCTGCCAGACAGGTTAGTGGGATGTCTGTAAAATCAATTTGGAATGCTAAGCACTGTGTAAATGAATAGACACCCTTTTCATACTTGCATTTTTTTGTATGTGTGCAGCCTTGTTAAATGTCAAATATAAATTTAATAAAAATGAGTCCAGTGTTGACAGAAGGGTGTGGATTTGTCCTTCTCCTTCTCCTTTGAATGTGTTTAGCTTGTTCAACAAGATGTTCTTATGATGCATTTCCTGTGTGAAAATTGAGTTTTGTAATCAGCTTTTTGGCAATGTAGCCAGCTTTAGCATTCAGTGTTGCACCACTCTTTTTTGCTTTTGTATTGAATTATTTATCCTCCCCTTTCCCCCAGTTACTTTTAATTACTATTAACAGAGAATGATAATTTTTACTTTTTTACTTTCTCTGCCTTTATCTGTCACAGAAAGCTGAATGCTGTTGAAAGGTGTCAGCTGAAGAAACCTTAGATCTAGATTGTCTACCAAATAGAACAGTTGCAAGAGCAAGTTTTTCCATGCTGAACTGTTGACGTGCTTATTTGCAGGTAAAGTAAACGTGTGTGTATATGCGTGTAATGGATATTTCATAATAGAAATCTGTTTGCTGAACCATCAGCTTGATATTTGGAATGCTGGGTATCATGATAGGTTCTTGCAGTGTGGACACCTGTCCTCTGAAAAGTGTGTGGACACCTGTCCAGTGAAAAGTGGGCTTGAGACTTCAGTCTTATTTAAAACTTAAAATAGAAGCTCTAGTAGCATTGAGGCTCTGGCACATCCTGTGTGATGTTTCACTTCTCTTCTTGTTCACCCATGCAGTATATTCCACAGAGGATGACAGTTGTATAATATTTGGGTAGCAACCATATTAATTACTTACATGTGAAATGGATATATGGCTGTTTCTTAGTGGCACACTGATGAGAAGCCAAGAGACTACACACCAGGATTTTCTTGAGTTGGCAAGACTCCTTTTTGTTTGTTTGAGAATGTCTCCATGTCATTTGGACTATGGGATATGAAATAGTTGAAAAGCCTGTCATGCAAAGAATGTACATATACATTTTTCCTCTGACTATAACAGATACACTGTAGGATGCAGAGAGAGTTGAAGAAGAAAAGACTCATCTCTATCTGTGCTTAAAAATTAAACACAGAAACTTTAGAAATCCTTTACAACAAAAACTGAATAAGGGGTAGAGGCTACTACACTTCATCTTGTCATTGAATCATCTTAGTTCATCTTACTCTGCAGTGAAACTAGTCAGCTGACAGACAAAAAAACTCTTCCCTGACCTGATCTACAAGCAGGAGTATCAGTTGGTTCTTGATGCAACATCATACATGTGCGCTTTTTTTTATTAGACAAGCAGTTTTACAGGGTGGAAAGGGCTGAAGACTTGAGTTGCCTTCCCAAGAGGAGCTTATTCTCAGGTTGCAAAAGGGGCTGATGAAAAAGCATGAAGAGGGGTGTGGTCTTCTTATCTTGAGTGTTTCACAGAAGAGTTGGCGTCATTTGGGGAGGAGATGTGGATGTTAATTGCAAGATTGACAAGGAAGTTGTGTGCATAAGAGAAGCCCGAGACAGGTGGAGTGGGTGTGAAATGAGACTGGGATTAGTACAGACAAGTTTGAAATTTGTCAGTATGTTTAGTTTCCAGAGTTGTGCTGGTTACACCAGGTAGGCCATTCGTACCAGTCAAATAACATTAGAAAGGGGAACAAATATTAAATGACACTTTATAATAATCACTAGTTCCTGTTTTTTATAGATGTAGATTTTATTTGAAACTGGTTATAAAAAAATTGAATAGCTGGTAGATATTAACTCTCTGGTAAACTCTTGTGCCTTGTTTGTTATTTTTAAAACTCAAACCACTTGTTTATGAAAATGAACACCATCTTGCAGCAGCCTTTCATGTAGCACGTCTGGTCTTATCCTCCCCTGTAATGCTACGTAGTCATTCTTACACTTCTTTCTCGATGCAGTTAGTTGCAGTTCTTGATGCTGACCTCAGAATGGGAGACTTCTGTTTTTTCAAACTAGAAGCAAGAGCATCCTTACGGTGCTGCTCTGTAATGGTTTGGAAGGCATCTGGTTTCTCTGTAATGTGTACAAATTCCCCAAGTATAATATCAATGCATCTTAGGAAACGGTCTGTAGATAACACTGATGTTTGACAAGTACTTAATGTGCTATTGTTGTCACTCTCTGAAGGAAATAATTGGCAGCTCTGGCAGTGTTCTAAACCTGTTTTATGAAATGCAAATAATGAAAATTTCTGAATGTCAAGCCTTGTCTAGAAGCTCAGCTAGCAGGATGTTTCTCCAGAAGAACTACATATTCCCAAGACAGATGGCACTAAATCCAAAATTGAATCAGTATCAGCTTCTACATGTACTGAGCTGCAGCTTATCCCTGGTTCTGTGGCTGTATGGAAGCAGCTTTGATTGCCAAACTATTTCTTGATCAGTTGCTGTAGGTGAGCATTGTTCGTCAGATGGTTTGTATAGTTAGAATTTAATTATATTAATATCTTACACAATAAAGGCAAGTCTGTTTCTTTGTCCTGATAGGAAACAAAAGAGCAACAGCTGTTGTTTTAAACTAAAGTCCAGTCTCATTCTGTGACTTTGTTTATAGCAGTGTACAGCTTTCAGGTAGTTGTTTCTTCTCTCCCTGACTTAAAATCTAGTTATGCTAAGGGAAGGGCAATATAGCCATGGATGGTGGAAAGTGACATGAACTGACAGTGACGTGAAGCCTTTCTCTAGTACCCACTAGTTCCTACTCCATGTTCATTCAAGACATCAGTTATTCCAGTATGTTTGAGTTCCCTTTGGTTTAGCTAACAATAGCCATGAAAAAAAAGTCTAGTTTCTTAATTTAAGAGTTTGAGTATCTAGTTTATCTGTGATTAAGGCTTCAGTACCATTTGGGACTAGAGTTGATAATGTTTTTTATCAGAAAATACTAACACATTTGAAAAAAGTAAGTTTCTATTTATTTTTGTTTTCAATTAAACTTTTGTAATGAAAGCTTTCCTAGACTCCAGTTGAAATTTAAGAATGAAAAAAAGACACAAAATGGATAAAACCCCTGTTTTAAGTTATTCAGTTTGTATGCAGGATCATAGGATCATACTTCCTTTCAGCTGTGTTCTGACTAAAAAAAAAAAAGGTAGAAAAACTGTGAAGACGCAGACTTGAGGGGAGGAAGTGTCTTTTTCACTCAGCACTGAGTTTGATCCTGGGAGCAATCGGTAAAAATTTGGTTGCTATCAATTATCTGAACTGAATACTATAGGGGAGGATCCTATTCTATTGATGTAGGTAATTTTTAAACTGCCTTGAGTTTCACAAAATGTTAATATTAACAGAAAAGAGCTATTAGATTTTATTCTTGCATAGGATTCCCTAGGCCAGTTGCAGGCTCCTTGGTATGGCCTTCTTTAAGAGCCAACTATATGCTATTAATAATTTAAATAGTTCTTATTTCTAATCTTTCATTGCTATATACTAGTGTATGAATTTGCTCCCTCTGTTATGCGGAGGGATGGGTTCATAAAGGACACATCTACCTGGCATTTTAGGGAAGTATAAAGGTGTATGTGTTGCTTTAGGAATGCATGAGACACTTGCTCTTTCTTAGCTCAAGACATACAAGGAAAAACTTATGTATATATCACAGAATCACAGAATCGACTGGGCTGGAAAAGACCGTATCACATATCACATAATGTGGGCTATTCTTTGCAGAGTTTCAGGGTATGTCATAAAGAATGTTTTGTCCAGCCATCATGACTTCTTTATCATTGCTTGTGTCTTGAGTCTAATTAGGTAAGTTGGTATTTTGTCCTGAATAATTAAGCCCAGTGCAGAAAAGTTAGGGTGTGATGGTAGATAGGAGAGGTCACTGGCATGGTGAAAGAGAAAAACAAGACTAGTTTTATGATAATAGTGAAAACTGGTTTTTATCAACTTTGGTTCCCTTGCAATAAGAATAGTAAGCAGGTATCTTTCCAGAATGGGCTTCACTTTACTTCTCAATTAATGTAAATTGTGCTTGGTAGCAGCCCTATGAAACCTAAGAGAATTTGTAAACATTCTGAGTAAAGGAGGTTTGGTAAGTTCATTGCTAGAAATGCAGAGATTTTATGATAGTGTTAAAAAAAAAAAAAAGGCAAACAATCTAAAAATATTATGATTGAGTATTATCAACATAGTGGTTTTATGTTTATTTTGGTGGAAAAAACACCATTGTGATGGCAGCAAACTTACAAAATAAAACTCCAGAACAAAATCTCTAGGGATCACATTCTCAGCTATTGGGATGTTTTCCTGTCTATCATTTTCTTTACATACTAACATTTTTTAAAATAAATCAGGTTTTCAGGTAAAGCTGACTTAATTTTTCCAAATGTAGATTGATTAAATTGTTTTAAAGTGTGCATTATTATTTCAAAATATAAACTTTGAACAAATGAAAGAGAAGTAAGAGCTGTTAATATATAGGCCTGCAAGATCTGATGAAATTGGAAGGCTAAATGTAAACTCATTTGTTAGATTTTGGTTTTGTTTCTGCAGTCTGAGAATCTGATGGATTGAGCAGAAAAACACCAGAGAAATGTTTCTGTAGTGGCTGTCAGGGAAGCTTTGCTGGCAATCAGACAAGCAGTGGGGATAACAGTGTTTGTTGTATATGGAGCCGTGAGGACCAAGAGGGTTTTCAAGTTGACCTGTCCTTACAACAGGAGATGGTGGGTTGATGACCCTTGAGAGAAGAGGTCTGGAGCCTGGTGGCAGTTGTGCTGCACAAGCACAGAAGCTGGGGTTCCTGGTGGCTGTGTCTCAGGAATTCTGTTTCGGTTTAAAACCAGAGAGGGCCTCGAGTGTGATTCAGCACGTTTTCCTCTTGGTCGGATTTCGGTTCCATCCTGCTGGCTGCACTGACACCTGTGACTGAAACGAGAACTTGAGCATCTGTACTGATGGGGGTCAAAAATCTGCTCAGCACAGCAGTGTTTTCCAGTGACAGCTGCCACAGGATGGAATATGTGCTTAGTCCAAGTGCATGGCAGTGTCTTGGGCTGTGTGCAGTCCAGGGGCTTGTTTAATCAAAAGCAATAGTTTTTCTCTTCTGTAAGTTCAGTGTTTTTTCCCTTTCATTAATTCGATCAATTGCTTTTAAAAATAATGTACATTTTGGTACCTGCTGTGGCCTGTAACAATGAGTTCCATAGTTTGTATCACAAGTTAACATGTGTGCAGGAATAGAGATGGGAAAAAGAGAAATCCAGAGGGAGGAGAATGCAGGATCAAAGTTTTAGGTGTTTAAATTATGTGTCATATACTTCTTTTAATTTCCTGAAGGACTATGTGTCTCTGCCTTCGTGTATGTTTTAGGAATGTGAATATACGTTGTCATTTATCACCCTGGATTCCTCAGAAATGTTT
The DNA here is from genome assembly GCF_963082525.1 of Nesoenas mayeri. NCBI lineage: Eukaryota > Metazoa > Chordata > Aves > Columbiformes > Columbidae > Nesoenas > Nesoenas mayeri. The sequence goes on from NC_137540.1 coordinate 31,059,966, forward strand.
TAAACTCTGGTTTGCCAGAAACAGAAGTGGATTAATGAAAAAGTGATCTATCACCCAGTTAAAGTTGGGTTTTTTAAAGCCGTGTTTGTGGTCTTACTTTCATGTTAAGTTGAATGAGGTAAAATTTACATCTCAGGTCCTTTTTTGGTAAGTTTTTTAAAACAAAGATTTGGACACTGTAAGTATAACATTTTTGAGAAGGAATTTTTTGAGAAACTTTTTTATTACTAAGATTAGATTAATGAGATTTTCTGGCAGCGCTTCAGGTTCGAAGTGAATAAATTGACTGGGTAGTAAATTAATTGATTCCATTGCCACATGCATGCCCAAGTTTACAAAATGCAAGCTAAGCAGAATACTTGTTTCATCCTACTTTTGTGGCTCTATTAACTAAAATGAACTATGGCTTATCTTAACCAAGAGAAGGTGGAAGTGATCAGGTAAGTATGATGCATTCCTGAAGAGCATCAGTTGCTGGAACTAGCACATAGTTTGCAAAATGATTTATTGTAATATTCTTTTTATGTCCATTCAAATCTAGAGCTTCCTCTTCCATCAGAAAAGTGCAACAATGTATCTTATACAGGCTGGTTTATTTTAGGCCATTTTCATGTATTTCAACGGTGTGTAGATGACTACTTCAGTCCCAGGTTTTGAAGCTTTTAAACTGGTTTTCATGGAAACTGTTTTATGAAAAATATGACTTTTTGGCCTCTGTTCTAGCAGAAATGTTATATTCAAGAGGAAGGGAAAATCTTTGCTGCATTGTAGCTGTGTGTGACACTATCTGAATGTCTTTTTTGGTTGAATCATTTGCTAATAGGGAAATCTTTGGTAACTACCCTACTGGAGAGGGAGACTAACCCAAACCAATAATGAAATCTTGACCCAAAGTCAGTGTTCTCATAGTTAGAATTACTATAACTCATTGACTTGATTGGTACTACTCTGGGATTTACTTTACCAGCATCTGAACTTAAAGTGCAAGAAATGTATTTTGGTTCAATGCAGAACAGTTGGTGTTTGTCAGTTTAATCACTATACAATTAGAATCTGATTGCTTTCTGAAACTGTTTGGGATCCTTCAGATGTAAAATGGGTTACTGGAAAATCACTTGGTAAGTACCACTTAATATTGATTTTCTTCAGTAGTGTTTCTCTCGCTTCATAACCGTTCTTCACTCTTAATGGCCACACAGTTATACTGAGAAGGCATATAACCACATTACTAAAAAAAACCCCACGACCCTACAACTCTGTCTCAGGATGTTGATACTTAATCATTCCTAGTTTTGCTGGTTGTTTTGAAGTCCTAATGAGCTTTGCTTGAGTTGAGAGTTTGTTCTTCCTGTGTGCTACAATTACATTGCTGATCTGTAAAATGTTGTAGATTCTCAAGCAACCTATGCAAAATACACTTTCTACATACCAGCAGTAGAATATTATTGTTGTATGATGTGCTGGAGAGTAGTCTTCATTTTAGCCTCATGAAATAAATTTTTAGGTATACCCTTGAGCAACCAGCTGCAACTGAAAAAATTAATCTTTTGAAAAGACTCTGCGGTAATGAAGCTTTTACATGTGAAATCAGTAACTTTAAAATTTATCTTACAGTGCAGTCTTTAAGGATCTAATTACTTATCTTCTCATTTAAAAACAGACTCATAAAACACTCTGACAGTTACCTGATTCTGTGGGTGATTCTAGTGAGTAAGTAGGCTACAGTATGATACTGGGAAAAAAAAAGTGTGGACTGATATTTCACTGCTTTGGAAATGCTGTAGTATCTTCAGTGAATGTAAGAGAACATTAAAAAGCTGGAGCTTGATCCATTTATGAAGGATTCTAAATTGTGATAGCAGTTGAAAGGATTTGATAACCAAGGAAGTATTTGGGTTCTAAGCCCTATGAGGGTCTTGACCATGGGGTAAAAAACTTTCAGAAGACAAACTAATTGAAAAACTTCTGTTCTGAAAATAGCTTAGAAACTTCAGCTTAATTTTTGCTGTCCATGAATGGCAAGACAAAAACTTTACTTTGCTGTGGTTATTTAGGAAGTGTAATGGTAGGTGTTATCCCAGGAGCAGTTCAAAAACACGTTATGCCTGAGAGGGAACAATTTACTTTCCTACTTATCCCTTTGTTTTGTAAGGCTGTAACGTTATCAGTCTGGTTTTGCCCTTTCAAAACTGTCAGGTGCACAGAAAAGTGTGTTTTAATATGGGAAGTAACATCTTTTTACTGGAGTCATGGTAGATGCATTCTGGAATCAATTCCTCTGTACCAAAGATCTGCGAGGATGGGATAGAATAGATGGGAAAGTTGCTGTATCCACTGTTACTTTTCTTTGTGGCCAGGTAGGGAGAGGCACAGTCCTACTGTTCATTGCTGGGGCGGGTGAGATGCATAAGAATCTGCTAGCCTCCAAGGGTTGTGTTCGGCTTGGAATGGCCATTTGCCAAATGCAGAGTTGGAGGTTTAGTTGTGGAGAAATAAACCGGGAAAGCCAAAACGAGAAACCACATATTTGATAAACCAGAATTCTTCTAGTTCCAGAGGAAGAAAGGTTATGACAAGTTTATTTTAAGAAAATAAGGAATTCTTATTAACTTATTTGCAAAAAGAGACACATTTCTGGGAATGTTTTGGCTAGTGGTCATATTCTGTATGACTATTGAGTTTTTGTCCACTTCTGTTAGCATTTAGTGTTGTTTTTCCATATATCTCCTTATCAGTTTGTGTCCCTTATCAGGGCACATTGGTTGTTAGGCCAGGGAATATTTCTCTTGCATTTGACAGGAAGTCTCAGCCAAAACAAAACAGCCTCATGTTGCACCAGGGATGGTTTAGATTGGATATTAGGAAGCATTTCTTCACAGAAAGGGTTATCAAGCAGTGGAACAGGCTTCCCAGGGAAGTGGTTGAGTTGCCATCCCTGGAGGTGTTTAAAAGACATACAGATGTCATGCTTAGGGACATGGTTTAGAGGTCGACTTGGCAGTGTTTGGTTTATGGTCAGACTCAATGATCTTGCAGGTCTATTCTAGCCTAAACACTTCCACAATTCTATGATTTGGTCAGTTTGATATAAAGTGAGACCAGGGATAGTGTTTCTTGACATTTTGAACATCTTGAAATGTTTACTGCTAATAAGTTTGTGTTCTTGCAACCTTATTTCAGAAGAACTAACCTATCATTAGTTACTGGCTCAGTAACAAGGAATCGGCTGTGAATCTTCAGAATGTCACTTGCTGTCTCTAAATATATACCTTATTAATAAATAGTTGGAAACTAATTCCAGGAGCAGCAGAGCTCTGTCAAAAGTGGAAGCTGCACAGCCTCCTTTTCTCTCTCTCTCCCCACCCCGGCTTGTCCCTCTGTATCCAGCTTGCAGTGGAGTGAGCTTACTCCCTTCTGCTTTGATTCCTTAGAGCTGTTAAGCTGACTTGCTTTGTGAACTGAACAGCAAACAGCCTCTTTTCTTTTCTCCTGGGTTTCTGTCTGATAGTTGGGTGAAATGAGTCAGCTCAGGAGTGATCCAGTACACTTCCGTGCACAAAATAAATGTGCTAGGAATGCGGGGCAAGGGACAGGACCTCATTCTCTTGGGAACTATGAACTGTCCTACTGGCTCATCCCATCTTTTGGAAAAAAACCCATCAGGGACTGTCTAAACAACTGTTTTGTCCTAAAAGGATAAAACTGAGATTGAGATGAATAGCTAATCTTTGAGCATTAAAACTCACGGCCTAGAAAATTTTATTATCTCTTAAATCTTAAGACTGTGCAACTGGATTCTCTTTTCCTTTCATTGGCATAAATCTACCTTATTTTCACTGAAAGTCAACTAGCATGCAGCTGAAAAGAAAAATTTGGACTCTTTAATGAGACACAGTTGAAGAAATCCAGTGAGACAAACTAAGATGAATGAACATGTGGGAAGCAACTAGAGTTTATGAGAACAATATGCTGCATTTTTGAGAAATATAAACAAGTAGGAGGGTAGTAATAAATTGCTTGCACAGAGTAAGCCAGTTGCCTAGAGCTGGGTGCCTAACAATAGTTAATTGGGGAGATGAAGCTATTGTCTCATTGCATTGCTTTCTTAAACAAGAAAGGCTGGCCTGGCACTTCTGAAAGGCAAGGTAGCACCTGAATCAGTATCATGAATGACCCTGTTCAGAAATTCCCACTTTTCCTGAAACTGGAAGAGGTGGAGGGTGTGAACAACCAAACAAAATAACCCGACAATCCCTGAACAGAGTTACTGAATGCTCTTTTATGAATGCTGTGTTTTTTCTCTTATAATGGAAACATTCTGATTATTTGCATGATTATCTTACAAACAAGTACTCCAGAAAATCAGCTGAACTGGTATAGAGCAGCGTATTTTATATCTCTGTCTTCTAAATTGCAAACTGGGGAGGTCCTGTACATGCATCTGTTCTACATTTTTAAAAGTATGTGGTGTTCTTTCAAAATTACAGGCCTACATGGTAAGAAGTTTTGAAGGACCTCTTCTGTGTGAAGCAGGAGGACAGTGGTTAGGTAAATGCACATCTGTTGTGGTTACATTTTTTCGTACCACAAGTTTGACTCAGCATCCTTCCCCAACCCTGAATTTTGCAAAGTTAATGGCATGATGGTGTTCACAGAAAAGGAATCCATCCCTTGGGATGTGCCAGGTTTGTCTGTTGGCATATAGATAATGATTTTCCTGCTCATATACTTACTGTTTGTGCTCAAGTACTCTTTAAAGCTTCTTGTACTCCTGAGTGTCACTATTTTAAATCTATCACCATTCTATTGCCATTCATCTATCACCGTTTATCTTCATGATGCATAGCATGGAGACATGATAAAAAGACTGAAAATATATCTTGGCTTATAGAAAGAAGAGATTTTGTTTCCAGCATGGTGAAAATAAATTCTGACTTACTGTGCTTATATTAACATCTCTGTATATTTTGATTTTTTGTTATTTATCAGTTATGGTAAGAAAAATCTCTCACAGCACACCCCATCTGTATCTGGGATTCAAGGACTTGTGCGTTTTACTTTTCATTAAACTGCATATACAGTTCTCACTTGTGGATGATAGAAATGAAAGGTGAAATGAAATGGCTACAGAGTTTTTAGAACTGAATAATTCCCCAACCAAGTTATGCAGTTACTTGAAGTGAAAAATTAGCAACCTACTGTGCTTGGCATTTTAATAATGCATAGTAATGTGTGTCCATGTCTGTTTGGGGTTTTTGGTTTTATTTTCTATTCTGGGTTTTTTTTAATGTTTTGGCACATAAGGTATCAAGGAAATAAATGGCAGAAGGTTGTTTTTTTTTTAATGCATATGTAATTGCTCAAGTCTTTTTTAATAGCAAGATAGCTGCATCTGAAACTGTCATTTTTATGTTCGAGGTGTAGACATTGAGGGCTTTGTATGCCTTAGTTATGGCACTTGTGGCATTTGAACATGAATTTAGAGATATGACTCTGTACTGAGTACGCGGCAGCTCAACTCCTAACAGCAACCTGTGTTGGCTTATGCATGTACTGGTATGTATGTGCGTGGGTGGTGTGAGGTTTAACACTGCTGTACAGTACAGAAGAGACAGAGTAGTGTTTTAATCAATGCAAACCATAAAATATATGTCTTTCCATTTATTGTTTTTCTGTCTTTCTTCCCATCTGTTCTTGTCTGGAAAAAAATGCTCGGTTTTTTTTTTTCTTTTTTCCTTCACTTCTATGATTTCCTTCTTCCTCCGTTTACTCTGTTCTGGTGAAGCAAACACTGTTCTGCAGGAACAATATGGGAACTGGAGGGAGAATTATAGACTCTAGTCTGTTAAGTGGCCCTGGCTTATCTGCATCTGTCCTTTTTCTGTCTCTAATTTTTCTTCATTCTTGCTTTGTTGTCTCATTTATTTCTGTAGCTCTTTTTCCTCTGTCAGCCATGGAAGATCATGCTTTGTATTTCTAATTCTTTTGAATTGGGTAGTGACGACAACTAAAAGTAAAAAATGGTAGAAATTACGCCACTATCTTAATTCTACGCTGCTTGGAACACCTGTGGGAAAAGTGCCAATGAGAGCACAGCAGACATCCAAATTGAACATATTGATACAAAACAATAATTATAATTTTTACTTTTCTGATGCTGTGAGGGAGAGAGAAATTAAAATTCTATGTAAGTGTGATCAGAAGATGGGAGGCTGAAAGCTTAGAACATTTTTTAATAACTGTAAGTGGTAAAGTCAACGTTACTTTGAAATATGAAATGGCAGCAAAAAGCTAGCCCTGTTTCAGACCTGCTCTGGATCATGCATCTTCTCTGGATATTTACGTTCATTAGAAAATAATTTTACTGAAACCAAGAAAGCTTGAGTGACTAGAGTTAGCAAAGAAGAAAGCTGGTAGGAGTTTTGCACTATGTAAGTACTGACTATGAGAAAATGATGTGATAAACTTGATAAAACTCTATTTAAAATAGTCTTCTTAAAAATCTAATTTTGGAGTGAAGAGGAGCCTTATGTGCCTCTGCCTCCCTGCTTGGAATGTTTGTTCTACTCTTACTGCAGGTTAAATAGATGAAGTAGAAGGGAATTTGTGGTGAACAGCACAGATTTTGGGGTGTTTTTAATAAGCAGAATTAGGAGATAGGGTCTCTGTAAAGGTTATGTTAGTTAAGCAGTCTCTTCAGGATTTGTCCACTCTTTCTGCTTGCCTTTGTTAAGACAGAGAGGTTGTACTGTTCCCTTCTAGTGTTGGTTGATTTCTGTTGTACCAAAACTTGTATGAACTCTGCATTTATTGAATTCATGTAAGACTTTTCATTGGTGGTATGTGGATATCTGTGGTGAGGTGGCCTCTCTTGTTCTAACTGAAAAATTTTAGATAGTTGCTGCCCTTATTTTGCTGAGATCTCTGGTATTGTCCCATCCCAGTGCCACTGGTGCCAACTGTGACTTGGGTCGTGGTATGGGGTTTTTGTTTGTTTGTTGTTGGGGCGGGGGGCATTTCCAGGGAGGGAGGCGGCTGCAAAAAACTTTGATTACTTCTGCCTAGTGTGTTCCTTTATACACATCCTGATTTTACTCATTTTATTTTTATCACTCATACACGACCTTCAGCAATATGGCAGGTTGCCTGCAGGAGATCAACTCACGTCAAATAATTGAACAATTAAAAACATTATTCCAGATATACAGGAATTACAAGAAAACTGCCCTGAACATTGTTATAGGTAGTTTTGAAAGAGGGGGAAAAATGCATAGATAAAAGTAAATAATGACTCAGAGGATCTCAGCTATGTGCACAGTATTCATTAATCCTGTTTGGTGAGTCCAGGCTGGAAGTTTCTGGCAGTTAGAGAACATGTCAAAAGATACTTTCTCATTGAGGGGGCAGGATCGAAGGGGGAAAGGTCACAGTTCATTGCACCAGGGAGTTGTTTGAGTTGTTGGTATGCAAGGTAGGAAAATACTTTATTCCTTCTAAAGTCCTGGGCTTGAGCCAATAATGCTGTGCTTTGCTCTACCTCTTCAGTCTCTGGGTGATATATAAAAGCAGCTGCCAGTGTGAGAGAGGCTGCTGGCTGAGCTAAGCCTGACAAAGGGCTCTGTTCCCATCCTGGCTGAGAAAGAGCAGAACGTGGGAGGGGGTTTTCTGGGTTAGTAAAAATAACAGCAGCTTCCACTCCCCAGCTATAGCTACAGATTCTTTGTTCTGGTTGTTTCCTGTGGATTTTGATGAGTCATTGGAACACCTGGGGTGTTGTTACAAGTTGCCTTTAGCCAGGTACTCAACACCCCAAAAAACCCCAAGACTTCTGTATCAGCTCTTAACTGTTTTGTCTGAAGTGATTTGGTTCTTTGGCAAAATGCTCTTCAGAACTAGGATTTTGGTACTTTCCTTAAAATTAAGCAATTGAAGGACTATGATGTGGAAATGATGATGAGAGAGATGAGTTTTGGGCTCTTCTCTGCCCACTGACTCTGTCTTCACCTTTTGGATTCTGAACCACTAAGCAAAAATTTGTGGAGCTTCTCATGTTCAAGGACCTTTTTGAGCCTGTTTTGGCATACCAAGATGCTGGTGGATAAAACCAAACGAATTACAATTGGACCAAATATAGGCCAACCTTGTGTCAGTTAATGCTCTTTTATACCATATGGAAGGCTTGGGTTTGGTTCTTCTTTCCAGACTAATTACCCTTTTGGGGCTTAGTCCTGCAAAGTGCTGAGTTGGCCTTGGTCCAGCAAGGCATTTCAATGTGTTCACTTTTGCAAGCATGGAGGTTCTACATCAGTGTGACGAACATAATGCACCACAGGATTCTTGAATATACTAAAAGTAAAAACATTGATATAAGATATTTTCTTTGTACAGTCATTGGTAATTCAGTGTTAAAACACCCTTGAGATGGTATAGCGCTGGAAATTAGATGTGCTGCTGTTGCCTTTAATGCCAATGATGTCCTCGTCAGGTAGCCTGCCTGCTGCTGTTAACCTGAATATGTGAAACTGCAGTAGAACTGCCATTCAGTTCCTATACCTGCTTTAGTATTACTTTTAAACTTAACTGAGCTGGAGAAATAGTGTATTTTCACCATTTTTGTTCTTATTCTCAGAGTGCTTTCTAAGCCGTCCAGATGTGCTGCAGTTGGCACACATGTGAACATGCATGCATTTACAGCTGTAGTGGAGGACTACCCAATAATGCTGTGCAGACTTCAACTTGCCTTCCTGTCACAGAACACATTTGGTCATCCAGAAATTAGAAAAGGGTACACATAAGAGCTTTTAGCTATCCAGAGAATTTATCAGTGGATGTGCATGATTGGTCTATTTACAATCTGGATGCAAAAACTCTTGTAGTGGATCAGATTTTGTTGTATATACAGAACGAAAAACCATTCAGATTGGAATAATGTTTTTATACAATAAAAGCATTTTGCTGTAAAATCATCTTTTAAAGGTAAGCAATACTGAAATTTCATACTTTGCTTTTCTTCTGAACATGCTACTGTGTGTATTGGTGAAGGGAGTTCAAGCAGCAGTTTTATTTGATCCCTGGTAAAGCCTAAAAGCAACCGTGCTTATTGTGCAGTGTGCCTTATGTTTGGTTATATAATGTCATAATTTATACTGTGCCAATTTTTTTTAATTCATATTGACCACATGTGTCTAATGTCAACTCACAAGATTATCTGGACTGTGGACTAACTATGCTGTAGATCCAAAAATAGTTTAGAAATGTTGGATTTGGCGTGGCATGGAACAGCACTTTAGAAAAATCCATCTTTAATGTTTCCGAAGTTAGTTTGGTAATGGTGCAACCAGTTTTGCCTGACATAGAAACAAAACTAGTAAATAGCTGCTGTACAGAGCCACCCTGGACACATGTTCCTGGAACTGGAAGCACTGGGAGGCTCAGCACAGAGGTGTCTGTTCTGCCTGAAGTAAGCTCAGTTTCATCTGTGATCATTGTTACTTCTCGTTCTGCGGTATGTAAGCTGGTATCATGTCAAACTTGCTTAGTATTAGGCTTTGAGAAGATTTTTTTTTTATAGCATAATATAGCACTGTACAAAAACATGGACTTGGTTCGGTAATGGTACTGCATCTGATATATTAAAACACTCCTGTTGGAGTGACGTGTTTCTCCTCACCATTACTTGTTCCTGTTCTGCAGGAGTTGGTTTGGATCCAGTAGAAGTCCTGCTGAGCCAAATATAATACAATGAAGCCAATATTCCTGTGGTCTGTTGTTACTTTTTGGGTTCATCTACTTATTGCTGGCTTGAAAACAAGATATAGGTTTTGGGTTAGAATTAATTGTGGTTTATGTAGCAGGAGTGACTTTTCTGGTGTGTTCAGTTATAAGCTTGAAAGATGGAAACTTCAGGAGAAAACTCAACCGAAGTGGAATTTAAGGTTAGTGCTTAGGTACCTCTCTTAATTGCTTAGTATTTCTTGTCTAGAATTGTCAAGGGTTGATCTCACCCACTTAAGCTGGGTGCTTGATTGTCACAGAAACATTCAAGTATTAGTGCACATTTAAAATTACTCCAATGAACTGAGCAGATATCCCCACTGGCTCCATTGCAAATGTGCTTTAAGATGCTGAATACTTGAAGGTGACTTCCTATTTCCAGCTTGCACTTTATGAGCAAGGTGATTTGTAACACGTAACTGTAATTAATACCTTTGCTTGGAATTTGGGGGCTTTGCATAATTCTGTTCCTTGCTGCTAATTAGTCTGCTAGTTAGTTGCTTTTCATCTGATCAGTTTATATTTCAACAATTGTATTGGCAGTATTCATCTTTCACACTTTGAGATGTTTCCCTAAAACTAGCGGACATTCTGTTGAACTCATGATCTCAAGTGGGATACTGAGTGAAGACTCAGTGTAAGACATTCTCTACCTAAATAATTTTGGAAGATGAACTGACTTTTGTGAACAGTCAACTTTTTAGTGTTCTTCACCACACTCTCTAGTACCAGTATTTGAAGCAGTACTCTCTAGTCTGAATATCGGGAATCTGTCTAGATAGTCATGACTAAGTATGGCTTTTTTAATGGATGCTTTTGTCTGTCTGTGGCTGTACTGTATATAGCTTTCAGAATTCCGTTTGGATCTTGTTACATTTCTATAGTACTGCTTCAGAGGAATGGACAGAATGTAGTGATAAAGATATCCAGTTCTTGCGTTGTTTCCGTAGTAGAGAACTGTCAGCTCCTTGGCTGTGGCTTTTTGTTCTGTTTTTGTTTATTTTGTTCATTTCTCTTACTTTAAATCATTCAACCCCCTTGATACCTCTTGTCTGATTATGGCAATCTTGCAAATTAAGCTTCTGCAGTAAACCTAGGATAGCAAAAAGCTTGGCTAAAATGACTAGTAACAGTACTGATGTTCTAGTTGGCACTGGAATTTGCTTTAGTTAGTCCAAAGTGTCAAATATTATGTTCTCAGATGTAAGAACTGTCAAGTGGTCAGTAAAACTGTAAGCACAGATTGGGCCAATATGCTATGCTACTAACTAGAGTTCTGTCTACTTCTTGGATACAAGAAGTCGCTCAGTAACTGCATGAATTGTTTATATTTTGTCTACTGAAAAAAAGTATATGCTTATAAGTGGTTCCTGTAGCAGATTCCAGTAGGAGAGAGTGTCTTTAAGAAGACAAGCAGAACAAGGGATGTTTCAAAATGGGGGATATTTTTATTAGTGTCATCTTCTAAAATGATGGAATGAAAAAAATGTGGGGTTTTATTGGGGTGGGTTTTTTGGTTTGAGGTTTGTTTTTTGTTCTGAGTCCTCTATCTGATAAAGAGGAAGTCTCAGTATTACTTTGGTGTGTCCTTGACTGTTTTATCTCTGAAATAAGACTCACCTGTTGAATGGAGGGAAAGATAAAGGCTATACAGATAGAGCATTTAGGGAGGATTTCTTCCATGTGACAGTGAGATATGCAATGTCACTCATTGTTTGAATGAGTTAAAATCAATAAAGTATACATATCACATTGTCTTACAGTATGGAATATATTCCAAAGATCTAAAATACTTAGTAGAGAGTGGAAAGTAATCTGGATTTTATCAAAGGTCCCATGAGGCCACTTTCTAAAATTGCTTTCAAACCATGGTGCTATTCTCCATACTTTCCGGATGTTCTCCTGCAAAGGATCAAGTCAGTTCTTGAATAATTTGTAATTAAAATAACTTGTTTAATAAAAGCAGACCCTTGTTATTTACGCAGTAATCTCTGTGGAGAGCAGCATGGTCCAAACACTGCCATATTTTATAAAGCCAATCTCTCGAGATAAAATTGTACATGAGCCTCTGTTACGGCAATCTGTTATTTTAAGGTTAGATTTGATTATTCCTAGTACTATAAAAATGTCTTTAAGTAAGCGTTTGTGGCATTTCCATGCAGGTTAATAGTAATACAAGCATGAGGTTGAAGAAGAGTGGATGCCAGACTAATTTTCCATAAAAATTTATTAGAAGAAATTTAAAGCTTTCTCTTGCATTGAATTTCTGTCAATTGAGCCTGTGAAGAATTAAAAAGATCAGAGAGAACAGGAGTTGGTTAGAGCTGGGCTGGGATAGTTTTGTGCCTAGATCTTTGTGCTGTCACTCTTAGGTTTCCTCTGGGTTGTTTTGAGTTCAAAGCAAGATGTGAAAACACATGATTTGTGTCCAACAAAAGAAGGGGCTACAGCTGCCAAAATTAGGAAGAAATCCATCTGGTCGCAGGAGCTGACCTGAGCTTTCTCCTGTTTCTTGACCTGTTATTGATGGTGCTGTTATACATGAAGGGAAAGTATCCATAGTGCAGGACGTGCTTGAGGTTTCCAAGCTGCTTTAACTCAGATTGAGGATAGAGACTTACACAAAGCACTCAGATTCCTGCCATCGTTTACCACTTGGAGGATGTGGCAGAGCGTCATCCAGAATATTGCACCTTTCTCCTAATTCTGAATGTCTTGACTGTTGAAGAGCTACAGATTTCTGAGTGTATATCATAGTTACTTCTGAATCTTTCACATGCAACAGCTCTTATAATCCTGCAATGTAGAATATTATTTTGGGAATGTAAGATGTATGTTAAACAAATTTAATGATTATCCCCAAAATGTAATGTGGGAAGTAATTTATCTCTGTTTGTTCTGGCCACAACGGGTCAGCCTTACGTTCCATAAGTGGGATTACATTTTGTGCTGCTTTGCACAGGGATGGTGATGTGGATATGTTTTTTTAAATGAAACTTTTCAAGGTGCATTGTTCTGCTACAGGCTGTATCCTTCCTCTATGCTTCTATACTTTCTTTTCAGTACTGGTGCCATTTTTTTTATTCATGGCAGTAAATATAGCTGTCTAACATTCAGTTTTTCAGCACATTCTCTGCTCCTAATGAATGTGATCATTTACACAGTGTCACTGTACCATTGGCATGCTAAATAATTTAGTGAGCTGTGGCAGGTAGACAGCTCTGTGGTGTCTGTGTTACTATGGCAATACATTTGCTTAATGTAAATATTAATCATTCTGACCACATGAATCTCAGGGCTTCTGACATTATTAGCTGTGTTTGGGAGGTGGGAATCTGCATGTCTGAAAGAAAAGTTGTTCTGGAAATATTAATAGTTTAAAGATTGCTTTCTTTTTTTATAATTCCTTCTGCTTTCTGACTGAGCTACATAATCTATTGATCGTAATGAACAGAGGAGAACATTTCTTCCATTTCTTTATCATGGTTCTAATGCAGCTCTATTATAAAGAAATTAATAACTGTATTCTGATCCTCTAAAAATTCAGATGACTGAAATGAAAGGAAATAGGATCTTGAGGACCATCAACTTTGTTCTCAGTCACAGAGTCAAGACAGTTCTTGAACCACGAGAAATAAAAGCAGACTTGGAAGAAAAATGTGTGGAGAATTAGATCTAGCCATGGCTTGAAAATTAAAGTAAGCCTGAGAGGCTCTTCCATCTCCTTTTTGAATCCCAAGTATAGAATTACTCACGAAACCCCTCATTTGTCAGAAAATTAATGACTAAGCAATATGGTGATGAAACTTGTTTCTTAAATGTTTGTGTAGATGGTTTTCTAGTCCATTTTTGTGGACCATTTCCAAGGAAAGAAACCACCTTCTAGAAAGTCTTGTCTCAAAGGCCAGTTTAGTTCTGATTGTATGAATTATTCTTTGTCTATTACGATCTGCCAGCACTTACGAGACAACAAATGGAAGTGGTAAAAGAATTAGATCATTCACTTTTTCTAAGGGCATCACAATTCGTCAGTTGATAGTCTATAGTCTATATAAAACTTCAGTCACTTCAAACCACAAATACTGAATGTATACCAGTACTATTCATAACTCTTTATATACTGTTTTAAACCTCTGCTTGTTAAAGTGCTAAACATAAGATCAATGTTGAAAAGATGATTTTACTAGAATGTGCTCCCGACTCCCACGTTTAGAATTGTCCCCCACCTTCCTGCCAAACATCTGTAGTGCAGGAGAAAAAAGCATAGTAAGCAGTGAACGATATCTTTAATTATTTGTAGGGTAGATGATAGTGGAGTGTTGTGTGTGCTTCAGTCTGACATCCATGCTTAGCACCTATCTGTGTTTGGCCCATTAACCATCAAAAAAGGAAATGATAAAAAATACAGAAGTAGCCAAGCACAGACTTCTGAGTTCTTTGTATTTCACAGAAGACTCTTTGCTGGACTTGAATAAATGTTCTTTATTTTTCCTGTCTCTGAGATGGTAAGACTTCAGCTGTCAGTGCTTGCATGTAAGGTGGAGTTCCTTACTAGACAGGAATACAAACTAGAGTTGTTAGTTGCCTTTCCATACCACTGTTGCTCACAAATGCTGGTCTAGAATTCAAGTTAACTTGGGAAAATTAATTATTTACCACTTTTCCTGACAAGGCTGCCTGTGGGGATACTGTGCTGCTGCTGTCTCTCTTGTAAAAATAGAATATGCTTTAGATGCATCTCTTGTTTATAGATGCAGGGAAGTATTGAAGCATTTAGATTCAGAATACCTACCCAGTATTAGTGTAGTTGAAAGAGTAATTGGAGCAGCCTCTCTGATTATTCTTTTAGTAAACAAGCCATACTCATAAAATGGCTTGGGAAAAACCACATCTACTGCAATGTATTGAAGGAAAAAGACTGCAGAGCTGCTTTGTCCTCTGTGGAACAACCGGTGTAGAGAAAGGAGCTCCCATGGGATCAGGCTGGCAGGATTTTCCCTTAGGAAAAGAGGCTTGGTGGTTCTGCTTTTCCAAAGTCAGAAGTGTATCCATTTTCAAGGCACATCATCGGGAGGGATCCTTTGAGCACTCACCTCTCCGTTCCAGGTTTGCTTTCAGGACCTGGTGCCTGGCATAGGAACCACGTGAAGAGTGTGGGGAGTTCTTTTGACATAACTCGCTCTACCAGTAGCTGAAAGGGTCTGGTGGAGCTGATCTGGCTTTGTGGTTTTGTGGCACTAGAACCTACCGCTGAAGTAGGCAGCTCTTGTGTGTGTGTGCCTACAGCACAAATTCATGCATGCCAGCATATAGCCTTGTATTTCTGTAACTGGTGGAATGCTTCCCATCAAGCCATACACCTGATCTTCTGTTTCTGAGCTCCACTGCCTTTCTTTGCTTTTGCTGCTGAAGTATGGCATGCCTGTATTTTAAAGCTAGGCTGAAGAAAGGAGAATGGATTGTATTACAAGCTGAATGTTTAAATCGGGTGATAAATTGAAAGGAACAAAAGCACATTCCAAAAATCAGTTGCATTTATGCTTCACACATGATTTGCTCAGCTAGTTTCTTTTATTGTCACACTGTAAGTACCTTTTCACTTTTCCCCACAGAAGAAAAAGTTCTGTTAGTTCTGCAGTGCCTTTTTTATGGGTGTAGTGAATGTTCGGTTTTGAGTATTACCTTACAAATAAGAAATGGAGTTGTTTTACCTGAAGTGGTTTTATGCTTTTTGTTGTCATTCTATTAGTGTATTTTACTTTGAAAAGGTAAGGATGGCTGCTGTGGAGTCCTGTACCTTCCATGGCTCTCCTCACACAGGGAGAGGTGCTGCTGCTCTCATGTTGGGATGGGATGCTCCCAGAGGAACTGTGTACCTTCAGCTTGTGTTTACCAGAAATTCTTCTTGGACTGGCACAGGAGTCCTGACACTGGTTACTGTTGATCCACAGATAGCTGACACTTAATAATCCCACCTTGCCTTCTTTCCATTGCTGTCACAGGACAGATACGTTGTGGAGATTAAAATGGAAAGAATGTTATGGCCCTTGTCCTCTTACCCTTAAGTGCTCCATTTAAGGGCTCACATTAGATAGATGTGGCATAAAAACATGTAGGATAGTATAAGGCATAAATTGTATTTTAAGTATCCTTTACCATAAATGATGGGTGTTTTATGGGAATAGGTGTGGTTTTAACAGAAGATGGTAAAAAAGGTGAGTAAAACCAAACAAATATGGTTTCCAGGCTTTTACTGTTAATTTTGTTAGTACCTCAGCACTTTTTCTGTTTGAGATTAGAGAGTATATGCCAACTGTAATGTAATATTTTGTAGATACAAAAATACTTGTCACTTAATCCTTACTGTTACTGCAATAAGACAAACAGACACTGTTCAAATCATAGTAATGAGAAATGTTTGCCTGCCTGTTGCGTTGTTAGAACATGGCTTTGAGCTTTCAGAAGGGTCAGGAAAAAGGCGCAGAAGGCTTGTGCTTTCTCACAGCATGAGCTCAACAGGTGTTTATTTCCAGATGCAGAACACTTAACTTCAGAGCTACAGTAATACTAAAGGATGTGATTCTAACAGGCTGCCTGGTTATAGTTTAATGCCACTCAGCATTATAATTAGCTTTACTAGACATTAATAACTGGGCTTAATATTCAAACCATGGTGTTGGAGATAAGTGTGCCAATGAACCTTATATGTGGAGCAAAATGTAAATTTTAACTCGTTTATCTCATTAGTCTTTAATAAGGCTGTGCTTCGCAAATCATGGGTGCATCATCTGCTGATTATATCCTCTGATCTGCTAAGCAAAATAGCACTCTAATAAACAGCCATACATTGCATGTAACCCTCCCACTGGTGTTATGAAACACCTAATGTATTTTTTTCTTCATTTAGAGGTTGGTGTTTTTTTTTTTCTGTCTACTGCCAAAATATAGAAACGAAGGTAAGATGAGAATTCATTACTTGTAGACCTTGGGTTTAGAAACGTTTTGCCGAGTAGGAGTTTCTGATCGGGACCGTAAGTTTAAGTGTGTTGTCCGAGTGTGGTGTGTAGGGACTCAGAGAGTTTTCTGGACAGTTAAAACAGCCAGACTGTCAACTGAATAATGATGACTTGCTGCTTTAATAATCATCAGTGCTCTCCAAAAGTCTGTTGCTCTCATCTTAACAGGAGAAACTGAGCTGAGTCATTTGCCTTAGGCTCACATAAAAGGGAAGAGAATTGGAGGAGAAGGTTAAATCTCCTGGCTTGAACTCCTGTGTGTAGGCAGTTACCACAGCAGCTCATGATGATGATTATGTCCCCAGCGTACTATTCAGAGCAAGTAAGAGGGAATTTAACAGATTTGAGCAAGTCCAGTCTTTTGGCAAGTCCAATTAATACTTTTTTCCCACCAAATTACTCATACAATCTTGTCTAAGTCCAAATAAACTTGTTCAGTCCATCTAGAAACTCTCAAGCTTTGAAGGTTTCCAAACAAATGTTTGTAAGATTCGGTGACTGTGAGTGAATAGATGCTTCTGGCGTCTGAGGCAGCTTATTCGGTTGCTTCCACTTGGTCTTTATTTTGAAATGATTTACACTGATTTTCTCAGGTTGAGTTCTTTAATGATTGCATCTTTTTAGAGCATCGTTAAAATAGTACTTCAGATATCTCTGAAATGGTCTATAATGAGAGAATATGTTGTTCAAATGGTTGCTAGAGGTGCAAGATGAATCTCCTTTCTTATGGTCCCATGTTAAACTGACACTTAAAACTCTTTGTAATGCTCTGAGGCACTTAAGATAGGACAGCTGCTGTACCACTGTGTTTTAATAGCAGCAGCTACAGCCCTTGTGGGCCCACAAGAGCCCATTTACTGCTTCTGGTGGTAGGTTAACTAGTCATCCATCACAGCACTGTGTTTTATTTTTTACATTGATCTTACTGATAGTTGGGTTGGTAGACACATATACTGTCACAGGGAAAACTCATTTTTTCTCGTCAGGGAAAACCACATCATCTTGACTCCCAGTCCTGCAGAGTTAGAGGCTGGAGAGGCATTGCCACAACCCCATCTGTACTTGTTGAATCTAGTGGGTGTGAATTTTCACATGTTGCCAACTTCGTGGACTGGTTCTTTTCCAATTAGGTGGATTGCTTTGGTGGATACGCTTTTGGTACTTGGCACTCCCGAAGAGAGTTTTTCTACATTTTCTTCATTCATTTGTCATTAGTCATATGTATTTAGTTTAGTGCTGACTTAGTAATAACACCATTTATTTTTGGTTAGTTTTGCAGCACAGACATTTGATTGTATGCAAATTCTTCCATAAAGTCAATGAAGGGTCTCCTGAGACATTCTGCGACTCTCAGCACTGGAGGTTAATGTCCTTCATAGCACAAGTATGCCTGAGAACAGCAGGGGTATCTGAATGTTGACTAGTGGAGAGACTACATGTTCTGAAACAGTGTTGAAGTACTTTATTAGTCGAGTGGCCGTGGCATCAATTATGATGTAAAAGTAAAATGGCATCTGGGGAGATGTAGACTTGAAGATAAAACAGAGTAAAATGTGGAAAAACGTAAAACAGAGTGCAGAGATGGCAATATATGTGGTGACAGCAGAAATACTCTGTTTTGTTTCAGCAGAGGAATAACTGGCAAACAATGTAATAGTTTTGTTGATACTAAAGTACTTTCAGAACTGATACATCAAAACCAAAAAATTGATTTGACTCTTTCTAATTAGCATAGCCTATTTCCCCTTTTAAATGAGAGACTAAAAAAAAAAAAATCATGAATTGGTAATTCAGTGTCAAGAACTGTGTCCACAGGAAGAAAGTTGGCTGCCTTACTTCCAGATGTGCTGTGGTTACAACTAACATTCAAGACCTGTGCACGGAGACTTCAGACTGTTCCTGCCTTCAGTTTGTGCTTCTCCTTTGGAGCTCTGTAAGGATGAGTGTGTCGTATCTGACTTTGCATAAGGCTCAGTTTTCAATTTTGGCTAGAACATTTATTGCAAATTTTCGAGAAGATTGTGAAGGGAATTTGAAAAATTGAAAAATTTGTCATGAGAGGACATGGGAGACGAGAGGTGCTGTCTGTCAGGCATGGGAGATAAAAGTACACCCCAGATACTTAAATAAATGGAGTATCAGTGTACTGCAGCTTCTGCAGCTCCGACAACCTCAGACGGAAGGACGGCAGCAGAGGTGAGAAGCAGCAACGTTCCCAGAGCCATACGCAGACACTCCCCGGTTTTGGAGGTGTGCAGGCAGGAATAAGAACAGCCTGTTGATGGGTGGAACCCTTGCTTTCCCACGCCTATAGAAGCCTCGTTAGGTGTTACAAAATTAGATGGGAGAGGTTGTGGTTTGAGTTTCAGTTATCTGCACGAAGAAGCATTCCTGCTAGGGCTGATGTCCAACTGTCTTCTTTATTAGGCTTTCAGTGTTGATCATTCTAAGCGTTAAAAAGTTTTAATCGTAATTAAATTTTATTTTTACTACTTTTTTATATTTACCCCACCTTTTAGTAGATATTGAAAAATCACAAATTTTGCGAGAGAACCTGTTTTTCAGAGCACTCCCTTTGAGAGATATATAGTCTTCATTTGCAATTCAGAAACGGCTATTATTTACTTTTTTCTACTGTCCAGGGTGTAAAAGTTGCTAGTTTATCTTCATTCCTCCCTTGACTAAAAAGACACCTGTATTTCTATTAATGTTTTCCCAAAGGTGCCAAGGCAAGCCTGGAGGAAAAAAAAAAAAAAAAAAAAAAATTGTTATGAAAGTGTCAGATTACCTGGATCATCTTCTTCTTTTTTTTTTTTTTTTTTTTTTTTAAATTATTCCCTTGATTATTTAGCAGTTTCTGTTTTGTATACTGGCAATATGTCTGAGATAAGTGTTGTATAGGTTAAATGTTTCTTTTTTTGCCAGTGCATTCGTATGTCTTAACTATCCAGGCAACTGTAGTCACTAGAATGGAAGATGCTGCAATGACTTTCAGTTTTCAGTGACAGGAGACTAGGCAGTGTAAGAGTGTAAACATATTTTTAGAGTAGAGTGGACTTGTGTTATTAGGTCAGAGATGAAGAATTAATTTCTACTCTGCATAATGGACAACTTAACACTGTTTATATGACACAATTTTATTCCTAGGAATGCTGGAGAAGCTAAGAGGGAAAAACACCTACCACCTGTGTAAAATGCAATGAAACTACATAGAAATGGAAATAGAAATTGAATAACATGGGGAATTCTACTTTGATTTGGCTTTTTATGCACTAAACATAATAAAAATGCCAACAATCCACTTTGTATTTTGCTGTTTGCTACCATGTGCATTAAAAGGAAAAAGTTCAATGTACATATAGAAAGCCATTATCTGTCACAGTCCACTCAACTTGCAAATCTGTACTAATATTTTTAAATAAGGGTGTCACTGGAGGAGAAGAGGTTGTTTTTTTGTGGATCTATGATCACAGATGGGGAAAGTGTAATTTTATTGATGTTCTTGACTTTGCAATAGGAATTAATATAAAACGAATCTTCAAATTCTGCTTGTCTGCTCTGACTTGAAATGTAAAGAAAGAGGGAGAGTGGTGTTTTCGTGCAGTTTCCTGTGAAACCAAATACAGGGGGTTTTGTGCATTATGGGAATGGGGAGCTGGATGAACAGGATATAATTTTGTAAAGAGTATTTGTTTTGCCTTTTTCTCCTTTTCTTTTTGTTCTTCAGTCAACAGTGTGCTATAGTGATTTGTGGGTTTCATCTTAAATAATAATGTTTATTCAGTGTTTCTTTCCAAATGTGGCAATTGATAGTCATAAAATGACATGACAAAAGATTTTGCAAATGTTTTTGTCTTTGCCAGGCCTGGAACATAATTTAGGACAAAGATGTTCCCTAGCTTCTGGAGCTTTCTGCAAGCTAAATTGCAAATGTCTGATGCAAACCATGTTGGTTCACACAGTGTTGTATTCTTTCTGTTCTTATTTTTATTTTTTTTAAAGAAGGAAAAAAGATCACAAAAGTACATTAACATTCAGTAATGTCAGTTCACTTTCAAAAGTGTCAGTCCACTAAATATAACATTTTAACACATCCCCTTACCTAATATCAGGCAATACATAGTACATAGAGTGACATATGAGAACGACACTTCGGGTTTTAGTAGCTCATTAAGTTTACTAGGTTTGAGAAGTAATTTGTGATGGGCTTCAGCTGTTCTACAGTGCAATGAAACAGTTGTCCTGAAGCTGCATAATGATAAGCTTTTGCTCATTCCCTTCATTAATTTGTTCATTGTGTTAGTAAGAGGTTATCACTTAAGAATGTAGGAAATAATGTTGACTTGGTGGGTAAGTGTCTTGGGGTGTTAATTGTCTCTAAAATGAGTGGTTTCAGTTAACCTTGTACAGAATGATAAATGACAGATTCAAGTCATCTATTTGCTATATAATGAACATATTGAAAAGTATGAGAGGGTTTTATTGTATTATAGTTACCTAAATTTATAAACCCATTGTTTTTCCAGGGAAAAAAACCCCAACTTTGTATTGTGAATGAAGCCCCGAGAAGAGAAATGAATATGCTTCTAGGGTAAGTATTATGTTAACAACTATGCAATATCTATTCTATACATAACAACTTTGATTTTATGGCATATTCTGTCCTTTTCTGGAGCTTTTAATTTGAAAAAGACTGATAAAGAGAAGTAACGTGTGCATGTGGACAAGAGAGATTAATTC
Source organism: Nesoenas mayeri (assembly GCF_963082525.1). Classification (NCBI taxonomy): domain Eukaryota; kingdom Metazoa; phylum Chordata; class Aves; order Columbiformes; family Columbidae; genus Nesoenas; species Nesoenas mayeri. Next base: position 31,081,496 of record NC_137540.1, read on the forward strand.
CATCTGCAAAATGGAAGTTCTTTTCTCAGTGAAAACCTGGTGACAAACCTTTGGGGAAGCTTGCTTGTCGGTTGGTTTGTTGGTTTATTGATCAAGTAATCAGGATAATCTTTATGGTGTTTTACTGCTGATTCTTGGGCTGGAACTATGTTTAGAACCTACAGAATTATCTGAGAGCTTTGAAATAAAAAAAATGTTTATGGCTTCTTTATCACGAAGTGTGGACTGTTGAGAATATGTATTTGCATTTTATTGTGGATTAGTGCTGAAAGCATAAACATTGTCTTTAATGTCACTTTGTAGACTTGAGAACATTATTCTTGGGCTTCTTATGCTTATTATAATGAGTAGTTTGACATGTTATTCAAATCACCTGAAAAACTGTCTTCCATATTATTGCCGTATACATAAAATATTTAGTTTTCTGTAATCTGCACATGATAGTTACAGATATATTGATAACTTTTTTCTAGACCACCTTTTTCTTGGGAAGGTAGTATTTCCTATTCTGTGTCCTAGTTCTGAAAATAGTTTTAAATCTTCAGAGGATAGAGTCTTCTACTGCTTTCCTGGTCTCATTCATCTTCCTGTTGGGAAGGTTTTCTAGATAGGCAACTTAATAATTTCCTATGAATTTATTTTATACTTTTAGCTTCAGATACTGTTTTACCTTTCTCAAAAAAAAACTTATAAAAAGTTCCATTCACTTCAGCATCACAACTTCAAAAAGCATGTGGTATTTCTAAACTACGAGCAAGTTGGGGCCAAGTTTGTATGTTACACAGATGTCAGAATTATTTTAGAAATCAAAATTGATGTTGCAGATTGCGTGGTTCATTTTGATTTCTTTCTTCCACTAGCATAACCAGAACATAAAGTAGATGTTGTTAAATGTCTGTTTTCTGATGTGTTGCTCCCTCCCACTCATGGATGGTGATAAATTTTGAAATAAACCTGGTATAAATTCTCAGTAGAGATGGGGAGGTTGGCCACAACTATTTTTTCCCAATAATTCACTTCAATTATGACAAAACAAAATTACTAGTGTAGACACAGCAGCTGATACCTGCAATTCCCTTATAATCAAGCACTGGAAGGTGGCTTTCACGCAGTGACATGTGCTATGCCCTTTGGGGTTGATCTCTTTCTCTTTGAAACTTGATATGAAAGCATATTCACAGCACCAAGTTTTAAACTGAGTTCTGTTTTGCTTGTAATACCTGTCTCGCATTACAAAGTACAAAAACTGCCTCACAAAGTACGAAACTAAATGCTTTGGTCCGTGGGCCTCAGGCGTTCTAGTGGAAACATACTTTTCTTGAGTCAGCAGTTTTGGTGGTGATTTGGGAGTGAACCAGCAAAGTTAAAGCCTTTGAACTGATTTCAGTTCAATGACATCTGACTTCTTCAGTACACAGGTAGAAATGAACTTTTCTAAGCTGCTATTTTTATTTTCCAGTTTAGTTCATGTTTTTAATATCCTTTTTGCAGCAGTTGTCTGCTAGCAGCAGACAAGATACCTCTATCATAGTGTGCCTGAGTGCTATTAAGAATAGAGAGATGTCTATCTTGGATTTTGAGAACCCTAGCTGCTATTTTATTCTCAAGATTTTAACCAACATAATCTGTGTTTTGAACCACTAATTGTTACTGAATTGTTGCCTTTCTGTAGTAGGCCAAATGTGAGGAGATCAAATACAACAGAGAAACAGGTTTATTATACTCTTTATCTCTCTCCAAAAGTAATTAGTCCTACCACTAGAATTGCAACCTTATTTTCCCCCTCTCTAGTTTCAGGTTTATGACCTAGGGATATGAACATGTAGTTCATTCCTTCTGGGACTTTGCGAGAGTAGCTTCAGAGATTGTATGCTCCTGAGTTCCAGTGAAATTGCCTGTGAGAAAATGCTTATGGTAGATGAACATGCCCTGTGGTGTATCAGGTAAATAGAGTCCTCCTTGAGGAGGTCAAGGTCTGTCAAGTATTCTGCTTTGTTTAATTACTGCTTTCTTGAGCAGTCACTGCTTTTTCTCTAGCTTTGGTAAATACGCCCTTTGATGAATCGTCTTTGCTGGTTAACTGCAGACCTTCTTAGACCCACTGTGTATAATTTTAGCCTAAACCATCAATGCATGTCAGACCATGCCACGGAACTGGACTCTCTGTTCTTTCATTTTGGCTGACCCACGCAGCAGAAGCCCACAGGCTGCCAGGACGGCTGATGCCACGGCTTGCCCTTCCAATGTGCACATATATGCCACTGCAGCACTACCGAACTGGGGCTGTCACATGGGCCTCTTGCCTGTCACACTGTTGCTGTGCTTGCTGTGGGGGAATTGCCTGTTCGTGTATCTGGAGAACCGTGTATTTATTTGTTGTTGTAACCTGGATCCCCTAACATATAACACCATAGGATTACATAGATCACATTAAGAGGTCAGTGGTACCCCAATTAGTTTTTTGCGCTGATCACAGAATCACAGAATGTTAGGGATTGCAAGAGACCTCAAAAGATCATCTAGTCCAATCCCCCTGCTGGAGCAGGAGCGCTTAGATGAGATTATGCAGGAAGGTGTCCAGGTGGGTTTTTAATGTCTCCAGAGAAGAAGATTTCACAACCTCCCTGAGCAGCCTGTTCCAGTGTTCTGTCACCCTCACTGAGAAGAAGTTTCTTCTCATATTTAAGTGGACCCTCCTATGTTCCAGTTTGTACCTATTGCCCCTTGTCTTATCATTGGTTGTCACTGAGAAGAGCCTGGCTCCATCCTCATGACGCTCACCCTTCATATATTTATAAACATTAAGAGGTCACCCCTCAGTCTCCTCCAAGCTAAAGAGATCCAGTTCCCTCAGCCTTTCCTCATAAGGAAGATGCTCTACTCCCTTAATCATCTTTGTGGCTCTGCACTGGACTCTCTCCAGCAGTTCCCTGTCCTTCTTGAACTGAGGGGCCCAGATGTGACTCTACAATGAATATGTGAGTAGTGTAGATCCCCAGGGATTTGAGAAAAGATGAATTGTGTTTAACTGCAGCAGGCTGACATTAGATGGGACAGTAAGATTTTTGTCTTATTACAAAACATATTGCGTGTAGTTTCTCTCATGAGATAGATCTTATTAGGCAGTCTCTGTGGGGAGAAGTCACAAGACGTTCTTACTTTCATGTTAGCAGGTTGTTTTAAATTGTGCCTGATGGGAACAGATTGATACTTTGATTAACTACATTGCTTTACAATTTGTGGTGACTTGTTCTCTGTTAGGCTTTTAAGCAGATAGATTTATCAGTGTAAAACATATCTTGTCCCACCCACACACAGAAGACATAGTGTCTTTGCAGATACAGGGTAGAAAAGATAGACTGAAGAAAGCTCACTAAATGTGAAATGTTTGCTTGAGGTAGATAGACAGAACAATTGGTGGACTGCAGCATTGAAACATAAAGGAACAAATGAAGGAGGATAATTGTTCATGTAGTTTAAACTGTTCCTCCAGTAATCTGCTGTGGCTTTCTTGCTAGTAGAGCTTCTGAGTGTGAGTAGTACTTAACCAAAATGAGGATCCTCTGATGCAGTGGCTTTTAACCACTGACATTTTCTCAGTCACCTACCACAGATCTGCTGCTCTCCAGTGAGCTATTTGTAATCCTTCGGCATTCTGGTGGCGAATGCACAGGATCATTAAGGGTGGGGATGTGACTGTCCTGCATAGGCTTTGCTTTCGTAGCTAAACTTACCCCAAGCGGTGTGAATCGTTTCCTTTGAAAGGATTGATGTCTTCATTTGAAATACTCTTGTTAATAAAATTTAAATCCTCTCCCTGATCATAGTCTCTAAATAAGAGCTGAAAATCTATGCAGAAGACTTTCTTTTCAGCCAAAATAAACAGACCCTGAACAAGGGTCCTTATAAACTGGAACTAAGCTGATGCATTCTAAAATTTACCACTAATTTTTCTCCTACCCTTCCGCATCCACTTGTCAGAGACTGCAGAGATGTGATTACATAGGTATGCATAAGACCATATAATTTCCTCCTTCTTCTTTGAAGTTGTCTAATTTCAAGCCCTTTTATGTCACTCTGATCCATAAAAATGTTTTGATATATGCTGTTTCTTTCACTGCCATCAAGGCTTCTTATCTGTTATCTCCATTGTCTCCTGTGTACCTGGACTGACAGGGTAGAAAGCTTTGGCTGGTGGAGCAAAAGCATCTGATAACAGAGGTACATTTGTGTGCAAGAAATGTTGGAGAACACAGCATCTTAGCCTTTCAACAGGAGACAACTTCAATAATAAAACTGCAGAGCCTTGCAGCATCTTCTGTGTCTACCATACCATATTAGCCAGTGTATCTTATGTGTGTATGTTGTGCATTGCCTGGGAAGCCCAGGTCCTGCAAACTTCTGTGCTATAATACTTTTTTTTTAATTCAAAAGTGAAGCATTTGAAAAGAGACACTCTAGTGGGAGTGGACTTCACAGGGGATTCTCTGCTAGGCTGCTCTTCCAGTGTACTTTGCAGTAAAATAAGTACTTCTGTTGACTGGGGAGTCCAGCCCTGTAATCAGCTGTGGGAAAAGGGTTGATGCTTTACAGACTTCTGAAGGAAAACTGAAAACATATATCCTTCACGAGTCCAGTGACTGGCTCTGTCTCATCATTAATCTAAAGCTACTCAATGCAGTTGTGGACTGCTGCTTTAAAACAAAACAAAACCCAACTGGCAATAGATTGAATTGTACTAAAGTTTTCTGTTTTCTTCCTCCCATCCTCATTCACTTACCATGGACTGCACAGATAGGGTAATAGACCTGTGGGTGTGACTGTATAACTTTGCTGCTATATAGGGAGAAGGCAGGTGCTTGTTAGTATGTTTGTATATGCAACAGTTGACCAGATTTGTAGGAAAAACAAACAAACAAAACAACAACTAGCCATGCCCATAAAAGTTTATGTAGGTGCAAATTAGTAGCCTGACTTCAGAAGCTTTTGTTTGGTTACACAAAGAGTATAGGAAGATCTTAGGGGAGATAGTGTCTTGTCATTTTGAACCTCAGTTCCTCATGTGTGTGATGTATATGTGGCTGCTTCTTGTTCCATATGGGGACTGTTGAGTGTATAAACCCATGGCAGTAGGCACAGGTACCTCGTGTAGCTGAGAAGGGATTAGAGACGAAAGTGTTGTCAGTATAGGCATGTGAAATAGCTGTGGAAAGCATATGTAAGTGGACTTGGCCTTATAATAGGGTTAAATGACTGATAGGTAAGATATGGTTGGATTGCAGAAAGATTTACCTGCTAAGAAGGTTTTGTTGTTGTGTGGCAGGGTCAAAGTATTAAACTGAGCGGTGGTTTTTGGAAGGGGAATTTTGAATGGACTGCAGAAGGGAGCGTAATTACACCTGTCAGGACTATGAAATGGTAGTGTAAAACCTTGATTGGGTTTTAACAGAACGGAAAGGCTAAATTATTGTAAAATTTTAACCATGAGCTGGTTAAAATAAACCATTACTTCCATTCTTAGTGCCCCTAAAGTTCACTTCTAATCTTTCCTCCCTGAATCAGTGTTCTATAAATTAATTTCTCAGCTTTGCGCTCAGTGTGGTCAGGTTATTAGTCCTGTTTAATTTGCATTAGTTTTACTTCACAGGGAATAAATGTGTTGTTGCAGTTACTGTGGCACATCTGGCCTTGCAAATTAATCAAGTAAACCTACTAATCTAGTACCAAAATCTGCTTACTATGGTTATAATGAATATATTCTTTCTGCTACTGCTATAACTAGAGCATACTAACTTTAGATTGATATGTATCTTGAAAGATAATATCTCTTCCAATTCAATTACTTTCCTTTTTTTAAACAGGTATGCTGTTTTTAGGATCTACTCTGTGACCACTTAAGTTGTCAAAAGCTTTCTTTGCTTTTTGAAACACTATTACAGAGTTTAATGTCTTTGAAGCCTACACAATCAATTAGTGGTTTGTATTATTAAGAAAATCCCAGTATCCCAAGATGCTTTCCAAAATGGAAACATTTGCTTCCTTAACAGATTGATTTGATCTTAGAAATATGATTGCATATTGCAGTCTGTTTGTTGCTGTCTTGTTACTTTTAAATTAGAGATGATTAAAAAGCCATAGTATTTGCTGTTCTGAGGATAATGTCTGTGTTCTCTCACTGCTCTTAGATTTCTGATCCGATAGCTGGGCTAGATACAAGTAAACCTAGCCCTTGTCAACTTAATGTTTGCTGCAGGCAAGTTGTTTTCAGCTAATAATTTCTATTTGGTATTTTTATTATTTGTGTGATGCTTTGTACAGTCTGCCTATGATGATTTTGTGCAGTAGGAGTGAACATTCAGAATGCACAGAATCAAACAGATTGAGTTTTACCAAGATGTTATTGTTTGTCACCAAGGAACAACAGATGTTTTTAATGATTCTTTGTTAACTAAAAATGTAAATGGCTTTAATTTTGTGATTGTATGTACGTGCTGGTAGGTGCAATTTTTACTTAGAATACATAAATGCTGGAGATTAATTTGATATTTTACAGTGTTTGTCAATCATGTACTCCTAAAGATGTTTTTCAAGCACTGGGCTAGTGTTTGTGCATGTAATAACAGAGTAAATGGACCAGGCAGCTCAGGGGAACCCTTCTAAAAGTTCCCTATGGCTGGTAGACATTTCTAGAGTTAGCAATATTGAAAGCCCTTGCTGTTCTGATATAGTGTCATCTAATTTTGAAGCTTTTTGAAGCTTTTGAAGCTAATTTTGAAGAAGATCTGATTGGAATCAAAATGCTGCCAGTTGTGAATGTTCCATGTATCTGAGAAGCCTCAAGTGTTTTAACTGGAGTGTGACCAAATTAGGATTTAAATAGCAGGAAGCTCTTAAATATCATAGAATCCTAAAATCATTTAGGTTGGAAAAGACCTTTAAGATCATAGAATCCAACCGTAAAGCCAGCACTACCAAGTCCACCACTAAAGCATGTCCCTAAGTGCCACCTTGGATATGTAAGACCTTGGGGGACTTCCTGCAGGAGAAGAGGGAACACACCTGCTTGTCTTGGAGGCCTCTTTCACAGGGGCCATATCCATTCTTTATATACAGTAGCTAGATGTTGGAAATGCTTGTGTAGGAAAAGATGTCCACGCTGCAGGTGCAGACTGTAGCAGTCGTCTGCTTCGACAGTAAGCTGTTGGCAGAGGCGGGGCTTGAGTGTTCAAGAGCATAGTGCTAGTTATAAATTCTTACATAAATGTCAATAAGAAAGTAGCAGTTTTATGGAAAGTCAGCTTTCCTATTGCACACACAAACCTAACAGTGACTCTGTCACTGGATCTCTGGGCATCTGGCTGTATTTTGAATGTGTGGTGACATGTACCATTTTGGTTCACTTTAGGTCTTCTCATAGCTGCAGAGAAGTATGGCAGTATTTCAGGAGTCTGTAATGACCACAGCACCAGTACAGAACCTCTACCGCCCAAAAAAGTATTTAGAGAGCTACAAGATAGAAGTAGTTATTTAAAGGAGGATCTGATGGGGAGGGAATGAGTACTGTCTTGGAGTTTGTGGAGTAGAGTCTGAGGCTGGGACAGGAAAGATGCATGAGGAAAAAAGAAAATTGCAGCGGCTAGGGATGACAGAGAATTATAACAGATTAGAGAAGACAGGGTAACAGGTTAGATAGTCTGGGATTGCCTGTGTGTGGTATGTCCTAGAGCTTTGCATGCATCTCAAGAGTCCTACCTTTTTTTTTTTTTTTTTTAATCAGCATTTTTGAAGAAAGCTATCATCTCCCTTATTGTTGTTTACTAGCTTAAATAGTGGAGGCTGATCTGAAGTTTCTGATTTTCCTCATGGTATCATACTGCTATACTACTGACAGAATTCATCATGTGATATTGTGATGTGTAATGCCGATTTCTTTTATTTAAATTCTTAACATGCAAAGTCTACACTGAAATAACTCTAAATTGTAAAGTTGAGCAACTTTTAAATCCCAGAATTGAGCTTCCCTCTGCTTTGCTAATTAAGTTCTCTTGCTGCACCTTATGATACCATCTTTAATTACACAATCACATTAGTTTTTCTAAAGCTGCTTGCCTCATTTAATACACAGGACAGATTTGCTCAAAGAGTGAATCAGGGCGGTGCAGTGAAGGACACTTTTGCCTGGAGGAGTCTGATGAACTTCTATAGAAATAGTAAGAAATCTGTTTGAAGGAGAGGGCTGACAAAGTGGGAACTAGCAGGGAGTGGACAGCTGGTCTGAAAAATAGGTAGATGAAATATTCCTTTGGATTATTAAGTATGGTATTAGGCAAACTACTTAGAGCAGGCTTTTTCTATTCTCTAAGCATGCATCTCTTTTCTGGTTTTTTGGTAGAAATGTTGAGCACTTAGATCTTCAAGCGAAAGTCACCAGGCACTGTCCATTGAACATATACTAGTACCTACTTAAATCAGTAGCAATAAAGGTAGGGAGAAAAAGAAACATGAACAAAAACCCACAAACACAACACAAACAGATCCTAGGCCTCTGAAGTTGGGTTCCAAATCTGCTTGCTACTTTGATGTCTGAATTTTTCCTCTCTTTTTTTCTGTTTTTTTCTTTTTTTTTTTTTTCCCTGTGCAGGAACATCAGTCATGTAGAACTAGTTCTACTCATTTTTACAGACCTCTTTATGAAGTAGCAGGTACTGGTAGGAGTCTTCAAGTAAATGACCATATGAACCAAAATGCTGGGAAGGAGAGTGCTTGAAAGTGTAAAGTCAGTGTGAGCATGGAAGGGATAGGCAGGTGAGAAGTGCGAGTGGAGTTGTGGCCAAGTGGTAGAGATAATTTGGCAATATTTTATAAGGGATTACTTTATAAGGGCTCCCTTTATAAGGGATTCTGTTTCTAGCATTGACTGATTCTCGTGAGCTAATTCTCACTGGTGTTGCACAAATGTTCTCCAGTGCATCTGGTTCCATGTGGTTTATTATCTGGGAAGTAACTGGTATGGAGTACCAGCTTTGTTCTGGAAGTACTGTTGCCCAAACAGATAAACTGTCCAGGATTTATGCTGGTTTGTCCACACATGGAAATATTATCTGCAAAAAGGATGAACTAGATTGTGTTAATAGTTTTCCATGAGAGTGTTTAGAAAATGCATCTTATGTGCTGTGAGGAGCATGGGTTGGGATGGAGTGGGGAGACCCTGATCATGCAGTTGAATCTTATTGAATCTTAAGCATGTGAATATACACATATAGAGACAAAGGAATGCATAACGATCTTTTGCTTTTTGCTTGCTTCAGAAATCTTGAAGTTGTGCCTTGTGTATTTTGGACATCTTGAAAGTGGCAAAAGTCACTGCTACTTTTGAGACAGACTCTGTGCTTTGCTATGCTAACAGCTCCAAGACTACAAGCAGAGCACATGTGCAGGGAGCAGAGATGTCCACTGTAGAGAAAAGATTTTTATCTTTTATAGTATACACAGACAAATACATACTGTACTGGCAAATAATTGCTATATGGACTGTGGCAACTTATGATACAATAACTTCCTTATGTATTTCACTAAGCCAGTGGATGTCCAGGGGCCCTGAGATCCTAATGAAGACTGAAAAAAAGGAGAGCACTTCAAAATGCAATCTCGAATTAAAATAAAAATCTACCATGATTTACAAGAGATGTCAGAACTTGTAGTGCATTTTTTGTCTTCCTAAACTCTTTATATGTTGGTATTTTGGTGTTGTGGTGGTTGTTGTTTTGATTTTTGGGTTTTTTTGGTGGTTTGTGGGGGTTTTTTTTGTTTTATTTGGGGTTCTTTGTTGTTGTTTTGGGGGCTTTTTATGCGTTTGAGGATTTTTGTGTTTGATTTTTTTGGGTGGTTGTTTGGTTTGGTTTTTGTATGGCCCGAAACCGAATTAACATTACCTGTGCCCAGTATTTTTAAATTAAAAGCCTAGTTGGTTTGCAGAAAGGAGAGTAAAAATGTTAAAGCCCATGGAGACAAAAATAAAGAAGGGGGACTATCTGACTTAGATATTGGTGCTTCAGGAAATAATATGTTCTCTTAAGCCACTCAAGTATCTGGAAGATATGTCTGTTTCATTTTAACTTTCCCCTGCAGGTGTGCAACTACTTTGGTACTCAGATATTGAAGATATTGAATAATGAATGAAAATAATCTTTCAGTGTTTGGTCTTATTCTCATAGTCCTTCAATATGACATCTCAATTTATTTCACTTTGGATACATGAACGTTTTATCTTTCATATTGTTTGGTTTTGGTTACTTTGCTGTTGATACAGGTGCAACCTTCTACTGCATATGGTGTTCTACAGATGTTTTCAACTGTTTATTATATGCTTTCTGACTGAAAGCTGTAAGTATTTGTAATTATATCTATTAATGGGAATATGGTTTCAAAAATATAGAAGTAACCTGTGCTTTTTTTTTACCCGTATAGCCTACACAACGTTACTAAGCAATGCTGAAAAGAGACATGGTCAGATGGCAAAAAATACCGTAATGAAAAGCTACAAATATAGTGACATATGTATAAAATATTTACAGCATGAGCTTCTGTTATGCTTATTTATTTCAGCAGCACCTTAATTCAGTCAGTGATCTCAGAATTCAAGCAAAAAAAAATCCTATCCTTAAACTGAATTAAAAAAGGTTTTAGTATTCTCTTTAAGTATGTTCTTTTTTTGTTATACACTAATTTGATGTTCATAGGTATGTGTGTGGTTTATTTTGTTTGGTTTTATTTTTAAACAGATTTCTGTGGATACCAATGCTCACAACATGATACTTGAACATCTGTAGCCAACTACAGGATTTTCAAAAGAAATCCAGCATGGCCTAGTTTGCTCGACCTTTGGAAAATTTATAATGTCCTCTGGAACTGGTATCAGCAAAAATCGGCAGGTTCCGAGCCTGCAGGGTGTTGACCCAGAAACATGCATGATAGTGTTTAGAACACACTGGGCACAGGTAATGTTAATTAGTTTTATTGGTTTGAAGTAGGCTATGTTAATTGGAATTTGCTTCATTCTTTCTTTTGGGAAAATCCTGAATTGCTCAGGAAGGTCTTTCATGCAGAATGTAGTAAATGACATTGAAACTTTTTAAGAGACAGAGGTAATTGACCTTTTAAGGTGTGGTTGGGCTTTACTAATCACACTTTGAACTCCAGATTTGTATCTAAAAGGGAAGTGGTAGGACATGGTAATTTCTTGTGGAAGGCCTAGATCATGTTAATGGATTTCCTGATGATTCACTGTGACTTGGACCTTGTTGCAAACTTCTGTGCTTCCTTTCCTTGTGCTGAGAGGGGCTTGCCTAACTTTTGTAAAGTATGTTAGATGCATGGTGCAACGGTGTATGCAGTGTTACTATGAATAGATGTAGATCATGCACTTCAGCATATTCTAAAAATTGTTTTCATGTTATCAGGATTATAATTGCTTTTGGGTAAAGATGTTTTGCTTTGAGCACCATAATATAACATCTTATTTGCTGCAGTAATATGTAAAAATAAAGGTTTATGTAAAAATGGTTTCTGTGCTGCTGCTTTTGCTGCTTTTCTGCTATCCTGAGAAGCAGCGCTATTTCCAGTGTCAGAGGAGCCATCGTTCAAGAGACACCTTTCATCTCTTAACTATAGTGATGCTGTCATGTTAGGGAAGCTGCTGTTCCTTCGTGGTTTTGTGGCAATTACCCTCCACAAGAGCACCAGACAGGGGTTGATGACAGACAAGGAGGTGCACTGATTGTATGCAGAACAGAATTTCATCCAGGGGTATAAGTGCTGCAATGACAATTGTTACTAGATCCTAAATCGATATTGAATATTGCAAGAGTATCTGGGCATCAGTGGCTATTTGGTATCATATAAGATGTGGCAAGCAAAGATCAGCTCTGTGGGCTTCTGTCACTCTTACTACTACAAGTCATCTCATGGTATTGATACTCTTGAGCACAGTTACTCTAGCTGAAGAACAGGCCCTTTGATTTCAGTCCTCTGTGCCAAATAAACTTATTTCAAAGATCATTGAAACTCAGTTTCTGAAGGCCTAAGGGAACTTAGTTTATCTGTACTTCAGAGAACCCCAAGTCTTCAGCAATGGGACAAGTGGCAAACTTAGGTGCTTATAAAAGCAAACAAAAAAATTATGTTTTGGCCTCATATGTGCCAAATGTGAAACTTCTAAATTTAGAAAGCTTGACAGACTAAAACTACAAGCATAAAAAGAGCTTGGGCATTCTGTGTTAAGAATTTTGATTATTTTTTTTCCCCCTTATAAGACTAAGTGCATATTTAAAAAAAAAAAAAAGCATTCAAATAACTGATATGCCTTTGTTTGTCTTTAGGTTCTGAAAATCTTAGAGAAGCATGATCCTTTGAAAAACACTCAGGCAAAGTATGGAGCAATTTCACCCGATGAGGCCAGCACTGTTCAGAATTATGTGGAGCACATGCTTTTCTTATTAATTGAGGAGCGAGCAAAGGATGCCTCAATGGGGCCTATTCTGGAGTTTGTGGTCTCCGAAAACATAATGGAGAAGCTTTTTCTTTGGAGCCTACGGAGAGAGTTCACCGATGAGACAAAAATTGAACAACTGAAAATGTATGAAATGCTAGTAACTCAGTCTCATCAGCCTTTGCTGCACCACAAGCCCATCCTGAAGCCTTTGATGATGTTGCTGAGCTCCTGCTCTGGAACAGCCACTCCAACAGTGGAAACGGAGTTGGTCGTCCTCTTGAACCAGCTCTGCTCTATAATAGCCAAAGATCCCTCCATTTTAGAACTGTTTTTCCACACCAGTGAGGACCAAGGAGCTGCCAATTTCCTCATATTTTCCCTGCTGATTCCCTTTATCCATCGAGAAGGAACAGTAGGCCAACAGGCCCGTGATGCGCTACTTTTCATAATGTCTCTTTCTGCAGAAAACAACCTTGTTGCAAACCACATAGCAGAGAACACCTATTTTTGCCCAGTAAGTTTTTGTTGGTTTGCTTGATCTTCAATGCTAAACTGTCTCCCTTGTGTTCTTCTCAGGCTTTTCTGTCATTTTTGATAAAGATGTGTTGTAACACATTTGTTTCTGTGAACAGCTATTTCACAAATTGTACTGCTGTTTAAGCCAGCTCTACTGCCAAATGCAGCCTTGCTCCTTGTTTCCATAGCAGTGTCTTGTGCTTTTGGGCCAGCAGGAGTGTTTTTGCAATCACAGTAGATTAAACTGGGAAACTGATAGAAGTTATAGGAGAACGTGGTGGGAGGGAAACCAGTTCTGCCTCACTGTGAGGCCTCTGGGAGATTCTGGGGGTGACTCTGGGAGTGAGAAATAGGAACAAGGTGTTTGGAGGCTGCTGTTTCTGGTGGCAGTGCTAGCTTAGGCAGCCTGTGCTTGCCACACTGTAGCAACAGTTCAGCAGTTCAAAAAATAAGTGTGAAAACAGTGTAAGCATTACAGGAATGTAATGTTTTTGCATTATATAAGGGAGACTTGCTCTTTGTCACAGAAGCGGCTGTTTCTATGGCCATTTCAGGCAAACCACCATCTTGCCGTGTTGCAGCCTGTTACAAAACTTGGTAGTAGTGTTGTGCTGTTAGATCAGGCAAATCAATTGTAGTACATGGATAGAAAACCTTTGCTGTTAAACAAGTAAGCAATCTAATTTAACAAACAAAGCTGCCTTACTGCAGTTTTAAAGCTAAAGCAGAATGGCCATGACAACACCTGCTTCTTCATGCCTTAGCAGAAAAATCAGTTTGAGATCGTCAATGGATGGGTTCAAAACCAAATATAATTCTGTAGAAAAGTTGCTCTTGTGTGCCGGCTCTTGGACTGATTCTGTTACCTTCTGCATAGCTTGCATTTGAGTTTAATAAATGCCAGAAAAATGAAGTGCAGGGAAGCCTTACATAGCTGCTAAAACAGAGAGCTTTAGAGCAGAGAGCACTAGAATCACCCTGCCTTAAGCATTAGTGCATGACAGGTACTCCAGGTGTAGGTTGCCATTTATTCTGAAATTGCTACGTCCTTTGAGCAGGAGGGCAGAGCCAGGTTTACAGGCTGGAGTTCCAAACCAAAATCTCTAAATGATTTGTTTGTAAGCTGTAAATATTGCATCGAATTTTTTGTGCTGAGAGACTATATTTGACCTTGTTTAATAGACACTGCTAAATAATATGAACTTTATTCTCAAGCTGTCCCTGAGACATACCATTATTGGATCCATGCTATAACTTACGTAATTACATCTTCCAATTAATTAAAGGAAAAAAGGCAGCCTTTTTACAGTGACAATAAAAGCCAGCTATATTAACCTTCAAACAGCAGGGAGCCATGATTGACAATCCTTCTAATTAGGAAGGCTTCTTGACAAAATGTGCTAAAATCAGACTTTTCTGAACAGTAATGAGACTGACCTACGTCTATAATAACACTAATGCAATGTCATAGCTCAGTAGCCCAAAGTATTTTTTTTAATTTCAGTGTGATGTGCTGAAGGAACAGGTTTTGTTCTGGTGGAAGACTGTAGATGTCAGTGACGTTGCTGTGTATCGCTCAAATTAGTGCAGATGTTGCCTCAGCTGCTCTTGAAAACATCTGGTGCTGTCCTGAGCTGACAGGAGCAGCATTTGGGGGCACTGTGGTGGGGTCCTCTCTGGTTCTGGGGCTGATTTGTTTGTTAGTATTTGGGTTTTCTTTACCGTGCCTTACTGCATAGTATAGACATGCCCTGGGATGGGGCCTGGCTGTAAATCTCAGCTGCCTTATATGCCTAAATCAGTGTTAGATCTGTGCCAGAGTGAATCTGGAGGCTTTTCTGAGTCTAGTTTTTGAGCTAAATTTAGGTACCAGCTTTTTAAAACAAGGTTGTCCATGGTATTCAAACCATACATGAGTTAAACTATAAAGAAGGAAACAGGCTGCAGTAGGATACATACCTAACAAATATTTTTAACACAGAATATTTAGACAAATTATTTGGGAAAGTTTTCTGATTTTGCAGAGAATTTTCTGCCATGTCTTTTTATGATGTCTTGACCTGAAAGTTTTCTGAATCTGATTGAAGATATTGTCTGTTCTGCGTTATAGTAAGAAAACAATGTTTTTAAGTAATTTTGAGCAGGATAACATCTCGAAGTCTCTCCGTAAAACTTTCTAAATACTTCACAGCTTAGGAAAGCAAGTATTAAAGCAAGAGGCAGAATAGCTCTGTAATGTCCTTGAAAAGGTGAATGAAGAGGGAGGAAGGGGAATTATTAAAGGGAAGGAATTGGCCAGATAGCAACCGATTATATATTAACAACATATTTTAATTGTATAAGGTATCTAGGATTACAAATCACATAGCCAGTGTCTTCTATGAGTCAAGAGGAAGTAAATAAATCAAGGAGACTGGTTTGCAGAGAGACTCAGGATTCTATGGTGAGAAAGAAACCGGAGATACTTGCAAAAGTAGATGGGCATGTAGGGTTGACTTGACAAAAGTTTGGAGGAGTTTAAAAGGACATTGCCCTGGGTAAAATAAAAAGTAAGACCAATTTTGCCCTTCCAGGATGTGAATTCATTAATTTTTTTCCCTTTCATTTATTTTTCATTGGTGTTTATAATTTTATTGATTAAAACTCCACTATGTAGTCTATATATGTACGTTATTTTATGTGCCTGCTTATAGAATGTGAAGAGCTCTATTAGTAATTTCAAATGATAATCTTGTTTATACCATATACTTCTATGAAAATTTTCACATTTTTTTACCTAAAGAGATGAAATTGCTTCCAGAGGCTACTCTGTCTCAGTGTTTTAGAAACATAATTTCACATAGAGCCATTTGTGTTGTACATCATAATAAAATAAGAGCTTTTTAGACTTTACAGATTTTAGCAGCTAAATCTGTCACTTCTTACTTCAGTAAGTCAGACAAACTAAAGAATTTTCCGCTTCAAGACATTTCTAAGAGGAGCAGTGAGCTCACATTTAGCCAGAGAGTAGTATGTTTTGCTCAGGGTCGGTTTTTTGTGCTTAAGGACTAAACTTCCATATGGAGGAGAAATGTGGATATTACACAGCTCTGAAAATCAGATTCCTTACTCATCAGGGTAAGTACACATTTATGAATAGCAAGTAAATTTTAAGCAGACAATGGAAAATCAAGTGTACATTAATTTACAGGTTGTAACACCACAGAAACTCAAATTCTTTCTTCAGAATTTTTTCCTTCCTAGAATAATTTGAAACCTGGGTTTGTGAGTGTGTGTTTATGTATGTGTGTTACTCATATGTAGTTCTGTAGGCCTAGTAGGATCTTCTTAACATTTTGCTTGAAGCTCTTCTAGTGTGTGAGAGAGAAAAAAGCAAAAAATATTCTGGTTATAGAAGAATGTGATTGTACAAATAAAGGTTTGCTCCATGGCTTTAGCTTCTTAATTTTTTTAACATACCTCCAGCATCTTTCTTTATATATCTGTATGTGTAGAAAAATGTAGCACAGTGTGCTAAAGCAGTGAATTTTCCACAGTATTTCCCCACTTTAATATTTGTGTTAATTATGTATGCCAGAAAAAAATCCATCTTCATAATTATGTGATTTAGGAATGGAAGGCATTCAGAAAGACAGTCTTTGTCTGACTGGATGAGTTAGCAATTATAATTGGTTATGCCTGCGTATGATCAAAACCTGAATCCCCTTCAGTGCACCCCTGATCTTTGACCTGAACATTGTCAACTGTTTGTTTTCTAATAGATAAACCAGTTGTGTTTCATCTGAGCTTTGACTGTCTAGCTCTCTAGATGCTAAGTAGCCCTTTGTAGAAGGAGGAACAATTCGTTAAATGAAAACGAAAAAAATTTCCATCAGGCTGAGTCTTTAATGATCCTCTTAAAATGACGATCATCTTAAAAATTATCCTGAAGTTGTATAGAATCTTGTCAGAAGGATAAGAATTATAAACAATATTTAGAAGTTTCCAGCTTCAATAATAATTAAAAACTTGGTCTGAAACTACTGGTATTCCAAATATGTTCAGTAAAATTTAAAAAACCTTTTTGGAAATACATTTTTAAAATTGTAACTAAAAATAAAATCTTGTGCTTCAGTGATGTATTCTATATAAATCATCCGTAAGCCTTAATATTGCTGGAAACAGTGCCTCTAAGGTAAGTTATTTCAGGCTATTTTATTTCTTCCCTTCCTCCTTCCAAATAAATAAGAAAGGAAAATGAGAAATTACAAACAGAATATTTTTTTAAGTGGATTCAGCTGAGTTCAAGTGCCTAGTAATGAAAATCAACATTTGTCTGTGGTCTGCATGTGGCTGAACTTTTTTTTTTTTTTTTGAAAGGGGCACTTCCCCCTCCATTTCTAATGTTTCATATTTCTGAGTGAAATCAGTTCATATATGCACGTGTAAGCAGTAACATCCAAATTCCCATTGAAAGACAAGCTGTAGGTATATGATAGTGCTGGCTGCTTCTGGAAGGGACTGAAGGAAAGTGTAAATGATTTTACAAGAATTTCAAAAGAAAATAGAACTTCAGATTTTAAAAAATAAAAAAAAAAGGGAACTTGCTTTTTCCCATCACTTGCTCCTAAATACCAGCCCTTGAATGAAGGATATTATATGGAAGGCTCTTTAAAGTATTCATGTCTCTCTGCCACAAGACTCAAAAGGAAATTAAATTAATCTCAACACTCTCTTCTCTCTTTTGTTACTAAACTAGTAAGAGAAACAATTTGTGGTGTTGCCATTCAGGCAGATGGACAGTTGGAAAGTCAACATTTCTTTTCTGTTTTTTCAATACAGGTGCTAGCAACAGGACTCAGTGGCCTCTATTCATCTTTGCCTACAAAGCTGGAAGAACGAGGAGAGGAGTGGCACTGCCTGCTGAAAGATGACTGGCTCTTGTCACCAGCCCTTGTACAATTCATGAATTCCCTTGAATTTTGCAATGCTGTGATACAGGTAATGGAGCAGAGTTGGCCTGTCCTTTTGAAGTAGTAGGTTTTTATATATTCTGCAGAAGTTTGTAAAGTACAGAGTTTATTTACTTCTAACGGCATGGACTTTCAAAGTTACACTAAAAGAAGTTGCTCATAAAATGAATGCTTTGTGCTGTTTGTCCTTGTTATAAGGGTGAATTAACATGTTTTTGGTTTTCAGGGGACAAATGTTTCAAATGAAAGCAGTAGAATTGTGTGGCACCTTGATATTTCATATGTAATTGGAAGGATTTTCTAGTTGGTTTGTTTGTTTGTTTAAAGTTGATTGCATTTTAACACCACTGTTGATACTAAAAGAAAATTGAATGCCTTTACACATGGAAAATGTAGCCTTTATATATTTAAGCACTGAAAAACATTTCTGTCTCTGTCTGATCTCTCGTAAGAGTGTACAAAATAAAATAGTCTAGTTTACCTGTTCGTGCATACTGCATTAAAAAAAAAGCTTTTCAAGCAGAATTTAGGTATCTTCCAGGAAATATGAATTAATTTTAGACTGACTTGTTTTGAATCAACTCTCTCTTCTTACTGATTATTTCTTGATTAGATTTTCCTGGCTTTGATTCTTTGGTATTTTTTTCTCTGATCTAGACATAAAATGAGATTATTGTCTTTTTGTATTCTTAATATGTTCATAGGGATAGAAAACCCTATAGAACCTTTGTCCAGTATTTTATTAAACATGATGTAAATTCTACAGAAACTATGGATTTTAATGTTATTTCAAGAAATGTGCTGAATAGGATTGAAAATTTAGTCACACTGCTAACTAAAAGATATATTTTAGTGAGATGTGTGTGAAATACAGTACGGCAACTGATTGACTATTAAAGCATTGAACAAGCAAAAATAGTAGTAACCATCATTCTTTAAGTGCAGTGTACAAGATTTTTAACATGCATGTTTAAAAATGAATATGAGAAAATATTCATTTTAGTGTCTAACCAGAATTTTTCTACAGATGTATGTTTGCAGAAGGGGTCATATTTGGCACCTTTTTTTAAAAAAAAAAAAAAATATAAAGATTATTGCAGACAAGTTAAAGAAGAACATATTATTTCAAAACCATCTTTCAAATAAATACAGTTGTGAAGGATCTTCAGCTGACATGCAGAAAGAGCAGGTTCTGATGACTGCTTGATTGTGTCTTTATGGTCTGTCTTCAGCTGAACTGAAAGCTCAGTTACTGTAGGAATTTTTTCTCTGTGCATGGGTTGGTTTTTGTGGTGTGGCTGCTTCTTTGTTGACCCAAAAACTTTGGTCATAGATTAAAAAGGGACAGTGTAACCAAGACGTCTTGCCATTTACTATTTTTGACTTGGATCACAGCACAGTAGGGGAAAACCTTTTTTTCTTCCCCTTTCTAAAATAAAGGGTTACAAATTAAAGGAAGTCTGGGAAGAATTGTGAGTGGGAGAATGTATTTGTGACCACATGTAGGCTGTGACATTCCAGTCTCAATGTGAACTTCAAGCAGAATATATTATTCTGAAATGCTTCTGAATGGATGATTTTTTTTTGCTTTTATCAAATTTCTTTTAAATGCATGAATTGATAATGTTTTCTTTGTGAAAAAAAAAAAAAAATGAATGCTTCATTATAAAAATAGATTTTTGGCTTCTAACCAGAGTTCATTTTTTAAAGCTCCCAAACTATTGAATGAGTAATGTAGGTTTTGTTTTCACTTCTGTTTGTTTTACAGTGGCTGGGAGAAGGGCCTGTGAAGTATGTTCTTACTCTTTAGCTAGAGAGCGCTTTGGTTTGCCTACTCTTGAACATAGGAGATGTTCTGTTTTTACTTCTTGTAAGAGGACAAGTTAACAATGGCAAATCCACCTTCAAGTGACCCTGACGAGGTTGCAGGAGCTAAATTTAGCATCTCAAATCTTCCTTTGATCGAGGGTATACACGCTCTTCTGTCCATCGATTCATCTTTGTCAGCATGCAGGGAGATTGAAAAGGCCTGTTCTCTAAATTTGGCCAGTTTGCTGTCAGTAAATGTAGCTTGTGTGTTTCTTTGAAGAAGAAAAAAATCTTTAAGAACCTGAATCGTAGCAAATGCTGGCAAGAAGGAGAAATGAACATGCTGCGTTAAATGGGAAAGGGTTTTGGTAGTGAGTAGTAGTAGTCTGTGGCCTGTCTTGTTTTAAATCTCACTGGAACTGTTCTGTGTCTTTCTCTCTCCCACCCTCTTAGGTGGCCCATCCCTTGATACGTCACCAGCTTGTGAATTACATTTACAATGGATTTTTGGTGCCAGTAATGGCTCCTGCACTCCATAAGGTCAGTGGTGTATGCATGAATTACAAAATAATAAGGGGCGAAAGCATTATGGATGATCTCTGTGGAAGGCCACTATTAAATGTGCTGTCAGTAGTGACTTCCATATGATTCAATAAGTTTCTAGGCAAACTTTCCATCTTTTCATTCCATACTTTCTATTTAGACTGTACAGACTATTAAACAAGATAAAGGTATTTCTGAAAACATTTTAAATTCTTAAGTGAAATGAAGAACCAAGATATTTTTGTTGCATTAGGGTGACTTAACATCAAAAAAGCAGTGACCTTTTAGGCAACATTTCATTATGGCAAACGTGTTTCCATGAGGACTTTTTTTTAATCCAAATATTTTCCTAAAGGAAAATGCTTACAAATCAAAAAATATTGCACTGATTTTAGCAAAGTTGGTTGTTTTGTACTTCCTTATCACAGTTGTAGAGCTATTTTCATAAAATGGAGAAGAAATGGAGTTTGGTATCAGTTTTCCAATGTATTAGGGTGTTATTTATGTTGCTTTAAAGAAAAAAAAATATCCATTTTTCTTTGAATTTTAGGGGTTGTCTTTTGCAAAATATGCCACTGGTATTGGTGAATTTCTTTACTCTGCTTTCTAGTCTAGGACTTGAGTTGGCAGTGCGCACAAGTCTTCATGGTAAGCAGTCACTTACTAATAAAGTAATAAGCAGTATAGGATCTTCCTCAATGATTTGACAGACCTCAAACATTTGGGAACTTGGCAAGAAAATTTGGCTGCGATCCAGATCAAAGCTGTAGTTTGTCATTAAGATCACCTTCTTACCTGCAAATTGTTTTTTCTGTTTCTGTATCTTGACTTAATCCCTTACCAAGCCTGGGAATTAGAAGTGAAAAGCTTTAGGTCAAGGTTATGGATAACAAGGGAGATATCAGAACGTAGCTGTGGCATTCTGGTTTTATTGTGGGTACTGTTTTTACCTCCAAAGTACTTAAGATGAATTTAGGTTGTTTTGAATACTCCCGTGCTGCCGAGTGTCATTCTTGGTTGGTTAAATCTGCCACCCCCTGTTGGGTGGATTATTTCCCTGTTGATGTTACTCAAATTATTCAAAGCGTGCTGTTCTGATTACTTTTTTTTCATGTGATGGAAATTTTGTTGGACCTCATTTATGTAGTCTAAAATTGGGTGAAATCATATTTCTCTTGGAAATGGAGATGTTCAGTACTAACACACGTGAGTTTCAAGCCTAGAACTTCAACATTCTGTTTGGTGCCATGTGCTCCCAGTAATAAACTTTTCCTTGATTAAGCATTAAGTTTGACTTTTTGATCTTTAAAAATGTACTTACGTATGGAAACTTCAAACACATTTAATGGAGAAGATGGATTGCACCACCTAGTGGATCTAATACAAGGCTCTCACGTATGTGAGACCAAACCTCCAGAGCAAAAGGAAACAATAGAGGCACATTTGACATCTTCAGTCTTTCTGTGCTGTGCCCCACATTAATTTAACAGAAAACAAATATTTTGCATCTTCGCTTTTGGGACAGATGACTGTGCACTGAAACGAATAATTAGGCTGTAACAGCTTTTTCATACATTGAAGTACTTTCTAGTTGCCACTGAAAACATTAATGGTAAGTTAAGAAGTAGGTTTTCAAAACTGTAGTGTCCATTTGGGGGCTTACCTTTAGGTTAAGAAAAGCTTGTGAAAGACCAAAGTGAGAGAGAGGCCCAGTGTACCATGATGGGTTTTAAAACATAAGTTCTTTCATTGAACACTGTACCAAATGGATCTTGATTTTTCTTTTAAACTCAATGAAGTTGGTTTGGTATCCCAAATTCTATTTGTAGCTGAAATTTTTGGTTTCTGTCCAGTCATTCAGTTTGAATTGTTCTGACTCGTTCTGGCTTATGAGTTCAAATACAATGAATAATGGAGCATGGCATAAATACCTGATTAAGAAGACAGATATGTGGAAGGTTAAAGGGAGGGGGAGATAAGAAGATAAAATTATTGGTCCATCTTCCTAAGGTGTTCCATAAATCTTATTTATTGAATTTAACTGGTATGGAACAGCTGCTTGTGATAACTCTTGGTGATAGACATGGAAGGAGTCCAGGCCTCATGTGGCATTCAAGCCTTAACATCTGATATCCAATCTGATACCCGTAGTTCTACCTTAATGCAAAAATCAGAAGGGAGATAAGCTTCTGGCTCTGATATTGAATGACTGTTGGGTAGGCATACTACTTCAGACCTGTTATCTCTGTACTATATTCTAGTTTTTCTTCAAGAAGTAATGTTTTGAAGAAAAAATAGTTTTCCAGTCAGTCTCCAGTGTGTACTTGTACCTGGGGTTATTCTTCCCCAGGCTGGCACAGGGCTTTGCATTTGTATTCTTGAATTTCATGAGATTCCCATTTGCCTCTTTCTTCAGACTGCCATGATCCCTCTGAATGGCAGCACAGCATCCAGTCTATCAACTACTCCTCTCAGTTTTATAGCATTTACAAATTTGTATGAGAGTGCCCTCCATCTCATCACCTAGGTCATTAAACAATGTTGGCCTCAGCGCAGACCACATATCACTGGCCTCTAACTGGACTTTACATTGCTGATGACAGTCTTTTGAGTCCAGTCATTCAAGCAGTTTTTGATTCACATCACTGTCCACTTATCCAGTGCATTCTTCATAATTTTGTTTATGAGGACGTTGTTCAAGAGACAGTTTTGAAAGCCTTGCAAAATGCAGAATATTGGCTGCTCTCCATTCAGCCATTGAGCCAGCCATCTTATTGTAGAAGGCTATTGGCTTGGTCAGGCATGATTTCCCCTCCATAAATCTACTCCGGGTCACTACCTTTTCCTTAATATATTTGGAAATGGCCTCTAGGAGGTTTTACTCCATTCCCTTCCCAATCTGTAGTTCCCCAAATCGTCCTTCTTGAGAACTGGAGTGACATTTGCTTATTTCAGGTCCTCAGGAGCCTCCTCTGGTAGCCACAACCTTTCAGAAACCAAGAATGACCTCAACAATGGGGGATGCAGGCCCATAGACTCATGTATGTCCAGTTTGTTTAAATATTCTGTAACCCGATCTCCCTCCTCTAAGGGTAAGTCTTCCTTGCTCCAGGCTTCTAATTTTGTCATAGGAACCTGGGATTACTGAAGGCAAATCTTGCCAGTAAAGACTAAGGTGAGGAAGGCATTGAGTGCTGTGTCTTTTTCCACATATTTTGTCACCAAGTCCCCTTCCCCCTTCAGCAGTGGGCACGCATTTTTCATAGTCTTCTTTTTGCAGTCGAAGCCCTCTTGACTCCACCTTTTCTTAACTCCAGCTTTTCTAATCCTTTCCCTGCACACTTATTCAGTTTTTCCATGTTCCTCCTGGGTCACCTGTTCCTGCTTCCATCTCTTCCTTTTTATATTTCAGTTTTATTAGGAGCTCCTGGTTCATCCTTGCAGGCCTTCTGTCTCCTTTCTTCTCAATGTAAAACATCAGACTATCAAACAAAACTTTTGGTAAAAGTAGCATCAGAGTTTCAGAAAGTAGAATTTCAGTAAAAGTAGTTCAGAATTTCTGTATGTGATCCAGAGCTTTGAGATAATGTACATGTGTGATCTTGAAATGTCTGTAACTGTGTAGTAAGCGCTGCCTTTTTTTTTTTTTTTTTAACTTTTTGCAGATTGTCTCCATATACATACTTACTAGATGCACAGTTCTTTGAATGAAAAAGTGCTAGAATGTTGAGGAGAGAGGTGTCAGGTGGTGGGGAGACCAACGTATTTTCCTTGGTGTGATTGTTACGGTTTTATCTGGGGAAGGTAGTATGGAGTTAAAAAAGAATTTGCTAGTTCAGGTTTTTTCCAGTTATTTTCCTAAATATAGTATGTTCTTGTAGCCTGATTTACACATGGGCTGTCCTGGTCAGTTGTCGCTTAGTGTGGGTTATCCCACCTGCACCTATAATGAGTGACTGACAAGTATGTTTGTGTTGCTTTTTACCAGAGAGTTACCTCCCTTACTTCTGGCTTCTGAGTTTCTTGAGACGTTGAAAAAAGTGATTCAATGACATTATTCAGGAGGGTTTGTGCAAGGACACAAATTCGTTATTTCCTTATCAATTAAAAATAGAAGGAATAAAATAATTTGTCCATAAAGTCACAGAGCTGAAGAAAAGGTTCATTAGGTTGTTTTCTTTTTGTAGTAACAATCCGTTATTTCATTTTTTTGCCCAAACTGTATTTTACTCTTTCTGGTGTCTGGGATTTGAGAAGATTAAGACTATCTGTCAGAATCTGTTCTTAATTTAAGACTGTCATTTTTTGATGGCATGTGAGTTACAACTTGAAATTATGGAATTCTGTACATTCTTCCCTACATTTTGATACTTAGAAAAAAATACTTGTTAGGAGGTATAATTCTGCTCAGGCACAGAGCCATACTGTTAAATGTCTGTGACATATCTCATTGACTGTTTCCTGCTTCACTTTCAAAACTATTTTTTTGGAGCTCTATCAAAAAAATTAAGGGTTTCTGGGGCCATATTGCACAAGGGTCTAAGTAATCAAATCAGGCTAATTTTCTCTTCAGTTAAAACCTAGTTGAAATCCCAGAGCACACCTAGAATAACCATACCAAAGTCTAAGTTTTACTGATTCTGCTAGAGGCCATATTGCCTTTTTTTAGTCTTGATATATTTGATAGTAGAAAGTACTTATTTACCTTATTCTTTTAGGTAGTTGCAGCAATCTGATCAGTTAATTCCTTTTCAGAAGGTCTTTATTATGTATATATTTTGCAGTCAAAACCATGTGTAGATAATTAGGAGCCACACTGTTATATATATATAAATATTATGCTATCATTGATACAACTCACATTGGTTATATACATCTCTTTCCTGTAAGTGCATATGATTTAATTTTAATTTGGCATTCAGAGAATTTGTGTGACAAAGATGGCTATTCAGAGTATCTTGAGTGTTTATGTAATTTATGTTGTTTAAATTTATTGAAGATAGTGCTAAAAATTTGGTAAATTATATGATAAAAGCAAAATTTTAATGTCGTAGCATTTACTGCTATACGACACGGTATTTAATTGCTAACTGTGATATAATTATTTTTCTACTTGGAAGGCTTGTTTTAATCTGAATAATGCAAAATTGTACCAGCTTTTTCGTGTAAAATATTGCTGTTGGCCAAGCGAGCAGAACTGCTCTGCAGAAGCACTGACATGGTCCTGTCAAATAAGCTCTGTCCAATGGACCTCAGTTATATTGCGCACTAACCCATCTAAACAAAACCCATTAACACGGTTTACTACTGTGATAATTCAGTAATACTTGCTTGATTACACAGCTCAGCTAGGGGGAAATGACCTGTAAATTATACCCCACAGATTAGAGGCAGCATCTTTATAAATACCCTACAAGACTGTCAGTTCCCATTTGGAAGTAATACCATCTTTCAGCTTACTGAGAAGTGTTTGGACAGCTGCTGGAAAAAGTTTTAAACCAAGTGTTACTGGGAAACTTGGGATAGTCTTATGCTTTGGGGAAGCCCAGCAATAGATACAAAACTTTACCATATATTCACAATGTAGCCAATAAAGTTAAGGTACCTTTTGCTTTTTGTGTCAGACACTTCAGTTGAGCTGAATTTTAACCTGGTATAAACTGAAACAGTTCAGAAACATAAACTGAGGGAAACTGAGGCAGTTCTGGTTTTCTGGTTCCCTCAGTGTGCAAATTCCTCTGTCCCTGGTCCCCTGTGTCCTCCCTCCCTCTCTTTTTCCAGGACAACTGTTCCTATGGGAGACTGATTGAGGTTAAAACTCACCTTTATTTCCTGGATAGTTTTAATCTGAATCAATTCCCCGAACCAATTCACTGTGCGGTGAAGTGAAGCATGAACCCTTCTGCCAGTAAATGCAGGGGGCAAGAAGCTGAGAATGAAGAGAAAAGAGGAGAGAGTGGGTATGGTTTTTATCAGTGAAGTGGGCTTTTTCAGGTTTAAACTGCTCGTGGATTTGGAGGAAAAGCTCTAATAACATTTATGGTCTCTTCATAGGCAATATGAAATCCTTGTAAGAAAGGGAAATGTGAGGGAAAGGGAGAATCATAATAGCCATATTCCTGTAAGAGGGCATGAAGCTGTAAATTAGAAAATATATTGTGTGGATCCCCAGGGAAAATAGCCAGTAATAAAGAATCAGTGCAATTGGTCTAACACGGGGAGTGTAATATATTAAACTGAACTTGCAATGACAGTAATTTCTGTCTCTTTGCTATTACTTGGCACAGTGACTTTGTAAAAGCTGGATCTCTTTATAGTGGTCCGCCTCACCATCTAATCAGTCATCAGAGGAGGCAAGAGAAGATTTGCTAAAAATTATTACATAATTAGAGAAGGGTAGTATAGAGCTAAAAGTGGCTTTCTGTTTTGAGTAATCTCTAATCAAATATCTGTCTGGCTATGAAGACTCTCTGGTAGTCCCTTTTGCAGCAGATTACATTTTTAAAAGGATCCGTAACAACTGATCGTTATATAGAAAAACATGTGGATGAAGTTTGTAAATGTTTGTTTAGACAGACACTTGAAATTTATATGTATAGTGAAAAAAAATTTCTAACAACTTTTAATTGTTACAACTGTAGATAATGAAAATAGAAACCATAGAATACTGGTCTGATTAATGCAATGGATATGGATTTTTCTCATTTTTCATTTTTAGTCCCCAATTTTTTTCATAGGAGCAGAGATATCCTTTGCCTTTAGCATTAGTAGAAGGGAAATAATGCAAGGGATGCTGCTGGTGGGTTTTTATTTTTATTTATTTTTTAAAAAAATTATTTAGATTTTATTATTAGTGGGGGATCTTGACACTGCTGAAATATCTTTATAAAAAACATAACATGAAATTTACTTAACAAAGGGGTTTTCTAGAAAACTACCATGTCTTAGTTTTCTTCATCTCCCTTTGTTATGGTAATTTTCTTGATATTTGATCAGAGGTGAAAAATTTTCAAGTTAAATATCAGATTTATGGATTTGTGGAAGTTTTCAGTTGTTTTTTTATCATCCTGTCAAATATGTTAAATTCTGAATGCTAGCTAAAAGCTTATTTGGACAAATTATACTGTAATCAATGTTTACAATGATATAAAGATTTTGTAGGCTGCCTCAGGATTTGACTGTAGTGGATATGCTTGACATGGGTAGTAATGTTTTGTTCTCTGGGAACATTTGGGTTTTTTTGTTGTTTATCTAGATACCGATTTGAATTTATAAGAAAGGATTTCCCTACTTTTCCAAAATCTGTCTCACGAGGCATTAGTTTAAGAAGACACAACCAGCAGGTAGTCTGAATGAAGCTTAATATCAGAGCTTTGAGATCTTCAGTAATAACTGCACAAATTGAATGAGTCTCACTTTCAACACTCAATGTATTATGTATAACATGATCTTTAGAAAAGGTTTACTGAGTTAAAAGGTTTTTTGCCAAGGCTGAGTTTTGCCTAGTGTAACAGATTTCTCCAATGCCCTTCTCTAGTTAATTGCAAAAAAAGTGGGTTCTCTAGAGGCTCATTCAGAGCAGACTAATGTATCCCACTGAGTAAAAGGAAAATGAGCCTCATGGAGCTAAAATTAGCCTTTTTGAATACTTCTCTAGGTGCCTCAAATCTGCAGAAGTTAGAAAAAGGGCAAAAGGGAGAAGCAAACTCACAATGCAAGGTGGCAAAATAAGATATAATTGTAAAAGCACAGATGTCTGCTTGCCAGGTTAATTGATCTTTTTTCTAGGCTGCATACATGGCTTTCAGTTCAAATGCCAAAAAAAGACTATTTCTATTGGATTTCCTCATGTGAGAAAGCAGAAGGATGGACTCTGTGCTGGTTTGTATGGACAAGTTGTGCACAAAGGCACACTGAGAGAGCACTGGAACTTATAGAACACAATAGCATTAAAATAGCTTGTACAGCATTAACTTGCTTGTTTCGAGTGTTGCACAACAAGCTGTGAAATAGATCCTAGCTTCATTTATTGCAAAAGTTGGAAGGTGTGTTGTGGATAAGGCGGTGTGTTTTCATTGAAAAAACAAAAACTTTTACAAGTCCATTTAAATCTTGACAAAACTTAGTATCCTTACATCAGAAAATAGCTAAGTAGATTCAGCAAGTTCTTTCCCAAGAAGAGCTAAAAATCAAGTGTAATGTGGCACCCTGCACAGAAAAACCTCAATTCAAACAATTAAGATTTCCCAAGGTTATAAGTAACTCCTTTGTGAACTGTTTGGGCTTCATTAATCATTAGTTGCTGCTTCTAGCTCAGTTTAGTGGTATCAGTAAAGTGCTGGCTGTGGTAAATGCAAGTTCTTTTTTTGTGTAGTCCTGTAGCTATTAGGAGCACTGAACTTGCTCTCAGAATTGAACATTTATTTTCTAAAATATTCTCTAGCTGGCTTTCTTCTGTGCTTTGTTTCATTCATGATACACACTCTGAAAAGCATGTGGGTTTCTTTTACTGAGGCAGATGTGGGATGAGTTTTCCACAGAGCACCCACTTCAGAAAAAGGTCACTGCCCTTGTGAATCTGCTGGATTTTCTTGCTTTCATTTTCATCTTCAGTATTTTACACATATACATAGGCCCATTCCTCTGCTGTCAGGGAACATCTGTGAAACCCTCAGGCCAAGAACGTGCTTCCTTTTCCCCATAAAGGATAAAGGAGAAATGGCACAGAGACATAACGATGTATGACTTCTGTCTGGCCTTTCCTTGGCAGAAGGTTTGCACTCTTCAATGAACTGTGTGCTGTCATCATTATGTCACATGATGGATTTCTTGAGCTTTGCTTTTTGCAGTTTGCTGCTATTAAAAAAAAAAAGAAAAAAGCCAGTTCTCAGAGCAACAATCAACAGCTTTCATCAGAAAGCTATACTTTTTTACCCCACAAGTCCCCACGCTTCTTGACTGTTGCAAAAAAAAAAAAAAAGGGGGAGGGGGGAACACTGGGAGGGGCACCTCTGTTCCAACCAGAAAATATTTCCTTTGTTTCACAACCCTATGTGTCCCAGTAATCTAAGGGGAAATGGTTAGTGACCTGCTACACCACTTGAACACCCACAAATCTATGGGGCCAGATGGGATCCACCCAAGGGTGCTGAAGGAGCTGGTGGAGGTCGTCACTGAGCCACTTCCCGTTACCTACCAGCAATCTTGGCTAACTGGGCAGGTCCCAGTTGACTGGAAGTTGGCAAACGTGATGC
The DNA here is from genome assembly GCF_963082525.1 of Nesoenas mayeri. NCBI lineage: Eukaryota > Metazoa > Chordata > Aves > Columbiformes > Columbidae > Nesoenas > Nesoenas mayeri. Next base: position 31,111,060 of record NC_137540.1, read on the forward strand.
CCATCTACTAGTAGGGCCGGAAGGATGATCCAGGGAACTACAGACCTGTCAGTCTGAGCTCTGTGCCAAGGAAGGTCATGGAGCTGATGATCTTGAGTAACATCACATGACACATTCAAGAGAACCAAATGATGAGGCTCAGTCAACATGGGTTTATGAAGGGCAGGTCCTGTTTGACCAAACTGATCTCCTTATACAACAAGGTGACCCAACCAGTAGATGCTGTGGATGTTGTGTACTTAGACTTTCAGTAAGGCCTTTGACACCGTATCCCACAGCATTCTCGTGGAGAAGCTGGCAGCTCATGGCCTTGATGGGTGTGCTCTGCGATGGATAAAGAACTGGTTGGAGAGCTGGGCCCAAAGAGTTAGTGGTGAACAGAGCCAAATCCTGTTGGTGGCCAGTCACGAGTGGTGTTCCACAGGGCTCAATATTGGGGCCAGTTCTGTTTAGACTCTTTATCAATGATCTGGATGAGGGGATTGAGTGCACCCTTAGTAAGTTTGCATATGACACCAAATTGGGTGGGAGTGTTGATCCGCTGGAGGGTAGGAAGGCCATACACAGGGATCTGGACCAGCTGGATCGTTGGGCTGAAGCCAGTTGCATGGTGTTCAACAAGGCCAAGTGCCGGGTCCTGCACTTGGGTGACAACAACCCCAGGCAGCGCTACAGGCTTGGGGAAGAGTGGCTGGAAAGCTGCCTGGAGGAAAAGCATCTGGGGGTGTTGATTGACAGTCAGCTGATCATGAGCCAGCAGTGGGCCCAAGTGGCCAAAAAGGCCAACAGCATCCTGGCTTGTATCAGGAATAGTGTGGCTAGCAGGACTAGGGCAGTGATTGTGCCACTGTACTCAGCACTGGTGAGGCCCCACCTTGAATATTGTGTTCAGTTTTGCACCTCTCTTCGCAAGAAGGACATTGAAACACTAGAGCGCAGAGGAGGGTGATGAAGCTGGTGAGGGGCCTGGGGCACAAGTCTGATGAGAAGCAGCTGAGGGAACTGGGGCTGTTCAGCCTGGAGAAAAGGAGGCCGAGGGGAGACATTGTCTACAACTACTTGAAAGGAGGCTGTAGCATGGAGAGTGTTGGTCTCTTCTCCCAAGTAACAAGTGATAGGACAAGAGGAGATGGCCTCAAGTTGCTCCAGGGAAGGTTTAGTTTGGATATTAGGAAAAAAAATCTTAATGGAAAGGGCTATCAGGCATTGGAACAGGATGCCCAGGGAGGTGGTGGAGTCACCCTCCCTGGAGGTGTTTAAAAGGTGTTTAGACAAGGTTCTTATGGACATGGTTTACTGCCAGAGTTAGGTTAGATTATGGTTTGACTTGGTGATCCTGAGGGGCTCTTCCAAACAAAATGTTTCTGTGATTCTAACTCTGATTGAAATGTGGTGGTAGTGCTATGGAAAAGTGTATGTATGTGCATAAGCATGTTTGGTTTATTGTATTTACAGTAATACAGAATTTTTGTTAGAGCTGTAGCCATAGTGCTAATTCTGGCAATGTGTAACTTTGGGGTGCTTAACCTAGTACATTATTTCTTTTCACTTGATGGGTGGGTGTTGGGGGAAGGAGAAGGAATGAATTCATAAACTGTATTCTGGGTTGGAGTAAATGTTAATAGACATTATTTTGTGAAAGAACTGTATTCTTATTTCTGGTTTTGATAGCACTGAACACACAACTAGAGATCTAGAAAATATGTATAGCCATTGTTCAGTTAGTCGTACAAAGTTCACAGATCCTGTGTGCCTTATTCCTTTCCTTTCACTGTTACATTTTAATGCTTGATTTTAACCAACCTCACTGCCATAAATCAAGAAGGTGAACTTCTTTCCCATCCTGGTGAAAAATTTGATTGTCACTACTTCACTGGTGCTTTGTTACTAATGCCAAAAAGAGCCAGCAACCCACTGTTTGTATTAAGGACTGTGTAGCTGAGTATTAAAATAAAGCCTCAGAAAGAGAGTGAGTCGGTGACCTGAACTTCAGAGCTTCTCTATGCTCTCCTTATCGGTGCCCCCTCTCCATAAGGCCTGCAGGCTGCATCCAGCATTCCTATGTTCTGTGTAACCAGCCAGAAGCAGCTTGTGATCCTAAATGCTTTAAAGAGAACGCTTGCAGCATGGCATTGGTGTGTACGTGGCTAACATGCAGCATAATGGAACAGGGATTTTAATATTTACGGGATGTTACGTAAATGCTGCCCTTCTGAGTATTTTCTAAATCCTCTTAGCTCTTAAGTGACAGCTTTGATTCTTTTTTTTTTTTTTTTAATAAAATCAGTCTTTTCATTTATCCAGCTAAGTTTGCTAAACAAAAGATGTTTAATACTTCCTTTTATATAGGCAGATTCTTGTATTAAAGGTTTATCTTTGTGCACTTAAGCTTATTAGGTTCCTGGGTAACTATTTTTAAAAAGCTGACTTTGCAACAGCAGTGCATAGTGCAGAGGTGGCCTTTGGAATTTTCTGTGCTTTGCCAGTGCATACTGTGAATAGATAAGCTCCAAAGGATTGCCATAAGCAGAGCAGGGTGGGTTATGGTATGCAAACGTCACATGGATATTTGAATTGTATTTTGATATACACACAGTAGTGAAGATTCTGCGGTTTGGTTTGTATGTGTGTATGTATATGTATATATAAATATATATATATACACACACACATACTCTTTTTAAAAATTGACTGAGATAAGGAGTTGTGCTGTGGGAAAATAAAAAGAAAGAAAATTCTGGCAAAATTCTGGGTAGCTCTTTGATTTTTTTCTTTAAAGCTCTAAAATGAAACCTACTGTGCTTTTAATTGTGCTCTGTCATTTATTTTTAATAAAGTGGTAGAGGCAGGTATTCACAACATCCAAAAATGCTTCTGAAGGATGACGGAAGTGTGATGCAGAAAAACAGACATGGGCAGAAAGGTGGTGGGGAGCTTCTATAGCATGATTTGGCTCTGTGTTTCAGTATTTGTGAGGTTTAGGTTGTCAGTTTGAAGGAGTGTTGTTTGGCTTGTTGTTGTTTTGTTTTTTTGTTTCCTGGGGAAGCAAGACAGATAAGAAGTGGGTTCAAAATGCTGGTGAGTCATTCAGAAGCATGCTCCTTGCAAACTTAAAAGCAAAGACTTCAGTGTTTTTGTGGCAGTGTTATGTATGGAGAGCTTAGAGTGTTCTCCAGGTGTACAGTTGCAGAGGATGGATGGATGGATTTTGTATGTGCAGTATGCCTACTTTAACATTACTTTTGTTTGTAGGTGACTGTGGAAGAAGTGATGACAACTACTGCATACTTGGATCTCTTTTTGCGTAGTGTTTCAGAGCCAGCGCTCCTCAAGATTTTCCTCCGTTTTATTTTGCTGCACCGACATGAGAATGTGCATATCCTGGATACACTTACGAGCCGAATCAACACGCCATTCCAGGTAAGACAAGCAGGTGTTCAGCATGAATGTAGGTTAAATATTTAAATGGGAGATCACATATATTCGGTGGGTATCTGCTTAACTTTTCTCCCCCCACCCAAATCTATGATTTTTCCACCCCTTCATTTTTGTGTGTGTATGATAACTTTTAACTGCCACTATACTGAGTTGATAAATGTGTGAGGTGGTTTCACACATATGGGAAATGGGATAGGGAGAGATGAGGGCTTCTGGAATTCTGTTAGAAGATCAAAGGTAAATTTAGAAGCATTTTTATTTTGGATGCTGCTGAATTAGTGCTCCTGTAGATAACTCACCCTGGGACTTATAAATATACTTGTGGTGAGGAGTATTTTTGATCTTTGGAGTTTTGCCAAGCAACAGGTCCTTGTGAGAGATGATGGGAGCCCTGTCATGATATCTCCAACTTGATCCAAGTTGTGAATTGCAGTATCGCTGTCCTGGTTTTGTTAAAAACAAGACCAGTTCTCTTTTAGTGATTTTTCCTGTGACAATCACCAATATATTTTCTCAGGAATCAAGTTTGTATTGTTGCCTGCTTGCTGCTTTGATTAAAAGAAGGCACTTTCTTGCTCAGATGATTGGATTGTGGCTTCATTTTCTTTGCCTTTGCTCCCCTGTGTGTTAAGTTTTACCTCAACTTTGCAGTGAGCCCCTTCTCAGCCTGGGCTCAATGCACCACAGGAGCTGGAAAGCTGCCTGTCAGAGGTGGCAGATTTACCTTTGCTTACACACACCTTTGCTAAGAGTTGGATCTTCTGGCAGAGAAAATGACTGCTTGTTGCACTGGACTACCTTTCTGATCCTTGCTTGGTGGGCAGTCTTGGCTGATTCTTGTGTCATGCACAGCTTCATGGATAAAATAAAGAATATTGTTTTAAGTGATGGTACAAGAGAAGCCAGAATACCAGCATGTGCATTAAATTTGTGTATTAGGGACAGTAGCTTAATCTGAAATTTATTTTGAAATGTGAGCGCATGCAAATACAGATATATATGTTGCTGTTACTGCATCTCTAAGATGGATTAACTCTGAAAACTGAAACAGCTTCCGTCGACAAAAATGTAAATGCTGTTGTCTCTCCTAATCATTAATTACTGTTCCATAGGCAAACGAGGTGAGAATTGTAAAGAATTCTGCAGCCCTGAGCAACTCAGGATTTCAGCCAAAATGGTTCTGTGATGCTAAATGAGTTTTCTGCAGTATAACTTGGCCAAGCAGAAAAGCCAAAACTGCAGCCTTCTGTGTTTCCGTAGCACAAAAGCTGCCTATGGTATTATTGATGAAAAGACTTATTAATAATTCACAGGGTTAAACTTATGTACAGACAAATGGCCAAAAGGAATTGTAAAAATACTATACTTTTTGTCTCCTGAGCATATATTAAACCTTTTCTCTTTACAAACTACAAAAATAGACCAGCTTTACTTGTTCAGGTGGTTACTGATTTGTGGTATGGTTTCAAAAACAAATGAGAAATGTTTCCCTATAAACTGAAATTTCCTAAATACAGGAAAATCACACAGAATCACAGAATGTTAGGGATTGGAAGGGACCTCAAAAGATCATCTAGTCCAATCCCCCTGCCGGAGCAGGAACACTTAGATGAGGCTACACAGAATGTGTCCGGGTGGGTTTTGAATGTCTCCAGAGAAGGAGACTCCACAACCTCTCTGGGCAGCCTGTTCCAGTGCTCTGTCACCCTCAATGAGAAGAAGTTTCTTCTCAAATTTAAGTGGAACCTCTTGTGTTCCAGTTTGAACCCATTACCCCTTGTCTTACCATTGGTTGTCACCAAGAACAGCCTGGCTCCATCCTTGTGACACTCACCCTTTATATATCTGTAAACATTAATGAGGTCACCCCTCAGCCTCCTCTTCTCCAAGCTAAAGAGACCCAGCTCCCTCAGCCTTTCCTCATAAGGAAGATGCTCCACTCCCTTAATCATCTTTGTTGCCCTGCGCTAGACTCTCTCCAGCAGTTCCCTGTCCTTCTTGAACGGAGGGGCCCAGAACTGGACAAAATATTCCAGATGTGGTCTCACCAGGGCAGAGTAGAGGGGAAGGAGAACCTCTCTCGACCCACTAACCACCCCCCTTCTAATACACTCCAGGATGCCATTGGCCTTCCTGGCCACAAGGACACAGTGCTGGCTCATGGTCATCCTGCTGTCCACCAGGACCTCCAGGTCCCTTTCCCCTATGCTGCTCTCTAATAGGTCATTCCCCAACTTATACTGGAACCTGAGGTTGTTCCTGTCCAGATGCAATACTCTACACTTGCCCTTGTTATATTTCATTACATTTTTCCCCACCCAACTCTCCAGCCTGTCCAGGTCCCGCTGGATGGCAGCACAGCCTTCTGGCGTGTCAGCCACTCCTCCCAGCTTGGTGTCATCAGCAAACTTGCTGATAGTACACTCTATTCCCTTGTCCAAATCGTTGATGAATATATTGAATAATATAGGCCCCAGTACTGACCCCTGAGGCACTCCACTAGATACTGGCCTACAACTAGACTCCACCCTATTGACCACAACTCTCTGGCTTCTTTCCTTCAGCCAGTTCTTAATCCACCTCACTAGTCGGTCGTCCAGACCGCACTCCCTCAGTTTAGTTGTAAGGATGCTATGGGAAACTGTCAAATGCCTTACTGAAGTCAAGGTAGACCACATCCACCAAATCTAAGGCAGTAGCATATTTTTTTTTAACTTCACAGTATGAAAAAAAGTTAGATTTGGCTCTCAGTAAATTTCTCCAAGAAAATTAGAATTTCCCTCTGTCCCTCAGCTAAAATATACCTCACATGCAAGGATCTGGCTTCTTGCAAAAGTTTGTTATGAAGCTCTTAAACTTCTATTTGTTAGGAACTCCAGTTCTGGTTATTTCTTCTTCTTTTGCCCTTTTACTTTCTCCATCTATTTCTGTAGGTCTTGGACTAACTAGCACCTTTCTATTGGCTCCTGGTACAAGCAGGGGACAATGGTGGCAGGGCAACAAGTCTGACCTCCACTTGGCTTCACTGCAAGCCAGGTCATGTTCCCTGGTTCTCTTCTCTCTGCTTCTTCCCTTTCTCTTGTTCTTCTCAGGATGTTAGTTCAATGACCAAACGAGGAACAGCGATCAAAGAAACTTTTGCTTTTCAGAGGCTATCAAGCAAGGTTCACTTCAACTTTGCTGTTTAACTGTTCCACAGATACAGTGACCAAGTGGGGGAAAAATACACATATGTATATATATTTTTTTCAAGAAATACATACATTCATCTGGTCTTGGTCACCATAGGCAGTCACTCATATTGTATGGGAGCTGAGCCACTTGTCTGAGAGAGAACTGGAAATGGTGCAACAAAGAGTCTTTAAGTTGACATTCTTGAGACCGTAGGGGCTGGAACACAGCAATGTGCTGCTGCAGAACTAGAATAGGGTATTTTAACAGTGGGAGTAAGGGAAGTGACTGCAGAGAAGAGGAGGAAATTCCATGGTGTGGAGGAGAAGCCATGCCCAGGAAGAATGCTGAATTTAATCCTGAATGAATTACAAAGGATGTTCAGTGACTGAAAAAAATATCTGTAGCTTCTTCCTTATTTTGTCCTAATCTGTTTCTTTTGTTAGCTACTGAAAAGTGCAGTTAATTTCCTATATTAATTATGTTGCTAAATAATTCTCTCAAGACCCAGCCTGGTCCTGGAGTCTAAGCCTAGCTGTTTCTAGAAAAGAGCAGTGCAGGAGAATGTGCCCAAGGAAATATGCATTAAGAGGCAGGGAAATGCTGGTGCTGCGGTTCACAAAAGCCAGCGAAAGCTTACAGCTGATGCTTCTACCAGTGTGGTCTAGCAAGCATCTGGAAGTTAGAAATGGACTGTATGACAGCTTTGAAAGTGGTGTATGTCTAATTATTGACCACAAAAGCCTGTAGGAGTCCATGTTTCTAGTCTGTCCTAAAGCCAGTGTGAAAGTAGAATGCCTGTCACAGAATGAGTATGATTTTTGTCTCTGCTGAACTTTTTCAGAAAAGACCTTCAATTGGTTCAAATTCTATGTCCAAGGTAAAAGCTAACACGCTGTCTTGGAAGCTACAGGTTTCACTTAATGCTGAATTAAATTAAATTAATAAATTTGGATAATATTGAAGACTGGTAAATTGCTGCTTGTTTTAATAGTTTATTTGAAGGAAAATTCTGGATTGTATTTTGTTAAAATGTAACTTGTATAGCTCTAGACATCTTTAAAAAAATCCCATGGGGTGCTGACAAAATGAAGTATTGTACTAACAGTATCTTACAAAGCATGATGTTCTGGCAGAGTCATTTTGTAATGTGGTATGCAGGGAAGATTGGAAAGGTACCATTTCCAGATGAAAAGCTGACAATGTTTATCATTTTCCAGCTCTGTGTGGTCTCCTTGGCCTTGTTCAGAACGCTCATTGGCTTGCATTGTGAAGATGTGATGTTACAGCTAGTTTTAAGGTAAAGCCCAAACTATTTTTCCCACTCTTCATCCTAATTCTGGGACACACAGTCTCTGCCTCTGCATGCAAAGCTGGACAAGAGTTCTCCAAGAGAGCAGAAATCCCAGCAACTACAGAGATAAGAATATTTATGATCCTGACAAAAGTCTACCAGACCTGAAGTGTGATTTACATCCTGTGATCTTCAGGAGCAAGAGATTTTTCTTGTGATTTATTTCTGTAAAAGTGAGAGAAGAGAAGCTAAGAATATATTTATCACCTCCAAACTGCTTATTCCCTCTTCTAAATGTATAATTTTTCTCTCCTGCATCCTTTCTCTAGTGTATTATACACTGTGATACAGAGCCACATACTTGTTTGCAGCTTCCACCTTCTTATTGTTTTCCACCTCTTTGATTTTTCTCTCTTCAGGAACACTTCAGGTTCCTGACCTGTTCCAGGTGGACCGTCATATAAAGTATTAAATGCATTGATTATATTTGCTTTTAATTGATGGTTCTGTGTGTTGCTTCAGAATACTCACTTAAAATTTTTGTGTGTGCATTCAATGAGAATTGATGATTTATTTGGAAATAGTGGTGTAATTAAATGGGGCTTTTAGCACCGTAGATAACATGAATGTTTCAGATGTTGTCCCTCCACCCACAGGCATTAAGGTGCTCTGGGTGTTGTATCTGGGAATGCTGTTAGGACCCCTGTGAACTCACATATGTTGTCACTCTAGCAGCAGTAGAGTGCTGTATTTAATCTTCTTTTTGTTTGTTGAGGGATTCCTTTAGAATTCATTTTCATTTTGAATGGCAAAGCATCAGTCCAGTTAGCACCAAGGCTCTTAATAAAGTGCTATTAAAAAGTTAAACAAAAGTGCTCTGAAGAAGTTCGAGATGGGACTGTGGTTCCTCTGTTCCTTGGACTCCACATTGCTTATGCTGTGAGCTCAGTCTTTCTCTAGTGCAGGACAACACCTTGGTGACCCTTCCCTCCTTTTTGCTGGCTGCTTGCCTGGCACATGTAAACTGACTCTCTCTAGATTTCGCAGGAAAACAAATAAATTAAGGGTTCGCAGACAGAACTCATAGCTGGACCAAACCACCCTGCTGGCCTTTGGCGTCTGTCCATTCCACACATCCTTCATCCCTTCTTAGAGCAAGTTTGCTCTGACCTGAGAAGGATTGTTCACTTTCCTGTTCTGATGCAACTGATCTATCTCATCTTCACAGTTCCTCATCAAACTGTAGCTTCATAATACAAAGATTCAGCATTTCACGCTCTTGAGAGGTTTAAAATATGGATCTCTGTCAAGATTATTATTACTGTTTCTTTTCATTTGGAGAGGGCAGGAAGATGGGAAGGAATTTTGTGTGGTGTTGCTTCCTCTAACATGAAAGGACAACGAAATGATGCTGAACACTGCTCTTTCAGATACCTGATCCCATGTAACCACATGATGTTGAGCCAGCGGCGGACTGTGAAAGAGAGAGACTGTTATTCTGTATCTGCTGCAAAACTGCTTGCCCTGACACCAGTCTGCTGCTCCACTGGCATCACCTTGACCCTTGAAAGCCAAGAAAAAGATTATATTCTATGGACAAAAGCAGCACAAACTAAAGGTAATTGGTGCTCAAGGGAAGACTAGATCATTAACTGAGTTTGGTTTGGCAGCACCTTGTGGACACTGGTGGGGAAGGGTGGGATGGGGAGGAAATGTGGTTGGCAACAATAAATTGGGCAAGCCAGGATAGGAAAGCTTATTCAATTCCTTCCATGTGTCCAGGTCTACTGAAACTTCATTTTAACAGCTATCTAACTTGAATATGCATTCATGAAAGTAATGTCTAGATAAATGACTGGAGCTTTTGCTGCTTTAGAGTGGTCAGTATTGTTTTAATGTTTGAATGCAGGCTGATCTCTTAGAAATCTTGAGTTACAGTTCTGTCACGGCAGTAGGAACAAGCAAGGTATGTTTGTGAGCAAATGTCTTGATCTTTACGCTTTGAACTTCCTGCTTTATTGAATGGTTGATACTGAAGACTCTACCTGTCATATCTTAGTGGCTGCCTTGCTAGAGAACTTTGATGTTGCTTTATTATGTCATGGTAGGAGTAATCTTCTTTACTTTCAGATTCTGGTAGGCGCTCTTCTGAATCTACTTGCATTGTGGAATATGGAAGAACTGTGGACATCAGCTACTTGCAGTACCTGGCAGAAGCTCAAGAAGCCATCCTCCAGTGTCTGAAAGATTGTAAGGTTTGGTCTGCCTTGTATGATGGAGTAAACCCTGATCCTGACACCTTTATCCAAACGCTTGCTGAGGAGAACAGTACAGATGTAGAACATCCCATGTTTCGGCTCCAGCAAAGGACACCTAGCACGTGTAGCTCCTCTCAAGTAACTCCATTCGGTGAGAAGATGCAGTTGGAGCTAGAATGGGATGATAGTTATGATACAGGGATTTCTCCTGGTTCTGATGTGAGCTCACCACAACTGTGTGATGATCTGGGAAGCACAGAGATGCAGCCACCTGCAGAGCCACCAAAACACATTCAAGAAATGAAAAAAAATGCCATCATGCTCATCAGAGGATCTTACATAGAGGAATCAGACTTTCAGGATGATGTTATGGTGTACAGGTTATGTGCCCAGAAGGATGCTCAAGATGATGATAACTCCAAGGAGAAAACTTTAAATGTAGCCAGAAAACATGAGGTCCAAAGCCAGACTGTAGTCAATGGGCCTCTTGCGAAGAGCCAGCTGGAAATGAACTTGGATGAGCACAGCGTGAGAAATTCAAGCTCGACTCAAGGTGTAATGAAAGAACAAGTAAACCAGAAAATTATTGAGATCGATCCACCGCCAGACTTAGAGTTGAAGCATTCTCCTCAGGAGGCAGATCGTAACGTAAGTGCAAGACTGCTGAGCACAGATGGTGAGGATTTCATTGCACAGTATGACAAAATCATTAAGGAACTGGATCCAAACAGTGCAAGCTTGGAGGAGCAGAACTTGAATACTCCTGACCCTGTCTCTCCTGCAGAAGAGGAGGAGGACTTTGAGAATTTCTCAGCAGACACCCCTTCTGTGGAGAGCTTGTCCTCTCCCTTCGGACCAAAGGATGATGTCTCTCCCAAGCATGCTGCGAGGAACCAGAGTGCTCCATTTACAGGTGGAATATCCTGTTAATTACATAACAAATATGGGAAAGCATGATGATTAAAGGTGGCCAAATTAAATCACACTGTGTTGTGCAAAGCACAAACACAGAGCAAGGAGCAATGCTGGCAGTGGAAAGGGCATGGCCCGAATAGCTGAGACTGGCCCAAGGAGAGTAGAAGAGATCCAATGTGAAAGTAGAGCAGAGCGTGGTGACAGCAAATGGTGGTTGCTCAGGGATTTTTTGGCTACCTCTTTTCTGTAATGGTTTAAAATCTTGAGTTATTTGTATGTCAGAGCTCCATCATTCTAGAGAAAGCTTTTGCAAGTGAAAGGGGATTGGAGTAACTGTTCTAATACACAGAGCCCAGGTAAATAATTCATTTTTCTGGTGACTTTCACCTTTGATGCTATGGATGTGGTATCATGTTGCCATTTTTTCCCTCTCTGCTATTTGATGTTGTAGCACGAGATGGCAGCACTGGTGCCACATCTGTAGGTGCCTGTCCCCATGCCCTGCCCTGCTATCTTGTTCCTCCAGTGTCAGGTCTGCCCTCGCTGTTGGTTTGCTTTTCTGTCTTGTGCCAGGCAGCAATTTAAGCTTGGTCTCTGCAGCCTGTCCAAGCCATTCAGGAATGACAGGGCTACCGGAGGTTAGGTTGGGCTTTTGATCTGTGTTTGTACAGCTCTTTGCACTGCAGGCTCCTGATCCTTAGTTAGGTTTCCTAGATACCACAGTAAATAATAAAAAATAATAATGTATCTAGGTTTCCTCATGCAAAACAAAACCTCTGTAAGATGACTTCTCATTCGTTTGAAAGGAGGGGAAAAACATTCATTTGTGTCCGTTGAAATGCAGCCATTTCTGGTCAGCTGTGGGCACATGCCTGGCACTGTTTCTTAATTGAAAAATTCAGCCTGGTTTTCAGTCAATTTGCTGTTTTTGCTGTGGTGGCAATTTCCTTGTACCAGAAGCTAATCACATTCAAACCTTTCTGTTTCCCATTATCTGCTGTCAAATGGAGCCCAGAAATGTTGTTGCTGTCTCTCATTCTTCATCTAGTCTCTCCCTCCATTTTTCCCTTCCGAAAAAAATGCACCAAAACCACCCCCCCCCCCCAAAAAAAAAAAACCACCAAAAACAACTCACTCAAGGGAGCAAGACAAAGGAGAAAAAAAAAGACAGCCTTGCTGTTTGCTTCCCACCCACGTGTTTTAAACTATTTACCTCGCTTTAATGGAGATATTGGTGATTGCAAGTAAGGAGATGCTCAGAATGGTACCTCAGAAATGTTGAGATTGCAGTGACTTTCAAATATAATAATATATTTAATTTAGAATGCCATATTATGTTTGTAGATGGGTGTGATAAGGAGTTTTTAGTTGCTTTCACTATTTTGGGTTGCTGTCGTAGGATGGGACTTCTCTCTGCAGACCTGACTAACCAAACAGATGTTCCCACACCCAGGAAGTGTCAGCAGTGCAAAGATGCTTTCTTCAAGCCTACATATCTACAAAGAAAATATCCTATTGGTGTCTATATCCAATTTGAAAGCATTAAACACCATCATCTCTATTTTCCCCTGAGCAAGAAAGAATATGGTATTCAGGAACAGGAATTTATATTCCTCTCCCTCCTGTCCCCAGCTCAGTGCTTGACTTCGTGGCCACGTGGAGATGCACAGTCAGGAAAGGAATAATTTTTTTTTACTCCTCATCTGTTTACCCTGTTTCTTACAAGACTTGCAAAATCTGCTTAGTTCCTCTGATTCTCAATCCAATACTTTATTAGTGGGGGGGGGAAAGCCACTCTACCACTGAGAAATTTTTTAATATATCTTGTAACCTCTCTTGAAAGTGGCAGGCAGTGCTTGTTGCAAGTATCTAGCTTCAGCTTTACCTGCTCAGCTTTGAAGTCTGACCTAGAGGAGGGAAACAACTCCTTCTCCTGCAATCCCTCTTGATATAGTAGAGCTCCCACTGCACTGTGGCCCGCAGGAGCTCTGTGAAAATGTCTCTGAACATGAGAGGGGAAGCAGCAGGTTATGTTGGGACAATAGAAACTGTATCTTAACAAAAGATTTGGGTGGGTACCCAGGCCGGGGAGATGCCTGCAGGATGAGATGCCAACCTGATGGCTGACATGGTGGTTGAAAGGTATTATAGCAGGCACATAAAGCCTCCTCACCACTGGCCCTCCTACTTTTCCTCTTGTGAGTGGAGCTGTGCCAGCATTAGCTGTGAGTTTTGAGAGTAGTGCTTGCTTTGTACTCACAGTTGGTATGAAACATGATAAACCTCAAGTTTAGTGACGCTCTGTTAGGTGAAGCGGCAACATGGGCACTTCTGATTTGATCTTTCCTGTTGTGCTGGCCCAGAATTGCTTTGGTTTCTGCCATAGTGTACAGCAGGCGTATTAAACTGGGCTGAACTACACTCGGTAGGTGGAATGGTGGCCCTTTGCTAGCTGAAGGGAGCTGGAATGGGCTCGGATTATGGCCACCTGCTTGACCTTAGAAATGCCTGTGGCATGCATCTTGTGCTGGGGACCTGGGTGGGATATTGAAGGCTAGCAAAGCTGTAACTGCATCACCCAGGGGTTCTTCTGCATGAGTTCCCCAGCTTTTATGCAGCCAGAATAGTGCGGTGGGGACTGTATGTGTGACAAGGGATGTTTCTGTGACTTGACTTGTGATTAGGTCACTTGGACCGCCTGCTTCAAGCATCTCACCGGCTGTACGGCCTAATGTTATGTGGTATTTGGTTAAATAATGCTCAACCTTGCAAAGGTTTCTTAGGCTTGAGCACTAAAAGTTTATGTACTTTCATGGTAAATGCTTCTGTATTTCAGTGCTTATCCTGCATGAATACGCAAACTAAAGCTATTATTTATTGATGACATTTATATGATAAAGCTTATGTCTACCAATAATTTTGCTTATAAATGTATTTTAATGTCTTCTCTGCTTTGTGTGACTGTTTGCAGCACTGAAAATACTTTTTCTTGCAATGTGAACTATCACACATTTTTGTTTAGAGTGACGTTTTCGTATTTTCTTTAGAACACTACAGTTTTTTGATAATACAATAAATCTAGCTATAATTTACTTTGCCCAGTCCTTGCATAAAAGTCAGACACAACAAGTAAAAAGGGCAGATTCTCTCTGCATTAAAACTGGTGGTACCGTTGCAATTAACTTTGAGAGGAATAGTACAGTAGACTATAACATACTAGGCTAAATCCTAATTTGAATGGGTAAAATTAAATACAGCATGGTAAATATGCCGTTAACATAAACTCATAGGCCAGCTAGCTAAAGTGCTTCTACTCATTAAAGTTTTTAACACCTCTCTTAAGTCAGTTTTGTCTGTTCAAAGATAGTTTGGTTTTTCTCCCTGCTGGCTTTAATGAGCCTGTGGAAGGTCTGATTTGGTTGGTTATGATGATCAAAATTCCTTTTAAATGCCTGTTTCCTAGATCTTAGGATTTTTCTTCTGTGAAAACAAAAGCATTGGTTCCTTCTTTTCTTGCAGGACCGTTCATCAGTGTAGTGTTGTCAAAGCTGGAGAACATGCTGGAGAACTCCTTGCATGTAAATTTGCTGCTTATTGGGATCATTACTCAGCTGGCAAGTTATCCACAGCCTCTTCTTCGCTCCTTTCTGCTCAACACCAACATGGTGTTTCAGCCCAGTGTGCGGTCACTTTATCAGGTATTTGCCCACAAGTGTCAGTCGTGCCTATTGGAACAGTATTTTTGGTGTCTTGTTAAACCTTCCATTAGCTCTCTTCAGTTTCACCTGTTGCTTTCCCACCTCTCATCTCATTTTGATGTTTTAATTACATTTGTGCAAAGAACTGGAAATTTTGGATGACGGTAACTTTTTGTCATAACTATCTTGATGCAGCCAGAGAACCTGAGCATTTGGTCTGTGGCTGCACTGGGAGCAAGGGAGGAGAAGTAATTGTTACTGTTGTTTTGGCAGGTGCTGGCATCTGTGAAAAATAAAATAGAACATTTTGCTTCCATTGAAAAAGACTTTCCTGGTCTTCTTCTGGAGGCCCAGCAGTACTTGCTTTTTCGTATGGACATGTCTGATGCTGCAGAAGAATTGCTAACCAAAGGTAAATGTTACCCACACTCAGAGGAGTGCTGGGTGGAATGACTCACCAGTTACCTCTCTCTTTTTCTACAGCATGATTAAAAGTAGATGTGGTACATTGTGAATATCATTAACCGGATGTACCTTCTGACTTTAAACTGAGGATGCTCAGTAGGCCACGATATCTCGATCTGTTTGGATATTCTTTGCTCTTTAGAAGCTTTTATTTGCTATAGAAAGTGTCTGTTTAAAGGAGAAACAAAATCAGCTCTTGGCTCACTGTCAGTTTGGCCGTAAACAAACTTGCTTTCAAGGCATGAGGTGAGATGGCATATGTGCATGATTTGGTTTTATTTTTAGCCTGACCTTCAGCTACTCATTGGTTCTTTTTTGATAAATGTTAGGGGAAGACAGAAGCCCAGAATGAATTGGTTTCTGCAACAGTTGAATAAGGCTTCATATCATGGTTTGGGCTACTACTGCAGGAGATAGATATTAGCCAGAAGACTTTAAATGTGCTTTCTTGAATGAAAAACAAATCAAAACAACAACAAAAACTGGGTAGGTGGGTGAGTGTAAAATCCAGGATACTTCAGGAGCAGTGGGAGTTAAACGGGTATCATCCCAACAAGCCAGATTTCCAGGGGACTTTTGCAACATCTGCTGCTGCTTAAGCACAGTGCACGCTACACCTGTCTTGACAGTTCCCAGTATTTTCACTGCTGTGGGGGAAGCTGGTAAAAATAAGCAAAATTAACAATCTTAAATTCTAGCTGAGAACTTTCCAGATGCAGCCAGGCAACTGAAAGAGTTGGGGCCCTGCCCTGGGGTTGTGCTTGTTCTCAGCTTGCTGCTGAGTGGGCCATGCTGGGTGCAGGTTTCCCTTAAAAGCCAATTTCCCAGGCGATGGGGATGTGTAGAGTTTGAGAGCAGTGACTGCAGTGATTAAGAGCTGACACAGCAACAGGGTTTGAGAGAGGCTGCATTTACAGGTGTGTGCTTACTCATCATTGCAAGTTGTTAGTAGTCACCCACTCTGCACATACCTCTGTGACGACGTTGATATGTTTCTTGGATTTCCAGAGGGATGGAAAGCAGGACTTTTTATATGCCATTTTAGTTGTATTTTTCTTTTTCAAGGCTCTGAATAATAACTTACCTGTTTTCTAGTCAGCATGTTTTTCTAAGGTTTGCAGTACATCTAGTCTGTAAAATTATGATCTTGCTAAGGCTGCTTCTTGAAGAATTAGTCTGTGGAAGGTGCCTGCTGTAAAGGAGCTCTGCATTGCAAATGCCGGTACCATGTTATGCTCTACATTCTGGTGCTGTAGATTAGAAAGCCTCACCAGTTAGATGGTATTGAACCTAGCATGTGGGAGATGAGATTAGGAGGCAACATTTAGTGTCCTTTTTTTCAGGTGCTGGCAATAAGAGCTTTTATATAATGCGTTCCCAATGGCATTTATTTATACTTCCTATTTTATGTCAGTTTTCTTATGTGGGTTTCAGAATTTGCCAGATGACTCATGCTGGTCATTATTTAGGAATGTGAAACAAGGCTGCTTAGTCACCCTGCTGGTACATTTTCTTCTGTGTTGTGGCAACTCCTGTAAAGAAGGCACCTCTTGACAAATGCCTGAGCACTAAACAAATGTCTGGGTTCCCAACAGGCTCAGTAGTCCATCAACCCACAGTAGTTCATTATGTTGATTAAGAAGTCCAAGGTAGGAGCTGCTACAATAACGGTAAATGAAAATAAAATAAAATAAATTAGGATCTCCTGTAGGATTTCTTTGCAGTAGCTTGAATGCCACCTTTGAGCATCACGTCCCCCGCCACGTCAGCCGCTCTCTCGCAATGGCTGCCTGGACTTTGGGGATGGGGACCCGCCGGGAATCACGCTGTCCCTGCACGTTTCCCTCTGAGCTTCCTAATCTCGGCTGAACCTCGTGGTCGGCTGCACCCCGCCGGCTCCGGCTCTCGCTGGGCTGGCTCCGATCAGCTGACTGAATCAGGCTGGAGAGTTGGGCGGGGAATAACCTAATGAAATTTAACAAGGAAAAGTGTAGAGTCCTGCATCTGGGCAGGAACAACCCCAGGTTCCAGTATCGGTTGGGAAATTACATATTAGAGAGCAGTGTAGGGGAAAGGGACCTGGGGATCCTGGTGGACAACAGGATGACCATGAGCCAGCACTGTGCCCTTGTGGCCAGGAAGGCCAATGGCATCCTGGGATGTATTAGAAGGGGGGTGGTTAGTAGATCAAGAGAGGTCCTCCTTCCCCTCTACTCTGCCCTGGTGAGACCCCATCTGGAATATTGTGTCCAGTTCTGGGCCCCTCAGTTCAAGAAGGACAAGGAACTGCTGGAGAGGGTCCAGTGTAGGGCAACCAAGATGATTAAGGGAGTGGAGCACCTCCCTTATGAGGAAAGGCTGAGGGAGCTGGGTCTCTTTAGTTTGGAGAAGAGGAGACTGAGGGGTGACCTTATTAATGTTTATAAATATATAAAAGGTGAGTGCCATGAGGATGGAGCCAGGCTCTTCTCGTTGGCAAACAATGATAGGACAAGGGGCAATGGGATCAAGCTGGAACACAAGAGGTTCCACTTAAATTTGAGAAAAAACTTCTTCTCAGTAAGGGTGACAGAGCACTGGAACAGGCTGCCCAGGGGGGTTGTGGAGTCTCCTTCTCTGGAGACATTCAAGACCCACCTGGACATGTTCCTGTGCAACCTCACTTAGGTGTTCCTGCTCCAGCAGGGGGATTGGACTAGATGATCTTTTGAGGTCCCTTCCAATCCAGAACATACTGTGATACTGTGATACTGTGATCATGCAAATTAGCTGTTCTCTGAGGGCTTTTTCCCCAAATGGAAGGGGTGAGTAACCCCAAAGTGTTCTCTACGGGTCTGAGCATTACTGGCCTCCTACAGAATTTACATGTGTAAAATGGAAGCCAGATTAGTGGGGAGCACAAATGTAAAACTGCAATACTACAGAGGTTTTCCTTTCTCTTGACAGCGATAGTATCTGAAGGTGTTGGAGCAGAAATGGACCATTTGTTACTTTCTGCTTGCAGTAATGTGTGGGCTCCTTAATGCAGTAGATTGGGTTCTGGTTAGATATGTAGAGCTGGCATGATGTAGATCTCCTATGAAATGCTGCCCTTCTCTTGGTGCGTTGGGAACAGTATCTCCAGAGCGCTCAGTTTCTCAATGGTATGATTCAGTTTGCAACCCGACCTCAGAAAGAAGTGGACAGTCCTGGTGAAAGAAAAAAAATCACATTTCTTGTCCCTAGAGCAGCTTTCTATGCCATTTTATTTTTTTTCCAATATTTCTCCCCAACAAGCAGTTAAATCTAAATCAAAATGTTTTAGGGAAATGTATAAATTTTTATGCTTTTTGAAGGGAAAAGTTTAAAAAAAATGAAAAAAAGCTTTGACAGTATACTAGCATTCTGGTTATATTAACTAAGCTATTTTAAAAACTTAAAATGTTAATTATGAGACATTTTTACTTTATAAAATAAATAAATAAAAATAATAATTTAAAAGCCCACATACAACCCCCCCACCCCAATAAATCCTTCAAGGGAAGCTCAAAACTTTATCTTTTCATTGTAATTCATAATTTGTTTTTCCTCCCACAGTCAGAATTTTTCCACAGAACTTAAATTCCTGTATTCTACCTCTAGTAGATACAATTTGTAGAATAACAGTATGAATGATTGATAAGTCTGGAGCTGGAAAGGTGTTTTGAAAGTCAAGAAAAGCACAACTCTGTTAGATGTTTAAGATGAAAATTTATTTCGAATGTTTTGAAGTGTACAGTAATTCCGCAGCGCCTCAGGAGAACCATGGGGAAGGAAACAAAAGGATCTGTCTGCTGCGTCATCCACAGGTTCCCCCTGAGCTACTGGGAGAGGTTTTGGAGAAAGGGTGCTGTGAACTCAGACTGAGCTGGTTTAACCTGAACTGCACCAACTTTAAGGGAAACCTCTTCTTAATGCAGCAATGTAGCGTTTGGCTCTGCGGTGTGAGAGTCAATATGACAGTCCTTTAGTTATTTATTTATTTTAAAAAAACATTTGCTTAATACAGCTCATGAGAACATCCCCTTGTAAGTTAGACAGGATTTTATCTGTCTCCACTTCTGGCCTCAATGACATCTTGTGGCAGTGAGTTCTGCAGGTTAATTTTCCTTTGTAAAGTATTTATTTCCATCAGTGTTAAATTTTCTCACCTTTTTAGTTTCACTAAATAAATTATCATCTAATTAAAGTGCAGTTCTGAAACAAGGAGCAATTGATTGAAATTTAAGTGCTGCTGTCACTGTAATTCCATGCGTTCTGATGCTTGAGCCCTGAGCCTCTGAACTCTGGCAGCAGAGATCGGATAGCAGAGCACACAGTTGTTTTTGCCTGTTGTTTTTTTAATGTTTAGTTGCTTTACAGCAAGTTAAAGGTAAGTGTAGTTGGTGGGGCCTACAGATGTAGAAAAATCAAACTTTCAAACGTTTTTTTCCCTTAGTTTCTAGCTTGCTTCAAAGTTCCATGGCGACGTGAGGGGTCAGCCTCAAACCTATTTACACGATGTTTCATGGGAAGAGAATACAGAAAGAGAGAGAGAAAAAAAGTCCAAACGCTGTTTTGATCTGGGGGAGCGCTAGAGCACAGTATCCTTTAAATTGAGACAACCATGCTGGCTCTAGATAGGTAGATATTATCTGCTATTTCATAAGGTAAATCTGTATTACACTTTCCCCTGACTCCTCTTCTGCCCACATATTTCTCTTGTCAGAGATGGAACTGAATAATATATAACCTGGGGAAAAATAGCTAATAAAAAATGCAATAGAATCAGGCAACGTTGAAGTTTAAAATGTTGGCTTAGTGGAGTATTTCCCTGCACAGGCTGGGTACTGCGAACTCTGAAACAATCCTTATAAACTGGGTTTGGGTACTCTACAAATACTGTGTGTGCTTAATATACTCTGTCTTTTTAATGTTTTGTTTTCTTTCCTCTCTTCCTGGCTTTAGGTAATGTCCAGCACAGCAGCAACACAGGGAAAGGAAGGAACCTCTCTGAAGCTTACCCGGCAGTACTCCAGCCTTTCCTAGGACAGAAAGGAAAGAAAGGCCTGGCTCACCCCAGCCTCCCTGCACGTGTGAGGAATGCCGTACTTGCAGCTGCCCTTTTCCCAGAGTTCCTGAAGGAGCTGGCAGCTCTTGCCCAGGAACATTCCATTTTATGTTACAAAATACTGGGGGATTTTGAGGATTATTATTAGTGAGTTTTTTAAACATGTTTTTAAAAAGCTTTTGGAGTTTAAACAGATTTTTAAAGCAAAGCTGCTTACAAAAGAAGGTTGTACTTCAATATTTCCTGAAAATACTTGATTTGGAGGGAGAAGAAGGAGGAGGCACAATGTTATTCCATGTTACCTTATATTAGGCCTTATAATTTCCCTCTGTGCTACATAACTTATTTGAGAGATTTTTGATAGTGTTCTTACTGCAGCCTCCTATGCGTCATCTCCTCCTCTTTACATCTTTACATCTCCTCCTCTTCCCTAGTGTCACTGATTTTTGTTGAATTTCTGCAACAGACACTTGTAGGCTGGCTAAGAGATGTAAATGTGTTAACTTTTTGTGTTCCGGAAATACTCTTCCAGATACCTTGTTAGAAGACAGTTTGTTTGGAAAAACATTGCCCCATGCAGACAGCTCAGGGTAGAAACATATATGCAAAATCTGCACAAAACCCCTTTCTGTGAAGGGTTGTGCTTCTTCATGTCTTTCTTCTCTTAACTGTCCCTACCTTCTCCCTGAAATGGAGCTCTTACCGACCCACATCCAAAGCCCTCTTTTTAACTAGCGGCTCAGGGTTTTTTGAATTCAAGTGATCTTACATGTATTAAACCCCTGACTAGCTGAAAGCAGGTGCTGGACCCTACAAATACCATATTGCCTTATGTTGCAGACAGATCTGCAGCTCTCAGCTGTTGGTCTTTGAAGTCAAATGAAGTGTGTAAGTGGATGTGGATTGCAGACTGCCTGGAATTTTCCTTGCAGTTTCTCAGCGTTCTTTGGTAACTGCTGCATTGCTACCTAAGTTCTCAAGCATGCCTTAGTAAAATTTGCACAAAGTACAAAACAAAATGTTTCTATGCAAGCTGTAATTAGTAGGTAGTTTGTGTTTATGCTTATTTTAATAAGCCAAAAAAAGGTATTTGATATCTTTCAGTAGTATTAAAAGGACCGCAGGCTGTTTTATGTCTTACTTTTTTTTAAACGAAAAAGGTTGGCTTGCTCCTGAAAACTGTTCAGTTTTATTGTTAATTTTTTTTTGGTTAAGGGAAAGTTAAATGCTGTTTGTTTACTTTTAATTTAGGTGTTGACTTTTCCTAATATTGCACTTTTGGGATGGGGAGGACCAGACTATTTACCAGCTGTAGAAAAGGAAGGAGTAACACGGAAAGCTGTCTGCTGGTGACTAACTGCTGGAGAAAATTCTCTTCTGTGAGTAATGGGCTTCATTAGAAGAACCCAAACATGATGAATTGGTGCATCACCACTGCATTTCATCTTATCTTAGTAGCATAATTGTGCTTCCCGTGCGCTGTAGTTGGCTACATAAAGAAGGGCTTAGTTCAAGAAAGCCTCAAGCCCCTTTGTCCAGGGAGGAGACTCCAAGTTGACTCCAGGAAATCTGGAGAAACAGAAATCAGAAACAACACTTGCATATATTAGTTCTCCTGCTCATTGTAATTCCATAATTTAGGATGCTCCAGTTAATCACATCCTGATTTTGAAACACACTTTCTAGGAGATGGCAAGGGAAAAGAATGCTTTAAAAACATAAAAAACAAAGACATTCCAGAAGAGTCTAATTACAGGTCAAATTCACAGTGCAATTCAAGCTCCTAAATCCTTTAGATGCTTCTGAAAAGTTGCACCTTTAATCTACAAGCTGTGAGACATTCATTGTGTCAGGTTGCTGTAGGCTATGGCAAGCAAAAAAACCAACCAAACAAACCCACGGTGTACCTCTAACAGAGTCACCTCAGCAACTTCTCTGCGTCCATCTTCACTTGTTTGCTGTACAGTCTTCACTTCCACGATGGCTGGGGGTCATGTTGCTTCCTAGCTGACTCTCTGGTGTGCTTTCACGTCCAAATTGTTTATTTTTTTGGCACCATTGCATCGCCAACCTATAAATCACCTACTGACCCCCATATGGCCCTGTTTCACCTCACAAGCTTCTTTGGAAGCTGAAGCCAAGGCTGTGGGTTTTTTCTTAAATCTTAGTTATCCAGGTTTAAGAGATCTCTTTTTCCCCTGCATTGTTGTTGTAAATGGGTGATGAGCAAATTAAGATTTTGTTTGTTTGTTTGTCTGTTTGTTTGTTTTTCTTAACTTGTCCTGGGACATGGTGGGTTCTTTTCCCACTGCCCCATTCCTGCTCCCACTACAAACAGCAGCGCTGTCTGTCATCCTGTACGGCACTGGCCTGGCCTGAAGGTGCTCAGTAGTGTTGTGTGTGGAAAGTGTTTTAGCATCGTGGGTGCAGGGTCAGTGCTTGTTCTGCTCTGCACCTCTTCGCCTCTTCTGGAAGGAACTCCGTGGGAGCAAAAGAAAAAGTACCAAATGAGTGCGATCAGCTAACTTGTAGTGTTGCAGAAACAAGTGCTAAATTGAAGAAGGGATCCAATCCTTTTTTTTCTGAAGCACTTCTTAAAAAGGAATGAAAAAGATTTTGTTGCTTTTTTTTTTTTTAATAAACAATTCTGCAGAGCAGTGCTCAAGGCAGTAAGGTTACTATGTGAACAGTCCCCTTGTTTTTATTCTAAAATAAGAATGTTTGCTGGGTAGAAGGGATTTCTTCTGAGATTGTTAATTTTAACTGGTGTTTTCAACAAAGTCATGGCAGTTTCATCTCAGCAGGTCTTTTAAGCTACATGGGGATTTTAAAATGTGGACTGCTCAAAAAAGCATCTGTAAATTTGAGGAAGGGGAGGATTTACCTCATAAGATGTAGTAGAGCTTATGTTCTACATCCCGTAGGATAAATTCAGCCTTTGAAATGTGGAGTTTTGTGGCAGACTTCCTGCTGGAAGGTCAGAACTGTGTGTGCTTAGTGTCCCCTTGTAAACGGGAAATCTGTCTGTCAGCTCCTCACAAGGAGGAGGTGGCCAAGCGCGGTAGCCCTGGCACAGGACTGTGCCAATGGCTGTTTTACATCACTTGGTTACGGAGTGGGATCAGACTTGCAGTTCTGCCTTAGTTGTGAGAGCAGCATCGTGTCCAGCACCCCCCCCAAAAAAATTTCATTGGAATTTCATTGTCCTGTCATTGAAATGGAGAACCTGTGATTTAGCTTGAAAATGTTGATTTTTGAGATTAATTACCTCTGTGTGCGTAAGTTCTTCAGCCAAATGCTTGTTTAATAATCTTCTTTCCTCTGGTTAGATAACATATTATCCCATCTCCTACCAACAATACAACTTTTTCCAAATCCCACCACATGGCCGTGGCCCAGCGGTAGGTCTGCGGAGGACGTGTTGTTACGCTATTCTTCCCAAGAGCAGAGCAGAGCTCTGTGGTCTGGATTTCCCCACACTCATATGTGTGTGTGAGTAGAGCAGCCCCTCTTCTGCGCTGTCTCTGCATTGGTCATGATTTGAAATGTCCCTGGGTTGACAGATCCATTCCAAAACCTGCAGGTGGTGGCTCAGTGATACCAAAGTTAATTTCCAGCCTCTTGCTAGATGTTTCAGACTGTGAATGGCCACAGTTCCAGGGCCTTTGAGTGTGTTTCTAAGCTGTTCTGCTGCAGCAAGGAATCTCGCCGGCAATTTCACCCTGCTGGTTTTGGTTGTTTTTTTTTTTTCACAACTTTTTTAAACTTTTTTTTTCACTATGAAGTGAACACTTTGTCTTAAAACAGCCATAGTCATTCTTTTTTAACTTTGACCATTTTTGGGTGCCCTGTGTGTTAATCTCAGTCTGTATGAATGGGGCTAACACACTCAGCAACTTTCATTCAGACCAATATCACCCTTTGCAAGTGCTGATCTTTGGACGTGTACAGTCAGTGGCAATTCACCTGTTGTGTTGTTGGCCCTACTTACTGCCTTTTTATTATTGTATTCCAGGCGTTTTTCTTGAATTTGATCTTTTCCATGTGTGCTCTGGAAAAATTTGAGATTTCAAATGAGATCAAGTTGTTGCAGTTTGGGATGTGAAAGACGCACTCCCATTGTTATCCTGGTAACTTCTGACCTTGGTTTGGAAGAACAGAAATGAAAGCTGCTGTTCTCAGCCGTATTCCGTGGAGATGAGAAAATTCCCAGTAGCGAGCATGGGCTGTGCCTCCTGCCAGCATACCCAGATACAGCCCTCAGAGCATGCGGTTCTTTGATTTATTTCCTCTTTCATTGGGGTTTGTCACTCCGTAAAGAGCCTGATGAATTCAGTGATGTCGTGCTGCCGTGCCTGCTTAGTGCATTTGCCTTTCCGATGCGATTTGCTCTTTTTGGTAAGATGGTGAATTTCCTAGAATGGGAGAAAAGGCAGTGTGATTGGGGTGGACCTCGAACAAGGGCAGGGGCTGTGCTTCGGAATGGGAACAGGACTGGATAGACAGGAAGCCAGAACCAGCACCATTCGTGTTGCTCTTTGGCCCAGGCACAATGCTCAAGTGCTCTGTTTGCTCCTTCAGAGAAAAACATTTGCAAGCGAACTTACTGCATCCCGTAGAGTCCAAGCACAGATTTAAGTTTGAGAGGTTAAGTTCTATTTACCAAGAAGAGTTACTGTCGAGCGGAGCACGTGCGCATGCACCACCCTTTTGTGCACTCTGCCTCACAGAAGGTTTCGTGCTTCAGGAATGTTATTTTACCTCTTCTAAGCAGCTCTAAAATCTCAGGGTTGGGAAGAAAAGGATGGGAGCACTGTGATTTGGTGCAGTTAAATTATGTCATTGTGTCATTTGAATTTGTAGCCACAGCTCCTGTTTGAGGGCAGCTTCATTTAATAAGCAATTTACTGTGCTGTATTTACTGAAATTGCTATGTTACGCCTGCAGTTTTTATGATGGCTCCTATTACATTTGTAACATTTAAACTGCATCTGCAGTTATGAGTAGAATACTGGGATTCTCTTCTTTCTTTTCTGTTAACTCATATCTCTGGCACAATGATGTCGCTGCTGTGTCCAGATCTGATTTAGATAATTACAGTATGTTCTTCTTTGCAACTTTCGAGCATTACCAGCAGAAATGGAGGGTAAGTGACACTCGGGCTGCCTATGTTAATGAGCAAACCAAAGGTAAAACACCGCCAATCAGCAGGGAGCACTTGCCTGTGTAAAAATCTACATTTGTGTTGCTCTGATTTACTGGGGACTAGGAAGAAAAAGCTTGTAGCAAACTTGAAAATTGAACGTGACAGTGTCCGATGATAACTGTCCAAGTGGGTGGCACTGCTATGCGATACTTTGGGCCAGGAGGATGGTAAAAATTGCCCCTTGTTAAGGTGGTGTCAGGCTGGCATACATAGGTATTCAGATGAAGTGACGGTGGTGCCAGCTGTCTGACCGCAGGCAGCTGCAGAATGCAGGACTATTTCAGGGACTTTTTGGCGGTGACAGCCCAGCTCTGACTGAATGTACTTTATTTTTTAGGGGCCCCCAGCTTTTCTGAACACCTTGTGACCCAGCATCAGTGTACTTCATTTGTTGCGTGCTCAGTTGGAAGCCTCTTATTTATGAATAGGAGCATTACTTGGATTCTCAAATATGTAGGTACTTAAAGTGGCGTTTTGTTGCTGACTGTGCAAATCGTCTTTTTTGTTCATTGATTATAATGGTTCTTGTGTGGCAGCTGGATTAAATTAAGACTGAAGTCTCTGGGCTAAAAGCCCTGATGGAACTTTTGTGCAAAGACTGCATTTCTCAACCAAGTAACTTTCTCTGGCGCTTCGGCAGACTGCCCGCATACAATTACGTACTGTGGACTAAATACCTGCAAACTTACATTTCTGACAAAGGCAATTCCACAGCAGCTGTGTTTTATTGCAGTCTACTTTAAAAATAACTTGCTTGGATTTAGACCAAAAAAAACAACATGGAGGAGGCAAATCCAAGGCAACTAAACTGTGTCCAGCTCAGTGCTGCTGTGTCAGTTTGGCCAGAGCTCAGACCTGGTGCCATCTTGTCCTCACAGGAGAGGGAGTGGCTCTCAGTGGGAGTAAATGCTTTAGATAATTAAAGCTGTGGCTGATGTGACCCTGTGTCAGGAGAACTTTAGCTTTGTGCTTACACAAAATGCCTGTGCGTGGCAGGAGAATTCCCTACATTGAACTTGTTGGCCTTCAAGTGCTCTTGTTAGGATTAGCTCATGGTAGGTGGTGCAACTCATGCAGGTCTAAGTACTGAACCCAGCTCTAGGCCTGTCGCCAAAGGCTGCAATGACAAGGCAATGGATGTGGCATGAAATAATTGGCTGTCTGTGCGTGTGCTGGGGTAATGTGGGGTCTGGCACAGCCATCACTAGTCTTTTTTTGGGGTGAATGGGGTCATTTGCATGGTCATGCATGGGACTTCACACACAGATAAAGAGAACAGCAAAGGTCAGGGTCCCTCTGCATCTGTGCGTACAACCGGCCAACAAATGCTGCAGACAATTGTGAAATGCCTGTATATCCTACAGGAGATCTGAAAGGTCTGGGACTAGGACAGTCACGGGGGGAGGACTCAGTCCGTGCTCATTGGGATCATGCACAACTGTGTTGCTTGCTCAACTTTGCCTTCTTTTGCATCTTTGCCTCCTGGCAGCACCTGAGCATTTGTCAGTTTGCTTCATTCCAGTCAAAGTTGGGGCTGTGCAGCCTGACCGGCGTGTGGTGGAGCACTCAGGAGAGGAGTGTTCCTGGCGGTTTTGTGCTTCTGCTGCAGTCATCCCTAATTACTGACTGGGCTTGGCCCAGGGGCTTTTCTTGATGGAGTTTAAATTTGCCATCACAATGGACAGGAAAAGGTGTAGCTAATTAAAGATCTTGACAACTCAGGATTTCATATTTGATTGCCTTCCTCACACTGTTTAGCAATAAAATTCTCTCTCTATATTACCTGAAAGTTTGCCATTTCTGAGGGGACAGAGCCAACACTCAACAGCCAACCCAGCGCAGGTAAGTTTCTAAGCATTTGGGTCAATAAAACTTGACCTCCTATCTGCTATAACTTTGTTTTAATGGCCATTATGTGAAGCAGAATCCAATGAACTTCAGAGTATTTGTAAACAGCATAGCAAGGAAGATGCAGACAACAAGGCTGAAAAGACGAGCAGCAAGCTCTTCTGTCTTCTCCCTTGCACAGTTTCAGAGAGTTGAGTGGAAGCCCAATTTGTTCTTTGTGTGAAAAAACCACACGCTCTACATGTTGAGCATACACACAAGGCCGTCAGTCCCTGCGAAGGTACGGCAGAGGTCAGTGGTTGTGGAAGCATGTACGTAGAGGGGTGCTTGGAACAGGAGTGAGAACATGACCGTACACCGACACCAAGCTGCAAAATGGAGTGGAAAGGGGCGCCAGTGAAATCACAGTGTGAATACTCTTGCTGTAAATTTTTTAGTTAAGGTTCCTATCATATGCTTCTATTTTTAACAGAGTTAAAATTAAACTCTGCAGTGAAGGCTGAGCACTAGAAATTCTTTCTTCACTACTTCAGCATTGCCAGCATCTTTTTACACAACTTTCTTCTCCTCTTCTGCGACCTCAGTTATGGGATACTCCAGCTATACAGGACAGTCGGTATCATCTCTCCACCCTCAGGAGTGACCTCCTAAAGGACTCCAGCAACGAGCAGATGAGATTGTCATGATATTGTCTGGTGTCAGGTTTTAATCTGTGAGCCCTTTCCTTGGCCCTCTGTTTGTGGACAGTTACTGCTGAAAATCTGCACGAAACTGTCCTTAACTCACCCTGCCTAATGCTGCTGCACAGATGGCATCTGCCATCAGTAGATCAGGGAGCACTGCTGGAGCTAAATAAGACCTGCAAGCTGGAGTCAAAGCCTCAATCTTAATTCTGGAGATCCCAGCCTCGATACAACCACACTTAGAACAGTCTCCTTGTCTGAAAAATGTTCTGACATCCAACACTTCATAGTCAGGCTCTGCCTTTTATCTTGTGGACTCGCATGTTCTATGTGTTTTAAAAAACTTGTCTTTACGATAGCACATATTAAATCCCTTGAGTCTGCTGCTTCTGTCTTGTAATGTGCTCTGTCGACTGCAGCAATGCAAATACAAACCAAAGCTGTTTTGTGCAGTCCAGAGTTCACTTGTGCGGTATTTAGAATTTGCCTTTAGCTCCACTTAGGACCCAGAGGAAGGTGCTGGTTGAATTTAGGCTGCTGTATCAGGCCCTTGGCAGGCAAAAATCCAGCGTTTTGGTTGTATTGGTTCAGTCAAAATGGAGGTCAGGCTGCCAGAGCAGGAACAGCGCTGCCTGGCCCTGCTGAGCCTGCTCATCATGAGTGCCCAGCACTGCCAGCTGCCACAGCTTTGAAGCTGGTAGCCGCTATCTCCAGAAATGTTAAAAAGATTCATCATCTTGATCTCATTTGACTCAAGCCACTTTTTTCTGTCAGAAATAAATTTACATTTTGTCTGCATCTGCAAAAGATTTCTTTAAAAATTTCGGAAGTGACTGTTTCATAATATAGTGCAAGATTTATAGATTATAGCTGGTCTTTCCTTCTCTGGAAGGGGAAGAATATTACAATTATCCCTTTTTAATCTTTCTTGTTATCCATTGTGTCTGGCAGGTGGAGGTGCAAATAGATTGAGATTTACAGTAAATCCATTTAAACTTCTAACACTGTGCTTGGCTCATGATTTTTTACAGATTTTTGTACCATATTAACAAAGTGTAATTACATAGGAAGAGAGTGGCTAAGAAGTAGCCATTAAAAAGACATGTACCAGCAACTGCCATGCTACAGTGGTAGAGATCCTTCCTTCTTTTAATACAGCTTAACTGTTACTCTTCCAAATACATGGGTGTTTTGCTTTCTCTTTTTGAAGAGTCACCCACTACAGTAGAGGGGAAACGGCACAGCAGCACCAAGCTGTGCAACAAAAAGCACTAGCCTTGGAGGGCCAGCGTTGGAAAACAATTGGATTTTTCTGAACCGAGGGACTATTTTTGAATTAATATTCAAGATTTCATGCGGAAGCGCTTGTGCCTTTTTGATTCTTGCTGCCATAGCAAGAGTTGAACAGAATTTCAAAATGTAAAGTTTGCTGTATAATCTAAACCTTTATTGACTGAACACATACCTGAAAGCTCACACCACTGTAATTAAAAATTGTACTTTTTGCTCATGATGTGAAAAGTCATAGTTAGTAAAAGCCTTTGTGTGAAGGTCAGCTCACATGAAAATCCTGCAGATTTGGTTTGGGGTTTTAGGTTTTTTTTGGGGGGGTTGTTGTGTCTTTCTTTTTTTTTTTTTTTGAAGGGTCACAGTTGATGATTGCAACCATGTTACTGCTTTTTGTCAGCTGACTTTTGAATTGTAAAGTTATTTTAATGTAAATAATGGGTATACATTTTGTTCATTAAATGTATTTAAAAACCACTGTTTTTTTTTCCTTGTAATTAAGAGTTCACACTTGAACCATGAGCCAGTTTGTACTGAAATGTCCTTCTCCAGACATACACTGGTGCTACTACTCACGAGAATGAGCGTCTTGCACTAGTGCTGGAAGCACCACATTTGCAAAAGCTGATAAGTGTCAGGGACACACCTGCTGCACTCCAGTGACAGTGCCTGCCCTGCAGGTGAGTCCTGAAGAACAGATCTGAAGAAATATCTCTGAGATCTGAGATAAATGTAATCTTCAAAATGTACAGCTTAGCAGCCTCCCTGAGGGATTTAAGAGCTTCAAACCCCTGGTACTAAATGGGATTTCTTTCCCTAATAAGTGTAAATTCAATAGACTGCCTCTGTTTGCATTCCCTGGTAATGGTTTGATAGCTAAAGTTGGTTGGGACTGGGAAGTAACACAAGGACCCTGGATTTCAGTGTGTACTTAAAGCTGGGAGCTGAAAAATGGAAGGTATAAAAACCACCTTAGGATTAAATGTTGGAGCAGACCCTAGAACACAGCTGAATCCCGCTCAGTTTTGGAACTTCCACAGTGGCGTGGCTCCAGGTGATGGTAGAGGGACACGTGCCAGAGCAGCGTGCAGCTCTGGCCTGGCAGCATTTCTTAACAATGGCTCAAGTGCTTGGTTGTGGAGGAGAAAGCCAAGCTGGAGCGAATGGTCCCTTTACTGAACGACTCAAGATAAAGGCACTGCTGGTTCCACCGTAGGGTTGTGCAGGGCCAGCAGGAGCAGGTGTGCTCTGTGGAACCTCTGAGGCCAAAATGGGCAGTCACCCCTGGAAAGGCTCAGGTGTCCATCCGCTAGGCTCTCCTCTGAGCTGAAAGAGCTGCGAGGAGGAAAAGCAGGTGTTTGGGTACGTGAAAAGGAGAAGGTGAGCAAACACTTTGACACTAATTCTTAGATGCAGCCACTTATATCTGTTTGTGGCACTAGCCTCAGACACTTAAGCAGCTAGCGCCTTCATCTTTTCCCCATCCCTCGGAAACCAGGAAGAGTGAGAGCAGTGGACATTTTCCTGCTGCCAGGCATGGAAGCACACATGGTCATCTTAATTACTGGGAGGCATTTTAATCATTACCAATGTGCTCACACTAACTTACAGTGAGTTATTAGTATGCACCACCAGATTTTGCATTCAACATCTGTGAATTTCCCTTCTTGCAAAAAGCCAAGTAGAAAAGCTCCTCTTTATTACAAAACTAACCAACACAGCTTCAGCTCTCTGCATACGCACTGGCACCTCTGGGAACTTGTTTCCCATGGCTGCATGGAAATCACATTTCCAAATGCCACAGTGAAGTCAGGGAGATGCAAATGACTGTCCCAGCTCCTGCTTTGCCTTTGCTCCTCTGCCTTTGGCTGATGCGTCCACGGAGAGCTGGGATGTGACACTGCTGGAAGGAGAACAAACAGTCCTGAGGATGCGCGAGGAACCACCAAAGTCCATTTGCAGTGAACGAGACAGAATGAAGCACCTTTTCTGTAGACACTTGAGCGGTTTTCTTTCGTGGCTACTCTGACAGCTTCTTTTCTAGTATTTGCCTCACCAGGACAGCATTGGATCGTCCTTGTGTTTCTCTTTGCACGAGGCCAATTAACTTATTTAAAACTTTTTGATTTCCTGATTTTATCGCCATAACCTTTAAGGAAAAACAAAACAAAACAAAACAGACACCATTGTTACAGTAAACTTGGGACATTTTCACTCATTCACTGCTAAGTTATGAATATTTTTGTCCTTTGGACCCTTGTGGTAGAACAGTATATTTTGGGTAAGATGTTGTTATTTATAAAAACTGCCTTCAGCTTTCCAATAAGCTCCTGCTCTGCTCCTATGAGAACAGCAAGTCCCTACAGCAGCAGGGCCTTACAACTAATACAAAGATCTCTTATTGAAAAAGTCAGAAAACACTTTTGGATTGTAACAGTGACTTCCTTGAAAAGAGCCAGAAAAATGAGACTGGCTTCTTTTTGCTAGTAGGCTCTACCTTTTTACTCAATATACTGTTCAGCTGTAACAAAAAATCTGCATTGAATCACAATCTATTTGATAATATTTGTGAGGTCCTTCAACCACAGATGTAGGTGTTTCTGTAACAGCATATTATTTTCTTTAAAAAAGGAACCCTTGGCAACATAACAATTAACTAACTGATCAGAAACACAGCCTCCTATCAGACAGCTAATGTTTGATGCACAGTCACCTGCAAAACAGCAAGGGCCATATTTAAAACTAAGTAAAGATACTGAAAAAAAATGGGAAATTTCAGTTGCAGGCATTTCTAACAGGGATGCTCCTGCTGATAGACAAGCTTCTGGCCTCCATGTGGTGTGTGTGGCAGGGAAGACGTTCTCTACATTGTCAGAGATCCTGGGCAAAACACGATAGCTTCAATTAAACAGGATGTCGTATTTACAGATATTAAAGGGAGGATTGCGAACATATGAACCACCCACTGTGCCAGTACTGAGCACAAATGCAAATATTTCTACTCATTACAGTATCCAAATTATTGGCAGTCTAAAATCTTCTCTGTAATGTCGCAATATGGAAAGGACTCATTACTCCTGGTCTGCCAGAATTACCTATATGGAGCAGAACACAGTACAATCCAGATACTGCATTTTAATAAAGTGCTTGGTATTGGCTTGAGCAACTGTTTATAATTTAGTTCATTTTAAAGAAAGTTACTATCAAAAAGCAAGGTGTACTTCTTTCCCTGTCAAGTACTCGGCTAACTATTTTGTAACGTAAGCTCTCGTGACAGTTTAAAGCAATGAATTACAGGCCATTGAGGCAGCTTTTGCTTTGGCAAAGGATCACCTGGAAAAAGTAGGGAAGTGAGACCATTCTACTGCATTTGGCTTGACTAAAACAGTGGAAACCAGAGAGGAATTACATTCCCGGAGAAAGCATTATTACTGAAATGGGAGTGTAGCTACGGACCTTTGGCTTCTGCACTTCCCATCAGTTCTAATGTTCTTTCTATCCACACTTGTGCTTCCGTACCAGTCTGAAAATGCAGCCTCACTTTTATCAGGCTCTGCAAATGAGTCAGGCTGATGGAGGTCACGCCGACCTACTGCAAGCTCATTTTCTTTACCAAAGGCTCTTGCAGAGCTGTTAGCATCCCCCAATGAGATCAGGGCTGGGTGGTACTGTTCTCCACAGATGTTAATGTTTTTTCCAAATGGCAAATGTATCTAGACAATGTTTATATTAGAAGTAAGCTATTCACTTCTGCTTTTGCATTTTTGCTCCAGAGAAGAGATAAGCACTGTTTTCATTTTGCTTTTTATAAAGAACATTTTAGACCCTGTCGAGCTCCCTTCCCACTTCTCCCCTTCATGATCAACAAAGTTTTTTTCCTTTTCCGAGCTCAGACCTTGTTAGAGTGACAAGCCACACAGGCTGCTGCGTGTCCTTCCAAGGAGATGGGGAAGAGCCAAACCCCGAGCTCTCCTCCTGCAGCATTTGTGCTGCTGCCACGGCCCAGCAGCAGAGCCACAGAGCAGACAGCAGCTGGGAGCCACTGACGCCACTGCCACGGGGGTCCAGCTCCTCCCCACCCCACAGGCATCGCTGGGCAGGAGCGCCAGCTAGACTCCTCTCTTTGGCAGTGGAGGGAGACAAGGACAAAGAGACAGAGGCACGTACAATTTTTGCCTTGCCAGCCTCTGACAGAGTCTCTAATTCCATAACTACTGTATGTCTCACTGGAGGTAGCTTCCCTCTCCAGCTTCAGAATGGGTTAATGGTGTTGCCCTAATCTTACAGCAGATGACATAAAAATCAGAGTTATGTGGCCAGGTTGCCAAGTCAGGTTAATGGCAGTATAGCTGAGGAGAGAAAGAGCCCCAGAGTCTTGCTTTCCTGCATTTAATTTTTATGGTCTCTCAGAATGACTCAGGGCATTAGCCAGACTGGTAATTTCTTCTGCTGATCATTTTGCATATGCCTGAATTTCAAAAAAAAACCCCAAAAAACCACAAAACCCAAAAACAACAACAACAATCACTTAGTAAAATAAGAAGGAAGAAGAAAAGCCTGATAATATCTGAGCAGCAGCTTTAATGCTCCTGTACTGGCTCTAGAGCTCAAATGCTAATCAAAAGGAGAAAAAAAAAGAGGCCAATTTAACCCCCTTTTTAGTGCCACTGACTGCCAGAGTGCACAAGTTTCCCAGCACCATCATAATCACCTCATTTTCTTGTCTATCAATCACCGCCTGGCAGATCTGTTCAAGCTCTTGTTGATCCTCTATCAGTCCAAGTTTCTTTTCTTTAACAATTTCAAGAGGAGTCTTCCCTTCTCCCTTCCACAATTCTGCAAGCACCTGAAAATCACAAGTAGCAAAAGTCAGTGTCTTGATGTATCAACAGTGTTTACATGCAGCACTTCAGTTCCTGATCCAGGAAACCAGATTCTAGTTAAAGCAAGAGCAGTTTGCCTAAATGTGAACAAACCCAAGATTTAATCTTGTGCCTCGCTGAAAGAACTCTTGTACCCTCCCTCCCTTTCTGCATCCTGAACTAAGGCAAAGCATTTTCACTCAGTGCACAAGTGCAGGTGAATGGTTCACAGCCAGTGCTCTGCAGCCTGCCGCAGGACCAGGAGCTGCCGCCACCCCCAGCGAAGGTGCCTCTTCAAGAAGTTTGCTGAGCGCAGCTCCCACCTGCCTTGCTGCACTGCGCCGCTGTGCCCTCACGGCAGGGACTGCCACTGACCGCAAGGCTGTTCCTCAGGCAGCACTCGCACTTGTCTGGCATTATTCACAAAACTGCCCGAGAGCAGCAAAGAAAATGTGTCTCCATGAGAAATGTCACTGCCCAGGAACTGACCATTAGCTGACTATTGTACCAAGTCCAATCCCAGGTAACTCGTCCCATTACCAGTCTGCATCAGCAAGCTGTAATGAGGATATGTATGACAAAGCAGAAGAAAAATAGTGCCAGGCACACAGAACACAGCAGCTCCAGCCCAGCTATGCATCACCTCCCAGGACTGGAAGGCTGGGCGAACCCAGGCCTCCAGAATAATCACTTGTTAATGCCGGTGTGTTTTCCTATGCTGCAGCAGGGCTATCGCCCTGGAATAAACTTAAGGGGAGAGAACATTTATAAAAAACCAATTTCCTTGGGCAGTCACTTTCTGTATTCCCTTAGCTCTTATTTCTGAGCTGTGGGAGGAGAGAAAGGAATCCTTATTAAAACAGCTGCTTGTGTTCCATCCTGAGCCGAAGACGTAATTGTATGTTTGGGCCATTGCTGTGTACCAATATGGAAATGGATGTCACATCGAAAGTTCAGCATTAAATACTCGCTGTAGGATTCAGAGGCTGGGATGGGGAGATGAGAAGGGACATTCAAACTGCATATTCAATAACAACAGAGCAGAAGACAACTTAGGAAAAATGAGCTATGTCGGATGGTATCTTAACTACCCCAGCAATTTTCTTCACCATGAAGAACATTCTGGTACAAAAGACCTTCAGCTAAACAATTTTGTAGCCGCAACAGGTATTTAAGAACCATGCATTGACACAATTCCTGCAAGAGGAGATCCATTTGCCAGTGGTATCCCAAAGCTTTTTATGGAATTTTATCACTCTGCTGCAGATCTTTGGAGAGGGTAATGACATGCAGCTGTATTGTGGCAGATATATCTTGGTTTTTCCCCCTAAGAGGGTTAAAGGCAGATTACAATATTAAAGATACTGATAAGTAGCCTCAGCTACAACCGCTGTAAATGAGGCTTTCAGATGTTTATATCTAAATAAATCAGTACAGTATATGGTTGTCTTCTACATGATCTTCCTTCTAGCACAGTACTTAAAAATCATCATGCCAGTGCTACCTGCAACACCCCTAGGGATAAATACATCCAACAGAGATTCAACCTGCCTACAGTCGCTTGCCTTTTATTTGTTGCACACATTGCTACTCCAAGGTAGCCAGCCCCCTCCTGCTCCTTCCCTGAGGGCCCAGGCATGAAACTTTAGATCCTCTAGGCCTCCCGAGGCACCAGGACAGTCCATCACCCCTCAGAAGGAGCTCTGTCCTCTTCACACAGCACAGCCCCCCAGCAAAACACCCCGGAGAGTCCAAAGTGCTGCACAAATAAGAGGCTAGATTATGAATAACCAATATCGCTCTCCCGAAAAAAGGCAGATGTGGTTTTTAGGACTGGTATGTATTGAAGCAGGATGCCAGAGGCTGCAGGAGGGGAAAATCTGCAACAAACAAAATCTACGCAGCCAAGCACGGCAGAGTTACCCAGGAGCGACCCATACATCAGGCTGACTTACATCAGGGGCAGGACAGCTTGACAGTCAGGGATCCAGCTCCGACTCCCTGCTATTCCTGTGCCAAACATCTCCTGAGGCTGAGAAAAGCCTGCCCACTGGAAACCTTGAAGGCACCAGATTTTCTCTGTGACATCTGCACCGTGTGTACTTTTCAACTTGGTAACAAGCATCTCCGCTTAGCTAGT
This sequence comes from Nesoenas mayeri, assembly GCF_963082525.1. NCBI lineage: Eukaryota > Metazoa > Chordata > Aves > Columbiformes > Columbidae > Nesoenas > Nesoenas mayeri. The sequence continues at coordinate 31,147,393 of NC_137540.1, forward strand.
AAAGTGACAATGTTATCAAAGCTCTTGCTTGTTTACAGGTACGTAGGAAAGCAGAAAGAGATGTGGCCAAGGCCTGTCAAAGATGCACTTTTAAAAATGTGTTTCTCCACTTGGCAAGGAGTACAAATCTAAAGAAAGCAGTTTAAAAAATGATTTCGACTCATTTACACAAACTGCCTGCACCAGAACAGGAGGATCAAATGATGAAGTCTCCAGAGCCAAAAAGAGAATCTCAGGCCTCATTTCCATTACCGAAATCTCAGTAGTTTCTACTATTGATTCCTGCTTGAGCGTGATTAGATTTTAATGATGTTCTGCCGCCTCTACCTACACAGGCATAGCAGCAAACCATTGGTCAAGATGAATTAATCAGGACTTGCATGTCTGGCTGCTGCGGGCATCATATCAAACATTTTGCAACTGGTGAACGTGCCAGCTGACTGCTGTGCCTGAGAACGCTCCAACTGGAAACCCGATCTGCAGTGATTTGATGCCAAGGGCGGGAGGGAAGCAGCAAGCAGTACCACCCCAGTCAGGCCTGTGGGCATCTCTCCTTTCCAGTGATGGAAGCCTTGATGTCTGGCAGTTGTCCCTCAGCCTCTGACAAAAGTGAGGGGCAGGCTGGGTCCAGCCCACCAGATGGTATAGCCATAATTGTCAAAGCAGATGGTTCTTTTTAGGTTTGTGTACCGGACTCATTTCCCCACTGTCTACTTGAAAACAGGGGTGTCAAGTGAGTCTATTGGAAGTTATTCTGATGTGGGTGACCTATGCAACTGCAGAAGCAAACAAGACCTGGGGTCTGCTCTGCTCCAGATCCTCAGTGAACACATGACAAGGGTGTCCACACAAGGCTGCTCCAGCATGGCTCTCGGCAGCACGGGCAAGTTTCTGCTTCCCAGGCCCAGGAACTAGTCTCCCCCCACAATGCTGTAACTCAAGGGCAGGCCCCTTACCCCAGGGGTGTCCTGACTGCCAGCCCTGCAGGCCAGGCCCAGGCCCCACCTCCGGCTCACTCCCCAGCAGAGCAGCGTCAGCTCTGGGTGAGCAGCACCCGCACCTCCCATCATGGGCTTCAAATTGGTGCCTCTGGGGTGGGTCGCAGCACGTGCCTGTGCAGGTCCCCGATCCAGGACATGCTCAGCCCATGGCCCTGCACACTGGCTGCTCCCCTTAGCGTAGGCGCACCAGCCTGAAACTGCGTTGGAGACTTCTGGAGTAGGATGCTGTATTTGATGGCAAGTTGGGTGTGAGCTCTGTAATTACCTAAGTGGTAATTATGTGAGCACACAGTGCCCTTTCTTTGGCATATGCATCCTACCATACAATGTTCTGTGTCTATAATCAGAGCTCACAGCTTTCGTCTGCCTGTGTTTTAGTCCCTTATACAGCAGAGACTGAACACAAAACCTCTTAAAAAATTTAAACTGCTAACAGCTTCCTGCAGCAAGCACGTATGTGTGTGCACGTCTGTGTGCTCACCCTGTCGAACCCTTCCGTCTTTTCTCGTTGGATCTGTCTCCACCACTGCAGTTCACTCTCCCCCACCCCAAGCGCTGCAATTCATCTGCTGGTGTGTGTATATATAGCCCTTTCTGTCCTCGGGCCATCCAGTATCTCTGCCTACTGCTGAGAATTGTTACAAACATTTGTTATTCTTCTGACATCCAGGCAACGAAAATACTTTTCTAAATGTGGCAAGGTTTCTGCAGTTTGATAGCATCACTCACTGATGGCAAACAGTACTGTTATTTCTCTGTGTCCAATTTCAGAACACTGAGGATAACATGCACATTAAAAGGAGTTGGTAATTAAACAAGAAAAGCATCTCTGAAATTCTTGACATTTCATAACCTGTCAGAAGTGCTGGCGCACAAATACATCGCAAGGCAAGAAAGTCCAGTAGAAGAGCATTAGTACCCTGTCTCCACCTCCACAAGGAAGCTCAGAGCTCAGAAGGGAGATTTGAAGCTTCCCTTTCAAACGCAGACACCAAACTGATGGGTGTGCCACAGCCCTGCAGGCACAGAACCGCTCTGCATTCCAATGCTTTTCCTATTAATACTTTATCTCCTTTTTGAAGCTTTTACTTTCCCAGTCCAAAATTTCCAAATGCACATGCCTGAAGTCAGGCACTTAAATCCTTATTTATGATGCCTGTCATATGCAGCTGGCTATTCATGGAAGCAAACCAACAAGACCAACTTAATTAAGAACCACAAGCATCTCCAAAAAAGAAAACAACAAACCAAGAAGCGCAAGTGTCTCCAAGTAGGGTAAAGAGCCACATTTGCAACAGCTAATCTTGGTCTATAATCATGCAAAAAAGCCTCAACTGACTTCAATACTATTCCAAAGTCGTACTTGGTTTAAATCAATATGTGCTATAAAGATGGAAACCCACCCTGTGTATTTCAGAGTGTTATATGCTTGAAAGCAGACAAGGCAACTTAAATATCTTCAGTAAAAGTTAAATGTATTCATTAACAGTTTCACTGATGAACACCTGAGAAGAAGCAGTCATCTAATGTACTTATCTAGAGGATAATAATTAATCTGAAAAGACAATGCATTCCACATAAAAGAGCCAGCAACAATTTAAGGTGAATGGCAGACTATTCTCTATCACAAAAACCTCAGAATTTTGTCTATAGACACAGCAGTCACTGCATTCACCATAAGCAGTTCACAGTTTTAGATACAAATCATCAAGAGCTGATTCTTCAGACTGTCCCAAATGAGATTATTTTTAAAAAGAGGGAGAAATTTGCCACCAGTAGTTGAGAGGTCCATGATAACACTTGCTCAAAGAAACAAGGATGAAAGAAAGGCCAGACCTCTCCACTTTTGACTCAGGGGTACACCAAAGCAGAACTCTTTTCGTGGATACACTCAGGTAAAGTATACCCTTTTCCACGTGCTAATACTTGGGAATGGACACCTTACTGTCCCTTAGGACCTAGTAACTGATACTCTCACCTTAACTGCAAGTCATGGATTAGCTCCCAATGACCTTTCACTCAGGTCTGACTCAAACTGTGAAACTGAGATCTAGTGACCAGTCTGTTCAGAAGCAGGATTTATTTAACTGACTTCAGTTCACGTTGCTTAACTCAATTTGGCTTGCGCCCCCTTCTAACACTGAACATGCAGATCTATTTGCAAGATTATATATATGCAAGGCATTTTCAACTGTTATATGTTTATAGTAGATACAAAATTTATCCTTCATTAACACTCTAAATAATTTCCTTTTAAAGCAACCAACATATGGGTACACACCAATTATAAAATTGCTACATAAATGGAGTAAGCAGCCACAGATCTAAAGCATAGTAAAAACAAAAAAGTACTTACCTGTTTTGCTGCTGTAGAAGAAATGTCTTTTTTTACTAGAAGGTTCAGAAGGTCAGCCAGGAGAAAAGAACTGACAGGGCTAGGGAAAAATGGGGCAGAAGTTACCTCAGAGGATAAGGTGCAGTAATATATCCAAGCTACTGTTGCTTGCCTAAAGATCACACAGTGTAGCATGACAAGCTAGTATTTATCCTCATGATACGCTATATTCAACTTCGGTATTGATAGCCTGAGTATGGCTTACCATTGCCATATTCCAAAGAAGGAAGTCTCTGATTATTGCTCTTAACTACATGGTCCTCTTCTCTGCAAGGTGTTTGATTAACTTCATTCAGCATGACAGCGTCAAGGCCTACGTGGTACTCCCTGACATAACCAACTGCGCAGATAATAACTAAAGCAGAAGCGAGCAAGGGAGTGACACGATACTATTCATGTTTCGCCACTGTAGTAATCAAGAAGCCTGACCTTTCCTTTACTGTAAGGGAATGTTGTTTCAAATGACTGAGCAGGTCATTTATAATCCAGCCGATCACCTTCTTTGGCTTCATTTGGGTCTGTTTTACCACATTTTCAAAGAATTCTGCCAATCCATCTTCATTCTGTTTAAGAAAAGTTAAATGCATCAAAAAGATACCAGAGCGCAAACTTGATTAATTATACAGTTACATTTGGAGTATAAATACTCTAAATCCTAAAGGAAACTTGGTTTTGTGAATTCATTGCAAAGTCACAAGACTTTGGAGTAATTTTATTAACATAACAGCAAACAAACTATTTTATGTCTAGAACAGGTACACATAACTTACCTGCCAGCCTGTCTGTTTCAACGGACCTTCCAGTAAAGGAGCCATCTTTTTTCTCTTAACTCCTCTCTAAAATTAACATTTGGGGAGAAGCTTTCTCATCTTCTCATGGGTTTTAAGTCCATATAATGCTAGAAAATATAATGCTGCCATCTAACAGGCTGCCACACTACCTTTTACCAAGGAACGATTTTTCCTGAAACGGTCTACAGATGTTTCACTCTTGATCCTGCAATCACTTCTATTTATTTTGGACTGAAGGAATAAGTTTAGCTTGCATTTGCCCTTCAATTATATGGAAAGGTCATACTGCAAGAAGGAAGGTTTTATTTTTCTAGTTTTTCAGAGAAGCTATGTAAGCTTTGCCACAGCACCCTAAATGCTCAGAAGGTACGATAGTAAGGAATTCAATTTATAGCCTAAGTGAAATCCGAGATTGTTTTTAGAAGGACAGATACTGCACAGTCTGTTGAATGCTGTGCTGTTTGTCATCAAGGCATTGATGGATCTTTAACTCTAGCATGGAACTCATTAGGTCTACTGAAGGCTGAAGAGATATTAGGTGGCAGCTCCTACCTTTTCAAGGAGGAATCCAATTCCAGCGTGCACTGGACTTGTGCAGTGTGTGGCATAATCGCACAGGAAGACAAGCCAGCTCTCAGAAGTTGAGAAGTAACGGTTTAGAGACAGCCAAGGAGCTATTCTAAGTATACTGTCATCACAGCAAAAACATTTCCCAAGCACATTCTGACTGCATCTGATCTCTGAACAGTTCTGAGCAAAAAGAATGCAGGTACACACTAAACCAAAGCCTGACTTTTCCACTCAAACACATCCCATCCAAGCAGTCCCATTTGCCCTTTTTTTAAAGGCTATTTATCACCATAGCGATACAAAATTTTAGACTTTCCTCCTCAAAACTTTCACAACACGAACTTCTACCAGCTCTAGATACCACATTTTTCATTGGTAATGATATATGGCTTTTGAGAAACTGCAGACTACTGCTCTCTGTTCTGTGAAACAGAACAAAATGTACTTAGATTAATGGCTGATGTGCTGTAAAACTGGTGTGAAAAAAATCAGACCCATCCCCTCTACCTCAAGACTGTGAGCAAAGAAACCAAGTTCTCAGCCTAAGAAAGCCACTAAGGTCTTTTGTTCACCAAGGCAAACCTTTCAACTCCCCCTAGTTATCTGTCTACACACAGACACAATTCCCTTCTTTCTCTGTGTTCTTACAAGCTTAACTAGCAGTTACTTTGTAATCAAATTGTGTAAAATCTAAGGCTAAAAAGACTAGAGGAACAAATTTTGCTTAAAGAAAAACCCAGTAAAGCAATGCATGATTATCAAAGTACAATAAACTTGATTAAAAACTGTGTGTGTGTTAAGCGGAATTACTAAAATGATGCATTACTAAATACTGTACTCTTCCTAATTCACCTCAGGATTCAATAGAACAAACAAACAGTAATTATTTAAACAGCGGGTTCTCTTCCACACAAACACCTGTTCAATTTAGGTAGGAAGAAGTGAGCATGTAAAAATGTTGGTTTCTTTGCACGTGCTGCAGAAGGTTTTACAAACACCAGAGGCAGAGCAGGTCTAGCTACGACATGACGCACAGGAAAACAATGTCTGTGGATGGCTGTCCTGGTTTTGTTAAAAACAAGTTTCTCTTTTAGTGATTTTGCCTGTCAGCTAAAGCCTTCATATTAACTGCATTTTCCTGGAGAACCAGAAACATGTTTTGGTAAACCTAGCAATGGAATGAAAACTTATTGATAAGCATGGATGGACATCTCGCGAGAGGGGCAACGAGAAACAAGTGACCAAGAAACTGACCAACTGTGTATAACATTCCATTCACGTGAATACTTCATATAAAAGTGGGAGATCACGAGGATCTCGTCCCTTTCCCTTTTCCCTTCTGCTTATGGCCAACATTAGGAGAGGACCTTGCTAGTCGTCCCTGCAAACTGAGGCCAAGTGAGAGACTGAATCCAGCTCCGGTTGGCTGCAGAGTCCAATCCAGGACTTTGGGTGCCGGCTCTGCAGTTGCTGAGACTTTTCAAGATTGGTTTTGTATATTTTGTATTATTTTTTCTATTCGTATTAGTAGCATTAGTAAAACATTGTTAATTTTTCCAACTCTCTTCTCTCTGTCCTTCTTTCCTTCCCGATCGCCTGTCCTTAGTGGGAAAAGGGGAGAGGAAGGGGCAAAAGGGGAGAGGAAGGGGCAAAAGGGGAGAGGAAGGGGCAAAAGGGGAGAGGAAGGGGCAAAAGGGGGAAGTGGGGGGGGAGAGGAGGTTAACAATACATCTGCCAGGCTTTTACTGTCACCCTGCAATCTTAACCCTTGACAATGGCACACATCTGAACGCAGGCGACAAAGCTCAGAGGCAGCACGTCCAACGCCTTTGTCATGGGTAGGCTGGAGAGTGTGTCTCTGGCAGTGGGCACATTCACATTTCTGGATACCAACAGTCTGGCTGGAGCTGCAGCTCTGACCCTCCTGCCAGCCCTTTGAAAAACCAAGGACAAATGTGCCCGGCCTCCACATTTTAACCAGTTGATTTCCAGGCAGCAGGAGGAGAAAAGCCCAGGAGTACTCAAAGAGACAGACTTACACACATGATACCAGGTACCAAAGCCCATACTCACTACGTGTGCACATAAAAATAGACATATTCCCCAAAATTCCTTTGCATTTAGTTTTAGGGTTTTTAAAGTGACTGTCATTTTCTGTAGCCAAAGAGTAGGCAAACCTAGCAACGCTAGACTGAAATGAAAAAGGCAGAATGTCAAAACATCACAATGACTGACAGAAATGAAACATTTTCCTTATTTTCTTGCCATATTAGAAAAATGCAGGCATACCTTGACCGGTTTCAATGTCTAGATACTGTATTACTTGAACCTTAATTTGCTTTGCATTTTGGTCAACATTCTTTGTGCCAAATCCACTCCAGCTATCAACACAAACACACACACCGCCCCTCTCCCTTGCAATAGATCTGAGCTGAAAACCACTGCACGTTAACGTAAAACAATACATTATTTTACAAAATACCACGGGTACAATCTTTAGAGACATTGGGTCTGTAATGCAAGCTTACACTTTTAAAGACCAATAATGTTTCCCAAAGAAATGAAGAAGAAAATGAAATCAATGTCAACAAATAAAAGTCGTTTTCTGCTTATTCTCATTTTCACCATCACAGTTCCCACAATAACCAACTGTGAGGTAACAACTGCTGCAAAAATGTGCAAGATTGTCAGGCAAAAAACCAGAAAAACTAGCCCATTAAAGCAGACAACAGAGCAGCCAGAAAAAGTTCAAACTTTTTCCTACAGTTTCTTATAAAATGATTTAAGTTCTAAAAATAAGTGTAAAGTCACCTGCACAACATGTATGAGGATCACATGTAATAAATAAAATGGTCAAAACCAACTTCTACAGCATCCCATCCAAGTATTCACCAATGTAATTATTCCACCAAAGCAATAAGGCCAAGTCCAAGTGGAATTGCCACTTTTATCTGAGTAAAGAGAGGAACGGTAAATGTACAGGAAGACCTGGAATTCAGATGAGAAAGGAAGTGATCAGGCCACATTTTTCTAATGCTGTACTGTGACTACTGATCTATTTTTTTTGGTTGGATCTTCCTGGACTTCAGCATGGTTTTTGAAAACAAAATGTCACATTCATGTCTATGCCAACACATCTTATATTTTTGATTCGAAAGGAAGATAGATAAAAATATTATAATAATGTAACTGGCAAAGTTGTCGGAGATCCTTCCTGACTGAAGTATTTGCCAGCCCACCAGTTTGCACAGCAAAGTAGAAATTGCATGCAGAAACGGAGTGCACACATGCCATGGAGTCTACATGGTTCAAGAACTGTCTCTTTATAAATAAGAAGGGCTCTGCACGACAAAAATCACAAACTTCATTTATTTTTGCAATTTATACAAAACTGTCAAAATTGTTGCAGTTTACACTTAAGAAATTTCAGATAAAGATATTAAGAAGTACTGCTTTGCTTTCATTCTGCACATGTTGTAATTAGGCAAAGCAGGACTCTCATATTCTCAACTCAAGGATGTACAGGTAGCTATTGCATATGAGAATAAAGCTCATGAAGTAAGCTCAGAAACTGACTTGCACGCTGAAGTATGGGATTGTTTTATTATAACTTTGGCACATAATGTCCTCTCTAACAAGCTGGCGCAGAACAGAGATTTTGCATTTTAGAGTCATCCCTCTACCAATGCCATTTATTTAATGAGCACTCCTGGGCGCTCTAACCTGAAAGAATGCTCATTAGATTTGTGCATCTGGCCCTGTCAGCAACCTTCTGCAACTTCTGATGTAAGCTTAACACAGCAATGGACGTACCGTTTTCAGATGAATTAAGGTTAACTAGTCTCCCAGTGAACAAGCATGCAACTTTTACAGAGAGTATACATGCTGACATTCTAATGCACAATAAAAGAAGACCTGCCATGAAGAACACGTTCACTTCATGCATTCAAATGGATGCATTATCTTATTACAAGCTGAATCCCAAATTTCAGCTTGGAGCTCATTAATTATCTTATACCTTGCAAAAAGAAAGAGAAGTTAAAAGGAAAAAACAAAAGCAATAGTGGATTTCCGAGAACAGGTGGAACTAAAGGGCAGCTGACGAGGCAAAAATATAGGGCTAGCTGATCGAGACGACAGAAAGCACACAGCTGAAGCCCCCAATACCAGCAAAACTGAAACACACAAGAAGTGGGCTGATGTCAAGTGAAAAGTGTGGGTGCACTAGGTCTGGCTGGGATGGAATCTATTTCCTTAAGAGCAGCCGCATGGTGCTGTGTTTTGGACATGTGACTAAAGCCGTGCTGACAACAAGGCCAGTGTGTTGGCTGTTGCTGAGCAGTCCTTTCTCATTTTCCCACCCTGCCCAACACCGTGAGTAGGCTGAGGATGGGCACGAAGCTGGGCAGGGACACAATCTGGACAGTCAACCCAGACTGACCAAGGGTATATCCCATGCCACGTAATGCCCTGGAAAACTGAAGGAAAGGGATTTGGGGAGAGGTAGTCATTGCCACTGGTCAGAGACTGGCTGTGCATCAGTCTACTTGTGGAGGTGGTGAGTGATTGCATTCACATCACCTTGGAGTTTTTTCCCTTTCTCTTTATGTTACTTATTTAAGTGTCTTTATCTCAAACCAGGAGTCTTCCTGTTTTTGCTTTTCCTGTTCTCTTCCCTGTGCCACTGGCAGGGGAAATGAGCAAGAAGCTGTGGTGCTTAGCAGCTGGCTGGGGTCAATCCACTACAGAGGGGAAGAAGAAGAGAAGTCAGAAAAAAGGGTTTGGGACCTATCTACCCATCTGAGGTCTGTTTATTTTAACATATGAGAAATATGTTGATGTGAAATATGATGAAAGCCAGGCACAGACAGGAATGCTAGCTGCAAAATCACATTTTGCAGCTTATACAATAAAATAGAAAGGTAACAACTACTGACACCTCTCGATGCTATCACTGCAGCCTCATGACTTTGATGACACTTATGACTCACCTGCTCACCAAACAGTAACTGCAACTCACTAAAATGGCACACCACCACAAAAGCAGTTTTCCTAACAGCCTTCTTCAGAAGGAAGAACCATTATTTTTCTGTAGAATCAGCTTCTGTACAAGTGGAATAAATCACAGGCACACAAAGGAGGGATATTAGGTAGTCAAGTTATGTGCACTGCTCTCCCTCCATTTATACTCAAAGGAAAGGAACTCTTCCAGAGGACAATTCAAAGTACTTACAATTCTGCTCTAAATCTTACTCTAAAGAAGTCCTTTTCCTTCTGTCTCCACTAATCACAGAGGGAACCAAAGCAAGACACTGTCCTAGCTTAGCTGGCTATGGGAAATGTCTGATCTTGGGTGGGCATGCTAACCCCCACACAGAGTTACCATTAGCAAACAGAGATGACTGGTTGTATTTAAGAAGCTCAAAGTCCTTTAGAATAAATTTGGAAGTTATGAGATTTTGCTGTCACTTCCTTATTTATATCCATATTTACCACACCTTTTTCTTTCTCATCCCCCCTTCTGAACCTATCCCTGGTAAACTGCATTGTGAGGTCAAAGTTGATGTTGTACAGCCGTTTAGTGTATTTATCTAAGAATGTCTGGATTTTTTTAAAGTAACATGGAAGTTAGGTCAATGAGCACATGAAGCTGAAAGATTTATACTTTGGGTTTTGCTTCTGTAGTCAGGAAAATGCATCTATTAATTTGTTAATACTGACAATGTGCCCAGCCTTGCACCAGACTCAAAAACAAGACAAGCAGGCACTTACAGGCAAGGGCTTGTCAGCAAGAAGTGGTATATTTGTTGCAGTCAGTCACGGGTGCATCCATGTGTAGACAGACAAGATCAATATTAAATAATAGTTATTTGACTGCACCTTGCATGAGAAACACTTCTAGGCTCACTATGTGTGGTTTCTTTTCCCCACCATTCTATGTATATGGTTCCAAAGTACGAAGTATGCATTGGACATATTTCCAAATAAAAACCATCTATGGGAGCTGACAGCTGGTTAATATGACATTTGTAAATCTCTTCAAAAACCATGCAACTTTGAAGTTTCTATGCTTATTTTAGCACTTGATCAATAGACCTACCAATAAGGTGAAACTGTGTTCAGGAAGAATCCCATACTGTTCAACAAGCTTTGCTCTCTTCACACTGGGGAGGTCAGGAAGTCTCTCATGAATCCAATCAATATTTACCACTTGCTGATGGTTCATATTAGCTGGCAACGATTTCGCATCATACAGAATCAATGGAGGAAGGTTTGGCTCCGGCATGAACCTAGTGAAGATGAAGAAAAACTCTTATATTCAGTCAGAAGCTAAATGACAAGGAATAAAAATCAAGTTTATACTTACGTGAAAGTCGTATTACTATATCAACTAAACAAAATACTAAAAATTTATGACCTGGTATATCACTGCTAAGTAGTAAGAGAGCAGCCCCTGAACTGCTGCAAAGCCTCAATTTTCCTCCTTTGAGTATTTGCCACTGACTGTCAAAGAGTTGATGACAGAAAAGGAGCAACTAAAACATGTCTGCACCCAAAATAATAAAAATAATAATAACAACAGCAACAATAAACACAATAAGAACAGATATGGAAACAACCCACTCCTTTTGGCATCAAGCATGAATCGTGGATCTGGACGAAAATGGGAGTGGACTGGCAGGGGAAAAAACCCAGATTGACAGCCAACTGCCAGGAGTGATCTGGGCAGGCTGTAACCTTTTCCAGACTGACTTTGAAAATCTTGATGAAATATCATGCTGTGCTAAAAGCAAAGTTACTGTGCTCAGCAGGGTGCCATCACAGAACAAAAGGCTCCCTTAAAGAGAAGTCCAATTCAAACCACTAAAACAACTACGATCGAAGCAGAAACCTCACTCTTACATGATCAAATGAGGGGTTCAAAAATATCAGAATAAAGGACATTGGGCACCCTCTACATTAACTATAATAAGTTCTATTTCAAATCTGCCTAAACATAGATTTTAAGTTTAATGAATAATGCACAGCTGTAAGTTACCAAAAAATTTGAAAAACAGTTTAATACTGATAGGAATTTTAGTACTAGTAATAATCTTTCTGGTCTTTATTTGAAATATCTTAGACTCACCAGGTTTGCCTAGGTTTTAATGAATTTTCTTTTGCACTTGTTTCAATTAGTCTTGTAGAAGAAGCCCCTGCCAGCCCTTACCATAATAATTCATAAAATCATCATTCATAAAATGATCACTGCCTTTTCTCCTGTATTTCTACAAATAATAATTTAAAACGCAGATTTAAAGTTTGTGGGTTGTTTTCAAAATCCTTTTGCTGCTCTAGTAAGATCAGTAGTAGAATATACGTAGATTTAACAGGAACACAGATATGGCCCTGAAAGTTCTCCTGCAGAACTATAATTCTGCAGCTGGGAAGTGAACTCTGGCAATAACAGGAGGACTGTCTGTGGGATGCAAAGCTGGGGAGGATCAGTGCTAAGATGGCCCTAAGCAGGGGAGGAGGCAGGCACGCACATAGCAGGAGGAAGGGTGCCCAGAGCAACCAGCAGTCACTGAGCTGCATCACTCTTCTCCATTCCATCTAGATACGGCTGCGACTGTCCCCTGTGCTGCGGCATTAAGCAGCAGCACTGCTGCTTTGCAGCACTGCCCCAGCACTTGTTCCCAGCAGCATAGCTTCCTAATGGGGCTCATGCCTTGTCTCCTCGTCCTCTGGCTAAATCCTTCTTGGATGGTTGTTTATGGTTTGATGGCTGTCATCTTACATGGGTGGAAGGCAAGAAGTACTTGGCAAGGTAACATCTTCATTGGGTCTACAAAGACCTTAGGGTAAAAGCCTGCCTACAAATGCTGACACCTTTCAACAGTAGTTAGGATTCTCAAAGAGTGGTTGTGATCTATGATCACAGAATTTAAGCACGGAGAGGTAGGGCCTGCTATCTGAAAACCATTTCCCTCATTATTTACTTAAAGTAGGAGCAATGCTTAATTCAGAATATTTTTACATTTTATATCAGGCATTCTTAAGGATACACTTGTACTGGCCACAAAGTAAACCTTCAACCTTCAGCTCACCCACTTTGAGCTAAGATACTCGCACTTAGTTTTTGGGAAAGGTCTGTAGGTTTTAGCAGAGATCTGAACTGCTCAAACTAGCACTGATTTCAATAGGCCTCTTCCCCTTCCAGTGGAAGGTAAACATCTAATGCATACTCACTACACTGACTAACTTTACAAGATCATTACACTGACTACACTGAAATGAAATAAAATACCAGTTCTTGAAATGTTAACTGTATTAAAAAAAAAAATACCGATAATCCTGTTTTCCTTCTTTGTCTCTCATTGGTACAGTGCACCTAAAATAAAAACAAAACAAGTAAGATGTGGTAAGAGATACACCACAGAATTAAGTTTCATGGCAAAAACACAAAACAAAAACTTTGCCACATGAAGATCAGGAGAGCTTCTTAAAGCCACTACAAAGCATGTGTGTATGTAAGAGGGCAGTCATTTTCACACAGACACTGTTTGATGTAGCACACAATCTGTTGTGAAAAAGCCTCAAATTTAAGAATAAATTACTACCTGTGAGGAGACTATGCTTGTGAACATCAGCTTTAGAACACAGAAGTTAAGCAATACTATGTTACTTCTCCTGATCACATTATTAGGTGTCCATGCCACTCTAAAGCTGCTATTCCAGACATTCCTTCTAAGTCAAAACTCACCCAAGTTTGGAATCAAATGCTCTTGTTTCATTCAGAATTGTTCCTCCATTTTCAAGTTCTTCAATTTGCCTCTGTATTTCATAGTCTGACAGAAGCAAAAGAAAGAAGAATAAGCTTGTTAAACCGTACTATTAGCTTTTGTACACTCCACTATTTCATTTTTCACTGCTATGCAATAATGGAATACTGTGTTGTTTTAACCTTAATAAAATCAACAGCAGTAGTTACAGGCAGAATTATCAGTCACTGTCTCACTCTCCAGCATTGTTTCTTTCTTTGCATGTTTTTCTCACCTTCTTTCATTCCGTTTAAATAGAAAACATTTTCTCCCAGGCACTGCAGCCCAGCCATACATTCCTAGTGACCTTCCAATCACCCAGTTGAGTTTTCTTTTGGAGACATAATCATCATCCTTTCTTGCTCATACCCAAGCTGCATCTGAACTTCACACACACTACTTACCGTACTCAGTGGAAAACAGTCATTTACATTGGAGGACACAAAGCCACTGCTGACATATTTCAGTACTAAACATGCTAGGCATTTAATCATCTGGTTTATTCTTCTTGCAGGCAGAGGGTTACCTCTGCAAGAAAACCACAGACTAACGTGGCTGCTAACTCCAGAGTACCCCATACTAAGATTTATTCTGTCAGGGAGTAGGAGGAGTGGGGCTGTTCCACAAGGAGGGATAAGCCAGGAACCAAGGGTGACCAGAGTACAGGCAGTGCCCTCACTGGTGCATTCCCACTAGTCTGAGCAGCATGGGCAGAGCCACGTGCGACTAACAGGGTGCACTGACAGTCTCAGTCAATTGAGCTGAGTCCAGGGTCCATCCAGGGAGTTCAATCAGAAGCAACGGGACGTAAATCCAGAGACAGGACTGGGAACAAGACTACAGAACAGGTCCAAGGTCCATAAGGAGACAGGACTGAAAATTGGGAGACCTGTGATGTAGCTCAAGCAAAGTCCAAAGGCCCCAGACTGAACTTAATGTGACTCCTGGAACCCACAGGCAAGGTGCATGGAAGGGACACCCAGGTGAAGCTAGTCAGGGCATTTAAGGCCAATTACTGCACTAGGTAACCTGGTATATTTCTTGTCAGACCACATAAAATATCTACAATGCTCTTATAATGAAGCAACCACCATTTACCTACTGCTTTTGCCAGGAATCGTATGCTGTTGATATTCTTCACTTCAGTCCTCACTCCATATGGCTCTCCAGGGTGATGCACAGAAACATTGGCATCCACTCTCAGCTGACCCTCTGTAAAAGGAAGTTTTATTATGAGAGTAGTCTGCCCTGTAAACTACAGTAAAAACCTTGGCATGCGTTAATGCATGTGCAGAGCATTAATAGCAGACTTCCGTATGTCCAGAAAGGAGTAAAAAACACCTCATTGTAGCGTTCTGTTTGTGATTCTACCTCAAGCCACCACCTTGAATCATTCAAAATTTTCTGAGAACACTACTCTTTTTTAAAAAATTATTGCTCATAACTCCTCTCAGAGAAAGCCGCATGGTGCAGTGCAGGACAGATCCTCTAAGCCATGTAGTGAAAAAAGCTTCTGATTCACAGCTCTTAAATAAAGGGCAGAATTAGACAAGCAAAGTGGTGGATTGTGAGCTTTCATTCCTCTAGAAAGAGCATAAAAATACCTTTTTGAATTACAATTTGATGGATATATACTACCCTAGCATGGAACACAAGAACTTATAGTTATGTTGAGCAGATTTACTAAGGTGTTCTTGGAAATTTACAGCTCAAGGACAAAATGTGAGTGGTAGTCAATTTTTTTTGTAATTTTCTTCCCCTCCTCCAGGAAACTGCCATCTGCCCCCCCACACCCAGACTCTGCCAATTTCCCTGTCTGCTAAAAAATGAAACAGAATATAAAGTTATATAGAAAAACATCTTGCACTTTTAGTTCAAAATGAACTAATGTCCTTGGAGAACTTTAATGACTCAACTACAAGTAACTCGCAACTGTATTTTCTAAGTTTTGCCCCTCTAAAGGCATCCTTTCTGAGAAAAAAAGCCTTGCCGCAGTTGATCAACTGGCTAAAATAAACAAACAGGAGAGGCTGTATTAAAAAGAAACATAATTTTTCTCATATTGCACAGAGAACATCTGCAGCCTTCCTGTTAGTGGCTTTGTTGTTTTCCTTATTTTTTTTTATTTCAAATGCATATAAAAAGAAACAAACATTCATTAAATACAGTCACATTATTAAAGAGAGCAAAAGATAGCTCAGATTTAAACTGTGACGATGGCTGCAGCTTCAGAATCCATTCCCGTCAATAGATGTAAATTGCCTAGAGAGGCCTTGGTACACTTTGTAAAAGCAGGCTGGATGAGAGCACACTCATTTCCTGTCTTCGGTGAGTCTTGCCAGACATGCAAATGAAGAACAAAGGTGCTGGAATGGCCCAACATCACTTTCAAGAGCAGTGTTTTGCATATGCTCCCTCTAGGGTGAAATGAGTACTTGTTCCAAAGAGGAATAGTCTTGTCCTGCCCTTGCTTCATTTTGAGACATGACCTGCTTCTACTTGGATGTAGGTGTCAATGTGACAAGACAATGAAGTTAATCAGGCATAAGTGAAAGCAGAGCCAGGCCTCAAATGTTCTTAAAAAAACCTTCAAGCCCACTTTAAGCCCAGCTTCTTTTCCTTTCAATTTGCAAAGAAATGATCTCTTCATCTGTTTTTTGTTAATGAAATAACACCTGATAAAAACTAGGCACTTGCCTTCACTGCACACACAAGTAGAATGAAGATAAAATATGAGATGTAAAGCCCTGATTTGAAAGACAGTAATTATGAGGAGCGAAAACCACAACAGAAAGCCTCCAAAACTATCACCTTGAAAAAAAAAATACAAATACTTTTATAGTCAACTACACTGGAGGAAAAGCATTCCCAATACTGGAATTCTCTAAGGTCAGAAATCTCACTGAGATAAAAGAGATCATAGTGCAATTCCAGTGGCAATCTTAGTGCCAAATTCAATAGTGATAAATGATGGCATATATGTATGTCCACAAAGGCCTCTGAAGCAGCACACAAACTGGCTGCTTAATAGTAAGAACTGTGCCCCATTTGACATGTAACACTAATGTGAGAAAAGATTCAAAGATATACTTAATGTCTAGCAATTATTATTTCCCTTTGCATTAAATTAGATTTGCATCACTAGCCAGCATTCATTGAATCCCGTATACTAGGTGATACATGTGTAATAAATAATGGTCAAGGTTGTTGAACAAATCAAGTAGGGTTCAATCGTATTATGCATATCGTTGTAAGAAGTAATTGCGTTTGTGCAAGTTTCATTATATTTTGTAAAAAATAGTAGTTAAGCCAATGGCCGGATGCTGGGCCCCAACCAAGCCAATGGCCGGATGCCGGACCCCAACCAAGCCAATGGCCGGATGGTGCAACAGATAACAGAGTGGCCGGATGGTGCAACAGATAACAGAGCTCCCAGATGGTGTAACAGATAACAGAACTCCAGAGGCAGAAACACTAAGCGACACCCAGCAACATCTTTCACTGTCGACTAGCCAACCAGGAGCTAACTCGTCAGGGTGTCCCAGCGCGTGAACAAGTGTATAACATATATAAGCACATACGAAAAGTTGAGTTTTGTGCCGTGGCGGAACTGAGTTTCCCCCGGTCACCCAGCGCTGTTTTGCCTAATTACCGCTTGCTTTAAATTCGCTTGCTCAATAAAATTAATTAATTGGCTCAAAGACTTGTCTTCATTTATAACACATAGACCACTCTGACTCAGTTCTCTAGGAGATGCATCCACTCTGTATACACTATGGACTGAATTTCTTGCCAGAACAGTGAGGTCAACTGTAACAGGGAAAAATATAGCTTACACTGTGAACACTAATAGGCAGCTGATAATTGGGTGGATATGTGGAGGGGATGAATGCCTGAAACTATACTTTTAAACTCCCAAGCAGAAGCCTGCTATTTGATAGCTGTAACTATGGGCTGGTTGTAAATTTTGATAACATTAGGAGTGAGCAAAAATAGCATGACCTGAATCTTCCAATTAATAGAGAGACATGAGACAGAATCACCAGTTAGGAGGCTGATCACATGCTGTGCTTCGGCACATCACCTATTGAGAAAATTGGGGCCTTAGGGTTCCAGAAAGAAGCGCTGGTACCAAAAGCAGGGGTTTCCTAAAGAATAAGTGGTCTCAGAAAGATAGTAGTGATCTTGGATAGAGAGATCCTGGAGGTGGGAAAGTAACCCAAAGATCAGAGAGATGCATGCAAATGCCAGGGGATGCCTAGGGACCTTGGCCTCTAGCACCTGAGACTAGTATTTGCAAGGCTGCTGCACAGCACGAATCAACAGAATTTTCTGGCCCACCTTGCCAGACCAGCAGTGATCTCCCTAGTGGGAAGAGCTGAGACGTAGTGAACATAATGCTGGAGGAGAGCGAGAGACAGAGTGAGCATGTGAAATGATCAAGCAGGACAAAAGCTGCAGCCTCATTGTCAAATTAGCCCAGTACCCATGTCTGCTATGTGCTGTCATTTACCACATCTCACCTATGACATCAGCACAAGTTTACTGCCTACACCCATTTTATGACTAGCTGAGACCTTACACACAACATACAAGATGATTCATGCTCCCATTACTTTGTCCCATAACTTCATATTCTAAAATTAATCCTTACTACAGATCTTCTGTGCTGCACTGTTGTGGCAGGCAAGATGAGGACAGACAGGGAGAAACACCACAAGAACCCTGGGGACACTCCTTCCTGCTTAGGTTCATCCTGCAAAATTATTGCGTGAGGCAACATAAAATCTAGCACTGCAAAGCTCTGCAGATGAAGACAGGCCCGCAAGGACACCTGAAGCATGGCAGACGTTAGCACAGGCTCTGTAGATCGCAAAAACAACAGCTAGAAAAGGCTATGCATTACAAGCAACCACAGAGCAAAATAACCAGAAGCTGCAAAACTCCTGCAAATGCAGAGAATTACTGGTGACAAGGGAACGTGCCCTTCCCCCTTCTGTACCTGCCATGACTGCCTGGCTGCTCCCAAGTGTCTGAAGAATGAGCTGAAGCTCTCTCACTGCTGCAGCTGCTTCTTCCCCACAGCACATATCAGGCTCCATGACAACCTCCATGAGGCCAACTCCTATCAGGGAAAGATACAGGAGACTTTCAACAATAGCTTTTGATCCTGGCATATTAGAGTGCAACTGGCTAAACACATGAAAGCACTTGGGCTTTTTTTGAAATAAATAAACCTCCATGTATTATTTAGTAACTGTCACTATGGGCCTAGCTGCAGATTGCTATAAAAACTTTTCCTCCTATTTTTTTAAAGGAACAGACAAATCACAGGCAATCCTACACTCTTTGAGAACACGCAGATCAGGACACATCCGTCTTCAGCCTTTCTCTAGAATTCCCATTTAAAGCCAATCTGATTCCAGATTCAAGTTTGCTAATCTTATATTCATTTGGAAAAGACAGAACTGTAAACAGATGTAGCCTAGTTTTTAGCTTCAGGATCCAGTTTTCAATGAACATGAGCAGCCACAGCCCTTAACTTCAGTGGACAACGGAGCACTGTGTCCCAGTTAGGCTGGGCCATCTGGGCTGCTGCCCATGTTATGTGCTGTTTTAGTTCACTCCATTTACAATTTCAAAGTTTAAAGAGAAAATCTACATGTTTTCAAAGTTAATAATTATAATAGATGTCTGACTCACAACTGACAAATTCCAACAGCTGCTCCTTCTATACGCAAACCTGAATCACTAGGTCTATGATACTTTAACACCACATAGAGTGGCAAAAGCATAAATAGCAGAGTGGCTGTATGTGGCTGATACACACAGTTTTGAGCAAAATGGAGTAAACAGATTTTTTTTACTTGTTATTGCCAACCACCATCAGCCAACAACAATGGGAAAGGTCCACTGGCCATTAAAAAACTCAAGTATTCCCCTGCTTCAACTGTAATGGCCATTTTGATGTATTTTTATTTTCAAGGAGAGAGGCATCAGGCTGGTTTTGTTTTTTGCCTGTTCCCTGTCATCTATGTACCTTTAAAGACTCATCTTACACAGAAAGGAGAAAAACAGGAAAACAATCCAAGCCTACCAGCCCTGTTCAAGTCAATGAGAGTCTGGCTCCTTGTGTCATCATGGAGACTCTTTCCACTGTCTTGCTCCAACTGAATTTGTTTAATCCTCACAGTTTTGGTCACCATCTGGCTCATTTTGTTGTCTATGCAGAGACTGTACGACAGACTTCCATTTACCGCAATAGGAACTCTTTGCTGAGTGATTTGATAGCCAGCCTGTCAACAAAATCAGCTTTATACTCGAATAAAACATTCACTTTTCAGAAAGCAGCAGCATGGACAAGTACAAATATTACAGACTAAGAACAAAACTGAAAATGCAACATCTTCCATAGTGACCTATATAAGAGGATAGAACACATGCACATGTAAATTCAGAAGTTATTTTGCTTAGCTGGAAAGAAAGCAAGCTAGAAGATGGGCCTAGAATTCAACATCACTGTGAAAAGCTGGAGGTCTGGAAAAAATACGAGCATTCCTCAACACAGGCAAGTATAAGACACTAGAGTAATGCAGAAATAATCAATGATCAACTGCACAACCACTTGCCAAGGATGACATAAATTTCACTGATACTGCCTTGGGTCAGGAAATGGACCAGAAGAGGTTCTTCCACTCCTGTGGTTTCATGATCATGTTAAATCTTGTCTGAAGTTAGTTACTGTACCTCCATCCCAAAGCTAAGACTATCACTAATCCTCCCATCAGGCTGAATATCCCTCTCTGCCTGTGCAGAACTTTACTCATTAGAGGGGAAGAGACAGAGAGGGAAGTGGGGGGAAATCAAGAAAATGAGAAAGCTCTATTTCATTTATGTAGCAATTTCAAAGATAAACACAGCAATCCCATGGAAGGCACACAGCTGATAAATGTCACCTCGTGCCTGGGACTCCATTCAAAGGGGAAACACCTAGCCAGAAAAAGGGCTGCCAGTCACAAGGTACTGGAATAACTGCAATGATGTAGAAACACAAAAGTGAATCAATTACTCCATTGATGTAAGGTCCCCATCTCTTCCTCCTTCATAGCCTGCTCATGCCCTCAGTGGTGAGAACTGAAAAAAAAAAAAAAGCCTACCAGATTTTAATGAATTGGGAGCACATTTGTATATTTTGCAGGAAGAATGAGTTTACTCTAAAATGTAGAGATGGTGACAGTACACTGGAATGGAGAACAATGGTCTGGCCCTGAGAACAGCTCAATTTATATATGCAATGAAGTGCATGACCTTCTAGCCATGATCACTATCAGAAAAATAAAATAGGTGACTCTACGCAGCCTAAGCTAATCACACAGCTCTTCCCATCTCCTAAAACTTCTCATTAAAATGATTTTTTAAAAGTCTGAAATAGTGAGTGACAATAAATAACAGGAATCCCATTTCCCATTCAAAGCCCCATTTTCAAGAGTAACAATAATCCCTTTGTGAAACAACCCTAAGAACTGGATTTATCTGTTCTATGGAGCTCATTAGCCTAAACTCTGCATCCTATTACAGGGTTCCTGACTAGACTGTTTCACTATGAAATGCAGGTCAAGCAGTTTACTGTCAGTGCTTAAACTGTAGAAGTCAGCCAGTAGAAAGCCAGAATTACATGTTTCAAGCTAATAAAATGTGTCAGCACCTCCTTGACCAAATTTCCATGCTTATCTGACCAGAGGATACTCTAACTCATGTCTGCAGACAACAGCAGCCCACTTGGTGCTGCAGACACCTTCTTCCACCTCATTCTTCTCCTCTAAACACATGGATGCAGTTTCTTCCCTATAACTACATTCTTCCATATAGCTTCTATGCAGCAGACTGATAGCAGCAGACATCACAAGAATATGAGAGAATGTTTTCAGTTTAACAGCAGAAGCACCAAAGGTGGCTTGCAAACATATCTGTGATGGTTTTGGTCTTTCTTTATGATACACAAAGGAATTTTGGAAGTCATGTTTATTTCCTGTTATTTCACTTTTTTTTTTCTCCTTCAGGTCTGGAAATGGGCTTTAAGATGGTTTTGCATGTAAAAAAGGTATTGGCAAATCAAACGGGTAAGTTTGTGTCTCCCATTCCCAGTAGCTTGCTACAGAGCCCCCAACAAAAGGGCCTCTTAATGGCTCACAAACATTAGCAAAGTTATCCCCAGAAACCATATCAGTAATTACATCAACTACACAGAAGAGCCACAAGTTGCCAAACTAGACAAAAACAGAACAGAAATCTCTTCTGAGACCTAGGACTCCAGTGGACAACTATAACGTAATTCTCTTTCTAAGGTGGGAAGCAATTGTATTTGAATATGCTTTGTGTAACTTCAAAATATTTCCAATGTCTGAACAAAAGAGTGGCAGAGAAAATAGTTTGGTTAATAACGCAGCCCCTCTACACATTAATTTGGGAACTGAGAAATCTCTTATTCTGCTCCTCTGGATGACCAAAACACCTCACTTAAAGGGAGGATAAACTAAAATGCCTGATCTTTCTCAGATAAATTAGAAGCAGACATTTTAATGCAGTCATCAGATCTTCACCCTGAAATCACAAGAAGTAAAACTAGTGTCCTCACTTTGGCAGGTTAGTATCAAACTGAATGTTCAGTACAAATAAACTGACAGAAAAAAAATTAGAAAGGTTTAATTTCATTAAAACAGAAATAAGGCTCAAACACTTCTGCATCCTGTTGTAATGACAGAAGTCAGGTTCTTAAATTATTTCAATATTTCTACACTCATATCAAGTATGGCAAAATGCATTTGACTTCCAGTGACACCTTCTACCAAAGACGAAAGCCACCAACAAACCATACTGCAAATAATCAGTTTCTTGGTTGGTTTTTGTGGTTGGTGTTTTGTTTGTTTGTTTGTTTTGGGTTTTGTTTTGGTTTTTATTGGAACTACTGACTGACAAAGCTTAAAAAGGAAATTAAATATTTTTAGTTCCCTAAAGCACATACACAAAAGACGCTATTATGTTTATACCACTGGAACCTGTGTATGTTATACATTCACTTTAAATGAAGGACTATTATCAGATTGCTTTTACCCTAACACACGATTAGTACTAAACACCAGGAATGGAGATCTTAAAGGGCAAAGCAGCTCCAGCTCCCAATTCAATTACATTAAGCTATTGGAATCGTGCAGTTAAGAAAGCAGTCAGCAATCAGAGCAATCATACTCAATCAGTGAGCACCAGGGTACAGCTGTCTATTCATCAGGGATCCTCAGCATCCTGTTGGGGTGAGCAGAGCACTGACTGAAAACAGAAAAAGCATCTCTTCACTCATGCCCTGTTACCATCCATACTCCAGATTTGTCCTTTCCTACAGCCATAAAGGGAACAGCTATACTGCATACTTACAGGTAGATCTGCATAGAAATAGTGTTTTCTGTCAAACAACGACTTCTTGTTTATGCTGCAGTTGAGTGCTAGGCCCGTCATCACTGCTGCTTCTACGCACCGCCTGTTGAGAACCTAAGGAAACATGACACATGGTTTTGCTCAGATACTCAGTATGTAACAAATGTGTCTCCCACACACTGCCTTATATGGAGCATATATTCAGCTTTGCTTGCCTTCAGCCACCATTAGATCTCTTTCCTTGTG
Source organism: Nesoenas mayeri (assembly GCF_963082525.1). NCBI lineage: Eukaryota > Metazoa > Chordata > Aves > Columbiformes > Columbidae > Nesoenas > Nesoenas mayeri. The sequence continues at coordinate 31,170,629 of NC_137540.1, forward strand.
TGGGTAGTTCTTATTCATCATCAAAGTCATGGTAGCTACAAATCTGCAAAGCTTTAAGATGAAAAAACAAGCCATTCAGTCATTTTGTGTTGCCACATAAGGTGGTGTGCACTGTCCGGCTTGCAGCTTTTGCAAACATTCCAGTACTTTTGAATCTTCAAGGGTGAAAGAAACAAATCATAGCAAATGATAATTCATTCGTAACCAGCTGTCAACTCATACTGGGAACTGTAACCACAGGACTTGGATTAGGGACTGCAGTGCCATTTCAGTAAAACACTTCAGAACACCTGCAACAACAGATCCACAGTGAATTCATTAGTATCTACATCTGGATTTCAATCCTATGCTTAACCAGGACGTAATTAAGCACACTTACCCGCTTTGCTAGAACACAACTAAAGAGATATCAATTTATCCCATGGCTACAAGTACACATGCATTTCCAGTACCCAGGTAACCTCAGGGATGAAGGTTCTCTTAGAACACATGATCTGAAGACCCAGTAAGGCCTTCATGAAGAAATGAAAGAGTTAAGTGCGGTTTCTCACCGCCAACCCATCACTCTCAGAGCTACACCCTTCTATCTCCTCAGCAGGGTCAGGATCCAGAGAAGAAAGAAAATTCAACTCCAAAAAGTACAAACTGGCAATGTTTCATGGTTTTTTTTTTTCAGGTGTGCTCTCAGTAATTTAACAGTTGGTTTAACTAATATCAAATAGATAAAACAGAAAAGAAAAAAAGGCTGAATTTGTCTTAGCACAACTCTTGACATGCTCACACTTACAGTATTTTGAAACAGGAACAGAATTTATCCATCTTATTCTGCACTGTACAGCTGCCAGGAAGTCAATTTACAGCAGGAGCATTAAAGGGGCACATTATGTAAAAGAATCTACATGACTTCAGCTGCATTGACCAGAACATAAAAGGCTTAAATAATGTTTTCTTCAGTTTCTCTGGCAGTATTTACTTTTTACATTCTCCATCCTGATTTCTGAAAACAGATTAAGCAGCTGTACATTCCTCATCATCCCATGTCTTCAGCTGGAAAAGGAATCTTTGCTTTACTCGTCTAATATTTAAAAAATCAAAATAATAAGAGAAAACACATGATACTCTTCATGTAACTTTAAAATTGCTTATACAGACAAGAAATTAAATATTTAAGACATTTAATGAGGGAACGTTCAGATCTTTAGTGTAGTTATATATGGCTAACTAGAACACATCATCTGTTTGGGCATATTTTATTTATTAAAAAATTTAAAAGATCCATAAAGCAAATTTGAAATGAGAAAAAAGGAAGAACAGTTTCCCTTTGAAATACTGATCCACAGCAAAATGAACACAAGTAGTCCAGACTATAACCTAAGTAAAATTGGTAACTACGAAATATTATTTTAGTATCATAGCTGCTGTTCATTATATAGTAGATGGTCCTGTTTTCAACAATTAAATGCTTCCAGACAGTACAAATACTTTTTTTACTGTTTAAGGAAGCTTGTAACAGTGCTAGTCAAATTGTTCAATGTTTAAAATAATGTATTTTTAAATACATGGGCAAAATTTCCTTCTATAATAGCATTATGGCATGATTCTGTTCAGCTTTATAAATCAGGGAGGACCATGCCAGTCAGCCCTTTAACAACTGGTCATCAGAAACCATTAAGGCTCTATAAGGACCGCGTAAATTCTAAACACCACTGCGTCAAAGTAGTGAACTGGTGTCTTGCTACATTTCCAGATGGTGCAGGGGTTGTGACTGGTAGTCACAACTGGAGAATAAGACAAAACCCAGCTCCCGAGTTGCAGTCAGAGCCCCATGGCACACCCTTCAAATACAGGTGGAGTTTAGCTAATGATTACACTACAACTACTGCCTTTGACAACTTGCTCTTCAATTTTTTGTTCAAACAAGGCAGAGTGTATCTTACTCTGTGCCCTAAGGGATAACACTGTTTAGAGGTGAAGGAAATAAATCCCACATAGGTACTTACACCAGTGACAAGCTTTTGCACTACTGGTGATGAAACATTTTGGTGGCTCTGGGGAAGAACTGACACAAAAATGTGAAATATTGATTATTTTCTATGTATTATTACTAAGCATTTACATGAACGTAATGTGTATGTGTTCCCAGTGTACTGGGTCATGCTAGATAAAACATTGTATACACACCATTACTCACCCACTAGTACAACCTCCTGTGCTACTTTATCGACCTCGGTGGGGGCAGAAGGCATTGCAAAGCACATCTTTCTCACTATGGCATACTGAGATGTCTACCATGCCAATCTGATTCCTCTGCTCTGTTTGGCTCAAACAAATAAATAAATAAATGACCCTCTACTTCCTCAAAAATCAAAACTTAACTGCTCCGTTTCTGAAGTGCCTACCACTACCCATTCCGGTGATCAAGACTGTGCACATAAAGCAGAGTTGTTTAAGCAAACTACTACTTTTCCTTCAAACAAGCCTAGCTTTTCAAATAATCTGCACTGATAAACATCAATTCAGTATGTGAAACTTCCCATACTAATGATCTAGAGTAAGTCCCCCAAGCTTGTTTATGCAGTAAGCTGTTATTAAGTAGACAGCTTTGACTAGCACCAAAGATTTAAATTACTGGCTTGAACTGACAAGCTGCCAGTCTGGTATGTTAGTAAAGTGCTGACATTGAAAGAAAGATATGTAGCTTCTGCAATAGCTATGGACAAAAGACAAGCGCCCATAAAGCTTTTTTAAATATTTCTGGTCTTCTAAAATTGAAGCATCTCTCCTAGGTAGTTAAAGAAAATCCTAGAGAGCTATCACAAAAGGAAATGAAATTGTTTGTATTGGAAACTCATGAAAAACCTTAACAATGGCATCACAACACCAGGACCATTTCCCTTGTAGCTACACTATCCTGCTAGAGCACCATGGTAACTGAGTGCTAAAGGAATGAAAGAACAATTCAGCCAAGATCTCTCTTTTTCTGATATTCACCTATTCTTTACATCTAGTTCACAAGTGGAGAGACTCCTTTTAAAAATGTATCATCTTTATTTGCAAGGTCAGTTTAGTCCATACCTTGGTTTGAAATACAAGGCTATTCAATAGCTACACAAAACTATACACAATACCTTCAATGGCATAAATTCCCACCAAAAGCAACTTTTTAACAGCTTTTTCTTTAACAGCAGGTTTACTCCTTATATTAACATTACAGAAAGCTGGCTCCCTTTTAGGTGAAGATGTATGGTTCTATATTTAGTAAACGATAATTTTAAAATTTTAAAGACAGTAGGTATGCAGCTTCTTGTTTTGCTAATGAGTACCATATAGGATAACTGAGGGAAAAAAAGAGAAGAAACATCTAGATCTCTCTCCTGCAAAAAAGTTTATTTGTGCTACGTTTAAAAAAAAAACAAAAAGTAATCTTTGCCATAACGTTGGCACCCAGGAAACCTAAACTATGGAACAAAGTATTCCTTGTACTAAAAACAGTAAAATGAAAATAAGTCCGTGGAAACTTTAAAAGTTTTTTATTCCAGGTCACACATTTTAATAAAGCAGATTTCATATTAATTAGCTATGTTAAGACCTTAATTCTTTCTTACAATCATGAAGAAATCAGCATTAATCAGATTAACTACAGGACTGTTTATCTAAGAAACATTTAATTTTAGCTCCTTTTTATTCAAAATAACAGCTAGAAGAAGGAAGCAATGCAATGTACTTAGCCAGCTCTCTGTAGACCCAGCAGTAATCTTTAGAAACCTCAACAGATACATCTAATCATATTTCCCAGCACTCCCATTTCATATCACTCTGATTTTTATTTGCTTCCACTAATGGATATATTCAGTCTTGCTATTCCTCCTGTGTTAAAAGTACTAACTTGCTTCCATATATGGTTCTTTGAAGTGCAATCTCAAGTTAAACTTCAAAATAAACTACTCATATCTACTTAGTCCAAATGTAATTGTGACTGTTCAGTCTGACACTGCAGATGAATACTTCAGTGCAGTTTTCTTCCTTGGCATCCTCCCACACACACAGAAGGGCGTAACTGCCTTGTAGCTATGCATGTACAGAATGTACATTACAATAAATGAAGAGCTAACCATTTCCCAAATGATCTATTTATGTCAATAGGTATACAATCAGACCCCATCCCTCTAAGCACACAGTAAAAATGTAAAAAACAAGCCAAACTAAGCCTTGTCATGTGTTTGGTCTGCAAAGAGTGCACGTGTTCCAAAAACTGAGGTCTCTAACTGCAGGGGAAATCTAATAAGTAGTTTCATTTAGGGCATTCTGATTTTCAGTCCAGTGTCGACTTCACAGCATATTTCCTCCCCTAATATGAGCGTTATGTTCTTATCCATAAGGAAAGGGGCAAAAGAGTAGGTGAGGAAGCACCAGACATTTTAAATTAAGATCTTCAATTAATAGAAAGAGTTTCCAGCTTAAGAAAAGAGAACCAAATGGCAACTGAGAAGCTGAAGAAGCAAAGGAAGATGGAGGCGGGGTGGGGGGAGGTGGGGGTGTAGACAGGCATTAAATATACCTTAATATACTTTGTAACTTATCTTTCTGCAGTCTGGTACCAAAAACATATGCTCCTACACAAAACATATCACAAGGCTTAGAATTGGAGGAAGCATCTTCCAGGGGCAGCGATGACCAGCAAAATTCAGCAGCAGTAGGGAAAGATGCTGACCCCTGGGTGTAAGAAAACTGGGAAGGTGTGAGCAGATACAAAGCTATTCAAATACAGATTGACTTCTGGGTTTCTCAGCCCTTTGAGACAGGGGTTGCTCAAAAAAAAAACCACAGAAGGAAAAATCCATTCAGACCACTGTGCGGGCAAAGCGCTCAGATCTCAATGAAAAAAATCCATTTTCTGGGGTGGTAGGAAAGCAGCCAATCCAGTGGCATTGCCCCAAATCAGTGATCTTCATGCCTCAGATCCCATCAGCAGTAGCTAAAATCAAATAAACTTCTACCATGCAGAACCAGTCCCAAGCAGAAGAACCCACAGGGGGAGACAGAACAACACAATGGCAATATAATGGTTCATGATATCCACAATCAAACACTGTGTTTCTATGGTCTTTCTATCAGGAAGATCAAGTGAAAACACTTCAATGCTTCTAGAGGTAGGGGACTGAGCAATGGCTAAAATCTAAGTTACAGAATGTGATCAAACCCAAAGTCAACCAGAGCTTTGAGGTGGACCTTCTCAGGCCTGTTTTCCTACACTGAGCTCCACAAAATAAAGGTTTTAAACATGAATAACATCTGCCTTCTTCAATATAACCTAGATTGTTTAACTCGTTAAACAGGAAATTCTGAGCACTTAGCACTGAGAACAGAATTTATAAACCAGCCCCTGCTCTCTTTATCCTTGTAAGATGGTCCTTTGCTTGTAGGCTTGGTGAGGGCCAGCGCTGTGGTTTTCTGAGTTGGAATGAATTCTGGCCTTTGATATACATTGACTGTCATTTTCCATCATTCCTAAGCCTTGGCTATTTGCTCTCTGCTCCTTCTTGCAATCTTTGAGTGTCTGAGAGCCCATACTAAAAACACACTAAAAACTCCCAGCCCTTTGATCTGACTCTCTCATTCTTTTTTCCTCTATTTGCCCTCTCCTGAAACATGCTTATTTGCTCCCCAGAGAGGCAGCATCTTTCCCTCCAGGCTGACCCAGATGTCTCTTAAGAGAGCACAACATACAAATTGAGAGTAAATCAGAGGCTGTTCATCACACGTTGAGACAGGACTTCAGGAAAACAGGAGGTGACATAATGCAACAAGTCTTGCAGAAAGCTATTAAGAAAGCAAGCTAAAATTCTTTAATAAACTGGTATAGCAGAACCGATGAAGACTAAAACCTTGTTGGTTTTACCTGAGCAGTGACCTCGACACTCTCTCCTCCATGATACCCCCATCTTCTCCACATTTCATCAAATATCCCAAATGGAGTACAACGTGTCACAAATACCAGAATAGCAGCAGCCCAAATAAAGCTGAGATCACTGGGGAGAAGAGACTTAACTGCTCATTTCCTCTTCATGAGGCAATTTAGTCTGAACTTGGCAGTGAAACTGCAAAACTAACGTTTCTGTACAAAAAACAATCATAGAATCATAGCATCATAGAATACCTTGGGTTGGAAGGGGCCTCCAAAGGTCACCTAGTCCAAGCGCCCTGCAATGAGCAGGGACATCTTCAACCAGATCAGGTTGCTCAGAGCCCCATCCAGCCTGAATGTTTCCAAGAATGGGGCATCTACCACCTCACTGGACAAAAACAATGGTTACGGTGGCAAAATTTGCACATGTAAATAATAAAAACTAGTTGCAGAACCTTACGTAATCCTCAAAATCAAATACATAGTAATAATATATTTAATGTAGTGAGGTGACTGATAATCAGAGGGAACACAGAAATTATTTTTACCCCAGGAACCTATTACAGCCTAACCGCACCAAGGTAAGTTTGAAAAAAAATACATAAACCTGACAGTTACACAACATTACATAGCAGACAGCTAACCACGAAGCGAACAAAGACCCAGTCTACAATTATCTGTCATTACTGTTGGACAATGTTTCCTACATACCTTTCAATGAAAAAACTCTTCAGAGAAAAAAGATATTAAGAAGAACAAAGAAGCAATATGTCAGTTTGCAAAGTTAAAATTCTAAGAAATTGGTAGAACCATGATTGTGACAGAAACTTTTGCTTAACGAAGCACTGCTTTTGTATACATATATATAATACACTACCTTGGATTTCCACAAAGGGAGTTACATGGAACCAGACTGTTTGTCTACATACTGAGAGAAAATTACATCAAACACTTAAGGATGCCAGAGCATATATAGTGACTGATAACAGAAGTAATAGAAATTTGTCTCCCAAAAAATCCACTCATGGTTTCAACTTAAAGAAATTCCAAGTCCACTAACAAAAACTACTGCAAAAGCCAATATGCAATTCAGCACCAAGTTCAGACTGAATGCAGAAGGAGGGGACTCCGATCTGTCTGGTTGTCATGTAACAGTTGTGCTGTCCAAAAGTATCAAAGATGGTACAATAACTGCAGTAACAGAACTGTGTGAAAGAAAGGAAGCAAGATACTGCAAACTCCTGGTCCCCACTAAGAAGCAGAAAAAGATCTGTGTAAAGCAATAAAAAAAAATACCACACAAAAAGAGATAAAATACAGAGATAACATCAATGATGCATTGAAGGATCTGCTGAAATAGGTGATAGCAAGATGTTTTATCAACTCAATGATGTTCTAACTGGCAAGTTTACATCAGCCAGAGGGACCTGTTAAGGATGAACAGGAAAGCCAACAAGAACAACAAAAAGAGCTCAATAGTTACTGAGGTGCTAAGGAGACAAAGCTCTACAGGAATTGTTAGCCTTGACAAAAAGATTAAAACACCCAGAATGAGTGTCAGAACTTCTCACAAATAAACAAGAAATAGCAAAAAGCAAGAGAAGACCTTACAGGGGACTCTTTCAAACCTTGAGAGAAGAGCAACAAATGTCACCAAATACTTCAAAGCACAAAAGCCAAGGTGTCTCCAGAAAAATGGCATTTAAAATTAAGTATGAAATAAAGTTGAGCTAAGCAACTGCAGTAACCGAGGAAGTATTACACTTCTCAGACCCCAGTGAAGGAGGCTAGTTCTACAGGCAATCCCAGGGCTGTGAATGACCCTACAAAAGAGAATGAGGAACAACCTGCACCATAACCCAGCCCTGAAAGTCACCTGAGGCAGGTGACTCAAAGGCATTCTCAGATAATTTTTTTCTAAATTAAGCAGGATTTTCTTTTTAGAGGCTTACTGGGACTGCCAGTCCAGCAAGCTGGGACTGTGTGAGCAACTAAAGACTGTTAACCACTGATGATATAATGCATGTCATAAACCCAAATGTTATCAGGAATGGACTACAACAGAAAGGTACCATCAGCTTATAAGAAAATATCTCATTTTTCCCCTCAGTACAATTATTACAGTTTTGCTGAAAGAAGTAACAAGCAGTTAAAGTGTTTATGCAGTGGAAGTTAAACCCACATGCATGCAAAGATCAGAATATTGTCCAGTTCCCCATGAAAGGTGCATGCAATTTAAAATGTAGTTATCAAAAGTCAAGCTAAGAAGCAGGGGGTTTTTTTGAAAGCAAAGTAGTATAAGAAAGGAGTAAATTCATATTCATGCTAGCAGGAATGTCAAAACAAAAATGAAATCACAAGTTGGTAAAGCAGCTGTTGCAATCACCACATTTAACAGGCACAAGATATCAAAAAATCTAGTTTCAAGCTGTAAAGTATCAATTCTGGTTTCAAATGCTGTTTCTGTTCCAATATGTACAGCTGACAGACAGATCCACCAAAATCTCACACAAACCTCTGAGTGCCTTTGAAAGCAAATGCACCAGGTAAATTCTGTAGATTAATAGCATCTGAAATCCATCATTAAGTCTGACGGTTTATCACCCAAGACATCTGGAAAAACACTAGGTATCTGCCACTGCCAAGCATGAATGCCCTGCCAAAAAAGGAAGAGGAACTAAAGCACCCTCTACATCCCCAAACTGGGCATTACCCCTATCACATCCCTGGGAGGCCATCTCAACAGCAGAGCCCTGCAAGGTGGGGAAGATAACAGCACAAACCAGGTGCTCTCTGCTGCTGTGTGCTGTTGCAGTGACATTCCTCAGCTTTGGAGAAGCCAAAGTTTGGAGTTTAAGTTGCAAGCAGTGCAATACTAGAAGGAACAAGGGCTAATACCTGTTCTAGCCCTGCTTCCTTCCATGAAAAGGTGTATCTGGTTGCCCGACTGTCATTATACAGGTGAGAGAAGATACAGTAGGACCAAAATCCTTCCTTCTACACTATTTACAGAGGGATAGCTAAAGGAGTTTAAAACAACAAGATATGAAAATCTCAGTACAGGACAGCAGCAATGAGTGAGTTGTCAAGGCCTCAAGGATGTCCAGTGAAACTGGGAAAAAAATATTCAGATAGAATCATGCATCTCATATGCTATTCTACAGCAGTGTTCAACACCTATCTTACTCTGTTTCTTCTGAGGTCAGAAGGTATTTACCTCTTCTTCTTTAGAAACAGAGCTTGATCATTTCCAAAAACCCTATCTTAAAAAAAAAGATGCTGTTCACACTGTGAAAAGAATGAAATTCAAATGCATAAGAAGGTGTCAAAAATTTCAAAATACTTAAGGCTGTAGGGCTAATATTCATCCAAATCTTATTAATTTAAACCTTGGCTATGTAAATCCTAGATTATTTCTTCATACACTCACCTACAAAGAAACAGGATCAGGCTTTCACTTCAGTCATACAGGAGACAAATATAAAATGTGCATCTTTTGGTGTGATTAGCGACAAAGACTAAGCACAGACAAAAAGGTTTCAGCCCTTAGCTACTAGATCTACCATCTTATTTCTGTGGCTGAGCTATAATTAACCTTTAGTCAGTCACCTCAATAATCAGAATAGATAATTATGGATTCTCTTTTTGTGAGCCCAGTCTTATCTTCATAAACCTTTATAAAAATTCTCAGAATTTTCAAAGGGGATAAATCAGACCACCAGTGCAACCACCTCCATGGATCCTCAGAAGAATTTTAGATCAATCTGTAGGTATGATACACTGTATGCCACCACGTGTAGCACAATACTTCCTTTATAACCTGTCCTCTGAAGGCACCAAGCTAAGATCATTGCCAAGTCCATTCAGCAGGTAAAAGAATCAGGCATTTGCATATTTCATTACATGAATGTAATGTAGTCATATGCAGTCCCAAAGAAAGGAGAGCATTAGTTATTTGAGCTGCTATCTGATCTAGTGGCGAGGGGCTCCATCACCACAGGGGACAAAAAGCGTACAGAGTAGCATGGAACATGCTGTCCAGTCTCGTTACTTCTAAATTTACTTTTTCAACCATAGTTTTGCCACATCTTTTTTGCTGTCTCATGCCAAAGAGGAGTGTATCTGCATAGCTGGTCTTGCCTGTAGTTGGCTCTCACAGGTACCTTATGAGAGCAGCACAGTGAAATAGCCATGACACTAACTCTGTGATGGTCCTCCTAAGGCATACTTGCAGCAGAAGCATAAAATAAGCCGTATTGCATTACAGGAAAAAAATATGAAGAGGAAAGATGCAGCAGGGCTAAATATATTATTCTAGTTTCCCCTCTCCTGTGAAGAGGTGCAGCAAAGGCTCACACCCACAGTCAAAAGTGACCCAGAAATGTACAGCAATCAGAAAAGTTCCCTTTAGCACTATTCTTTCTGGTCCTGATGTGAAGCAGCAAATACTAGCATGATTGTCTATCACAACCACTTCATGGTCCCACAGTAAATTTAAATCCCTGTGACACTGAAAAGTGTCCCCATAATCCCATAAGTCTCAGTTTATAACAGCTGTTATTCTCTGCTATGGACAGCAAAACTTTGCTCCTATTTTTTCGTTTCTCAACAAAACAGAATCCAAAGGAAAGGCCAAATATCTACCTTCTAAAGAGACTTATTCAGCAATAATATAAACATTTGAACATTTGTGGGGTTTTTTTTGTTTGTGTGTTTTTTGGTTTTTTTACAAATACTGGGACATTTTCAAAAACTACATTCCATCTTTCAAAATACAGCAAAATCCAGTTCTACTTCAGATACTATTACCATGTACAAATATATACAGTTATTTCAAGAAAACAAGGCCAACTGTTTGATTCCAGAACAAGCATCCGTCTCTAACATTAATTCCTGTGCAGCAAGTACAAGGGGAAAATAAAGCTATGATTACTGACTGGATTTTGTGTCAAATTCTAACATGCAAGAACATGTTATTTTCTAACATTCACTTGCAACTCTATTTTCGCCAGTACTACAGTGAGAAAAATCTTTCTTCTCTTCCTACAGCTAAAAGCAGCTGGTAGAAGCTAACATAGCATCACTACTTTTAAATTAAGCTAACCATCCTGCTGTTGCTTGTCAGGTGCAGCTGTATTCTCTGTCAAAGCCCACATGTACTGGGGTTTTCTCACAAAGGTCAGACCTTTGTGAGACCTCATCTGTAAAGCACTTCAACGGAGCAAAAAGCAAAAAAAAACCCACCCCAAAACAGTAACATATATAAAAATGAAACTCTTCATAAATAATCATTTTTGTTCATTCAATAACAGTTTTTCTACTTGGCTGAAGATAAGCATTAGACCATTTAAGAGGATTTCTGCTCATTAATAGAATGTACAGTAGAAGGGCTGAAGCCAAAATCCTGAACCCTTTTAAATTTTCTAAATATTAATTCTCTAACCTAGTCTTGCCTCCAAATGAAAGGAACTAATTTTCCATGTTTAAGTCTAACTAGATTCTCCTAAAGCCAAATGACTGCATAAGATTCTTATTCTCTCTGGAAAATTTTCAAAATTTCAATATAGCTAGATCTGAAACTCAGCCCTGAATTGCCACTGACACCAGAGTGAAGTCCAAATTATATTAGCACCTAAAATTCACTTCCTTAGATTTCAAGACTTTTGCAAATACAGAATGAATACATCAACTCATTTCTCATTTACGGATCACACCGCATACATCGAGACCCTAGAAATCCAGCCATAAGTTAATTCTCAATTTCAGAATATTATTTAAGGCTGTATTATGGTGATGAAATACTTCCAATAGATTAAAAATAAAATACATCTGCAACTGGAATTCAAACTTCCACTCTAATACTCTCTGAAACACTTTTGCATTAAATAATTTCACTCTATTACAGTCCCTGCATGCTTGTTGCATGAGGCAATGCTAAGTCTATTCAACATTTATTTTTGCTGTACAGTAAGAGCTTGTATTATACTTTTAAAGGATTATTTTTATATTAAATTTGTTAGATTTCCAGAGAATTCTACAGCAGTACTGTCACAGCCATCACAAAGTTATAATTAGCTGTGACTTCAAAAATTTATGATGTTGTCACTAATAAATCACATTGTTATGTGCTAGCTGGCTATTCAGACTTATTAGGTAATTGTTTTGCTCTGGAAATAGGAATGGTTGACACTTTCCTAAATCAGAGACTTTCTGCTTAGGAAGATAAGTACCTCCATAGTGAGACATTCCAAATGGCAGATGACAGCTACATAAACAAACATATGGCAAAGTAACATCAAGTGGCCACTCGGAAATCTAAGATGTTCTCCCTTCATAGGATTTTAAGTATCTCCCATATCTAAGGAATTTCCTGTGTGGCATACTAACCAAATACACCCACTCTGGTCTCAGAGAAATGCTGCGATTCATTCAACATGTTGAAGAGATACTCCTCATTTTTTTCCTTTGCAGAGGATATCAAGTTTCTGTAGTGATAACTAGGGAGTGAGTGAACTGAAAAGAAACAGCACTTGGCATTTCATGTTATCAACCAACCAGAAAATAGAAAAATATGTAAGAGCAGTTCTATAGTCAAATCTTGGGAAGCACAAAATACTAGACATATACTCAAAGTTGTCTGACATAAGTCCTGATAGAATTAAGTTGAAGCATAACTTACTGGTAAAGTTCCAGGTAAAGATGCATCAAAGAAAGATACCAAAGAGTTAGGAGGTGCTGCAAACTGGACTTGGGAACCAGAGAAAAGTTTTGAGTTGGAACTGATCTGTGCATGAATTTCCAGACCCACAACTGGCACCCATGGAGCAAGACTGAAAAGCAAAGAGGAGAACGGAAATAAAATTAAATTATAATTGTAAAAAATTGTAAATTATGTTGTAAATTCATCTACAGTGTAATGGCAAAAGTTGTGCTGCAATACTGGAGAACTAACTGACAACATATACAGAGGGGATTGTATAGCAAAGTGTCTTCATTATATACAGAAAATAATGCAATTAAAAAAAGAAACATAATGGTCTGAAACTTTAAACTTTTCCTTACATGAGAAATCTTAGAGAAATTAATGAGGCAAATCTGCATGCTGGATGAACCCTAATTTGGTACCTTGTGAAAATCACAAAATCATCATAAATATCAATTACTTCTCAGGTAGCTTTATAAATCTCCAACAGACAAGTGGCATAATAAATTATGTATTGTTAGCTAGTCACTTGCATGCTGGGAAAGGTGGCTCTCTAGAGCAGTGTTAGTAGCATATTTGCATAAACATTAGTAATCTGGTAATAGAGAAATCATCACTTCAACATGAGAGCTACTGTCCTCTGAATATATTCCACAGAATAAAGCTTCTCTGTATCATCTAAAAAGTAACTGCAATTCTCACATCCATAACCTTTATAGGGACAAGAGAAAAAGGTCACCTTTACAGTATGAATTGCTTGACAGTTTCTGTAAGTAATTATCTGGCCTTGTACAAATGAAGTGGCACAAATAATATTCAGTGACAAAATCACATTTCTATGGCAGAATACTTCAGCAGTATAAGTACCCAGATAGCTATAGGAGATAAGTGAGCTATGGAAAAACTTCAAACAAATATATCAAGTACAATGTTCCTTCCAAAGGTGAACGTAATATATTGTCAAGATTTTAGTTCTCTGTCTGCCCTGCAACAGCTGAGGACATTCCTACAAACGCCAAACTAGTGATGCAGATACCACCTTAATAGCTGCTTTAGGATGAAGATGATTATCATAAAGGAATAAGGTTCAGATGTTTAAAGAATCTAATACACTTTCTTTCACTGACACATTTTCTTTGGTATTTTCAACTATGCATAACAATGCCTCAAGGTTTAGGGAAAATGTTGGGTTGGTTTAGGTTTGTTTTTAATTTTGGAGGCAAATTTAAGTAATTGTTTCCTGCATTCTTTAGAAGTGCATCCCCAACACATCATGACATTAAAAACTACATTTGGCTCCACTTAATAGGTATGTTGGCACACACTTGCATAAAAAAATATGTGCATCAGTCAGTACTCAAGTCCTACTAACAACACTGATGAGAAACCTGGAGATTCTTGCCATGTTTGTTCAAGGTTTATGTTTATTTGTGTCTCTAAAGAATCAGCAGCATACTTGTGCCAGTGTCTGCACAACTTCTTAGGTGATGAGCTGTGCAGAAAGAAACCTCAATTTCACCAGAGAACACGTTAGCTTGTGCAGGCTGTAACTTAGAGCAGCAGCAGGAATAAAATGCTCAATTCCGTGGACACTGTCAAAGTTTCACAATCCTGCACTGGAAGAGCAAGCTTCCTTTGGACCAGAATAACCCTTTGAAAACATTCACGAAGAGCTGGTGCGGCCCTTGTTGTTTATACTCCGAACACGCGCGGGCTAACGCTTTCTAATTTGCTTGCACTACGTCTGCCCTTTGTCACAGCCCAACGTGCCAGAGGGACGCGGCCCCACTGCAAAGATAAATGCTGTCTAAGCCAGGGGTGTCAAACTCGTTTTTCACCGGGGGCCACATCAGCCTTCAAAGGCAACGGCGACGCTGATGTGGCCCCCAGTGAAAACGAGTTTGACACCCCTAGTTTAGGAGGTTTGGGAAGGGGTATGAGGTAAACGGGTGCTGAGGACGTGCTGCCCCACCAGCAAGCTGTAGCTGCCTCACACTGCTCAGCTGATGGCACTTAAAGGGGCCCTGCCGCTCCCACCCCGCCGCACAGCTCCCGCACACGTTGCTCTCGGGCCCAACAGCGGCCCCGGGCCCGGCCCCCACCCTGCGGCTACGCCCTGAGGGCGGGCAGCCTCAGCGGAGAACCACCTCCACCGGCACCTCTCCCCGCGCCGCACCAGCACCGTACCCGCTCTTCCCCGCCGGCACTGCCCCGCCTCTCGCGTTACAGGCGACAGCGTGCTGCCCGCGGGGGGCGGGACCGGGACCCCTAGCGCCGCGCTGCCACGTCCGGCGCCAGACCCCGCCGCACCCCCGCGCCGCCACCGCCGCCATTTTGCCTTGCTCCTCGCTGAGAGGCTCCCGCGGCGCTCCCTGGGAAATGTAGTCCGGCGAGCGGGACGGCTGCGCGGAGCGGCGGGTCGGGGACACGGACTACAGCTCCCGGCAGGCCCCTCTTCGTGCCCGATCCTTCCCCGCCCAGGCTGGCACCTCGGGGGCGGGCGGGGCAGCGGCTGTGGGTGGCGTTGTGGAAAGTTCTGCTGCTCCTCAGGGTAGAGGGTGGGGGAGTCAGGTGAAGGCACACACTTCCACGTGTTTACCAGGGGCTGGGTGATGGCTGGCTCTGCTCAGCTTGGGGTGAACGTGGGGCTTCTGTTCCTCACCTTTGCTCTGGAAAGGCCTCCTCTGCCTTCGTGTCTCATTGTAATGGCGCCTGTTAGCAGGCGGGTGCGAGTCTTCCTCACACACAGCTCTCCTGCTTACCTCCTCCCTGAGAGGTATTTCCCTGGCACTCAGAAGTGTAGTAGCGTTACTGCGGGAAGCAGCTGTACTGCAGTCAGAGGGGGTCTTGAGAGGCCTTGAGACTCGGGCCTGCACCTGTTCTGAGAAAACTAATGTCAATCCTAGAAATGCTGAAGCAAAAGACAGTGATTGTGGCTTTCTTTTAGCTGTTGTTTAGATTGTCTTATACTCAGGTCCTTGAGTGTGTGGTTTTCCTTTGGTGTCATGCTGACACTAGCTGCTGTTTTACAGATGGCATTTTGTAAATCTTGGGCGTCAAATTATATGGTACCGTGCAGTTGCAATCTTAGATTTTAACTGTGTATGGAGAGCAGCAAGGTCCAGTTTCTGTGGGGCCTGGCGGTGTTATTGCTGTACAAATATGCAATAATGAAGAAAACTGTTCGGGGCATATGCAAACATCTTAAATGCTGTTTACTCAGCCACATTGTACAGACAATAGAATTAACAACCTTCTGTCCTAAGCCACAGGCCTGTGGAGCTTAAATGGGAATCTACATTAGCTGTTGCTTATGTCATCTTTGCTATATGTCAGGAACTGCTAATAGAAGCTAATCAGTCACAAACATATGAGTTAGACTGATTTCTTCCAGCAGAGGACAGTGGTGTACATAAGCACTTGACACTATCTTGCAACTTTTTTACCCTCTTGTCTTCCCAAGGTCAAATATGAGGTGCTGAGTGGTTCAGAATCATGTAGAACAAAATTTATCTAACTAAGAAAATGTTTCATAATGGTTGTTCCATAGCACTATTTTTCTAATATATTTATATTTTAAATTAGTTAAATTAACAGCATGTTCTTCATAAGAGCAACCAGGTGAGCGATACTTTCAACAGACACTAATCTACAGTTACTTGTACAATATAGCTTAGTTTAATGAGTTTGTGGCATTCTTTTTCTTGGGGAATATCCCTCTCTTGTATATTAAAGTGTGACCAAGACAAAATTCCTTTCCAGTAAAGAAGAACTGGCCACAGGTTATCTCGGACATGTTGTGGAGAATGAAAGAACATCGCAGCGACCCTTTGCCTTCTCTCCTCCTGCGAACCTCTTCTCATATGAGATAACCTAATGTAGAGCCTGTATAGCATTATTTAAGTCAATGGAACAGGTAGGAGTTTTTGGTAACTTTGATAGGAGGAAAACCCCATTGTCTTTTGGACTTTGTGGAGGGCTTATGCAATGTATTGTGATGAAGAATGCCATTCAGGCTGAAGTATATGATTGTTATTTCTGCAACAAATGTATTCCTTTAACGATTGTCCCCCTTGAACTCTGGATTTAATTATTACTTGATACTTTGTAGGGATTGACAGGTTATTTCAACTCAGCTATGAGGATAGGTTCTGAATGTAGCTCTAAAATGCTTCACTAGTATAAAAATGCTTTCAGATTATTTGACTTTCTTTTAAGCTTGTTATCCTGATATAATAAGGACTGCTTGGAAAGGGAGTAGACAGCACAGAGGGGTTGAAATCCACCTTCTGCATCCCAAACAATTCCCCTGGTACTTTTAGCTGTATGGGTATTATCTTACATACAAAGGAGGATTGGAAAGTGCCATTGTTCGTGATTAAAATTGTCTTGATGCTACTTTAATTTCTTTCCCGGAAAAAAATCCTATTAGAAAGACATTTTTCTCTGCAGACCTGTGCCAGTGACCAAGTAGGTAATAGATGAAAGCTCACACATCCATATACAGGAAGCTGATCAATCACAGAGACGCAGGGAATAATTGCCTTTCCCAGCAGCTTACTTTGAGGTAGGAAAGGCTACATATTTGTTCCTTATATGCCCTAGGCCGCAGCCTCTACTTTGTGCTGTGTTTATATATCATGCTGTGGCTTGGAATAGGAAAATATCTCCAGCACTGCATAAAGATTTGTACAATGCTAGTTCAGCACTAACTATGTAGACTTCTGTCTTAGAGAGGGTAGATCCAGAGGATAGTTTGCTCTGAGTTTCTTATTACTGCAGGAATTTAACCAATGCCTGAGAGGATATTGGAATTTTGTAGCAGACGAAAGCCCAACAGCATATGATTTAAGCCATAAACATGCAGTCTGTCCCATTTATTTGAAAGAAGATCTCTCTGAATTTCAGTTTTTAGTGTCTGAGCTCTAAATCTGCTTTCTTGCAAGCCATGTTTAGCGCACATGCTTAGGTCTTTTGTGGACCGTGAGATCTCCTTTTGGTATAGCAGGGAATGGGGGTATTCAGACTGGGGTGTTTGTTAGATACCTCACAGGCTGCCTGCAATGTCTTATTTCAGTGAGTGAAATAAGGAACAGGCAGGAGCCTCTGTTAGATTTTGAAGCAGAGAATGTGACTTTTGGAAGTGTACATCCATAGTCTATCAAATAATCAGACATTGCCCTACAGGGAAGAGTAATTAAGAGGATTGTTAAGATTGGAAGTAAACTATGGTAAGAGATGTTTTCAAACTTTTAGGCCCCTAAAATCACCTTGTACCTTGAAAGCCTATTTTTTTCTCAACAGGTATAAAGATAAATTTTCTTCTTTTTCTGAAACTTTCAACTAATAAGCACAATGATTTTCAGCCTTGATTATTGATTCAATTCATCTACCTACCAGTAATGGGAGATGGCAAATACAAAACAATATATCTGATCTTGCAGATTGGAAAATAGTGTTTCTCTTGATCACTAGATAGAGTATTTAGGGAGCTAAGGGAGCTGCCTTGTATAATCTGGTGACCATGTGTGGGTGTGTGCAGCAATAGAATGGGTAATGTCAATGGCCTCATGATTTGAGGGGTCTTTTAGCAAAGTGTATTAATATACAAAGTGGCATCAATTTCTATGGACAGACACGTAGTGCCATTTTATTTCATAAAAGTGTTATGACAAGTTGAAAATAAGGGCAAGACTCAGCTAGAAAAAACTAACACAGTAAATATGTATGCACAAGCCATTCCTATAAACAGTAATAGAAATATAAAAGTAACATGCAGATAGTGATATTACTGTGAAAGGTTAATTCACTGTTCCTCAGAGGCTGTGTTGTAGGACAAAACCTTTATCTTTAGTTCAGCCACGAGAACACCTCTTCTGTGCTGGTTTTCACATGACAGGTCTTGCCCACGAGTGCTACAATGAGCAAGTGACCACACCTGTGATGTGAATCAGCTGTTGGTGATCTTGAAAATTAGCACTTCGCTACATATTGTGTTCTTTTTGTCTCAGTCCACTGAGGTAGTTGAAAGCAAAGTAGTTATTGGGCTTACTGTAGCTGGGGACTCTTACAGCCCATTCCACTAAAGTAATGTTTGAGGGAGTTCAGCACCACTAATTGTGTCTTATGGTATTACTCCTAATCCTATTGTTTAATACATTAAACTCTTTATTTTTGTAGTGTAAAGTTCAGCTATTATAGGTGTAAGAGGTTTTCCTAGTATATCATTATTGCATTGGTGTTGTGTCTTGACTGTGTTATTAGAAAATTCGCATTATGAGCCTGTGATACTTTTGGTATGATTTCCAGCTGCCTAGGGATTAATTTTTTTTTAGTTGGAAATCGGTATGATTTGTTTCTAGGGTGATCACTCCTTCTGTAACTCCTTCTGGTTTGGACTTTTTATAATATATAATGTTTTCTGAATGTTTGAGTTCTAATTCAGGAATCATATTGGGTTTATGTTTAGATACAGTTCAGTCTACAAGGAATGTGTTGTGGTGGTTTTCTTTTATAGTATGTTTTTCAAGCAATGGGAACTACATTTGGAAATAGCAGAGACTAGGCCAAAATGCCTAGATTAGAGTCTATAAACGTGTGAACCTCATGTGTGTAGTGTCTAATGGAGCATGCAGAAGGAAGTGATTAATAATATTTTGGCTGATCTAAAATATACTAGTATATTCTCCCTAGTATATGTGTGTTAGCATCTGTAAGAAAGCCTTTAAAATGTGGTTTTTTTTTTTTGTAGCCTTTGGTTTTCCATTCATCCTTTTTTGTTCTTTACAATATGGAGCAGAGAAAAAACACGTAGAAGTGAGACTAATTGTTCCTGTGTTTTATTACTTTTTGCATTGCATTTTTGTGTATTCTATTTCTTCTATTTACAATTTTCAACTGCAATTTCAAAGAGCTGTGTTATGTCTGAAGCCTGTTACTTCCTAAATTAAGAGCCACAACTCTTGTTTCAGGCTATCTATGACTTGTATAGAAGGTCAGGGATATAAGATTTCAGCAGCATGTGGTTTCACATAACCAGTACTTGAACAAGAACTTTCTCACTTGACCCCAGGATAAGGGAAGCAACTAAATGCTATTGTACCAAGTACAAGACTAACTCCTAATCTCTTGTTTCTGAAGGCAGCCTGACATAGTCTTGATGCTTGTCAAAGTATTTAATTTTAGACAAAATATACCTTCCAAACTGCGCTTGAGGTATAGATTGTCCATTCTGGTATCCTTTTAAATTGTTTATAGCTTCAGTTTCATATACTCAATTACAAGATTCCAGCTGACAGCCCCACCCCAGGAAAAAATAGACACAAAGATCTATGCTAAATTTGTTAAAGAAGAAAAATTTTAGTTGAACAGTCAAATGAAGAATACACATCAAAGTGTTTTCCCTGTCTGAGAGATGGCATTAATAATCAACAATACCTTCAATTATTATTGACTTCTCTGTCATGAATAAAGTGAAGGAATTATTTGAAAGAGTTGTCAAGCAACATAATGCTTGGAGTAAGCCAGTTTTAATAATGACATTATTTTAGTCTGAAATTAGTTTTTTAATCAAAACCAATCTAAAGATAGTCTCAACTTTAAATCCTGTCAAGTTACCCCTTTTCAGAGAGGGATTTCTTTAAAATATGGGATTACTTGTAATTTGAAGCTAACTTGAAGAGGTTATATTTTAAGAGAAAATTATGTTCCAGTGCCTTAGTGCAGTGCTTCTAGGGTGTGCCTTTATTATCCTTAACACTAAGGATTGTTTTTAATTGTCTGAAGCAATAAGGATGTGAACTAAAACTGTTGACCAGATGAAATTTTGTGATTAATTACTGCACTGAAAACAGGGAAGAAATGTAAATGAAGAAAAAGAGGGAAAATACTGCAGATAAACACTCAAAAGCTTTGAATAAGGTTCCAGATCTTGAAGTGAGACAGCCCTGCCTCACCTCTTTTCTATGCAACAACATAGACTTTTGTTTTGCTTGTTTAGGATTGATTTATAAGGGGTTATTTTTTTTCAAGACTGTATATTCCTTGCCTTCAAATGTATGCAGCTATACATTGTGTTATGCATCACCTGAGTGGGCTTGAAGAACACAGGTCAAAACCCTTACCCTGCTGGATATAATGTCTTTACTCTGAGACATAATATTTTTTTAAACTTTTATTACTTACATAGTTGCACTGCTGTCCTCATCTTCCCACAGTGCCTGTGGCATTAGAAGCAAAATCTGATTTATGTTCTGCTTCTTTTAATAAGTGACAAGAATGTTTGTGGTGTTTGTTGGGTCTTTTTCCTCTCTATATTGTATATGTGATATACCTATGTGTTTGGTAACTTATCGCAAAATAAAAAAAAGTAAGCATTGCTTCCTTCTGAGAATGAGGAGAGAATGGCAGTGCCCTTGAAATTATTCATCCATCTCACAATTTAAATAATACTTATTCCTGCATAAGTGCCAAATACTCAAATAGCAGAGTGCTTAATGAAATACAGAAGAAAGTACCACTATTTAGTAGACTGCATAGAGGGATGCTGTTTGTTGCTTGCTTCCTCCCCTGTCCCCACAGACTCTGAAAGACTCATTGCTTTTGAATCCTGGTTTTGATTGGTTGTGATTTCTCCATGGACCTGGTAAAGATGGTTAGTGTGTTATTCATAGGTATTGAGAGCTTGTAAACAGTCATATTGTGACAACCTGCCTTTGGGTACAAAACAGGACAGAACACACAGAAGCAGCACAAACATATTACCTGTTCTGTTACTTGTGTATCATCTAGTGCCCTAATGGAAAGGGCTGCTAACAAAGCGGAATCAAGTATTTAATCTTTTGTAGTTTATTCTGTTCTTGGGCTTTCTGTGGCACCATCAGTTCATGGTGACTGGTGTAAACTGCTACCCAGCAGTAACAGCAGCCTATTTCAGAGAGGCTGCTGACTAACCAGAATCTATTTTGTTTTGAACTTGTGATCTGCTTGCTTGTGTGATAATGTGGCCCCGTTGAAGACTCTCGGGGTAGTGTTTTGTGTGTATTTTATAAGAGCACATTTGTTTTCCAGTTTATTCCTTAGAAAAAATACGAATAATTGTGCAGTCTTTTGGATAACAGCTGTATTTAAGCTGTATGCCAGTGTATAAAGGACACTAATAGTAGAATAGCTTTTTTACTATTATTTTAAAGGTAAGGAAAAGAATTATGTGCTGGTTTTGGGGGGCTTTGGTTTTGTGTTGTTTTTTAGTTGTGTGGGGCTTTGTTTTGTTGTGGTTTTTTTTGTTTGTTTGGTGGTGGGGTGTTTGTTTTTTGTTTTTTTTTTTTTTTTACATTGTCTCAGATTTGCCCCTTGTGCTTCCAATTATGGAAGTGGAATTCTCTCTGTAGAAACTTTTATTAACTAATCAATAAGTAACTGCTTTGGTACTGAGGTGCTTCAGTAACGAGTAAGTAAATTGCAGTCTGAAGCCAGAATGGAAGAGGTGGTATGTGATTTGCATGTATTGGGTTAATGGCTCATTATGTTTTAATAAATTGGATAATCTTTGAAGTTTCTGTTTCCTACTTGCCTTGTCTGGTACATCACTCTGTGTAAGGAATTCACTACAAGCTAACAGCAGCATAGCACATTTCAGCTGTGTCAGAAGGCTGCTTCTACAGGCCATATTCAAACAAAACTCTCGGGGATTTCAGTCAGAGTTTCAGATTGATCCCAAAACTACTACTAAACCAAAACCAAAAGAGTTAGAATGTGTTAGATAATTGCAGTAATGCTTTTGACTCATGGACTTTAGAGACCGACCTTTCTAGTTTTGCTGTACACAGAATCACACAGAATCCCAGAATGTTAGGGATTGGAAGGGACCTCAGAAGATTGTGTAGTCCAATTCCCCTGCCAGAGCAGGAACACCTAGATGAGGCTACACAGGAAGGTGTCCAGGTGGGTTTGGAATGTCTCCAGAGTAGGAGACTCCACAACTCCCCTGGGCAGCCTGTTCCAGCGTTCTGTCACCCTCACTGAGAAGTTTCTTCTCAAATTTAAGTGGAAACTCTTGTGTTCCAGTTTGAACCCATTACCCCTTGTCTTACCATTGGTTGTCACCAAGAACAGCCTGGCTCCATCCTTGTGACACTCACCCTTTATATATCTGTAAACATTAATAAGGTCACCCCTCAGCCTCCTCTTCTCCAAGCTAAAGAGACCCAGCTCCCTCAGCCTTTTCTTGTAAGGGAAATGCTCCACTCCCTCAACCATCTTTGTTGCCCTCTCCAGCAGTTCCCTGTCCTTCTTGAACTGAGGGGCCCAGAACTGGACACAGTATTCCAGATGTGGTCTCACCAGGGCAGAGTAGAGGGGAAGGAGAACCTCTCTCAACCTACTAACCACCCCGCTTCTAATACACCCCAGGATGACATTGGCCTTCCTGGCTACAAGAGCACAGTGCTGGCTCATGGTCATCCTGCTGTCCACCAGGATCCCCAGGTCCCTTTCCCCTACACTGCTCTCTAATAGGTCATTCCCCAACTTATACTGGAACCTGGAGTTATTCCTACCCAGATGCAAGACTCTACAATTGCCCTTGTTATATTTCATTAAATTTTTCCCTGCCCAGCTCTCCAGCCTGTCCAGGTCTCGCTGGATGGCAGCACAGCCTTCTGGCGTGTCAGCCACTCCTCCCAGCTTGGTGTCATCAGCAAACTTGCTGACAGTACACTCTATTCTCTCATCCAAATCATTGATGAATATATTGAATAGTACTAGTCCCAGTACTGACCCTTGAGGCACTCCACTAGATACAGGCCTCCAACTAGACTCTGCCCCATTGACCATGACTGGCTTCTTTCCTTCAGCCAGTTCACAGTCTACCTCACTACCCGATTGTCCAGACCACACTTCCTCAGCTCAGCAGTGAGGATGCTGTGGGAGACTCTGTCAAATGCTTTAGTGAAGTCAAGGTAGACCACATCCACCACCCTGCCATCATCTATTCACCTTGTTATGCCTTCATAAAAGGCTATGAGATTGGTCAAGCATGACTTCCCCTTGGTGAAGCCATGTTGACTGCCCCTAATGACCCTCTTATCTGTGATATGTCTTGAGATGGCACCAAGGATAAGTCATTCCATCAGTTTCACAGGAATGGAGGTGAGGCTGACTGGTCTATAGTTACCTGGGTCCTCCTTCTTGCCCTTTTTGAAGACTGGAGTAACATTTGCTTTCCTCCAGTCCTCAGGCACCTCTCCTGTTTCCCAAGACTTGGCAAAGATGATGGAGAGTGGCCTAGCAATGACTTTAGCCAGGTGCATCCCATCCAGACCCATGGATTTATTGGATGTCCAGATTGCATAATTGCTCCCTAACCCAGCCCTCATCAACTAAGGCAAACTCCTCCATTGTCCCGACTTCCTCTGGGGCCTCAAGGGTACAGGGCTCCTCAGGACAGCTTCCAGCAGAGTAGACAAAGAAGGCATTCAGTAACTTTGCCTTCTCTGTATTTTCCGTCACCAGGGCACCCACCCCATACATCAGTGGGCCTACATTGCCTCTGGTGTTAGTTTTATCTGTCATGTATTTGAAGAAGCTCTTTCTGTTATCCTTGACCCCTCCTGCCAGGTTTAATTCTAAGGAAGCCTTAGCTTTCCTAGTTGCCTCCCTATATCCTCTGACAACAGACTTATATTCTTCTCAAGTGGCCAGCCTCACCTTCCGTGATCTGTAAACTCTCCTCTTCCACTTGAGCTTACCCAACAGTTCCATGTTTAACCACACAGATCTCCTGGCTCCCTTCCTTGACTTCCTACATGTCAGGATACTCTGATCTTTAGCCTGGTAGAAGCAATCCCTGAATGCTAACCAACTATCTTGGGCCCCTTTACCTTCAAGCAGTCTTGCCCATGGGATTTCCCTTAGCAGTTGCCTGAAAAGGCCAAAGTTAGCCCTGCTGAAGTCCAGGGTTGCAATTCCGCTTGCCATTCTGTTCCTGCCACGCAAGATCCTGAACTCCACCATTTCATGGTCGCTGCAACCAAGGCAGCCCTCAACCTTTACTGCTTCAACCAGACCATCCTTGTTAGTGAGGATGAGATTCAGCAGTGCTCTTCTCCTAGTTGGCTCCTCGACCATTTGCATTGGAAAGTTATTGTCAATGCACTGGAGGAACCTCCTGGACTGTGGCTGGCTGGCTGAATGGTCCTTCCAGCAAACATCAGGGTAGTTAAAATCCCCCACAACAACCAGGGCTTCTGACTGTGAGGTTCTCTCTCAGCTGCCTGTAGAAGGCCTCATCAACTTCCTCACCCTGATCTGGTGGCCTGTAATAGACATCCACAACAGTATCATCCCTGCCAGCCTGCCCCTTAATTCTCACCCATAGACTCTCAACTCGCTCCTCATCCGCCCCGGACAGTACTCAATACATTGTAGTTGCTCTGTCACGTAAAGAGCAACTCCACCACCACGCCTGGCTGGCCTGTCTTTCCTGAAAAGGACATAGCCATCCATGACCACATTCCAGTCCTGTGAGCTGTCCCACCATGTCTCTGTAATTGCCACCAGATCACAATCTCCTGCCTGAACACAGGTTTTGAACTCCTATTGCTTATTCCCCATGCTGCGTGCACTGGTGTACAGCCATTTCAGGGAGTGAGCTGAGCACACCAATTTCACCCTAGGGGTATGGAAGGGCTCCTAGTCTTCATCAATTCTAGCGTGCTGCCCCACTGATGCAAGCCCAGCTACAACCCCATCCCCCTTCAAGTCGAGTTTAAAGCTCTCCAAATGAGCCCTGCTAATGCCTGTCTCAACATCCTTTTGCCCCCGTGAAATAAACCTTTCCCATGTATCATTGTCCAGACTGGTGTCTTATAAAACCATCCGTTATCAAAGAACCCAAAGCCCTGCCTGTAGCACCAGTCTTGTAGCCAATCATTTATGGACTGAATTTTTCTATTCCATCCCATGTCGTCACCCAAAAATGGAAGGAGGGAAGAGGAAATCTCTTGAGACCCAGAGTCTTTCACCATGCCTTGCAAGGCCTTGAAATCTTTCTTCATTCCCCTCAGACTGTGGGATGCAGTTTCCTCCCCACCTATCTGGAAGATTAGCAGTGGGTAGTAGTCCATTGGGTGCACCAGGCTTGTCATCTTTTTGGTCCCCTACCTATGCCTGACAGTGACAGGGCAGGGGCTGTCTCAGGTCTTCCCCCTCTGCCTGACAGGGCATGGGGTCCATCACCTTTTGGGGGCTATCTCCCTGGGATCTTTCTGACTGGCATGCCAGGGAGTTACTCCACTAGTCGATCTCCTTTTCACACTCCCTGATGGACCTCAGTGTCGACCTCCTTCACCTTTCTCTTCCCAAGTATTAGCATTTATAGTATGTTAGCACAGCTTTCTATGTAGTAGTATTTTTCTCTCTCCTGGTGCTCACTGTAGGGCCTTAAGTAGTGGTAACAGCATATGAATGCATTGCTGGCTTTTGTTCTAACAATACTTTTGGTCTCTTCTCTCTCCTACTACATAGATTAAGGCAAATACGTGATTGCATAGGAAGTATGTACCAGGCACTAGACAACTGATATGTTTTTAATGAACGTACAGAAGGACCTTTCTGCTAGGCCAGGCACGCAGTAGTGACTGTGTATTGGAAGGCTCTGTGATGTATCTGGCCTCATCAGCACACTTTGGATTACTGCTTCCTGTGTTACTGAGATGGAAATTCAGGGACACGCTATTTTGAATAGATATGCAGTTGTCTTGTGCATGGATGAAATAATTACATCTGTATATCAGGAGATTTTCTTTTTCCAGTTATGATCTGCCGTCTCATGGTACTAGATAGAAACTATCTAGTTCAGGGAGCATTTTATTGCTGCTACGTGAGTCATGGAAAACTTACTATTTCTTTTAGGTCCTGAGAGGGAGAGATTTAACTTCCTCTTGGAGTCCTCTTCCCCAATGTATGTTTGTTGTTTTCTTACAATGTTCTGAGATGTGGAATTAAGCGTTAATTGGAAAGAAAACACACAAAATAAATGGACAGACATAAAAACAAATATTACTACTGGCAGTCAGTGACTGGAAAACACAAAGGACAAGAGCAGTATGATATGCTGTGCTATGAAACATGCAGGTCTGGACATACTGTATTGTATATAGTGTTTGATAATGCAAAGTAGCTTATACTCTCAATGAAAACGGGTAAACTACCTTCCACAATAGTTTCCGTGTGAATTGTGATGTCCTGTAATTACAGAGTCTTGCTTGTGGTCATGTTTACTTGGTCTTTCCCAATCACTAAGGGTCTCACAGTCTCTAGCTATTCCATTTTAAAATCTATTTTTAATGTTATACACAGAAAGCAAAGACATACATTCACTCAGGATTATTTTATTTGAACTTAATAAAGAATGAGAAAATTTCCATGAAAACTATAATCAGAGTATCTGCTTTTTCAGAACTGAACACAAAATGAATTTGTTGTCTCTTTGTACCAAAGAATACTTGAAATATTTGCAGATGCATGGTAGTAGCATAGTAAATAAGCAGCACATTGTAAATATATCTTTCAGAGGCCAAGGAATAGCTTAAATACTATTTTAAATGTGGTTGATATAAAACATTTCCAGTTGGATCATGTATAGAGTAATTACTTTTGACAAGTTAATTTTGCAAGTGTCCAATTAAGCTGTTCATTCATAGCTTCTCTCTTCACAGTGTGGCTGTATTCACTTAGATGTTCAGGCTTGAATTTCTGTTATACATTTAAGTATGGATCCAAATCCATGTGATGTGAATTTATTGAAAGAGCAGTTCTTAGTGTTGAGAGTTTGAACCCCCCCAAATCCAGATCATAAGACTGGCTTAAATCAAGAATGGTGGGAGGTGGTTTTCTTAAGTAGTATTTTTAAGCTGTTAAGATTCATATTCTCATGTTTTATTTAAACTCTCTTTAATAATATAAAATCAAATGTCAGGATGTGGCTTCTAATGATGCCACCACACTCTCAAAGCTGGGACTACAAATTGAATACCAAATATCAAAATGTACCTTACAGTGGGAAGATACAGAACTACTAACTCTGTAGAAATGTTATAAAGTAAATGTGAAGAGAGTATGGAGTATCCAGTCTTTGAGATCCCAAGATGGTACTAGGTATTTTCAGTTAATAATGGAAGCTATTGATTCACTGCTGTTGATAGAAGTGGAAATAAAGCAAATCAGGTGCATATGATTGTTCAAGGGCATCTGTAATCTACTTCAATCAGGCAGGTGTTTGCTTTTTAGGAATGAACTAATAATATGCATTAAAGATGGACTTTGCCCTCTAGAAGCTTTTTAAAAAAGGAACTTTAAAAATATTAGTATACAGTGCTTATCCTCTGAGTGAGCAGAGGAGAATTAGTGAACTGTCACATGATTAATCAAACTAGTGATTATACCAAACTGAAAACTCAAGGGACCCAACTTACTAGGCAGGTAATTTACATGATCTGCTCTGGTATTAGTGAGGTGAATTCAACAAAATGTATGATGGTGATGGTAGCTAGTGTTTCCTCTCTGTCATCTATCCTGTGATTCATTTGCACAGAAGTGTGTTTAGTTATAATGGGTCAGAGCATAGCTGAACCTTTATGTTTTTTTTGCTGCTGACAAAATGTTTGTAGGTTGCTGTTCTAAATCCTTCGGAGGAGAGAGAGAGAAGCATATCCATGACAGAAAACCTGAACTAATGCTTTTGTACTTTATTTTTCTTGCAAGCCTACTGCCCCACCTTGAGAGAGACATTGATTTAGCTACCTCTCTGCCCACCTCCTTCTGCTTAAATTCACATGAGCACTCACAGACAGATACTTATGTGGCTCTTTCCAGTGAAGACTTAAGTACGAATGAGTTCTTTTAATTCCTTTGTCTGTTTTGAAACTTAAGCTATAAATGAATCTTGACAGCATGTTGCACACAGGGTTCTAGATACCACTCTGTGTCATCCCCCCCCCCCCCCCCCCCCCCCAGTTTGGGTTAATCTCATATCTATTCCACAATTCTCCCATTGACACCTGTTTGAACGCAGCAAAATCCTAGCTTTTCTGTGGGTTGCTGGAAGTCACTAACATGAGAAGAGGGACAGTCCAGGTGAGCACATGTTGGGAAAGATAATTGAAAGCTTTGAATGTGACTTGGATTTCTAGGATTGTCAGGTGAGCCCAGCAGATTTATCACCAAGTTTAATTATTACCATCAGCAATGCAGTCTGTAAGCAGCAGTGATTCTTTTTCCCATAGTCTGTGTAGTTTTTCTCAGAAGCTCTGCAGTCTGGAGAAGATCCTCCACTATAACTTACCAAGTGGCTCAGGATGCCAAGAAACCCTGTTTCCCCTCAGGCTTCTGAGTTAATGTCCATCCCACACAGTGCTATTTAAGTACTGTTGACTTAGGCTTCCTAAATATGGCTTGTCTAATGCTATTTATTTACCTGCTTATTAAACAAACAAAAAATCCGACCTTCAGTATTTGTCTGCTGGGTTAGTTCTCAGAGATGAATTTTGTAAGAGATAGCTGAAAATCACTTTATATATTGGCTTTCATATGCAACTATGGAATTATCTAGAGGATAATAGTAATATAAATCTTCCACCCAGATTTTACAGCAATGTTTCTACTTTTTTTCAGCACAGTTACAGTAGGTCTGAGTTTGGGTTCACATTGTTCCCTCTTGCATTGTTTGTTGTATGTGAGAAATAACTGCAAAAAGAACAGTGTTCCAGGGTACAGGGTTGTTTTGGTGCAGATGATGCGATAACAGCTGACCAATAATACAAACACATACCAGTTTTAGTATAATTACCGTTAGTTGAGGCAAGAAAGCTTCCCTAAGTTCCATTCCAATGACAGCAAAGCAGCAAACAAACAGATATCTTGTGGCCTGAATTGCAGTGACAACAGCATTAACAATACGAAAGAAATATATTTGAGGAGGCCTTTGGAAGAACATGACACCTCTGAGGACTTTCCAAGTAGAGAAGCATTTTAAGATAGTGCAATCCTAAGCATATTGTCCCAAAACTTATGTGAGAAAGCTGAAGAGGTAGTAAGGTTTTGGCTGAAGAAATAAAGCATTATTAGTGTTCCCCTGAGTGTTGGCAATGCAGAACTTCAGAAGAAATGGTTAAGTACTATTGTATTAAAATGTAGTTTAAAACCAACCTGATGCTCTTCTAAGTTATAATGGAACTCAAATTGCTTCTCAGCAGTTTTGTGTGTTGGCAAAGCACAGATGTTGCTGGATGTTTTCTTCTTGTAATCAGTGGCAGCAAACAGAATTGTGGTGCGGTTGAAGCTTGGTTTTCATCAATGCTTGTTAAATCAAACCTCAGTGTAATGAGGACAGTGTCATGACAGCCATATAAAAATGAATGTAATCTAGGATGGTATTCAGTCCAGAAAGTCTGTTCATTGGGCAGTGCTGCTGCCTAGTAGTAAACTGTAAGTGCAGTACCTCATGTCTTACAGCGTGGGCTGCATCCTGCTTGGGCTACTGACTTGCCACAGCAATTACTACAGATGTCATACAGTAATTGTGTGTTGCATGCTGGCAATGAGTGTATTGCATATTTGGTTTTGATGTCTAGATTCAAAGATGTTTTAACCTTGCATTTCAGAGTTTGTTCACACATTTCACAAATACATCATTAGTAAAATTTACTATCCTATATTTCCTGTCTTATGTCACTGCACTAGTATTTCATTAATCTTCGTTTCATTAGTTACATATTCATTAGCATAGGCAACCACTTGGGGCTGGATTCATTGTTCATGTAATGGGTGGTACAATGATTTAAATGCAAGAAAATTTCTCTCCAGGGTATTTGAGAGAGGAATCTAATTTACATATTAGGACAATTCAGATCTAGCCAAACAGTGGCTTACTACCCTTTCAACTAGGTTGGAGTGGAAATGGAGGAAAAATGCAGTCAGAAGAGGAAATGTATTATAGTTTATTGAAATGTGTATATATATATATGGGCCTTTAGGGATGTTCCCTAGGAAAGGAGGAGTGCTCTATTTGTTCTTCCTTTCATACACAAGAAGGAAAGTAAATATCATCTTCCAGTCTGACCCAATGTGAATATAGTCACCAAGTGAGACCCTACTAGGGTGAGAGAGGCATCATTGCCTCTGCTACCGGGTCTTGGTGGCAGACAAATTTCACTGTATTTGCTGTTTTCTCCACCTCTATGCCAGGCATAAACACCATCTCTCCTGTGGCGGAGAATGAGGCATGCGTCCATGCTCTGGCGTGTTGGCACAAGCCATGACAGAGTGTAGATTTGTGCTAATGTGCTGGACTGTCAGGAGGGCTGGCTGAGATACAGTCATGGTTTTGCCATCCTGTCTAGGATTCCACTTGTTCTGCTGCTGCATTTGTTCCAGCTGTAGAACAAGCTATTCACTTATTCTATGCCTTGGCATGGACATGTTAAACTAGTGGCACTCTCATCCTTTCAATTCAGTGAGACCAAGTTGTAAATTACTTCTCCTTATTAATATATTGTTTGACTCTGTTCTTCAGAAAAGTAGATGAAATTCCAGATGCTGATAGTAGTGTTGGTATTGAAATGTTGCCTCATTCCACAGTTAATCTGAAAGATGGAGGGAATAACCCTTCATTCTTTTCTAGCCTGCATAATTCCTTGATTGCAAAAATAGTCCCATAAGATTTCATACTAATAGGGACTACTACTCAGCTGGACACATCTTAAAATATTTTTTTAAAAATAAGCTTATAATGTAGCAAGATTTTAAGATAAAATAAGCGTAAGTATCAATCTAACTATAATATTGAGTAACTTGCCATGTTTGTCTTGTATAGTTCCATGAAATTTTGTAATGTTCATCCTGTAGGCATCCTGTTGGTTGTCAGTTCTTACTGGAAGATAAATAACATAACAAGGCTGGGAGGTTAATCAGCACAATGGTGCAACAGCTATTTTTATAAGGAGAAAGACCCTCAGAGACTTCTTGCCAATGTGCCACACTTAAAATAATTCTATTATTTATTACTAAAGTATTTGCCTCACCTGCCTCCATGCTTATTATGCTACTGTGCTACTCATTAGTAACCCTTTTCATTAACTCCCTCTTATCTACTACCTCCTCCTTCCATAAATAAATGCTAGAGTTGTTAAATCATGTGTAAGGGATGAAAAAATTCTTCAACGCTTTGAGAAGTCAGGTTATCTGTTTGTGCTGTGATTTATTTGACAAATGAACACAGAGATGGATATGGCATGCAAATATTACAGTGTTTTTGCTTTGTCACTTTTGAAACTTTTCTTTCTTAATTTTCTTTATTTCAGTTCCTAAACATAATTAGTATGTGCATGTATGTGTCAGGTGCAAGATGATGTGTATGTCTTCCTAGAATTTATATAGCTTTTCACAATTTTTGAAAGAGAAATGAAGCACAGCACACTGGATAATTTGACAACTTTGATGTATTGCTTCTCAGCCACAGTAATGCGTAGCTTTAGTTTAGCAAGAGTATTCTTGGACCTTCACCAGCACTCAAGAAGTCTTACAGTAGATTGTACTTCCAAAGTTTATTTGTTTATTCTTTATTGTGTAGACTACTTTTTTTCCTCACAAATTCAGGCATTTTCCATAGGATTTTTATCCAATAGCTTGCTGCTTCTTTTTTTTTTTTTTTTTTTTTTTCAGCTAATGCCAGGCATTGTTTTTGAGTCCTCAGACCTGACACTTCTGCTGGCAACAGCTTTTGGTGAGTGAATGAATGCTTGCACTGTCCTAGGTTAGAAAGTGGAGATGGGCTAAAATGGGTAACAGTAACATGCTACAAAATGCTTTGAAAAGGAAGAGAGTATGCAAAGAATTGGGAAATACTCTTGAATCATAAGAAGTTATCTGTGTCTGAGCCTGTACTCTGGTGGTGTTCCTGACAGGTGTTTGTCTAACCTGTTCTCAAGGGCTACAGGCAGTAGGTATTTCCTACCTCACAGGCAACTTATTTCAGTCCTCCACAGTCTTTACTAATGCAAAAGTTTTACTAATATTTACCACAAATCTCTTTTTTTGCTATCATTAAGGCTACTGCTTTGTGTACTATCCACAGTGAATGGTCAGAACAAATGAATCCTTTCTTTGCAGCACTCCTTTATAAGCCAGTAAGACTCTTACTAGTACTAGTTTCCATTTAATCTCTTAAAGCTAAATAGTCCTGTGTCTGTCTTTCCTCATATCTGATATTTTTCAGATCCGTGATCTCTCCTCTTCTCTGGACTCTTGTCATGTGTCTTTTTTTCCTGAAATGTCATGCCCAGATGTGAATCCATAGCTTAGCTGATGCATTACTTGCGTTGAACAGAGCTACTTCACTTATCTTTCAGCTTATGTTTATGTCCACAAATGACACATCTGCTTTTCTTATTGTATGGTACTAAAAAAAATATATGAACACTTTCCAATTACTATTAGAAGTTATGTAGTTTGTCGTAACAAACTAATTGTTCTGCTTGAGAGAAGGCAGGTTCTACCTCTTTCCTGTACGAGAAATGATTGCAATACAGAAATAATTTTTATGATGGGTATTTGAAAAACTTAGATGGTGAGTCAGTCTTCTCTAGGGGATTTTTCTGGGATTTAATGCTGTTGTAGTCCATTTGACTTCTTAGTAGCACATTAAGATTTCTTCTTTGAGTAGTGTGGGGTTTTTTTCTTTTTTTCCCTACTCTGAAATAGTTGGAAGAGGAGACTTGTTTTGAAAATCTGTCTCTGCAAACTTATGGTCATCTTACAGTCAGAGGTAATGATCACAAAATTTCCACTATGTGGAGCAACCACAATATGGTTTGCCCTGTGTTTGAGCCAATGCAGGCAGGACGCAGAACAACCAGAGGCCACAGTTGCAATGCACAGAACGAATTTATTTTTCTTACTTTGCTACTGGGGGATCTCCGAAACAGCACTTAAACTCCCGGGCAGAGGTCACATGAGCAGAGACACAGGCACTGCAGAGTTCAGGCCTTGGCGATGACCAACTGAGACTGGTTCTTTCAGCTTGTATATAGGGATTCACGCAGGTGCAGTTTACCACAGTGCTTTGATCTTCGTCTGTAGGAATCTCAAGGATGTATGATAAGGTGCCTTTACGACTTTTTCACAGGCCTGTTATCTAAATGCAGAGGTTCTACTTGTGATTTCTATGTTTTTGTACACTCTGGCTGCAGTTGCTTCAGTGTATTTACAATTCTCCTGCTTGCTGAATCTTCTGTTGTTCCTACACATCCTCTCAGATCCAAAATTATCTGTTATAATTTCAGAAGCCTATAGACTTTTAGGGATGTGTCTTTTTAGCTAATTTTTCTGCCATTTTGTTTTCATAATGTTCTCTTATAGGACTGAAATAAGAACGTTAGAATATGCATGTGTTTAAAGAGTTGTTTTTATAGAGAATCAGTTATTTGTATGGAAAACAACAAAAAAAGATGGAAATTATTAGCAAAGATGACTCTTAATGGACAGAAGTTTATGCAGGAAAGCAAGCTCTGTCCATCTGGCTGGGGAGCTTGAAGTGCATATGATTAATAGATTGTAAGACCTCCTCTGCCCAAAGTTCTTGAGAAATCATCACAGTGCAATCTATTAAGTATTGGTTGACTAGTCGGGAAGAATATGACCTCCTCCCATGTCGTAGCATACACAGAATTTGTTCAGAGAATTGACTCTAGAAAGAGAAAGAAGAGCATAAAATCTTGAATCCGCTAAGTAGGGAATTATTAATAAAAAAAAATCCTAACAACAGCAAATTAAAGAGGAAAGGCTAATGTGGTGCCAGTTGTCATGGGAGTCTGGGAACTGCTCACAACTTTAAATGCTTTCTCCTTTCTCAGTAACTTGGATATTTCCATCAGCACCGTTGTCACTAAAAAGCTGTTATTATTATCAGGCCTCCATAGGGACCAAGATGTGTGACATCTTGACTTTGACTGACTGTCCAGCCGATCCCCAGATCACGGGTGGTGGTGAAGCATTGTGAGGCGATGATGTGGATTATAAGTATTTACTTTTATTATTGTGATGCCATGGATTTTGTGAAAAAGAACTACAGCTGTTGTGAAATTTAGTGACTGATTTGCATGTATTGTTGCATAATTGCAACAATAAAGATTGAGGTGAGAGGCAATAAATTTCCCTAGTGATAATTTTTAAAGCACCATCTGTGGCCTGATACTTCTGGGTCTTTAAAAGTGGTATTGTTCAGAAATCTGTTGTGTGCCATACAGGTGGCTCATTCTGTATTTGCCTGCTAATCAGCAGTAGCCTGTGTTGGTGGGGGATACCTCCACAATGAAAGACAAGGGTACTCGTTGGTTTTGGAACAGAAGCACTCCCTGCAGGCTATAACATAGTAGTTTATTTTGATTGTCAATTTCCCACAAGACCGAGTTTCCTGAAAAGGGTGAACAATAAACCAAATGCTCATTATTTAGCTTCATGTATTTGAACACAACACAGCAATCTGATATAATTGATTCAATTCCACTAAGTAGCATATGATGATGTTATTATCTTAGGTGCACTGTACAGGGAGAACAGTAGGAAGAATAACACTCTAGTGTCATGTCCTTAATCTGGTGACCTTCACAGCTGACTGATCTGTGTTACTGAATCTTAAGCCCCTTTCCTCCCCAAAAAACCCCAACAGTGGAATAAAAAGAACACTCCACAAACATCCCAAAACAAACAAACAAACCAACCCTCAATCACTTAAGAGTAAATCCTGAATTCCCTGAAGACATTGGTCAAAGGTGATGTCAGGAATCCATAACTAATTTATATACCTTTTACCCCTTAGCTCCTTCTATTATAATAGCGTTTATTCCTTTATCGGGCCAAAATCAGCATAAATCATATTGTCTATTTATTCTGTGCCAGTTTTACAAGCAGAACCTTATAGGGTGGTAGCAGTGTAGAGGGAGAAATAAGTTCCTATTCTAGGGAATTTGAAAGTGATGTTAGCATTTTACCAGTTATCCTTAAAGGGGACAGTTTAGAATGAGTTTTGCAATTGGTAGTTGTCCTTGCTATGGTAGAGAGAAATATCACCAAGAAGCATATGTTATGCCATCAGCTAAACTTCCAGCAACTTAAATTAGCAGGTGGCCCAGCAGGAAGCGTGCCACTAGGAAGGCAGAGAATACCTCACAGGGAAAGCAAACTTAAAATGTTAATTTTACTGTATTGTTGCGCAGTGGCATTACTTGCTAGTCAAGCTGGCATCCTGTTGTATGTAAGTCCATGTGAAATAATGTGCTGAAGTGCCAGGCTTCAGTGCCACTTAAAAGGCGGGGCACAGTCTATCCAGGGGCACAGTCTATCCAGAGTAGAACTGCAAGCAGTGTGTGTTACAGTGTGGCACATGACTCTATTATCTGTGGTAATCCCAGAGCTCAATATTGTGGCATTAGCTGTGGCTTTTGTTTAGAAGAGCAATACTTTCTGCTGTTGCTATCTCTCCCATCACTGCTGGGCACTTACCAGTCTGTAGTATCAGTGACATAAATGTATTTCTATCATATGTTAATGAGATGGAATTTTATAACATTAACAAAAGATGAGTATTGATATGAGGTTTGAAAAGGTTTCTTCCAGTTTGACTAGGTTTTCTTATTTGCAAGGCAAATTTTATTTTTTACTTTTTTAGAAAAAGCTCATATAGTATTTGATCAGAGCCTATAACAGACCTATTGAAAACTGTATTTCTAAGATACTTCATAGACACTAGTTAGAATTCATGTTGTATAGTTCTGATCAGTTAGAACTTGGTTACTGAATGAAGCAGGGTTTTCTCTTTGCCTGCTCTACATATGCCTCAAGATAGTGAGTGAGATAAACATATGATAGGTCAAGAGAAAGCAGTAAATTATGAAACTGATAAAAGGAAGGATTTTATTAGAAGGTATTTTTTCACATATATAATTTGAACCCCATTGTACTACTTGGAGTGGCTTTCCTTCAGCCATAAATGCGAACTCTGTATTGCTCTTATTTGGAAAATATTTCAGATTCTGCTGCTTTCTGCCCTCAAGTTAGATTTTTCACTTGTTTATGTTAAGGCTTGATTCAGTTGTTTCTGAAATTAGTATGCTTTTAAAAAGGATTGGTGAGATGGAAGTCTATAACAAAAACTGGTGGAAAAGATTAAGGATTTTCAAAAGCAGGGTAAAATGTCTTACAGAAATCTCTATTGCAGATAGCCTTAGTTCATTGCAGAATAGGAACTATGGAAAATAGCATTAAATCCTACAATGATAAGCAGTAAGTGCTGAGGATTCTGTATTGTATAATAATTTGTCTTTAATCTTAAGAAGTGGTTTAGCTTATTCCAAGTGTTTTTTGCAATGCTTCATTTCATGTCTTTTGCTATCGTCTTGAGCCAAAACCCTTTAAACTCAACGAGAAGATAATATTTTGCCTTTACATCAATCAGCTTTGGATTCAATACTATGACTCATGAAGCTCTGTGGAGTTCTTACTATTGCATGTGACTGATAACACAATGGCCACTCAAGTAGCCAGGAATTTAAACACATCTTGGAAAATTAAACTCCTCTCAGCTTGCACACAATAGAAAACAAATTTGGATTTTTTTTTTTTTCCTAAGGTTTTGCTTTTCCTTATGAAGATGTTCTTTGGGTATGATTTATACCATTGCTGATAATGCAAATGTAATATCAGGCAACACTGAAACTTCAGTACCTGTCTATATTATTTTATGTGAAGATTATATCTTTAGCTCACTTGCCCAAGCTTGTTTTTAATTGTAGCCTTTTTAAGCAGTCGATAACTCATGTAAAATAAAATAATTGGTGGAAGGAGAAGCAGAAGACTTGCAGATACTCAAATGTAAAAGGCCCCTTTTCAGACTGATAATGCCACTTTTGGGAAGGGCTGAATTTTGTGAGTAGGCTCTTTCTTGGACACCTTCATAGTACTTGGTTCCTGTACCTCAGCATTCTGACATCTCACAGCTTCATGAGAAAGAAAGGAATTATTTTACTGAAGGAATGTCACTCACCGA
Source organism: Nesoenas mayeri (assembly GCF_963082525.1). Taxonomy (NCBI): domain Eukaryota; kingdom Metazoa; phylum Chordata; class Aves; order Columbiformes; family Columbidae; genus Nesoenas; species Nesoenas mayeri. Next base: position 31,208,336 of record NC_137540.1, read on the forward strand.
GGACACTCACAACCTATTTTTTATATGAAAAAGGCATATTAATGAAATCCAGGCTGTGGTAACATTCCTACTGCATTCAGCAAAAACTTTCTGGTTTTGTTTTCAGCAGCAGGATGTGTTACCTTCCTGGATTACTCTTCTTTTTCTTCAGATTTTCTCTTGTACTATCAGTGGTGATGAATGCTGGTGAGATAATATGTGCAACCAGTCCGCTGTCTGGGGTTTTTGTTTGGTTTCATCTTTTTTGCCACTTATTAAATTTTAGTGTTTAGTAGACAATCTAGCAGATGGCATCTCAGACATATTCTTCAGTCAATCCTTTTACTTCTAGGTGAGTGTTTCAAGCTCACATCAGCTGTGATAAAGCACTAGTGTCGTCTCTTTCTTCAGTAGCCAATGTGAAATATGTTACTGATCACAGTATTGTTTTTAATGGATACATTGGGTCATTGACCATCACTGCAGCTGGCACATGGCGCTGGCCTGAAGAGAATGGAATGTGGAGGCTCCTCTGTTTTCTTTCTTTTATTGGAGAACTGATGTCAACTGCCTTCATGCAGTGTTTTGCCTACACTCTAACTATGCATAAGTTCAGCTTCCACAGTTTTAATCTGTCCCCCTCAAGTTCAGTACAAATTACCCTGGAGCCACTGTCTTTGGAATGTGAAATATTTATGCTCTCTAAGGTTTGGTGTTTGTTTCTTTGTTTGTTTTTAATGCTGAGATCTTCTGTGTACTTCTGTCTACTTTAGTAGAAAAGCACAAAGCTTGAGGAAAACAGAAATTCCCCACATATTACACAATCCAACAACTGCAGTATGATTATATCCGTTGCATGTAATGTATGCCTGCTCATACGCACTGCACATCCTCTATGTATTTACAGTCCTGGCTGTTCCCCTTCTAAGCCACTATATAATGCTTGCACAAAGCTATTCTGTGGTGCTCTGAAGAATAACGTAAATGCAGCTTGCTTGCTTGAATGAGAAAATGGTATTTCAACCTTACTTAAGACTTTCTGCCATGTAGTGTAATGGTTTGATTTGACCGGATCCTCAGAAACAAGTAGAGGAGGTGTTTCAGAGAGGTAGATACTAAGATGAGTTTACAGTAGTGATCACAAAACCATTTCTAAACTGCAGCACGCCAGCTGCCTAGAAGAACAATGATTCTTGTTCTGAATGCTGTATTAATTTGAAGGAAATAATTGAACTTTTGTTTCTTTGCTTCTTTGTTTGATGTGGAAAAGGAACCTGTTGTTCCAAAAGTTGCTTTGCTTTACTAGGAGGAGAGTTGGGAAAGAGAGATGCTGAAGTTTCTGCCTGTGTTAGAATTTCATGACAGTATGTAAGTAGTTATCTCTCTCCTGAGCTGTCAGTAGCTCAGCCTTCTACTTTGATTAGACCCGTGACTAAAAAAATTACCATAATCCACTGACAGGCATGAAGAAGGCCATAATAAGACTGATAACAATGTGTCAGTTAAGAGGCTATTATATTTTATTGCCTTACTAGAGCAGACTAAAAATCCATTCAAATTTACCATTGATATAACTAAAGCCTTTTAAAAATTTGCCACCCGCCGTAGTCTTAATAATACTTATTATGCTGATGGGAGAAAGAACTAAAATATGCACCTGTTTACATGAGCATTTAGATGTTGACAGCTTTACTGCAGGCATACAGAGTAGCTACAAGTAGAGGGCCTTGGGTTTTTTGGTCTGTAAGTGGGGAAACTTACAGATCTGGGCTGGAAGGGAAGCACAGAAGGAAGAGTATGGCTTTGAAACATTATGCAATGTCAGCTCAGCCCTGGAAAGCCCTTTTTTGTGGCAACTTCACAGGATACTATGTAAGTAGAAAGGGAGACATGCTTTCTACTTCAGTCTCTACTCCTGTTTCCCGTCATCCCCTTAACAAAAAAGTATTCATGGTAAGTCAGTACAGGGTTTTGGAGGCCTTATGCTGCAGGTGGAGATTGTACTGGGTTTTGATGTTGTGTGGTGTGGGTTTTTGTTGTTGTTGTTGTTAATTTCTTCATATTTCAGTTGGAGATATTTTACCTGGCTGTTATATTCAACAGGTTCAGCATTAGCTGTCTGTACTTTGGATGCAAGTCATGTTGAGCAGGGAATACGTTGATCCTCTAGCACCAATTAAGGAGTTCTAGAATGCTAATTGGCAGTGTGTTTTTCCTGATGTCCAGTTGGAACCTCTGAAGCTGCAGATTGTGGTCAAGAAAGCTTGTTATATTGTCTACTGTCAAGAAGATTGTGGCTCTATTAGCTTTGTATTCCTTCTAGCAACCCTTAGCCTCTTCTACAGATGCCCAGCTCCCTCAGTTGCTTCTTACAAATCATGTTCTCTAGGCCATGACCATCTTGGTGATCCTCCTCTGGGTGTTCATGAATCCTCCATATCCACCTGACACTGGGCACAGATTCCTGATGCTCTATCAGAACCCAGTAGGAGTGTGGGGAGAATGATAGATCTCCTTAAATTTGCTGGCTATGCTCCTGCTGATACAGTCAAGTACTCAGTTTGCTTTGGTCATTTATGAGTGAACATTTGTAGCTTGTGTTCAGCTTGGTGTCTGATATATCTCACAGATTCTTTTCAACAGGGCTGAAACTTACACAGCTGCTTCCCACCATATATAGGTGCATGGATTTATTCCGCCCCAGGTACAAAACTTTATGCTATTCTGCATTCTCATTGTTACTGCTCAACTGTTCCTGAACAATACATATCCTAGTATCAATTCGTGGCATATGTTTCTCACTTTTGACAGCCATCCATTAAGCAGTAGGTACTCAACAGTACTCTATGAGCCCAGCAGCCCAGCCTATTTTCAGCCTGCCTAACAGTCCATTATCCCAGTCCTTACTTCTTCCAAAAAACCTTACTGAAATATAGATGGATTATATCCAGCACTCTCTTCTTCTCCAGTTTGCTAGTTATACATTGGCTAAGTATAGGTTACTCTTAATAATTCAGTGCTGACTTTTCCTGATTACCTTCTTGTTTTGTGTGTGTTTGGAAATGTATTCAAAGAGGATGTGCTCCATGGTTTCTAGGGCTTCCAGTGACATTGTTCTTTGGGTTCTTCTTTTCTTAAGGACCAGCATAACACACTTTTGCCCCTTGGTTAGTGACCTGATCACCATGAATTTTCATAATGATGTTACTATCAGATTGGCTGACACTTTCAACCCCTTCAGGTTCTTTCTGGGCTGGTGGACTTAAAATTTCTGCTCCTGTAAGTAGTCATAACCTCACTCTTACATTGTTGGGTATACCTCTCCTTCCAAGACTATTCTGATACATACAAAAATCTGAGAGCAAAGTCAGCCTGTGAAGATGGAGGGGAAAAAAAATACCGTGTCTTCAGCAGCTCCTGTATTGTACATTGCTAGATTTTATAGGGTTTGTGATGCAAAACACAAAATTGCCTGACAGATCTTAATTGTCTGACAATGCTCAGTAGTCTAAGGACTTCTAAAGAAGAACACATTTCTGCCGTTACTTCTGTGTCTTGCATCTCTCCCCCTTCATCTGTGTGATGAATTTAATTGCTCATTTAGAAAAATTGAACACAGTTGGTCAAAAATACTGAACCTATCTGCAGGCTGGTAAAACCTTTAAGTTATATTATATTGCTAGTCTTTAGCATAGAAGACCTTTTTTTTTTCAGGAGAGTTTATCACAGTTTTTCAACAAGGTGTGGAAAAGGAGTAGACTTTGTGGTGCTCTTCAGATGAGTATATTAGAAGTAGAGGAGTGCTTGTCAGAGGTCATATGGATCAAAAGATCTCAAGATACTTCTGGAATTTCCATTGAACCCTGCAGTTTTCAAGAAGATTTGAGAGAAGTGATGATGGATGGCAGTAAATACAATAGTGATGTCCTTTAGGGTAAGCATAGATGTACTTCTTTTGACTGGAGGAATCAATCTAGCAGAAACTGTCTTGGCATAAAGCCCACATAAGAGATCTAGGATGTGGGAAACTGGCAAGTGACAGGAGAGACGTTTATTTCCTTTGTTTTTCTTTACTAATCTATTTAGAAAATATAGTTTTAATATTGACAGGCAGAGTGCTTTATCTGTGGTGTTTGGTTTGGTGAGGCTCTTGCGCTTTCCCTGCAGTGGTTACTAGATTCCATCGTCAGTCAGGAGTTAGCTGTCTGTTAGCTGAGGTTCTACTTTCTCTCTGGTTCTTAATGGACATGAACACATGCATGCAGAGTAATAGTGAGGCTCACATAGATACAGAAATAATAAGGGTCAACAAGTGATATTCCCTTCGTTATGTGTGCTGTTGTAGCTTTTATGTAGAATGTGCTGAATTCTTTTGTTGTACTTCTTGCATCTTCATTCTGTCCTTCTCTCAAAACCATCCTAATTCATCTCCATAATCTCCAAAAGCATCTCTCTGTCTTCCAAAATCTCATCTTGTGAAGATCTGATTTCTGAATAGACATGTGTATACCTTGTAGTGACAAGATAAAGAAATATTCTGCAGCTTCCCTGATGAAACTAAGATATTGGCATGTCTGCTATCTCCCTGGGCACGTCTGTGCACCTGCTGAAGCTCAATACAGCTGAAACAGAAACCTTAGTCTTTCCTCACAGCTATCCTCATACCTTTCTTTTGTATCCCTTGATTATGCCAGCAACCTTTCTTCTAGCCTTGGCAATGCAGTTTTGACCCACTTGTGTGAATGATAATTGCTGCTCTGAAGATAATTTCCTTACCTCTTCAGTTTGACCTCTGTCACTTCTTGCCTTGACTTCATCAACTAGATCCATCTAACCTGTCACGTTAAACACAAGATGTTTGTCTTTTGTTTTCAAGGCTCCTTATTCTCTCCCACCTATACATCTTCTGCATTTTTATAACATTTATTTCTGCCTTCAGTTGCCAATCACCATAATCCACATAACACTTCCTTATTTTATGCTGTGATTTTTTATTTTTTTTTTCATAAACAAGCACAGAGCTGCAAACTCTCCTCCTTCAAAGCTGTTCTAAAAAGGTTCTTTATTTGTGGTGCCTACAAAAGTTTACCACCAGGTAAGCAGCTGTGTTATGCTGAGACCACTATTCTTCATACTGACCCATTGTTTCCTTGTATTTTCCCATTTTGCCATCTGCTGTCTCTTATTCAAGTTGTGATGCTTTAGCTTTTTTTTTTTTTTTTTTTTTTTCCTTCTTCATCTTTGGTCATACAGTGCTTAAGAGAATGGCCTAAGTTGCACAGGCACCATGGTAACACTAACTATAAAGGACAATATTTATGACTACAGCTTTTTTTCCATCTATAAGCCACTTCACCACATACTGTGCAACTTTCTGGAGAATAGAGTCTGCAGAAGAGAAGTCCATCTGACTGTTTTTTCTCGCCTAGCATTCCAGCTGTAAACTTACAGGTACAGCAGAGAAGCAACATAAGCACAACATGTGGTCCTTTGTCTCATTAGGAACTTTGCTACAACACTGTCTTCAAACAGGTCAAATTTTTGAAAGACTTAGGTCATACTTTTCAAATGGCATACACTGAAACACTTGTACAGTAGGTTTGCACCCATTGCATTTTGGGCTTTCCTCTTTTAATTGCAAGGCAGCAGTTTAACATTTCTGCTTCTGTATGAGCCCAAATGCTAGAAATGGCTGGTCAATTTGATTGCTGTCTGTCACCCAGTATTTTGGAGACTACAAGAGAAAGTGCAAGTATATGTTGCAGCTGCAGGTGTGCCACTTAGTGGAGCCCTATGAAATGGAGCACTTCTGGGCAGTGTATTTCTCAGTTGCTGCCTAGTCTCATGCTCTCCTTTACGCTCAGAACATTAGGTATGTGTCATATCAGATGCTTCAGTTTCATGATGAGAGCACAAACCTACATAGGAGAGCCTTATTAAAATTTGAGTCAGTTCTCACTTCCCCCATATGCAGTTCTTTACAGGGGATCATGTATGAATAGATGATGGATTTTCACCAAACCTGGGATAATGGAAGTCTTGTACTAGATATGTCTTATATTTCGGCTAGATAGTTTGCTAGCGGAAGAAGCGAATGCTTGCTGTTTGAAAGGGTGTGCTTTAATATTCTCCCATTCCTCCTGTGTATGCTGCTTGCTATTTTAGATTCTGAATCCTCTGAAGCACTGATGGAATCTCTGGAAATTATCCCCTGGACTACAGGTGCAATTGTAATTCAAATGAAATAATGGTAATAATAAGATGACTTGATATATTCTGACTGTATGTAATACAGCAGACAATAGCTTGGCATGTTTGCTATATTTTGACCTTTCTCTGTGGAAATTAATTTTTTCTTTTTTTTTTTTTTTTGTAGCAGGCTGCGTTTTGCTCTAGCTGTGTTCAGAACTGCAAATGTATTGAAGACTAATATTAACAAATTACAATGCTCTCATCACAGTGTAATTTGCAGCCTTCTTCCTGCTTTTGGCATTGCCTTTCTCCCTCTGTTTCTCTTTCTCCATTCTCTTTTTTTTTTTTTCTTTTTTTACAAGGTCTTTTCCTTCATACCTCTGAGTGGATGTGTTTTTTCATCTCTCCATGATGGCTTTTGGATCCAAGCACTAAAATAGATTATATAGATTTTTTTAAAATAAAAATACCTGATTTTACCTGTGTCTTTTGTATGCAGAGTCCACAGCCTTCGGCGAATGCATTCGTGTATTGAAATTAAAATAAAATTCAAATATGAATTCTGTCATTATTACATTGTAGTTTTTGTACTTGCTAACCTGTGATTTTTTTTTTTTAGGGTCTGCATATTAGCTGCAAGAAATGTATAGTGCCATCATAACTTTTCTCTGCTTTAAGCTGCAACTTCAGACTTTTTTTTGCACCATATGTGCCCTTGGAACAGCTTTTCTTTGAGCTTCTCTCTATCACAGTCACAGAAAGCTCCCCACATGTCAGCATTCTTGGCTCTGCCATGAGCTAGATCTTGGAAAAGCAGTGAAAATATCTTTACCTGTCCCTAACCCCAACAAAATCAGAAGTCTAAATTGGTTAGAGTCGTGTGTTCAAACTGCATTAGATCATTCAAGAGAAAAGGAAGGAGAGGAGAGGTCCTAAAAACAAAAACCACACATACAGATAATATTTTCCTCAAGGTTATGATTAGGTTTTATTGTTTTGACGTATTAGTAAATCATAGTCCAGGAGGTGCATGTGTGTGGGCTATAAAGCATGGGTATATTTTCAAAATAAGATGGGAAATCTGCTTCTGAATCCTTTCAGCGCCATCAGATGACCTTTGGGGTATCAGCTGTGCTCAGCAATCCCTGTGTGTGTTCTGCCACTGTTTGTACATCCTTTGTTGTTAAGTCCTATAAGTTTTCCGTCTGTTCATTTCTTTGATAGATTCTTTGAACTAGCCCTTTAGTTTCATCCAGCTGCCCAATAACATGCTTGCCATGGCAGATGCTCTGGCTTCATTCTTTAACACATATCCCAGATACTTCCGTCTTCTTTTTTTGGATAGCTTTGGAGATAAAAGTTGTCAGACACTCTACTAAACTTCAGCATTTGTTGTCATTTAATTCAATTTGATTGAATAGCTAGTATTTTCCAGAGGCATTCACTTTTAAAAGATACTTGCCTGTCATTCTGTCCCTCTGTTGAATTTATTTTTCTTGTGTTCATATGTGAGATGAATGTTTGCAGTTTAGTCTGTGGATAATGGCCCAATTAGGAATGCCTATGAATTCAGCTGTTTGTGACTTCATTGCATTATTTCCTATAGTAATTTCCAGTGGCTTCCATTATCTTTCCAGAGTACAGGGATAACTGATCTTTTTATTCCTTTGCCTTCTAATAAAGTGCTTGCTGAGAAAGAGTAGGATACTATAGTTCCTGGTGTTTGCTCCATGGTGTTACACTGGGGGATATTTGACTCTTTACTTAGGATTTTTATTTCTGTTTTCATTTCCTTATCTATTTTTGAGATGTTAAGAGACAGGCTTGCAACTAGCCTGGGGCACTGAGTGTGGTAAGTTATGCTTCTGGAATGTGTTTCTGCTGCATTAATCTGACTGCCTTCATGATGGTCTGCCTGTCAGTACACCATCATGTTGCAGTTGCATGTAGCTTCTCTGGGTGTTTCAAACAGGCAAATCAAAGCTTACTGGCATGTTTTAGTCTCTGAGCTGTATCCACATACGTGCTCTTGTATAACTGTTACTTTCCTTCAGTGTTCAGCGAATGGTGCAAGTTACTGCAAATGGGAATGACATTCCGTACATGTGCAGTAGCAGCTGGAGCATGCCACAGCTTTACGGAGGTAAGGCAGCCTGGCACGCACCCGGGGGGAAAAGTTCCAAATCCAAGTGCATTTTGAGGTCATTAATGTGTCACTGGCAGCGCTATAGCTAGAGGGGGCCATTTAATTAACATTAATTGCTCACAGCTCATTGTGTGGCTCATGAAGGATTTACTGAAAAGCACCTCATAAGATACATGCAGCTTTGTGGGAAGCACATCTTCTCTCATGTACTCATGCTCCATTTATGTATGTTTTTCCAATGATGAGACAGTGGTATCGATATTATTTTTGTTTGCATAATATTTGTGGAATGTTTGAGGTATTTAAAGTACAAGGTGTGGCAGAAGAAAGGAGAGTCATGGGCAGAAGCCAGCTCCAGCAGGTGTTGCGTGTTAGTGTTGTAGGGGTTTTTATGCATTTATTTGTGTGGAGTTTTTTGTTGTTGTTTTTTAATAGCAGGAGAGTAGAATGTCCTTTGCAGAGAGAGAACACACAGATTTATCAAGTCTCTTATCTCTCCCTTTCTTTACCCTTCCTTCTCCTTTGTTCACATGCTCCTTTCAGCTCATTTTTGTATGGGTGGTTTTATTCTCTGATAGAGACTGCATTTTTTCCCTTCTTGCAGCTTGTTGGCTACAAAGAGGAAGAACTGACAGGCTTGAAATAAAGGTAATGATAGGTAATGGTTCATATAACTTTGCCAATGCAATCAGAGAAAAGCACTCAAAGCACTTTCATGTGATAGCTCTAGCACAAAATAAAGTTAGCAGGTTAAGATGAAAAAGGAAATTAATGGTGTAAGAGAAGGACTTTGCCATTTTATTACAAGTAATAATGATATTTTAGGATTAGGAATGTGCTTTCTAATATTTATTGATATCTTAACCCCACCTGTCTGCTTTTTACAGCCCTTCTGCTGTTTTTCTCATTTGATTCCAATTCTGTAACTTTTTAAAGTTTTGGACTTGAATCCTGGTGCAGTTCTGTGGATCTCTGAATATGTCTCACACAAATGAGATTGATTTTTTTTTTTTTTTATTGCAGATTTTTGCCTCTTACTAGTGTGAAAAATGACAGACAGTAGTTATGAAAAAAAAAAAAAATCTCAATTTTGTCACATCTCCATGTCATCTTTTCCAGTGAAAATGAACCATGGCTGCCTGTACTTTTCCTCATAACTTTCATTCTCCTAAAATGTTAGTGGTCATATGTAGTAACATTCTTTAAGTGTGGCAGTGCCTATTTGTCAATGTCCCACAAATCTATCTTTCTAACTTAGCCTTTTGTCTTTGTATTTATATTATATTAATTATTAAGAGGACCAGTTTGTACCAGAACTAACAACCTTGCAATGCTTTTACACAGTTACATCCCAGAGCTGATTACTCTTTGTTGCTATCATTGTTGTATTTTATCTTTTTTGAACAACACGGTGCTTAGAACCAAAGTTTTTTTTCTCCATAGATTATTTTTGTGGCATGGTGACCCACAATGTATAGAACTAGTGGAGCTGGCTGTGAATTTCTTTGCTTTAGAAGAGAATTGGGAAACTCACTCTAGAACAGCTGATAGAGTAGTCATTAGAATAATGTTCAGAGTCCTTGGTCTGCCTGGTTTTGATGAGGAACTTGCCCATCCACTCTAATGGGGAGACTGAGAAGTCTCCCTAAGTTGCTTCTTCATCGAGATATAGACTATTAATCAGGTAGGTTAGTGTTTCTTGCTTTATCTAGGCTTGTTTTCATTTGTGGCTTTAAACTTCAAAAGGTCTTAGTTATATCCTACTGTATTTGATCTTCAAAGAACTTTACTGACTTTGGATTTGATACTATGTGATGCCAAACATATCCCGTAAGGTGCTGAATGCTTCTGTTTATACTTGCACTTTCATGCTACTTGGTCCTGTTAGCTCATTAAATAATTTCCTGGCTGGATCTCTTGATAGTAAAAATAGTTTACATACATTATACCTCATAGGTTCTAATAAATGCCTTTTTCCACTTCCTTTTTAATTCTTTGGGGTTTTTTTAAAATTTGCTAATAGGTTGTCATAGCCTCTCTCTCACTGCATGGTTTATTTTTTTCACACAAATAATGCTTTTTTTTAATCATCATGCTATATGATTGTTCCGTTTAGCACATATTCCCAGACCAATTATTTTACGTTTTTCTGCACTGCATTTGCCATCTGCTGGCCTAATTACCTAAATGATCCAAATCCTTTGGAATTTGTATTATTCTTCATTATTTGCTCTGACTCTAATTTTAGTATAATTTGAAAATGTGGAGATCTTGCCATGATTGCTATTCTGCAAACCAGTGGTATAGGTGATGATTTGACTAATATTAATAAGTATATGTAACAATCGCCTTTTAAAGGTAAATTTTGCCCTCAGATAAAATACATTTGGTCACCATGTATTTGATCTTCAAAGAGCTGTACAGTTAGGTTTGATCCTGCAAGGTGCTGAATGTCTCCCACTTAGATTGATACTGTCTAGATTATAAGAAGCTTATGAACTGATTCAGTTTTACAGTACTTTGTGAAGTGAGTGGATATTTCCCCTCTGGGGATACTGAGGCAGAAAGATGTGACATGTCACAGGATATAGTAGGAAGCAGGTAGAAAAACAGGTAGATCTTGTGTCTAAACTTGATTTATCAGTCAAAATCATTTGTCATAGTATTAACCATGAAATCTTGTAACAGCATTTCCCTTATGACTTGTCAATATTCATTGAAAAGGTATGTACCAACTATCTGTTTAAGGAATATAAATGTCAAGTATGTTAACTTCCATATTGATTAATACGTTATTTTATCCGTAGTTCATTATTGACTTGATTTTGAAAATAAATTTTGTGATAGGCCTAACTGCACTTGTCAGTTTTGCAAGTTAAAATATCTTAAGACACCTTATATAGCATTAACTTCCTGGCAGTGCTAGGTTAGTTGTTAGACTTGATGATCTTAAAGGTCTTCAAAATGATTCTATAACTAAGATACCTCACAAGTTAATGAATTAATATCTTAATATGCCAAAAACATTTGCTGCTAATTAAAACCTAAGCTTACACAGAAACCCCCCCAAACCTCCCACCCCATAACCCAAAGACTGAGTTGTGTCACTTGAAAATTCAAATCCCAAAATATAAGTCTTCAGCTTTTTTATTTTTCAGTTCTGGGGGCGGGGAGTGTGTGTGTTTGTATTTTGTGGTTTTGTTTGTGTGTGTGTGTTTGTTTGTTTGTTTTTAAATCTGCATATTGCATTCATAAGGAGCCTTTCTGGCCTGTGTGGTGCTCTGCAGGGAATGTGCTTTTCAGTGTGGTATTTCACTGTGGAAAATAGTTGCCTCCCTACTTATCTTAGCATCACTGAAATGCAACAATATTGGCAAACTTTCATAAGAATATAGCTTATCCAGATTCCACAGGGATCACAAGCTATTCTGCCAAAATGTTATTTTCTGGTAAAACTGAGTAATTTTAGAAGTTTTTGTGTTACAATACCCCATAAAAAAATAAAATCACACAGCAATTGATTGACTCTCTTGAACATGGTAGTCTCCATGTCATAGTGAATGACTGCATAAAGTTTCCCCTATTGATTCACCATGGTTTTCTTGTATATAATACACATATGTGTTTGAGAGAGAGTGTGAATATATGAGTATGTGAATATGTATCAATGTACATACATACTGTTCAAAATTGGTATGTGTGTATCCTACTGGCATGGACTGTGGAAATGAGCTTTAGGTCTAGTCAAGAGTAGCACAAAATAATTGTCAAGCTTCTTTGGAGAGGGGGCTCAACTGAAATAGAGTTGATATGTCTGCCTAGAATAACTGACACACACACACTACTCCCCTCCACCCCCATTCCCTCTGGTGTTCACTCTTGACTGGTACTGCACGTTTTTGAAGAGGTACTTACTGACTGGCGGAATTCCCTTGGCAAAATGCACTCCATCCCATGGAGTAATAAATCATGGATTTACAGGGCATAAGTTGTTGTCACATAAACCTAAATATAGCTTTTGGCTTTTAAATGTTCTCTAGGCAGGTTTGAGGAGCTTGAATGATGCCTGGCATTTTGTACTGGCACATTGGTTATTTGCTTTTTCCTTTTGCTTACCATGAAAAACAGAATTTTAAATCTCTGCCCAGTGTGTTGTGTTTTTTCACCCAATGGCACTATTAGGTTGAACAGCAGAAAAGTTAGCTGTTCTTACCAGATGTTAGTTTCAAAAGGATGGCTGTGGGTTTTTGCAGACTGTAAAAAATATGTCTAAACAAGTCCTGTTTTTTCTTATGTAAACAGCAGTAATGGGTATCAGAATACCTGACATGCCTGTTAATATAGCAAGTTCCTGAAGTTTTAGTGTCTTAGCAATGTTGGGTTCCTTATGCTTAGCAATGCATACCTGAAGTAGAAACTATTTCCGGTTCCAAATTGAAGGAGATCACACTCTGCAGTTCCACTGTGTACTGAAACGCAGAGAACTAGGGATAAAGGCTTATGATCCGAATGTGCATCTCCTCTTAATATCCATGTGGTACTCAATACTCCTCCATATCCGCTTCATTTTATAGAAGAGCTCTCTGTAGTTTCTCGGGTGACCTGTAGGCACATCATTGCAGTTTTATAGGACAAACAATGAGAACACATACTAGATTGGGCTGCACAGGTGTCTTTCAGTTAACTTTAAGAGCTAAAATAGCTTAATTGAAGAAATACTTGAACTTTATTTGAAACCTGAACATATTCAAATTTTTTTTTTTTTTTTTTAAATAATGGAAGTTTGCAGAGTGGAGCACTCGCCAAATCTTCTCCTCATCGTTTTGTAAAATTAATAATCTGATATACATCAGCAAATAAGAAATGAAAAACGGGTCATGGCAAAGAGAATTTACATTATGTTTTCCTTGTTCCTGGATATGAGTCATCAAGAAGACAAATGACCTTTATTAGATTGAAATTTACTTTACGATTCCTTCTAAATAAACACTTTTTTGTCATGTTTTATCTGTTGGTATACAGTACATTGAAGAACTCTTGAACTGTTTGTTTGTTTGTTTATTTGTTTGTTTGTTTTTAAGCAATTTTGCATATAATTGGTCATTGCAGGCCATCAAGTCGTCTTTCATTGTTTTGGGTTGTGTTGTTTTTCTAAATCTGTCCTTCTGCATAGAATAAAAATAAAGGAAAGAAGACATTAAACATGCATAGGAGTTTATTTTCAGAACCATTTTATCCGTAACTAATAATGTTCCTGTTAAATAATGTTTATTATGAATGCCAGTTCTGATGCATCGTAGGTTTTGTTACAGTCTTACATTTCATTTAACTGCTTGAGTACAAACCACTACTCACCCAAATGAGCCTTATTAGAGTGGTTTTTTTTTTTAAAAAAAAAAAAGTTAAAGGAAATGACGTGGTACATCAGTGGTGTGACAGGCAGTTTCAGGTGCTGTAGTTGCTGTACATAATGAGGTGACCTGGGGACACTACATGCTTGAATATCTGGTGGACTAAAGAAGTAGGACTTAGATTACAGGGTGTTCAGCATCTGCATCTTTGAGCAATGACAGTTATGGAGAGGTGAATTTTTTGTTTCCCAGTGAGAATTGAAAGTAGGGACTGTTTCAGTTTCCTTCCCCTTTTTAAATGCATTCTTTTCCTTGTCTCTCAACTATAACACTTTAACTCTTTAAAGGGTAATTATGTGCTGTATGTTTTTGAACCACTGGCTCTAGGCAAATTGAAGCTGGCATTTCAAAAAGAGGACAAGGCATTATAAACTCTTGACTTTTTTTCACTGCCCATAGCTATTGTAGCTGAGTTCATCTAGCCAGTCAAGCAGCAAGTGCACATCACAATCGAGGATAACAGATAAACACAGCAAGCAAACAGATGAAGCAGCTGATAAGAGCCAACCACTGAAGAAAAGAATCACTCTTCTCAAGGCTCTGCTACAATTTCTTTAGGGAAATAAACACTGTTGTTCATTCTTTTTCTACATTTTCTTTCTTCAAATGTTTCTTTTACAAAGAATTCTGCCATTTCATCATCTCACTAACGCCACCGCCAAGAATATTCAGATACATTCAGTGGATGTTGTACCTATAATTTTTCTTTAGCAGATCAAAAGGCAAAAAAGATGCGGCATAGTATGATTCCCTCTGAGCTTAAGGAAAGGTCTCAGTCCCTTGTACAGGAATCTATTTAATAAAGACATGTATTTGTCTTGATGACATGCATTTCCTCCTGACAAATATTGTTCCTCTCAGAAAAGGAGCCAGATAGGATTTGATTCTATAGGTACAGGACTGTGGTAAAACCCCATGTTTGCTGCTCCTCCAAGTTAACGAATCTCCACCTACTAGTTCTCAATAAATGCTGACCCAATTACTTCTTTCCTGTTCTGCTTCTATGGATCTTTTTTTTTTTTTTTTCTTCACAAGGCACTACAGCATTGGGTTCCGTTACATGCAATGCAGAGCTGTGTCTGCATGTCTGGACATCCGGAAAGAACAGAAGTTTTTGTCAGGACTCCTTGAACCACATATGACTGTCATATATTCCTTTATAAGGTGGGATTGATATTGTCCATATATAGTGCTGCCTGACCTTATGAATAGGTAGTTTTTTTGGTGATGGCTGGTGCAAGTTCTATAATAGGAGAAGAGCTTGCAGTTATGGTGCAAATAACTGTTTCAGTTTGCCTGCCTCTCCCATTTGCACTGCCTCAAACAATGTAGTAATGTTTCTTCAGGTCCAGGTAAGGACAAGTATCTGAGTAGTTCAGTTTCCTGCCCTTGTTAATCTTGCTGTTCCTCTAGAAGCAACGGGTTGCTGCTCTGTGTTTCACTTGCTCAAGGAAGTTGTGGGAGAGGGCTACAAAGGAAACCTGAGTACCATGGTCAGTCCAGAAGAGGAGAAAAAATTCTGTAGCATCTTCCCACCCCCCTCTTCCAGGACGGAAGGAAGAGCAAAGACCTATATGAAGGTTTCATAACAATGATTGAAGAAACTAAGTTGAGGAAAAGGCTATTTTTGTAGACTGCAAGTTGATTTAAAAACCAAGAAGCCAATTATGGAGTCTAAGTGTAATAGTAGTCAGTCACTTCTTGAGTTGAAAGAGTCAAGAGAGGGTTCCTCTGGAGTCACCATCAGTGAGTGAAGGAAGGAGATAAATACTGAAATCTGCAAGAGTAGAGTTGCTAAGGTTGTTTCAGAATAAAATGTGGTGTACTAATGGTAAGGAACTCCAGCAGGACCTTATGAAGCTCTGTATGTGGCAGGCGGGGGGGAAAAGGTGGCAGATCAAGTTTCAGAATAGATAAGTGATGTGATGCATTAAGTAAAAATAATCTAAAGCATACCCACATAATGCCAAGCACCAAACAAGCAATTGCAACACAAGAGGAATATCTTGGAGCCAGTCGAGAGCTTTCTGAAATTGTTGGCTGAATGTGCAGTAGCAGCAGCCAAAAGAACCAACAGAATGGGGGGCATTATAACAAGACAAAGGGCAGCATCTTGGCATGATATGAAGGCCTGGTATTTTATGCAGCAGGCAGGGAACTTCTGGAACATACTGTAAGAAGCTTGTGGAAGTAGGCAATTTCAGCAGGTTTGAAAGGGATTAGATTAACTCATGTACAACAGGTCAATAAATGGATGCTAAAGGATTAGGCAGGGATGTATTCTCCAGTATCTCTAATACAACACTTTCTTATGCTGGGGGAACATTGGAGGAACGGATTGCAGGCAGTGACAGACTTGGTGTTTTTTTTTCTAAATAGTATCCCCTAGTGTCACTCTCAGGGACAGGATCCTGGGCTAAATGGCCTGCTGCAGTGCAGCAAAGGCAAATGAGGCAGTTAGAATAAGTCGGGGAGTGAACAGATGCGCCGCTGAGGGGTGGAAAGGAGGAGTACTAAGGTGGGGCTGGGAAACACAAACATCATCGTGAGCAAACTGGTGAGGAATGAGACAGGACTGATTTCTGAGTTTGGAGGGTGGAAGGAGAGGGAGAAGAGGTGGGCCAAAGATGGGAATGTGTGCAGTGCAAAATGTGCTGGTAGCAAATTTACCTTCCTTCATAAGTTGTGCATAGTAAGCAATGCTGATTGTTTCTCTAACACATGGAATGGGTCAAATGAGGTCCAAAATGAAAGAATAAAGATGCAATGTAATAAATCTCTAAGCTAGTATCAGGCCCATTTATATTAAAAAAAATTATAATACTTTAGTTTGCCTAAAAATATAGAAAAAGTAATTTTTAAAGTTGGATTGCTACTGCTAAGGTATTAGGACTCCTAAATTATTCAGACAGTTACAAAAAGTACATTTTAAGCTATAGTAAGTAGCAGTAGCTGACAGTTGCTCTGCCATCTGACTGATACAAAGGTGATGAAATACCTTAGAGGCTTAAGCTTCCATATAAGTAATATAAAAGCTATAATGGATGAAGATTTCTGAGTAACCTCCTAAATGCTATCAAATGAAGGAAGAATGCACCCAAAACAGTGGTTTGATGAGCTCATGAGAGGTACCTTTTCTATATCTGGTCCAACTCGAGATGCAAGGGAAGTATTACAGCATTCAGAGAGCATGTCCATGAAGCAGAGGATCAGATTGTCCAGAAGCATGTGATGTGTTAAGTAAACAGTCTCTTATCTATGCCCCAGGCAGGCACACTGAATCTCCTGTGCTAGAACAAACCTGCTATGTTACAAATCCCAAGTTAATTGATGTTCAGAACCACACCACTCTGAAAGACTCACAAGTACATGTTAATGATAGCATTGTCAGTCCTCCAGATTCAAAAGCAGAATGTTTACTGGCTTTTTATGTATGCTAACAATATAAAATGAAGCTTCCTCCATTTTTGAACTCCCCGCTTTTCTCAAGGTAGTTAGCGCGGTTTTGAGTTAGCTAACGTTATTGACTTTCTCAGGTTTACACTGAAGTACTTTTGATACTTATTATAGGAGCTTTCTCTGGGCCATGTAAGTAGGTGATAGGATAGATGTTCATATGACATGCTGCCTTGCTGTATGCATCTTGCAGCTTCATTTGGGTTCTGAAGTTATAATTCTCTTTCCCTGCCTCTGTTCACTCACTTCAGTCTCACAGTCCCGTATCACTTCACTGATCTTCTTTGATCTTGTATGTTCCTCCTACTATTGTGAATTGCATATGGAACTCCAGACCACTGCTTCTCGTGGGAGCCAGAGAGAGAGAGAAGCAAGAACCCCAGAGTATTGTACATTCTCTATGGCTCAGAGCTATTCTTAATTGTTGTGGCTGTGGTGTTGTCAGGTCCCCAGACAACACCTGGACTGGACAGGCAGATAGAGGAGCATCAATAATATTAATAGTTCTACTGGTTCTACCTCACCTTATCAACAGCTCTGGATGATTTCTCTGCCTCCTGAGGAAAAGCAGCCATCAGAAAAAGAGAGTGTACTCTAGGTAAGCAGAAAATTCCTGTGGGCACAGTTGTCATCCATTGGTTGAAGCCCGTGGCTCTGCAGCTGATGTTTGTCTGACTGACATGTGCAAATAAAGTGTGAGCATTCATGATGGAATCTATTGCCCATTATATTTAGCAGAACAAGTAAAAGTCTCTGACTCCTGAAGTTTCTAAGGTGAAAAGCAAACAAGGAAAACTTGTGTCTCTTTCTTGAAGAGCATACAAAGTGAATACTTAAAAAAAAAATCTATACATGATGTTTTCTGTTAGGGTTTTATATTCAAGAGAACCTGCAAGAGACTTGACTTTCTCTTCTGAGTCACAGTCAGTCTTCATGGTTGATGTAGTATTTTCTAGATGTTCAGTCTCAATTCCCTTCTTAGTATCAATTTGGGGATGAAGTTTGTTCTGAGGTCTTGGAGCAGATCCCCAGTATATGTTGAACATTTTTAAAGTTTAGTCTTGTACTCTTGAGGCCACGTAGAACAGTGCTGGAGAAGATCTAGCACATGCCTGGGCTTTGGATGTGGATTTACCAAATACAGTATGCTCTGGCATGCCAGCGCCATGCTCCTTTTGTACAAGGAGCTTTGTTAGACTTACTACTGCAGTGGGAGATGAAAAATGAAATGCTAAGATATTAAATTCTGAATAAAACTACAAACTAAGGTTATGCATGAAGAAGAGACTAGAACATTCTCCACCTGTGCTTTGTGTATGCTTTTTAATCATCACAGAAGTATAAGATGCTAATACATGTATTTTAAAAATAAATGAACTATTTTTTTTTTCAGTCTATAAGGCAGTATTTTTTGGTCCTATTTTGAGGAAGCCTTGAAGAATTAAATGTTCTTATGTTCCCTTTGTTTAGATTTCTAAATATGTTATGGAGAAGATGGTGGTGGCCTGCACATTTCATCTGTACGTCATGGGGCCCACATGCACCTTTTGGAGCAGGGGAAGGAACACAGAAAAGCTCCAGCAAAGGGAAAGAAAATTAGAGCTGCTAAAAGTAGGAGGTTGTGTACAAGAGATTTTTTTTTTCCTTGGCCTTTTTTTTTGCTGCTAATAGTAGATTCTGTGGGTGTACAACTGCTGACAGCCACATATAAACACTGCTGCAGAATTCCGCTATCCCTGCTGCAAATTTTGGGCCTGTTGTGCTGTAATTTCAGAGCTTCTGTTTTTGAGTATCCAATTATAGATCTTATTTTGGTGTTGAAATTTCAGCAGGTGGCTATAGTAGGGACAAATCTAGCTCACTTTTATAGATGAAATCATAAAAGCAATCATCAGAGACAAAGCTTGGTTGTAAAGTGAGCGTGATGTAGTCCCTTTTTTCCTATTAAAAAGAAAAGACATCCAAATCTTTACAGATTTGGACCCCTCTGAACAGAGGAGTTAAAATGATATGCAAAGTATCTGTGCTCCACACATACACTAACGTTACAGATATGTAAGAAATTATAAACAAGAGTTAATTGCATTGTAAGTGTGCATAATCTCATGAACTGTTCTCCACTGAAGTCATAATTAACTGTCTGCATGCACAGAGCTGCCCAGTAATGTCTCCTAGCAGCACTTATCATCAAGGACTTGGCATTAGGTTAGAATGGTTTACATAGAGCCAGTTACAAATTGTAATTTTCATCAAACAGTACAGTACTTTTGTCTGTTCTGATTAAGAACCACACTCATTTTCTAGCGTAAGATGTAGTGACAAGTGTCAAAGCAATTTTTTCATTTAACAACATATTGAAGCATCAGTACTACTGGTTATAAACAGGAAAATCATAGTCCTAATGCAACACAAAAAGAATGGATGTAATTGTCATGTCCATAACCTGGCAGTTTTGGACAGTGAATTTGAAAGCTACATAACTTGAATAGTTGCATGATCTTTTTTCTGCCTCTGCCCCTATTCCTATTAGAAGGGAAAATTATCTCCAGTTTTATGCTGTGTCTTACTTTAGCTAACTAGTCAAGGGAAGTAAACGGAAAGAAATCATATTAAATTTTCCAATGCCATATGCTATTTCAGAGACAGAACAAAGAAATTAAAACATTTTTGTAACTAGTTCAAAGGTAATCTCTCTAGTGATCATGTAAAATTTAGACTTCAGCATGAGTATACTCATGAAATGCCTTCAGATATCAGCCCACATTACAATCTACTATTTTGTTTTGAATGAATGTGTCGTGACTAGAAGTTTAAGTGGTAACTACAGATAAGATTAAATGCAGCACTTTAATGATACTCCTTTTCAAGTTAGCTGCTGGAAATATTTTCATTTAATTTGCTGAAGTCCATTGAGAGTATAATTTTATTTTGCTTTGCATAAAATTAACAAATTCGTGATGTTCAAAAGCCAGTGCCAAAATCTTAATTGAAACAGCCATTTTTTTTTCCTAGTCTTAAGCATGTTGTTTGGAAAAGAAGCATACTGTCTGAAATAATTGTATCTTTGATCTTTAAAATACTGAGACAAATTCAGCTGGAATATTTTGCCTCTGTTTCAATTGTGTAGAGTATTTGGTTTTCTGTGCTACTCTTTTAATGTGTTGTTCCATAATGCCATTAGTTTAGAAGGGCATCCTTGCTGAGTTTTGTCCCAGAGCATTCATTCTCATTTTCCATAGTGGGGCGAAACTATTTTTTGTTCATTCTCAGCAATTTTAGTAAATCCGATTTGGACCACTGTATTTGTGTTAGTGGTAGTACTTTAGCTCAAGTATTTTAACCTTTATGAACTGGCTGTCTAACTTCTGGCCTGTGGGAGTGTGAAAGTCCAATAGTGGAATTGGTGTGGTTTTACCAGGCAGAAATGGGATGCGTGGGAGTACAGGAACTGAAAGTTAAAATCCAGAGAGATCAAAAGGAGGGTATACATATCTTTTATTAGTAAGAACTCAAATCTGAAATAGCATCTTTTTGATCCCGTGAAGGACAGGAGGAAAGCAGTGAGTTGAGATGCAAGGCTTTGGCTAGAGAAGTTGGCACAGCATTTCTTCTAATCCTTTCTCTACTGTCCTCTGGGATAGATGTTAGGTACAAACAGGCTTGGGTTTGCTCTGCTTATTTTCAGAGCTGGCCACACATGAACCTGGTTTGGTGTTTAAATTAATTGGTCTCTCAAACAGCATTTTGAGGACATTGTGGAACAGCTTTCATGGATCTGTAAGTGTTCTTGTCAACAGGTCCAAAAAGGGAACCTGCATTATTTTCTCCATGAACAGAGCTACCTATGTATGCTAGAGCTGGGAAGGGGAGCTGAAGCTGTGAGACAGATCTTGTAGTTTTCACTCTTAATATAGAAATGCTGCTACAACTGAAATAAGTACTCAGGATTTTTGTGTACAGTTTTCAGATCAAACCCTTTAAAGAAAACTCTCTGTTAAATCTAAGTTGCTGCTACATTGTTCCAAGTCCATATAGTACTGGTATTTCCTAAATCCTATTTCATTTGATACTTCGTACTGTACTCCGAAATATTTTTGAAGTGAGGAATGAGGACCTACTAATTTGCAGTCCTTACTAGGACAGCTTTCTTGGGCTGTTGCTTCCAAATAATCTGAGTAGCAGTTGACATATGAACCTAGTTGGCAAGGATGCCAGCATAGCTTTTTCTTGACTGTGATGCTAAGTAGGTCTTACTGACCAACTTTTCGTTGTTATTTGCCCTAGGGTCACACTCAAATGGCTTTAAAAGAATATGGAAAGTAAACCAACAAAGTTTGAAGATGACTGTATATTTTAGATGTGGATAGGATTTGATTATAAATCATTAATATCTTTATTTGCCTTCAGTATTCTATATTAAATAAAAAGGTTTAGTTTTTGAAGAAAACGAAAAAACAAAAAACAAAACAAAAAAAACCCCCACAAAAACCAAAACCAACTACAACCAAGCCTACCCTTCAAAACCGCACCCCAACCCCCTAGGAATTTTGTCAATCAAATTTCATCCCAAGATCACCACCAGATAAAAATTCCACCCAGGCTGTTACAGTCAGGGCAAAACAGTTCTAGAGACTGGACACAATTTTCTGAGTTAATATTGAAATACAGGTTCCAGATATGTTTTTACAACAGGAAGATGTTTTGTGACTGAAGATGACCCTCCATCTGTCCTCTCCTTTTTCTGCCTTGTTACGGATTTCTTGAAGTGTTCAAGGCATTAGGCACTGAATGCTGAACATTGCCTGATGACAAACTGCAGAGCCTTGTTTGTGACCCTGTATGAGGAGGAGGCTGAGTTTGGAATAATGAAGCTCTGACCTTCAGCATGGAGCAGCACTTTTACTGTATGCATGCCTGTGTACATAGCTTTCTGAATGAAGTGCTCAGTGTTCACTCTCTAAGGAAGCGAGAGGCCTCATAAACAAACAAACAATCAGTAAAAAATCCAACTGGTTTATTAGGTTGGAGCTATATTCTTTCATCCTTGTGGTATGTCCTAAAAAAGGGTATTAAAGTTTACATGTTCTTAAACTCATGTCTACTAGAGCTTTTCTAACAAGTGGGTTGATCTGTCTCTGTCTTTTGGGATCTTAATTTATCTTAGCTGGTTACCTTTCTTCCTGTTTTCAAGG
The DNA here is from genome assembly GCF_963082525.1 of Nesoenas mayeri. NCBI lineage: Eukaryota > Metazoa > Chordata > Aves > Columbiformes > Columbidae > Nesoenas > Nesoenas mayeri. The sequence goes on from NC_137540.1 coordinate 31,230,712, forward strand.
GAAGCTCAGTAAGGTATACCAGTTTATTAATGTGATTACAGAGTTTGAAACAGTATTTTTGCAGAGGGCTGAGGTTGTGGGAGACTACATTCCCTTACTTGGCTGCCACTGGCAAAGAGGAATCATTGATCCAAGCTAGTTAAGAAAGCTGGTCCAAGGTAGTTAAGAAAGCTGTTACTGTTCTTTGACTTCTCAAAAACTTCCAGAACTTTTGTCATACTAGATCAGGAACAGTTTAGCAAGTCAGAAAATTAGACTTCTCCCCATCCTTATTGGGAAAAAAACAGGTCTGTCCCTCAGCTCCTTTTCCCAAGGTTTTTCTTCTAGACATGTAACACTAACCTGTGAAAAAGGAAATACCTTAATTAAGTTCACCACATGAAAACCCCAGGAGAGTAAAAGACCCCTTGAAATTGCCTTTTCCCCAACTTAGAAAAGTAACATGAGTGTGTAAGAACTGTTTGAGAAACCTGTGTGGGGCAGAACACAAGGGAAAAGCTTGCATTCACAGCAGGACCAGTGAAGGGCATGTGAAATGGCAGCGTTGAAGTTACCAGGCTGACTGAAGTGGAGATGATTTCACAGATTTCGCAGAATGTTAGGGATTGGAAGGAACCTCAAAAGATCCCCCTGCTGGAGCAGGAACACCTAGATGAGGTTACACAGGAAGGTGTCCAGGCAGGTTTTGAACGTCTCCACAGAAGGAGACTCCACAACCTTCCTGGGCAGCCTGTTCCAGTGCTCTGTCACCCTCAATGAGAAGAAGTTTCCTCTCATATTTTTTTAAGTGAAACCTCCTGTGTTCCTGTTTGCACCCATTGCCCCTTGTCCTATTATTGGTTGTCACTGAGAAGATTCTGGTTCCATCCTCATGACACTCACCCTTTACATATATACAAACATTAAAGAGGTGACCCTCAGTCTCCTTTTCTCCAAGCTAAAGAGACCCAGCTCCCTCAGCCTTTCCTCATAAAGGAGATGTTCCAGTTCCTTAGTCATCTTTGTTGCCCTGCACTGGACTCTCTCCAGCAATTCCCTGTCCTTCTTGAACTGAGGGGCCCAGAACTGGACACAGTATTCCAGATGCGGTCTCACCAGGGCAGAGTAGAGGGGGAAATGATGACTGAGTGTTGATATGAGTGCAGAATTTATAAGGGTTTGGCGTAAGCATACGCTACTGTTGAACTGTGACCAACATGTGGATTGCATTATGAAAGAGAGGCTGCAGTTAAGATTTTTTTGGGGGGAAAAACTATGAATGTATGCATATACTTCATAGAAATGCATGTGCTGTCATCTCTGTTGGGATTCATGTCAAGATGGCTGCAGTGAGAGTCAAAAATTGCATTACTGAGTTTATAGCTGTGAGGGTTCCTGTACCATAATTGTTACACATCCTGTGGTTTAAGGTGGGGGCATTAAAAATAACTTCAGAAAAACAACAAATAGAAGATATTTTGTAACAGTCTTGTAATTTTGGAGACAGTATAGCTTATAATAAAACCAGTCTGTCCCCTTCATGTTGTCCTCTGTTAAGGTAGGAAAACCTCCTGATCTGAATGCTCTGAGGTTGTTGCTGAAATGAGTGTTTTCCTCATTGCTCTAGCCTGAGATACTCTCAGCATGGGGCCACAAGAGGCAGCTGCCTATGCTGGAATTGTGGAAACAGTGAGAAAGACTTTTCGTCACAGACAGGAGGTGGCATGTGGGTGGATTTTGTGGGTTCCCCAGTACATTCCACACTGAATCTCAAGAAGAGCTCATCATATTGCTATCTTTAGAAAAGATATTCTTTTCCTAAATCTAAACTAACTAGCTTTACACCACTGTGATCTCCCATTTGTGCAGAAACAGGCTTTGATCAGTGTCATCCTTATATATAATGTATATAGTTCTGTTTCTAGTTGAGCTATTTTTCAGAAATATTTTTTCAAGAACTACACCATATGATACTGGTTTTGGCTTTAAAATGATGAACATTCCTATTTTAAATTGTAGAACTGTGATTCATTTTAATAAGCTATGATATCTTTGCTAACTGATACTCAAGTATATATTCAAGTTTCTGAAGAATATCTTGCTTGCTGCATAGGAAATTGAATTCTGTCTTTCTATCAAGTACATGCAATCAAATATCAGACTGGGTTGACATTTTAGCCTGCTTGTACAGCATGTTCTCTGCTGCAGCTCTGGGTGAGACATTCTCCACTTGGGTAGTGTATCTTTGCGTTAAGCTAGGTACATGGGGGCAGGAGTAGAAGCAGCACTTGTCTTGCAAAATATGCTACTGAGCTGTATTGATTTCTCATTTGGCTGTATTGGGTGTTCACTCTGGAAATCCAGCTAGATTTCTAGTTGCTCATGAGAAGGCTGATTAGTATTATGTTATCTAATGAATGCATATAGGCACTGAGAGCTTATGCATCATTTATGCACTCTGAACAAACCAGAAAAGACATCTATATGAAATAATGAACTGCCCAGCAAGTAAGTCATGGAGCTTGTTAGACTGTGCAATTAAATTATTTTTTGTTTTTTGGAAGGCAGAAATAAACAATGAATTAGTATTTTGATTATTTGTCTGTTTGTGTTTTAAAGCAGCTGTGCATTTCGTGATTCTGCAGTGTGAGATGAAACAGAAGATAAGAGGCGATATGGAAACCTGAGGAATCAGGTTAAGCATACATGGCCAGAACCTTCAGCTCCCCTTGATTTGGTCTCTGATTCAGATTTTGTCATTACATTATCAACCAGGAATTCCAGATTTCTGCTGAGGGTTTTCTGCCTTTCTTATAGCCTTTCTAAATATTTATTGAAGGCAGTGTTGGCAAAAGGAAATGTTGGCAAAGAGGAAAGCAAATGTCACTCCAGTCTTCAAAAAGGGCAAGAAGGAGGACACGGGTAATTACAGACCAGTCAACCTCACCTCTGTCCCTGGGAAAGTAATGGAACAGCTTATCCTTGGTGCCATCTCAAGGCATATCAAGGATAAGAGGGTTATTAGGGGCAGTCAGCATGGCTTTACCAAGGGTAAGTCATGCTTGACCAACCTCATAGCCTTTTATGAGAATGTAACAAGGTGGATGGATGATGGCAGAGCGGTGGATGTGGTCTACCTTGACTTCAGTAAAGCCTTTGACACAGTCTCCCACAGCATCCTCACAGCTAAGTTGAGGAGGTGTGGTCTAGACAATAGAGTAGTGAGGTGGGTTGCAAACTGGCTTAAGGAGAGAAGCCAGAGAGTGCTAGTCAATGGTGCGGAGTCTAGTTGGAAGCCAGTATCTAGGAGAGTGCCTCAGGGGTCAGTACTGGGGCCAGTATTATTCAATATATTAATTAACGATTTAGACGAGGGAATAGAGTGCACTATCAGCAAGTTTACTGATGACACTAAGCTGGGAGGAGTGGCTGACACGCCAAAAGGCTGTGCTGCCATCCAGCGGGACCTGGACAGGCTGGAGAGTTGGGCGGGGAATAACCTGATGAAATTTAACAAGGGAAAGCATAGAGTCCTGCATCTGGGCAGGAACAACACCAGGTTCCAGGATAGGTTGGGAAATTACATATTAGAGAGCAGTGTAGGGGAAGGGGACCTGGGGGTCCTGGTGGACAACAAGATGACCATGAGCCAGCACTGTGTCCTTGTGGCCAGGAAGGCCAATGGCATCCTGGGGTGTATTAGAAGGGGGGTGGTTAGTAGATCGAGAGAGGTCCTCCTTCCCCTCTACTCTGCCCTGGTGAGACCACATCTGGAATATTGTGTCCAGTTCTGGGCCCCTCAGTTCAAGAAGGACAGGGAACTGCTGGAGAGGGTCCAGCGTAGGGCAACAAAGATGATTAAGGGAGTGGAGCACCTCCCTTATGAGGAAAGGCTGAGGGAGCTGGGTCTCTTTAGTTTGGAGAAGAGGAGACTGAGGGGTGACCTTATTAATCTTTATAAATATATAAAGGGTGAGTGCCATGAGGATGGAGCCAGGCTCTTCTCGGTGGAAACAATGATAGGAAAAAGGGTAATGGGATCAAGCTGGAACACAAGAGATTCCACTTAAATTTGAGAAAAAACTTCTTCTCATTGAGGGTGACAGAGCACTGGAACAGGCTGCCCAGGGGGGTTGTGGAGTCTCCTTCTCTGGAGACATTCAAAACCCACCTGGACATGTTCCTGTGCGACCTAACCTAGGCGTTCCTGCTCCAGCAGGGGGATTGGACTAGATGATCTTTTGAGGTCCCTTCCAATCCCAAACATACTGTGATACTGTGATATCTTCTTAGTAATGCTGTCTTACACAGGCTGCTCTGGATGTGAGACTGGATCTGTAGGCCAGTAGCCTTAATTGTCTCAGTTTCAGATAACGTTAGGTATCAATGGTGAGTGTGTGATGACTAGTTTTTAAGGAAGGCCAGACAGTTAGTGATGAGTTCAAGCTAGACAAAGTATATTTCTTAAAACCAATCCAGTGTTCTGGATCGCAGAAGGTCAAAGTGGTTTGTTCTGAGTGCCCAAGTAAAGTGCTTTGAGAAAGGGGGTAAGGGAACACTCGTATTGATCTCTGAAATCCATGAAGAATATATTCCATTCCATCTTCTGCATTTTTATTCTGATGGTTCCTTTGATCTTTGTTGCAAAGAGTGTTCCTGATTTTCAAAGTTGATGTCCAGTTGTGTAGATGCATGTGTGAGAAGGGAGTGTTTCATTCACTGCCAAGTTATGCTTTTATGAGTGGGAGAGTTTCATTCTGTTCCTAAGGACTGATTGCATATCATATCAAACAGGACATGCAAATTTCCATGTGTTTATCTTAATTTTAATATAAGAATTTTGACTTGGTCATTTGTTTCAGAAATGCTACCCCTCCCCCCCCCCCCCAAAAAAAAAAAAAAAAAGCAGGAAAAGTGAGGCATGTGCTATAATCATAACAGCATTGCAAAATGTTCTCGCATTCATTCTTCATGAAGTATGCTGAGGAGATTTTGACAAGGAATAGCAGCAGTCTGGCCTACCATTGTGGTTTTAGTCATCTAATGGCTATAAAAAGTAAATCCTTCAGTGGCAGCCTCTTCTAGTTTGGACATGATCCCATTTTCCTAACTTCAGATTTGTGTCAATGTCTGGGAATTTATAATTTCTTGGTCATACATTGCATTTTGGGAATGGGCTTGGACTTTACATTCCATGTTAGAATGAAAAGTTACAATTTTCTGCTTATTTAATGAGATCTGTGCTGCTTATTAGATAGCTGTGCTTAAGAATACTTCTTGTAAGTACTGTATTGTCATCTTCAAGCAATCTAGAGAGAAAGTATGAGGCAGGTAGACTATTGGAGCAGGGAGAGATAAGGGAGATACTTGCGGGGGCAGGGAAGAGGCGGGGAGACAACTGGCAATCAGGGACCTGGGCACTGTTAAGAGAGAGATTCTTGGGATAAGTGTCCATGTAAACAACACTGCTGATTTCAGAAGGTTTATGTTTGGTTTTACATAGGTTTGAATATACATTGCTTATAACTTCCACATGCTCTGTATTCACAGAACTTCAAATAATTTCACTGACAATTGTGCTTCCTTTTTAATATGGAGAAAATGGGTTAGACTGCAAACAGGATAAGTTTGAATTTTACTTTTAAATGACAATTGTTGCTTATGAAAGTAATGATTTTTTACACGGAAATAAGTCCAACTTAATAAAGGCAATATGCAACATGCTCTATACCTCTAGAGCTATGGACTTATTTGCATTACTCTTGCTTGATCATTCTATACTGTCCAATAAGGAAACTCTCCTTTTGATTTCATGGTGCTTTGAATCTCTCTTATATGAAAGTGTGTATATTCTAGCTGCCCCAGGCATGATGACAGTACTGGCAGTAGATGACAGAAATAATTGCACAGCGAAGCTTAATACAAGCATGGTGTCGGTATACAACAAAGTTAGTGTTGTAAAATGGAGCCTTTATAAGTTAATACAATGGAAATAAAAGGACAAGAATGAACATCTGAGCCTATCACTTACAAAGCAAATGAACTGCAAAAGGAAAAGCAGTGTCTTGAAGAAAAGAAGGGGTTTTAGGAAACTGTTGCACATTTTAGACAGGCAGAAATGGTATCATATATTCATAAAGTCCAGCAGTCAAACCATTCACCAGCGTTGGTTGTTTTGATTTAATTTCACACAATCAAACTGAATTTTGCTGGTCACTAATGCTATGGCCTCAATAACTGGACAAATGAGTCTTTGTCCTGCCAAATGTGTTCTTGTCTATGGCATCACCATCTGCTAATTTAAATGGGAGAAGGATTGTTAGTGTCTTTTGCCAGATGTGGTTGAAATCTCTCACTTATTCTGTGGCAATAAAAGTGCTTTTATAGGCAAGTGAAGATGTGTCAGACTTAGTTTGTATAGGTGAGATAAAGTTTGCAAGGTTGCTACCGTTGAAAAGGAGCTGAAAATGGTGATAGTGTATACCATATACTCACAGTGGAGTTATACCTTTCTGTCAGTATCCTTAAATGTTTGCAAAACATAATCTTTGATGCAGAAACTTTTTCAAATAATTGGGTGGAGTTTATTGTATTTCAAAACTTCATTCTCAGCTGTTTTTATTGTTTAATGTAAAAACCACTCTTAAGCTAATATGTATATTTGAAAGTGGAAAAAGTAAATACCACTTCATAACAACTTGTAAAAAGTTACAAGAATTCTGCATTTTTATGTTATGAAATGGAGTAATTTTCAGATTAAAGAACTCTTAGATTTGACTGGCAGTGCATTCATAATCTCTACAACAAATTAATTTCTTCCTGAGTTGGTCTCTTTATTTTTTTTTCCTCCCTCCATCTCTGGATTTCAGATTGACGCAGGGTAGTATTGGTTTTGTCTGTTTTCACCACTGTGACTTGTGGTAATTGCTGAAAGCCCTGACACGAGGAAGAAGTTTGAAGTTTATCTGATTTAGGAATGTGTTGTTTTAGCCATATGATTATATCAAAGTCTAGGTGCATAACCCACCTCTGCTCTCTCCCCTCAGTTCCCTAAGAGGACTCCGACTGAGCTGTGGTTTTTCTTGAAAAGTAACCCTCTACTTCAGCATGCTCTGGGTCGGGTCAGCAGGCTTACATAGGTTGTGGTCACAGTGGCAGTGCCCTTCCCTTTCTTTTCTTAATAGCAGCCTTCAGCTGACAGGTTAACTAACATCTCGTCTCTCTAGGTGAAACAATGCAACTCCTCTTGGACTAAATTTGGGCATGGCGAATAGCCCTCCAGTTTGGCCTTTTGTGCTAATGAAAGTAGCAAGCACTTCTGTACCCTTCTCCTTTGTGAGCCTGAGACTGGTAGCTGATTAGAGTGACTGAAACTTTTTCAAAGCAAGTATTATTTATTTACTTGAGTGTATATAGGTTGTTATTATTTAACCCCCATTTATGATTACTGTCAGCATGGTTTGACTTCTTTGCTGTAATCTTTCTCTTAATCTTTAGGAGTAACCCTCATCTATGGATGTGGGAGAAACCCAAAGGCACTCTCGAGGCTTTCAGTTGTCACTTCATAAAGACTCATCACTCTTTCCCCTTCCTTTTTATTAGGATGTATTTTCAGTGTCTAAACATTTTCAAGGCAGTAGCGTAACTCTCTCTTTTCAGAGGAAAACATCTCTTCAACTGTTAGCCCAGCTCTTGGTATATTTCTCCTGTGCAGATTCTGCTTTGAAGAAATGCCTTACTTCTATTTTATTTATTTTATCCTACCTCATCCTAGGCTAGCAATTTAATAACAAGAAAGTAAAACTGAAACAGCATGCTGTATACTTAAAATATCTCACAGCTCACTCTTCTTTAGTGAGTAGAGCCTTTTGTCATTGCAGGTGTCTATTAAAATAGTAAAGTTTGGCAAAGGAGAAGAAATTGTGACTGTACAACCTGAGCTTAGAAAGAACACGGATTTTGTTTTATCTATACTGAGAGCCCAACACTATCAGACCATAAATGAGCAATAAATGTGATCATTAATTATCACATTGGTTTATTTCCCTACTTAATTTGTCACCTCTTTAATCCTTTTCACAGGGGAAGAAAAAAATCTGATCTTGTTAATTCTAAAAAAATAATGGCCAGGCAAACAAAACTTATTCTATGACTGGTGTTTATAAATCACTGCCCATATAGTTCCTCCTAGGAAATCTGAAATCATGGGTGTTTTCTAAACATATGCTTGATGTTGAAGGATGGTGAAGTTCATTATTCAATAAACTAATTCCAATTTCATCTCTGTTTCCTTGATCATGTGTGTAGGTTATAAAATTACTTGCTTTAGTGTGTGTTGTCTGAATCTCAGTTGCTACTACATCTGTTAGTTGGTGGCAGTCTTTTCTGGATAGTCTTTAATCTAGCTAGTCAAAATTCAGTTTATTCCATGTATAACTGGACCTCGCTTCCTTAGAAGCTCATTTGTAGTACATACACCTAACCAGCATTACTAACCAGGAGATATTTAGTTTCATTTTACAAATAAATGTTTGACCCTTTGGGATAGAATATCTTAGGCAAGTTGCTGGATTTCTTAACCATCTGATTAATTAAACGCACAGGAATAGGCCTAGATGATCCAGTTCAAGCTTTCTGAAGATTTAATTTCCTTTGTATTAATAAATTTATTTCAGTCTAATAAGAGTTGGGCCTATAGAGAACTACTATGCCTGTTACAATTCTTAGTATTTTTGTCCGTAATTTGGGGAACTGGAACCTCTAAAATTGAAGAAATGCAATTATGGTGACTTGAAGTGTTGCTTCAGATGCTGTTTTCTCAACTAATATGTCTTCCGATAGAATAATTACAATAAGCAACATAAATAAGGCCACACACAAAAATAAAAGCTTGGGGTTTTTTTTGAGTGTTTTTTGGTTGTTTGTTTTAGTACTGGCAGTTACTAATAAAACACAGATGTTTTTGCATTAGTCATTGCAGTGTTAATGATGTTTCTTTGGGGGACACACAGAGCATCCTTTTGCTAGGATTCATATTTTACTGTCATCATTGGATCTTAGCAGGCACAGCATTACACAGTAAAAGCTACAGTGCCACTGATTTAAGAGATAATAGTATAGGACTGTCCCAGTGTATCATACTAAACTTTTCTGTGGTGATTTGTCGTACAAAAGGGAGAGGTTTATAATCTTGAAAGGTACAAAAATTACATTGGTTTGAATAGAGCTGTTAGAAACCTATCTGTTACATCGCTTGGAAAAAAGGTTTACAGCCTGGAAGGGAAAAATAATCTCTAGGAAAATTAGTTTTCCACCAAATTTGAAAAGTTAATAGCAGGTTGGGCTATGCACTTGAGATGTGTATAGACAAACCCAGTGTATTTCAGCAGGCAAAGCATCAGACTTGAGGTTCAAGAGAACTGTATGTGGAAAAAAAAATAATAGGGTTCAGTCACTTAGGTTAGTAACAACAGGTACTACTGTTGTTACTGTTGTTACAGGTAGGGTGCTACCAAAAATGAAAAACTGTGTGAAAAGCCATAGCTTTGAGAGTTTATGAGTTTGGCAATGGAGTATGGATATCTTTAGGCTTCTGAATTAAATTTAGTCTTAGTAGTGGCCATAAGTTAATTTGTTAGTAGATGGAAAATAGTTACTTAATTGGTGACTGTGGTTGGATTGGTAGTACCAGTCCATTTCTTGTTGAAGAAGAGTCTGCACTTGGAAAAACTTATCATCCAAAACAGCACTAATTCCTGTCCTTGTTTTCATGCTCTGCAGAATTGCCAGGAAAGAACTGGGCACAGACTGATGCATCAATTACATCCTAAATGCAGTCCGTATAGATTAGGGTTCAAAAATGTTAGTATGTCATTCTGGATAGCAGCTGAACTGTCTTGTTGATGAACAAAGGATTTCAGAGCTATTAACGAACTGCCTTACACAAGTCCTTGAACATAACTCTAAGTCATGTGAATGCAATTTCAAAAGTTAACTTGCAATGTGGAATGCAGCATACCCACTTTCGAACTCCAGGTGTTTACTGTTCACAGAAGCTCTCTTTCATGTGAAAATAATGGATTAGAGATACTCAGTTTGCAGTAGTGTATGGCTTTAGCATAGTATGACAGGGCAAACACAGCTGTCTTCAAATGAAGCCTGTTAGCACATTCACAAGTGTTCGGTGGTTTATGATTTTTTTTTTGTTTTCAGCAGCAATGACATTTGAAAGGTTTATGTTCTGGCTGGTAAAGGAATTATTATGTCTGATGTCAAAACACTTGAAAAACGGTGTTGTGCAATGTCTATTGCCTAGGCAGTTGATGTGACCTAGCATAACCAAGAGCTGTAGTAATGGAGCTGGAAAGTATTTTGGAGGCTGCCCAATCCTTTAACCATGTTTTTCACTACTGTGTACCGAAGGGGAATGGTGCTCTAACAGGTTCTAGTAGCCAGCTCCTCATGTGAGAGAATTATTCTGCTGTCGTTACAAGGTGTATGTTCATTCTTCTCAATATTTATGAGACATGGAAGGGCTTAATGTGATTTAAAAAGAAATAGGATTACCCAAACTGTGAAAACTTAAAAGATTTGACTAGTACTAGAAAAGGGCACTATCAGCAATGGAAAGTAGTTAAACCATCTGTAGCTACAGTATAGTAGAAGAGTTTAGATTATAAAGCATCCCAACTTTGTACAATACTGGTTTTCATTTTAACCCTTTTACATAGAATCATAGCATGTCCTGAGTTGAAAGGGACCCAAAAGGATCATCAAGTCCAACTCCTGCATATGACAACTCCACAGTTCACACCATTTGTCATGATCAGTTAGAGAAGGCATTCCAATTTATGACTTGGAGTTATTTCTTTGCCATGTTCTTATTGTTTTGTACCAACACCTCCTGTTAATGACTGGGAGGAGCCGCTATTTCTGACAGCAGCAACGAAGTCTGTTTTGCTTGATAAAGAGAAGGCTGTGTGCTAAAGGACTATCTTGCATTTCAGGAATTACTGAATCTGTAAGGACAATGTTTCAAGTAAGATGTTGGGCTGAGATTCAGGCGAGTTGTAGTAGCTGACTGACAGAATACTTGTGTGAATTTTGTCTATCATGCTTTTTCTTGGCATAAAGGGTGCAGGAGAGGAGAGTTGCTCATTTTGCTGACTTTCCAGTTCCTTGGGGAGCATGCTGAAATATTAATTAATACTTTTAAGAATTCTCACATGCTACAGAAGAAGGGGTCCTGTAAATATCTTCTGAAACACTGACTCCTCCTGTGGTCATAAGCGTCATCCTTTTTCACCTGCAATGTAACATCCACACTTTTGTTTCTAATAGGCACATAAGAATTGTACAGCACTAGCATGGCAAATACTAAATGCTATAAATATTGGTGTAAGGAATGACATTTTGTGGACTGTACCTGTCACATCAGTATTTCCCTTGTGTTTAGCAACCTTACCTAGTGATGGGAGAGGCTTTAGGCTGAAAGCTCAGCTTGGGTTACTTTGTGGATGTCCTCCTTAACTTGGAGTAATAACTTGGAGTAATTTTAGCAGTACATTTTGGTATTTATAGCATTGAAATATATGTGCCTCAGGTATTGCAGGCAGAGATTATTTTTTTACCTTCAAACTTAAAAGGCTCAGGCTCAGAAACAAAAGACAAACATGGCCATAAACACTATTAGTTAGGACAGTGTGTTGCAGAAGGAGCATCGACAACTTACGTGCAGGACCAGATCCCAAGAATTAACCTTGTCACTTTTGCCCATGGGAGAATGACAAATCTCAAACTCAGCATCCGCTAAACACTAATATCATTTACGCTGGCAAATTATTGGTCTGTAGGGAAAAACTTCTGAGGACCGTTGTCTTTATTTCACCTAACGTGTTCATGTAACCTTGTGTGATGAAGTACTTGGGGGTGTGTGGGGAGAAAGAGCTTTTCTCTGTTGCATATGCACAGGAAAAAGCTCCTGAGAAGCAAGATGCATCATGAAGTTCAAACAGTGCTGTAGTGTTGAAGATTTGTTTCAGTTTCTGAGAAGAGCAAAAAAATATTTTTAAGCCCTGAGGCTGAGAGGCATAAAAAACTCCAAAAAAAAGCAGAGTTAGCTACATTTCTTAACCAAAGAGGAGTAAAGGGGGTGTAAATTCCTCCTTTCCTCTGGCTGTCCTGTTTCTGTGTGCTCATGATAGGTGCAGTGGTCAGAGTGCGGTATTTATAGCTAGTACAGCAGAATTAGTTAAGGGTACTGATTTGACAGAAAGTTCCAAATGTTTCAAACTAGAAAAGCCACAGAAGGTGGGTGGTGTTATGTTATGGGTTGGTGGTTTTTTTTGGATTTCTGTGTTTGTTTGATTGGTTTTTGTTTTGGTGGAGTTTTTTGTTTGCTGCCTTTTTTTGGTGTGTGTTTGTTTATTGTTTGGGGTTTTGTTTAATAAATATATAAAATCAGCCCTAAACTTGAGCATTAACACAGAGGGAACAATTTAGAAGGATGTTTATAAGCAAGGATCTTTAACAAACTATTCTTCTACAAAATCCAACACTTCAATTCCTTTTGATGTAAGTGGAAAAACTTGCTTTTGTCACAATGGTATATGGATCTGGCCTATTATCTATTTCTGTAATAAAGTCTAGGAGGGAAAAAAATAACTGCCAAAGATGCTGTGCAATAAAAAAGGTAATTCATATTCACTCCCCCTTATTCACTTCTACCTGATAGAACTCTTGCAGAAATACCATGTGCTAGTATATTTATAATCCTCCTTAAGATGTATGTAAAAATTCTGTACTCACAGTAAGGAAAGTGTGTTAATATATGGTTGAGGTACAAAGAATGCTAATGATGTTAATCTCTATTTTTCCAGTTTGTGAGTGCTGGAAGGCAAGTCAACTGAAAAGAACAAAAGATTATCTGGGTTCAAAACAAGCAAATAAAAATGTTGGAAATTTAATTAATCCCCTGCCAATTTGTCTGAAAAATACCTAAACTTGGTTATCTCTGACTCCAGAATTTTGAGAGATCATTCAACTGCTGATGCAATTGAATTTAAGCAATTGGATTTTAAATTATAACTTTTTTAGTACCTCTAATTGGTAGAATTAAAAAATATAAGCAGTAGTAAAAAAAAAAAAGGAACAAGGATGAAGGTTTTTAATGCAGTTATTTATAAATTGGTAGAACAACCTCTTTTGCATGCCAATGTTAATTTCAGATGTGCTTTAATATCATTCCTATAAAAGGATTTTTCTTCTAGTGTAGAGTCCACGCAAAGGCAACAGCTGAGTGTTTATGTGGAGCTCTGTGTAGTAGATGATGTATAGCTGTGGTGATTTAAAAGGAATATTGAAATAATTATGCTCTGAGGGCACAGTATTCTGCTACTACTACCTGCAATGCAAAAGATTAGAGAAAGAAGAAAGTATCTCATACACTTCATAGATTATCCTTCCCTTCTTGCCACAGCCGAGGTTCTGGTCTCAGGAGGAAGAATGCCAACAACTACTGTTGGGTTTATAACTTTTATTTATATTGGTCATTCAAGAATTAGTTTCTGTTTAAGACCTTTTCTCCTTATCCCTGGTCCTGTGCAAAACAGAAAGAATTTTAACTGAAATCTTCAACTGTGTAATGACTGGAATGGGGCAGTGATGCAGGAATTCCATGTTACAACAATTCTACACTGCTTTACCAGCCTGATGGTGTACGGCCTTCTGTCAAGTATATTTTTAAACACTGACACATAATGAGTAATCTATAGATTTAATTGCGACTTTAGATATTGGATTAAGCAGAAGTATTTTGATTTTAAAACAATGCCCAGATTATTTTCATGTACGGACTGGTAGATAGAATATGAGGTAGTTCTGGCATTTTGATTTTAAAGGTTTGACTACCATCTTAATACAAAGATAAATTTATTAGGGTATGTAATATTTGGAGTTCATTGTATGTCCATGTTTCTCTTTTTTTAATTATTATTTTTTAAAAATTATTTTAGTGCTACTACACTTTGGTCTTAATTATACCAATAAAAATTCAGAGGAACTCCACTACTGTTAATATTATACTGAAACTACACAACTGTAACTCAGGACAGAGGATGTGGTTACATTATTCTTCTTGTTATTTTGCTTGCCTCATAGGTATACAGTATGCTATTTGTAGTTAAAAAGCAAACAAATGAAACCTATAAAAACAAACCAAAACCAACCACAATGAACAGAAACAAAACCTAAACACTTCAACAAACCTTTCTGTGCCCAAAAATCTGCAGAAAATCTAAGTACTCTGGTGTTTGGATCAAAGAGAACAAATGACAAACCTATAAGTAATAGGATGCTGAAGTATGATCTGTTTTAATCTAAGATACAGCATGATGTTATGTCCATTCTAGTGACTCTAGACAAATTGAGGTGCATTATTACCGTTGACTTCCATGGTCAGGACAGTATAGGTATGTTCTCAAACTGGAACTTTTCCTTACAGTAGGCGGGCCTGAGGAAATGCTTCTATTGAACTGTCATTGACAGAGTTTTTAGTAGTAATGTATAGTTTTATTAGTTTCAAAAAGGTGTAATTAATATTTACAGATATCAGGGTGAAAGTTATCCACTCAAATTTTAAGGGTTCTCTTGGTTATGAAATTACTGAGTTAAGAGGTGAAATCTGTTAGTTACAATGGTCTCGGAATTTATAAATGAAAATTTATGCACATTTTTAAAGATCTGTAGGAAAAAAAACCAAACCAGAGTGTCTGACTGCTACTCTGGACATATTAGTACCAAAAAAAAATAAAAAAAAATAATAAAAAAAAAAAATCAGTTCTGTTTTGTAAATATGGATTAAACATCCTTATAAAGTGGGATTTTTATCTCCCCACCTGGAATAAAATATATACCTCGCCAATCTACTATATTTATATTTTTTCTTTATGGAGTTTTTTAATTGTGTCAATGAGCATGAATGTGTGTGATCTGCTTAGTACAGTACACTGAGATTCTTCAAATGTCTTTTGAAAAGAGCCCTTATAAACAGCTCTTGAAGAAATTAAGCTTGATGAAGTAAGTTGAAAGGTCTTCCTGTGGATGAATAGTTACTAAAAGACAGGAAATGAAGTTGAGGTAAAAACAGTCAGCTTTCAGAATGGAGAGAGGTAACTGGTAGAATCTTCCTTCTAGCGCTTTGATTCTGGGATTTTTGCCATTTAATGTATTTATGAATGAGCTGGAAAGGGGATTAAATAAAAGCATACTTAGCTGTATTTAACTCTGAAAAACATGCAGCAGAACTAGCGTAGATGGAGAGGTATGTGGAATAGCTTTTACATGAGCAGAGACTGAAGAGACTAAGGCTGCTCTGCCTAGGAAAGAGTCAACCTAAGAGAATATGATACAGACCTGTAAAATTATGAAAAGATAAAAAGTTACCAAGGAAAGATCACTCACTGTTGCCCATAGCACACAAATTAGCATATTATCAGTTTGAATGCTTAAGACAAAAGAAAGTTATTTTTTCACACAATGAGTAGTTACATTTTTAGACTTCATCATTTGTCAGACGATGTTTTAAAACTCAAAAAAAAGCCATACAAGGGTTAGAAAAGCTTGAGACAACATTAGGAAGGATGGTCTGTTGGGTGCTTTGAAACATGATGATTTGGAGGAAATATACTACTCAGAAAGTCCCATAACTAACTGCTTATGATAATAAATAATGATAATAAATATTCCAGGGTAGCAGTTCTTATATCCTGCTTATGTTCCTTTTAGACTCTGTTTCTGCATACATTTTTCCCTCTCAGCACCACTCTGCTGCAGTGTATGGAAGCTGTCAAGTTACCTTAGCTTTCCATGGTTTGGAACCACTACACAATGCAAACAGGGTTTTAAAAACTGTTTAAACCTATGTAGCTAGTTGTTACAGTCATTGTTACTGTATATTATTGTTGATACTTCCTGTTGCATAGTACTTAAGTAGTCTCTTCTTATTACATGGATGCCAGATGCTACAGGAGGAGCATTTATTTAAGGAACTAACAGAATCTTAGATGGCAGTAACATCACTTACTACACATTGATTTTTACAGTTGGCTTTTCCAGACCTTGAAATATGTAACATTTTTCAGAAGGATTAAAATGGCAGTATTAAGTACCATAGGATAAACTCATCCTGGCTAAGCGGAGTCCTGTATATTTTTTTTTTTTTTTTGCCTGTGTCTTTTAGATACAGGTTTAAGACCTGAACAAAAATCCCAGACCTTGAGTAATATGCCTATGGATGTGAACTTTTTAGGGTCAAGTCTAACCTTAGTGGGTGAAAAAGCAAGAGCTACTGCATTGAAAATGGAAATTTTGGGTAGATTAATTAAGAAAAAGTGTTTCCTTTGCCTTAGGGTAATCTACATGCAACAAGTCAATATGAGGAATTATTCTTCTTGATTACCAGTGATTTATGAGAATACACTTCCACTGTGTCAGTTTTCACGCAGTGCAGAATATTCTCTCCTGCTCTGTGGTTTGCACATTGTCCCATAAGGAAGACGATGCTTGGATCATATCTTTGGGGTGTGTGTAAAAAGAAAAAAAATCATTAGTTTGTACTGAAATTTAATGTATATCCTGCTGTGATGCAAGGGTGGTAAGAGAAACGGTGTGCCCACCACAGCTCTATTTTTTGCACTCGTATAGTCACTAGGAGCTCTAATTAAGAACAATTGCAAAAAGGGGAGCTTTACAAAATTTGATTTTCGTGGTACAAACAGAATGCTTATATGTCCAAGGACTGTGGCTTTGGATGATTGTGGATAACTACTATATTAGAAGTTAGTTTTGTTAGATTCAGATTATGTTCTGATCTATGGTGACAGAACAGTGCTGGGACTCTTGTTAATGAGTTTCAACAAATGAAAATTGTTATACTGTATTTTCCTTTCCCAGGCAAAAAGTGAGGGCAATTTTTCATGTTGGAAAATTGCAGTTTCATTGCCCACAAAAACATCTACTCTTACAAAACAAAATAAAAGATAGCAAAACCAAACAAACAAACAACCACACACGCACACAAAACAAAAAAAAAACCAAACCAACGCCACAAAAAAATTCCAAGCTAAAATCTTATTGAATGTGCTACACTCCAGGTAAGAATTTTTTACTGTATGTTTTGCAGCACTAGCCATATAAAATACATCTCCCTATGCATCTTTACAACAGATTGAAGTTGCCTAGGGTACTCCTGACATTTTTTCAGTCATGCCTGTAGTTTCTGGACAGCAGCTTAGCTGCTGCGATTAAAGATAAGATGCAACTGTGGCTTTTTTACAATAATTGCTGGGTGCCAGAATGTTTCCTTAAAAGGCTACTGAAATTTATGGCATGAGCTGGTCTAATGCTAATAGAGATGCCAAGCTCTGACAGTCAGGTGAGGAGCAGCTGAAACACCTGTGCACCAGGCTCTTGGGCTTTCAGAACAGTCCTGAATTTGGAATGTCACCTTTGTAAAAGTTCTGTAATATAGTAGAGAAAGACAGGGTAGGTGAATGCTAGTGAAAGCCTTCCTTTTCTTGATAAGAAGGATACTAAAGAAAAGGAAATATGGGGCATAGTTTGCTATGTTTTTCTTCTCTTAAATATTCCAGGTTTTATGCTTTAAAGCAGAAATATGAGCTCAATTTTGTGTGTTATCTGAATTAAGGATTATAAGGTTGGGGATTATTTTATGTTGCTGATTGCAAAAATATTTGAAATGAATTCCTATGTTCTTGCTTTCCTATTGTCTTTCATTTTTCTAGGTAAATGAAAGTAAAAGTAGTAAACCCACACTTCAGTCAGTAAAGGCTGAATAGACAGGGAACAGATTGCAGCGCACAGAAGTAATACCTTCTTATTAAATCTCTTGATTTTGAGAGTAGACTGACTGTTTAAAATAAGGAATACTGTATTCCTGGTTTAACAAGGTTCATTGGTTTGAAAATGGCTCCTGTATTCTAAAACATCTCTAATTAATTGAAACTTAAACCTGTCGTGCTTATTTTTAATATAGGATGGCATTGTGTTTGTGTTAAAACATCTGTCATCTTGTCATGTGTATGAATGCTTGTTTCTAATGGTCAGCTTGTCACAGTTAATTAGTCTTTAGACATATGAACAGTCATAAAGCAATGTGACTTTGAAAATTATGTTTCTAAACAGCCATAACTTTGAACTCTGAGACAATATAATCACTAGATACTTGTGCTACAAAGCAGACTGTAAACTACCTTCATTCACCAGGACTGAGGGAACATGCAGTTTTCTATGTAGAAAACTTCTTGTGTCTACTTTTAAGTTTGCTGCATGCATGTATCCAGTTTTGATTTCTTCACTAGGTTTTAGTACAGTTGTACATCTAAATTTTGGGATTTTGAAGTTCTTTGCTGAGCTCCAGAAAAAAAATAGTCAATAGTGACTAGTATTTTTTTGTGTGCCTCAGTTTTGCATGTCCTATTTGACACCAGAAAGCCCTGACTGTCCTCTGGAAATTAAAAGTGCATTATATGCACATCAGGTTGCCCCCTCAATGACTGACCATCAGTAACAATTTTGAAATACCGTGAATTTACTCTAGGATTTGTTTAGATTAATTGGAAGGGTATGACAATTTAAAAAATGTGGACTTGTATCCAGATTTGAGAGAAATTTGACTTTAGGCTTTTCATTCAGATTTATCTCCTGTTTTTAACTTCTTAATATTCCAGTATACATGGGACTAATCTGTCATGAATGCATATGAGCTCTGAGATGTGATGGAGCCACTGGGTTCTTGTTTGTTTTAATGGAAGTGGAAGGATATTCAGAATCCTGAAGGAGAGATGTCATTCCCCTATTGAATTGGGCTCTATGGTAGAAAAGAAAATGAACCCAATAGAATAAGTCCATTCATAAAAAATGATAGCAGATGCTACAGCAAATGTCTTAGTTGCCTGGTATTTTTGCAAGAGGCTTTTTCTACCAAAGGTAATTTGCGATGTCCTACACTCTATTCATCCTCTTTTAGATAAGGTGATTTCAATTTTGCAAGAATTAATGCTTCAGCATATAGGAATCAGTTTTTGTTAAAACTCTCGTTATGGTGTTCTGAAGAATAGGTAATTGCAGGAAGATCAGGAGCTAGTGGTAAATGTATGTCTCTAATGAATTCTATTTAGTTTCCAAAAACATAGCAACTTATATGTCTTAAATTATAAAATCACTTTCCTTTTTTCAGCATGATAGTCTCAGTAGACTTTTAAAAATATTAATAGGGACAGAAGAATTATGCCAGGGGAGAGGGCGTAAATAGGTGAGAATTGTGCAAGGGGAGAAGGCATGAATAGCTGATGTAAGAAGCCAACAAAATGGACTATGAGTACATAGGTAGCATTTTCTTTTTAAAGAGTACTCTGAATTCTAGTAGGCCATTTATACCTTATTGGTCTCCATATGTTTGGAAAGAATGAATAGCTAGTGCCTCCTAAGCCTTCTTCCCCATCTTTATAACACAGTAGTTATCTGTCTTCTGAGTCTGGGATTCTGTATGGGCACCTGACACAAAGTAGGGGATATCATTCATTAGATGCTGGTAAATGCTTAGGAAAAGCAAAATAATGTCTAGCATCTTCCCCCAGAGGTGAGGGAGAGTTTGCTTCCAAAGGTAGCCACTAACTAAGAAAGTCACTAGGAGAATAAGTCAAGTCAGGCCTGTATGACATTGGAGGTGGGCATCTGAAGTAGTATGGAATCAAAGAGCCTCCATGCCCATAGACCCTTGTCTAGCAGGTTTGGGAATTCCAGGATTTGGGAAGGTTGTGGCCAAAGGGCTGACCTTTATGTTTTTCACAAGGGATCCTTTCGGTCTCAAGAAATTTAGAGAAAAATCAGCTAGGGCAGATCTTTAGAGGAAAAAGATGTAACTGGAGACAATGTGATTACATCTATCACGGGCTAAATGGAGGTGTGTGGAGCTCTGTGTGGAGCTGCAGTTTCCCAGCACCTGTCCAGCATTTTACAATCTTTTCATGTAATACAGCTGCTTTTTCTTTGAATCAAGCATTCAGCCTGCAGCCTGACTGCTGTATAAGAGATCCATGACAAAATCACAGAACACGCATAACTAGTTTCATGAATTAAGCTCTAAGCTCCATGTACACCCTAACAAGCAATAACACTAAATGTCTTTGACATGAATACAGTTTGCCAAATGCTGGGGTAACAGAATAAACAAACATTAACAAAATGGAGTCCCGCTCTCATAAATATGTGCTACATTGCATTTTGAAAATGAGACTCTCAGGACCAGACTCTCCTCATCTGATTTATACCTGCTCAGCCTCATTAACTGACATGAATTTACACAAGTTCTGTAAAACTCTGAATTTAAGGCTATGTATTTCTTCTCTCCTTAGGGATGACTTGCAAACCATATTTCTTTTATTCCATGTGGTGTATTGTGATTATGGTACAGAATTCAGAGTTGGCTTTGAGAAAAGCAGAGAATCTGTAGCTTGCCAACCAGACTTGGTTCACAGTTGGGGAAGCTCTGCTGCAACAACGTCATGAATGATGAAAAGGTAGCTAGCTGGTAAATAGCTAGGAGATCCTCAGGCTGTCTTTTGAATGTTGATTTTGAATGGATACATCATAAATGCAGTTTTTCCTATAGGCAGTGAATGTTCTCTGAAATCAGGGTTGTAGACAATAAGCCTTCTGAATTGTTCTGACTCTGCAGAGGTGAAGTATTAGTAAGGTTTATATGATCACTATTACTTGTAGTTATAGGTTATCCTGTAGCTTCTCCAAAATCTCAACATTATTCTTGGTATGTTGTAGTTTGTTGCTAGCTGCCAAATATAGAGTACCTGGCAAGGCTTTTAATGTGCAAAGGCATCCCAGTGAATAGAACTCATGTATGTGCAAATGCATGTGTAGTCATCCAGCACCATCCAGGCTTGCACATGTACTTAATAGAGGTTTGTGCATTAGGCAATATATATCATACAAACATCCAGACTGGGAGGCATTTATGGAGGTCAAATGGTCAAACCTCCTACTCAAGGCAGGGCCAGTGCAAGAACTAGATCAGGTTGCTAAGGGCCTTGTTCAGTAAAGTTTTGAGCATCTCCAAGAATGGAGCTTCCTTACATCCCTATGCATGCTTTCTGTGAGTATGCCATCTTGAACTGGGGGTAGGTGTTGTCTGCAATTTAAACCTGAATATTGTAGGATATCTTGCTGCTTCTGTCTATACTGACATTAACATATCTTTGGCTTTAGAGGTTTTGTAGATCAGCTCTTACAACAATTTATTGTGAGATTCAGTAAGGAATTTGCTAGTTTTTATTGGTCATAGTTGGCATGCAAAGGTTAAGGAAAAAGCCAATATTATTTGGTAGAAATTTCAAAGTAAATAAATCAGAGGTGACTTCAGGACAGATATCCTTATTCTGATTCCTCTTGAACTTAGAGCTCAGCTGAGGATCAAACTTTGAAACTTTGCTCAAGCCTGTATCTGAAGGAAATAAGGGAGAGGGAAATAAATGTAGTATGGTGTGTGGTATTTCAGCTTGTGTCAGTGTTACATGAGCTTGTGGGTGGTTAAACAGTTTTGTGCTGCAAATACGTTGTGCAGTATATTGTGTACTGCAATATATTGTGAGATCCTAAAAGCAGGCAACACACAGATAAGAGAAAAAAAAAACTCAACCGCAGTCCTCACATTTTTTGTCTTTGCTTCCAATTTAGAGAAAAAAGACCTATGATTTAATCAGCTGCTGATCTGAACAGTTGGAAAGGATAAATTCATACAAATATAATGTTCTGTCTTTCTAAAATAATGTTTCTCTGTTACAATGCATTTTACATGCTATGGATATAACTCAATATCGTGAATATTTCTCTCCAAGAAAAGTGGAGAAGTGATTGTGTTGCACCATTTATTTTTTTTTTCTTCTCTCTGACATGTTGAGGCTGCAAGGTTCATCTTGCACTGTAATTTGGAGGCTCTTCCCAATTTCATTAACTGACTACAGTCTCCTGGGCACATTCTGCAGGTTGATCTTGCTTTTTATTTTGGAAATTCCTTTGAGATATTTAAATGATAATGTAATCTGAACTGTTCTTGGTTGGAACTTTTTATACTACCAACTGTCACTGTACCTTCTTAAAGAGGTTGCCTTTTGTGCAAGTAAGCTTTCCTTATATTGGATGCAGTTCAGTACAGATCCAGATTCTGACAGAATTTTCCATGCTTGCTATTGAAAGACATCATTCATAGAATCATAGAATGTCCTGAGTTCGAAGGGACCCACAAGGATCATCGAGTCCCTGCATTTGACAACCTCAAAATTCACACCACGTGTCTGAGGGTGGAAGTAAAAGAACTTTGCCAGTTGTCTTTAGCAGAATTGCATACAAATACTTAAAACACAGAGGCCTTTTACCCCTTTCCTCCTTCCTTTAGAAAAATCAAGAAATGCACTCCCTGAAAGTGGTCTCCTGAGGTTACTGTCAGTCTGAGGAAATTACACAAAAGAGGATGATGTGGAGGAAGTACTACATTAACTATGTCTCTTCTTCTGCCCTTCTCTCTAGTTCCCTGGACAGTACATCCTATTTAAGCTAATGGGATAGAATAACTCAAGTCTTTGTACCAGAAGCAAACACAGTTTTGGGAAATTAACCTGGAGCAGTTGATGTAGTGGAAGCTGGTACATCCTCAGATGAGTTCTCCTAACTTCTGGTCATTTTTGGAAAAAAGGTAGAAACAGCAAAGATTTACATTTTTCTCATTTGTTTTTCATAACTCCAAATTCTAAGTGCTTATAAGAACTCCACTAAAATGTCTTTTGTTCATGTGATATTTCTGTGATAGGTTAAAATAATCCAGTATTTCAGAAATTTCCCTAGAGGAAATTCTCCAAAAGGCAAACTTTGGACATACCAGAAATTGTTGTTTTTGCTTCTAGATTCTTGTTATGAATTCTCTGACATTTTTTAAGCATTTATAACCTATTGTTTTGTATTATGGGTTTGTGTTTGGTGTTTGTGTTGGGTTTTGTTGTCATTTTGTGTTGTTGTTGTTGTTGTTTTTCCCCACATATATTGAATTTGGAGTTTAACTTAAAATCAGCTTAGGTTTTAAAAAAGCATAGATTCTCTCACAATTGGGTTAAAAAAATTTTGACAGCCCAGGCTGGGATTCAAGGTTATTGTAAATTCTGAAACTGCAAGTTTTGACAAGGTTTGATAAGAACATTCTAAGTACTTCTGAAGATGCCCACACTTCATATATTTGACACAAAGGATTTTCTCTACAAGCAATATTTTCCAGGTCTCAACTATGTGTTGAGAGATTAATGAGAATTTTCACTTTTATTGCTGGCATATTTTTTGCCAGAAGCAAACTGGTTTTCCTTATTAACAGAACATTGCTGATGCTCTCATTAAAACAAAACAAATAAACCACTAGGTGAAAATACAGAAGTGTAACTGTTGGTAACAGTAAGCTGGTGCTATCCTTTTCTCTTCATCCTAATTGCATATGGAGAGAAGATTCCCTGTTACTTAGCCTGAAAGAGCTTCCTTTCTCTGCAGTCTTATGGTATCTGTGGAGGAAGAGTATTGTTAATGCAGTGGAAGCCATGTAACATGTACACATTCTGTGTAGTGGAGGTGTTTCCTGGATGCCACATGTGATGGAAAACTGAGCAGCTGTGGCAGCCTCTTCAGTTCTCTCTGTGCCAGGCTTCTGCCTTTCGTGCAGGAGAGACTATGAACAACTTCTGTTCCAAGAAACAAACTTCAGCAAAGATTTTAAGTGTTAATTTACCACTTCATTTGAGAGTGTTGTAGTTATAAACCCTCACCCAGCAAACCATCTGCGGGATTCTACTGATTTCTGGCCAGGCCCGGATTGTTTGGCAGTCATGACAGTAGCATTAGCCCTTGGCTAACAGCGCTGGATCAAGAGCTCCAGCTTTGAGGATTGCTGCATGTGAAACCTGGTGAGTAGGAGGATGTGAAACTGGGCACTGTGGCCAGATTATTAAAGTGGCCCACCCTCATCTCTGTAGGAATCAGGCAGGCTCTACCTCCAGTAAGGACTGCACGTGCAACCCACTGGCAATGAATCTGGAGCAGGTTTCTTGTGTGATATGGTGGACTTCCATGTCGCTTTGTTCCTGGTGTGACAACATGAGGTCAGCTAAGTGTGTATTTGAAAAGGGGTGCCAGGTATGACAGTAGGGGGACAGTGGGGTGCAAGAATAATGAGAAGTGCATATAAAGGAAGCCAGGTTCATTGAGAGTACATACTGGAGGATCCCGAGTTTTTTTCCTTTGCAATATTTCAACAAGGCAACTGTTATGATGCCCTGAGTGAGGTTCAAGCCAGCACAGGCTGGGAAAGCAGCAGATTTGGGCTTTGAAAGACATATCTGGCCACTGTAACAGGATGGCATAGACACAACTTCTTAAAATCCTCCAAGGTTCCTGTGTGTGCCACAGGAAGAGGGAAGGAGTACCTAACAGGAGAGAAATTTGATTCTGGAAGCTTTTGGGAAGTCAACATAAGCCTCATAGAGTAGTCTTAGTGGCATTTACCTGCCAGTAAATGTCCTGAAGTGTGTCTTTCCCAGTCTCAGTGTCCTGATCTCTACAGATAAATTAAACCTTTCAAGGAAACTTTACTTGGGGTTTGATGGAGAGGTAATTTTTGTGATAAGATGGAAAGTTCTTGTTTGAACAAAACTTGATAGAACTTCCTCCCTTCCACCGCACCCCCCCTCGCCCCGAGTTTCCTATTTAAAAAAAAAAAAAAAATAAAAAAAAATCAAATCACCTACAATTTGGATAGAAAATGGTCTCCAAGATGGCAACATTTGCTGTTTTTATAATATCCAAGGGGAGATTGACCACAGAAGATACTCTTAGTCTTCCAGTTTGGTTCTTCTGTATAGGTTGTTTCACTACTTTTGGTAATTTTTTTATTAGTCCATTCATTTTTTTACTGTTAGGTTCTTTCTGACTGGTAGTGTTACAAGACAGAAATAATTTTGAGGAAAAACTAAGGTGGGTAGTACCCACTGAGATTGAAGGGGAAAAGATTCTGACTGCAAGAGTCATACAAATTAGCTGAAGGACTCTGGGAGCTGTCACAATACTTCAAAGCTATGGTTTGACTAGATATCAAATTTGATTATGTTCCTTTCTAACTCTGGAGGCATTGGAAGTTCCCTGTAATGAGCCCTAAGGGAAGTTTCCCTTGGAGTGTATTTCTCCCCACTGTAACACTGCTGTGATGCACATCATAGATGCATGATTGCAGTCTCCAATTGTGACAGGATTCCTATGTTTTAGCTTTAATGAAGCTACATGATAGTTATTTGGCAATATCAGGGCTCATTTAAAAACCTGTATTGATGATTAAGTGGCAAACACCACTATATCATTGGGAAATCTGTCAGCAATAGTTACTGTTTCCATTGCCTTTAGCACATTCATCAAAGGGATGACAAATAGATACTTTTGTGAATTTTAATGGAGAAATTGTAGTGCAGTCATGTGGCTTTAAAATTCAAAGGTCTATAAATAATGAATTATTTCAGTGATGGTTACTATTTCCCTATCTTTAGGAAAAATAGCATCTATATGTTGTACTTTGTTGCTAACAGCATACTTCAATATTTATGAACTGCCAGTTTTCTATAAACATAGAAATTTGGTAGTTGTCATTGTAATAGTTTGTTATTTATATGCTTCCAAATTTTACAGAAGCAGAATACTATTAGTATATTAAATTTGAACTAACCCAAAACATTCTCTTTTGCTGTGACATTGAACAAAGTAACTTGAAAGCTACGGAAGTGCCGTCATCTGGGTTGTCACCAGAATATGCTCCACAGGCCTTGGGTAAAGACAGGTCAATGGGACCATGTCTGTGTGTGTGCAGGACTGCAGCCTGCAGGCAGGAAGCAAATTAAAGCAGCAAGGCTTTCTGTTCCAGTGTGATTTCTTGTCTCGGGATGAACGGGGTCATTGTGGCAATAACTAGATTACTTGATTAGAAGATGGATCTCACTGCAGTTGTATATCCCATTTTGTAAGGGGAGTTAATGTCATTTGATTTTTATATATAATGCTGATGTTTTGAGGGGCTTCTGAACATGTTATAAAAAGACTGTGATTCATTTCCTCTCAAGCTTTGTCTGGACACTGCAATGATAATACACACAAGCATTTGTGATTTTCTAAGTCACTTTAAAACCTTTTAAATCTAAGAGTGTCTTGTTCTGAAACTTCAGTTTAGCTCTCTGAGACTCAAGATTTATTTGATTCAACAAAATGGCATCTCAGGGGTGTAAAGTGAACCTTCAGCATTTATTGAGAAGAGTATTTTAGCTGCCTGAAGGTGCTTTTATTTTGTTTTGTTGAATTACCGAAAGACTTCATTATTTGACAGTGGTAGCTGTGCGTATGTTGCTACATGCCCTTTTTGGAACTTGGCTGAGTCCTAATAAATATATATGCTCTCTACATGAACTGTTCCATCACTTTACTCAAGAAGTGTCCATTTCAATTTTTTAATCATTTTTTGCCTCTGGACAAACAGCTAAATCATTCACTCTCTTCTTTTTGTAGATGAAGAAAGATGTAGTGTCGCTTTCTAATGTACAAAATGTTGACATGTACTGTCTGTTTTGTTATTGAATAATGTTCCTCTCTTCCTCTCCATCTTTCTAAATGTAGCTCCTCTGCTGTTACTTAAAAGGATGTTTTTACAAAGTATGAATTGTTTGAATAAGAGCTTCTGAATTATGTTCCACAGAGCCTCATTTTTAGACATCTGGCATGGAAAACAGAATCCAGAATATAGGAGGAGGTGCTTAGGTCACCTAAAAGGGGCGAAAGGAAAGGGAGGAAGAAAGCATCTCTGAAAGACAGTGCAAAGAAACTCAGATGCTGCCCAAGGAGCCATCTTAAGCAAATAGAAACCACTGTGGTGGCTTCTGTCTTTATCTCCATTCTGTCTTAATCTGCACTCTTCTCTAGAGCCAAGTTGCCTGCCAGCAGCTCCAAGGAAGGTGCTTTCCTGGTTGTTATCTACAAGCTGGAATAACCCTTTATGGAAAGGGTCCTGACAGTCACTTGTTTCTACTTTTTCCAAAGAGCTGAGAAAAAGTGACATTTTCAATTCCTGTCTTAAAAACAAACAAAAAAAACGACACATAGGTGCCCGATTGTATTTTCAGGTGTCTAAAAAGCTTTGTAATTCTGGCACTGAGTACCACATTACGAAAAAAAAAAAAGCATTTCTGAATATTATTCTATTGACTTAACTATAGATGGGTTCATAAGGTCTGAAGGGTGGATATTAAAAAAGAAAACCATTCAAAGCTGATAAAACAACAGATTTGATTTTCATTTTTTTCTGTGCTTACCTGTTTTGTAAAAAAATATTTACCTTAAAACCTCTGAAGAACAGTCCACATTGTGCAAACAGTTTTATTCTTTTGGAGAACAAATGAAATGGCCATTTGCTTCCATTTTCTCCATAATTGCATGACCTTTATCTGTTCCGTAGATTAGTTTTCAGACTAGTTCACAATGCATTAGAATATGAATAATTTGAATTATGATGCAGAGTCTACTCCAATGTACTCGGGTATTCTATAACTCATGCCAAAATTTGACTTCCAAGACTTCGGCCATAAAGACAGTGTTTGGCTCCATTGTGGATTTTGCAGAGCAGTTTTTTAAATGTTCCATATGTGTTCAGTGTATTTTTTTCTTCTTCTTCTTTCTTCTGAATACTACTCTAGACTAGAGGTAAAAAGAAAACCAAGAATGGGACAGATGAAAACAAAACAAACAAAAAGCCAAAACCAAGGAAAAAAAAAAAAAAAAACCAACAGGAGGAAGAAATTCACAGAATCACAGAACCACAGAATGTTAGGGATTGGAAGGCACCTCGAAAGGTCATCTAGTCCCATCCCCCTGCCGGAGCAGGAACAAGTAGATGAGGTTACACAGGAAGGCGTCCAGGCAGGTCTTGAATGCCTCCAGAGTAGGAGACTCCACAACCTCCCTGGACAGCCTGTTCCAGTGCTCTGTCACCCTCACTAAGAAGTTGTTTCTTCTCAAATTTAAGTGGAACCTTTTGTGTTCCAGTTTGTACCCATTACCCGTTGCCCTATCATTGGTTGTCACCAAAAAGAGCCTGGCTCCATCCTTGTGACACTCACCCTTTATATATCTGTAAACATTAATGAGATCACCCTTCAGTCTCCTCTTCTCCAAATTCAAACAAATAGAGACCCTCTCCATAGGAAATGAATACGCAGTGAAAATTCAGATCATCACTAGCTGAACCGGTGAAGATTGCATCTGTGTAAAATGTAATGTTTCTGTGTGGTTTGTACTTGCTAGTTGATTTTGGTGCGGTTCTGCTCTTTATTTGGATGCAAGCTCCCACTAAGGTGTGGGTACTTCACCCACTGTTCTCAGTACATTGAGTCTGAAACTGTCATTCAGTGGCTTTTAAGAAATTTTGAATGAGCTTCAGTGAGTCAAAGGCAGAGATAATAGTTGTTCAGATGCCAAAGTTACTTAAAAAATATAGTCATTCCTACAATCCACTTCCAAAGAGAAGCCTTGGTGAATGACAAGCATTCAGTGCACTTAGAGACACAATTCCTACTAAAGATGCTAAAACAGAGAAAACATCTGAAGTGAGAGGCAGTGGCAGATGTTTTGGTAATATTAGCAGTAAACACTACCATCAGCTTTAATGGAACTATATTTTCTTCTCCCCTAGCATAGAATAACCAGGTTTGTACACTGCTTTGCTGTACTGAGGACCACAGACTAGTTAACTGGATAGTTCTTAGTCCTTTCGTTAAGCAGCAATAACTATAATGCTTTCAAATGAAGGTGACTTTCCTGTATTAGAATGAAGAATTGTCCAAATGTAGTTATGAGAAGGTCTCCTTTATTTTATACTTGGCTCCGTATAAAGAAATTAGGTCTGACTAAAACTGCACTCTATGTTTTTCAGTAGAGTAAAAATGATCACAGAATCACAGGATGTTAGGGATTGGAAGGGACCTTAAAAGTTCATCTAGTCCAACCCCCTTGCTGCAGCAGGAACACCTAGATGAGGTTACACAGGAAGGTGTCCAGGTGGGTTTTGAATGTCTCCAGAGAAGGAGACTCCACTCCCTGGGCAGCGTGTTTCCGTGTTCTGTTACCCTCACTGTGAAGAAGTTTTTTCTTGTATTTAAGTGGAACCTCCTGTGTTCCAGTTTGTGCCCATTGCCCCTTGTCTTATCATTGGTTGTCACCAAGAAGAGCCTGGCTCCATCCTCATGACATTCACCCTCTATATATTTGTAAACATTAATGAGGTGACCCCTCAGTTTCCTCCAAGCTAGAGACCCAGCTCCCTCAGCCTTTCCTCATATGGGAGATGCTCCACTCCCTTAATCATCTTTGTTGCCCTACGCTGGACCCTCTCCAGCAGTTCCCTGTACTTCTTGAACTGAGGGACCCAGAACTGGACAAAATATTCCAGGTGCGGTCTCACCAGGGCAGAGTAGAGGGGAAGGAGAACCTCTCTCGACCTACTAACCACCCCGCCTTGTAATATACCCCAGGATGCCATTGGCCTTCCTGGCCACAAGGGCACAGTGCTGGCTGTGTAAGTAAGAGATGCAAGAAAGATATTTCACAAAAAAGTCTGGATACTGATGGAATTTTTTTTTCCCCACTTAAAAATGTGCATTGAAGTATAAGGGAGGTGCACTCCTTAGGGTTTTGTCAGGATTGGAAGTTGTCATGATTCCACCCTCCTCAGTGGAACACAGCTACAGCTCTTAAGAAGCAGCGAATCCTGGAATTCCCACAAGTGTCTCCTAAGAGATGAGGAACAGGCCAAGATACTGTGTTAGTTTATGGGAGACGTAATCACATGGGAAGAAATGAAGTTTTACCTTATAAACAAAATGCATGTTTGTTGTGTTTTGTTTTGTTTTGTTTTAGTATCATCAAAAGGAAAATTAATTAAAATATCTTTCCAGTGAATGCAATTCTTAAACTACCTTTAGGAGTTAATAAAAATGTTTTATTCTTAAATACTTCAGGTATAAATCTCTTGTTTTCTATGTTGAAAGAAAGCCTGAAACAAACCCCTTTTCCCTGGTGATTTTCTCTGTAGGGAAAAAAAAAAAAGTCAATTACAACCTATTTCACTTTTCACTAATCACATTTTCTGACAGCAAAACGTTCTGCTGGATAACTTCTAATCAGTCTGGCATTGTAATCTGCTAAAGCATCCCA
The DNA here is from genome assembly GCF_963082525.1 of Nesoenas mayeri. Lineage (NCBI taxonomy): Eukaryota > Metazoa > Chordata > Aves > Columbiformes > Columbidae > Nesoenas > Nesoenas mayeri. The sequence continues at coordinate 31,261,051 of NC_137540.1, forward strand.
TACTACAATGGAGAGTCCCCAAACTGCAGTCTCTAGAGACATTTCTGTAGTGTTCCTTTTCTAGTGTAATCCAAATGTTCAGTAGGAATTAAAGTTTGTTTGCTTGTTTGTTTGCTGTTTCCCTGTGATCAACTCTTTTATTTATGAGCAGCTTTTACTTATCCATATCCACAGAGTTGGATTCATACATCAGCTCTTAAAATGTCTTCAAACTAGGAATCTGGCTTTTTATCAGTCTGCCAACAGAAGCAGGGAGGCAGAAGTGTAAATTGATTTGTTCAGTTGTTTGTGGCTTTTTGTTTTGTTTTTAAACACAGTGTTTCAGAGTAGCGGTAGCAGTATCTTTATTAATGTCAGCTAATAGCTCACTACTGAACAGCTGTCAAATATTATGGAAGATCTGAGAAAGGAAAAAGCAGAAGTTACCATAGACAGGAAGAACAGGTACTGAACTTCATGGATCTTAAAGGGAATGAATTCAAACTTTCAAAAAATTGTGTGTTGTAATAGCAGTAAGGGGCTCTGTATCAATCCTTTTTAAAGCTGTATGGGGACAGACTGCACCATCAGCTTTGCCAGAGGCCCTTAACTATCTTTGATCTTTATTTGCCAGAGTCTCTTAATCATCCTTGATCTTTATTTGACAGATAAACGGCTCATACCTTGGTTCTCAATGCTTTGTTTCAGGCTTTCAGAAAGGGGGGAAAGTACAGCATGCTCTATACTTTGCCTAACATACATATAAGATGCTTTGATCTGGTGAAAATATGTAGTGTCAAACAAATCTCTTGAAGGACCTTAATAAAGAGAGCTGACATGACTATATGCGTTGTCCTAAATTTCAGAGCTCTGATAACAAAGGTCTCTGTAATGGCACTGAGTAAGGCTGGCAGCTGGGCTGAGCCTGGCCTCCCTGCAGTGGCAGCACTCTGAACCTCTGGAAAATGGCTCTTCTCTATTTATTTCTGCATCTGCAGGATGGCTGAAATTTGCCTAGATCTAATCGGCTGACTTTTTGCAATTTATGTCGAGCAAGTAGTGAGAATTACTGGTTTTCTTATCTCTACTTGGATGCTGGGGCCAAAGATGGGCTCTTTTTAATTTTCTAGGCAGATTCTTGAAGTGCCTTTCCCTGTTTAGCTTATGACAGGAAAGGCATAGCTGGTAGCATCCTGATACACACTTATCTCTGTGTACGTGTAACCTGTTCTTTCATGCATGTTTGTTGTTTAAAGGGCAAATAAATATTATAGCTTGCTTTTCATACTTGGGTATTTTAAAATATGGAAATTCCTTTCAGCTCAGTGTGAGGGATCTGGCAGTGCCTTGCTGAGAAGGCTGGAGCTGGTTGTGAGGCTCTCACTATGAAATATGACTTCTGTGAGTTTACTGGTACTGTAATTCTTGCAGGTTGCTTGTTACTCTCTTTTGTATAGCTGTAAGAGAGTTTAAATATTAGTTGCAGAAACAATGCTGTCTAGCTTGTGGTTTGTTTTCTGCCAGCTCCTGTTTCATCTTTTTTTTTTTTTCTTTTTCTTTTTTTTTTTTTTCTTTTTTTTAATCTTCTCTTTCTTATTGTGTGTCTTGGTTGATGTTTTTCTTAAAGGCTCAACTCCATCTGAAAGCTGCTGCTGCTAGGAGAATATTATTTTTCCACTTTAAAACACAGGGAAACTAAGGCGGGGGTGGAGGGAACTTACAGCTTAATGACTGCGGGGATTCTCAAATGCCAAAGCTTAAGATCTCCTGTTTGCAAGAAGCGAGTGTTGAGTCATGGCTGACATTCTTCAGAAGAACATCTATTAGCACTAGTAAAAGGCTACAGCATTTGCTTTGAGTGGGAAATAGTTTTTTCCTTTAGGTTAGTACCTAGAAAGGAAAGACTAGTTAAAAACTGTATTTGGTTGGAAACAGAGATTTAATAACCACTTTTGACCAAAAGTTAGACATTTCACTGTTCTAATCCATGTTGCCGTTGTTGTCCTAGAGGAAGTGACACCTCACTTAAGGGTATTGTGAAGAAACCTTTTTTCACTGTGTATGAAGTAGCATCTGTTTCTGTGAAGTTAGTTTGTAAAAATTCAGTTGAATAAGCTTTGTTTTCATTGTGGAATAGAAGTACAGAAGGGGTATTGTATTTTAGGGATTTGTGTATTTTTAATGTTACCATAAGGAGCCATATAGCATGAGCTTTTGCTGATGTAGTGGTAGAGCATGAAAATGCCTGGGTTTGTGTATTTTGCATAGTGGTATGAGAGGCTACTCTTTGGAATGTGCTGGAGTCAGCCATGGATCAGGAGTACTAAGATGCGTAAGATCAGACTATCTCAAATTCTCCCTCAGGACTTGACTGGAACATTTCACTTGCTGCCTCCCTTTACACCCTTGAGTAACTGTCCTTTTCACTTGAAGTCTTCACTCTGTTGGCATCTCCTTCTCTGAGTAAAGTTACCATTATTTCTGTTTGGGAAAAACCTTTTTTTTTTTCCTCTGAGAAAAAAGCCACAAAACATCTGGATCTGAGGACCAAGGATTTCCTTTTTAAATAAGCATTCTTGTAGATGATATCCAGCAACTGAAAGAGGAAAGAAGCCAAGGATGCATGTAGCTTGTTCAACATATCCATAGCAGCCATACGTAGGTGAGAGAGCTTGCAGGTCTGCTGTGATTTATGACAAGAGCTGCACAAAGCATGGGCGGATCTGGGAACTCTTCCCCACACATTTAGAAAGAGATTGCTGGAATTGCTTGTGCAAACTGATTTAAACTTTATTATTTTTTTGCCTACCATTAAGACCTGTTGCTCAGATAAGGGAACACTTTTTTCCAGAGAGAAGTGTTATGGGCAATTCTTGTGTGTGCTTTCAGTATTTCCTGGTACAAATCCCCAATGGCAAGGCCTTCAGTTCCGTTGTGGTAAGTTAGAACAGAGGTCATCTGTGGCTTTTGGAACAAGTCTATATAAACTGAAGTCTGCTATTTATGGTCTGATATTCTCCAAGAGTCAGTGGAAAATATAAAATATTTTAGAACTTTTCAGGGTTTTGTTCTGCTGTGCCAGTTTATTTTTTGTGAGTGGTTGGTTTTGTACACCATATGGTTAAGTTATATGAAATATAGGACTAGGTTATATATGATAATTTCTTTGTCTTTGCTGAGAAGATGCTTAGCTTCTTGTTTGATTATGTAACAACATATGTATTTTAAAAACCCCAAACACCTAAATATAGTGGTATTAAACAGTGTTCCTAAATGAGAGTGTTATTCTTGAAGTGAAACTTAAATCTCTAAGCAAAAAAGAAAAAAGTTTCCAAGAATTGGTTTTCTCCTCTAAGTCTGTTCACTTTTTCTCTGTAAAACTCTTATGTGTCAAACATTTGAAGATCGGATCTTAAAGATCTCTAGATGTCATATAAGTAGGAATGCCTGAAAAGCCTTTGATTAACAGAGAAAATGGATTTCATTTGAAGTTTAGGTGTACATCTTGAATATCACTTTGCTTGGGCTTTGGTCTTTAGTGTAGCTCTACTAATACAAAGCCAGTGGTAATAGCTGTACTAATGCAAACCTTTAAGGCAGGCAAGAAGAGCTTCTGTTTGTCCTAGTTATGATTATTTCAGCCTTACAATGCAGTAAATTCAGCTAATTAGTACAAAGTTATCAACAAGGAATAGATGCAAACTTGCTGTTGCTGTCTTCTTGCTAATTCACACCCAAAGAAGGCTTTTAGACTGAAGAGGTAATTGCAGACTAAGCAGTTCGCTATTTTCTTGAAGCCTCACTAGTCCAAATGTCTTTAATCTGTAGAAATAGGTTTCAAAATTGCATGAGAATAATTGTGGTTTTTAAGTGTGGTGGTGGTTGTGTGTGTGGGTTGTGTTTTGGTGGTGGTGGTGGTGTTTGGTTTTTTTTTTTTTTTAAGTGCCTTGCAGTTAGGGCAATTCTTGATTCTTGGCATCTCATATCCTTAAAGTTGACATAAACTGGCAGTTTATGCCCTATACAGCCCCTTCTTTGTACAGAAACAAATATCTGTGAAGCTGTGGAACAAATGAGATCTGGGAGTTGATCTGGATTTGAAAACTAACCTGACAAATATCCTGAGTCATTTACTTCAGGAGAGCTCCCAGATCCCACTCACTAGAATGTGATCGTCAGAAGAGAGGCAGCTATACAGAGCAGGGACAAAAAGTCTGTGGGTGGCGCTTCTGCTGATAGTGTTGACTTAGGCTCATGTAAGCTTTAAAGTGTCTAAGCTGTGCAGCAAACTGGAAATTACCTTCCTGGAAGAAAATGGAAGAGTTACAGTTACCTAAAATCAGAAGGGTCTAGAATGAGTGAAGATCAAATAATTCAGACTAAAGGGTTTTTTTTTCCAGATAAGGAAGCTGAAAAGGTCATATGGGAGAGCAAGATGAGATTTAAAAGCCTGCTTTTTGTGAATCTCAGATGTTTAGAATGTTATAGTGATGTTCAAATAAGTCCCTGGGTTTTTCTGAGTGCTTATCCTAGTAGAAAATGTTTCCTTTTAAGGTGTGTTTGGTGTCAATATTTTGAGAATGGTGCTGTTGTCTGTGACAGGCCTACTGCTAAGCATATAATTGGCAATCCATTTCCTCTCCCTCATCATAAGGAGCTGTCTTTTTATGGAATGGGGCAAACAATATCCTTAGGAAGTCCGTGAAAAAAGCTTTCCGAAATTTCCTTTGTAAGAAAGCCTATACATATTCTGTAGAAGTCTTCATGCACTAAGAATTATAAAAGGACAAATGTATGTAGAGTAGTTAATTTTTAATTTTTGTTGAACAACAAGTTTGCTAAAAATACAGGTTGAAATAATTGCAACATGGTGAATTTGACATGGTTTTATCAAATTTTGCAAATATTTTCTTTAAGAGAGGAAAAGGTGAGGTGTTTCCATGCTGACACTGGGTAGAGTGCTCCAAGTATTCCCTGACTGGGAACTGCTTGTGACTCCCCAGGTAAGTCAGAGACTGGCATGATGGAAGCACCACTTCTGTTGGCCTGTGAAGACTCTGGGTGAATCAAGCATGTGACTGCTTGAGAGGTACTCTGCTTAGTTCTCACAGAATGATTTTGCCGTCTTTTATAGTAACTTCCCCCCATTTTCTCCTTCCAAATTCTTTCTTTCTACTACTTTTGTCCACTCTAGAATAAGCGTTTACTCTTTTCCCATCAGTCATAATTTTGCTGTGGTTTTTTTTTTTTTACACCTTTGTTTGGTATTTGGGATATGATTGCCCGGGTAATTTCTGCCATGGTTAACAAGTCCATTAAGCTAGTACTCCTGGTCTGTTATTATATCATGTTGCTCATTTCTGCCATTTCTCATGTTGTTATCATGTTAGCATATACTCATGTCAGAGATACATTTGCATACGTATTACTTTTCTATGAGGAAGTTATCGCAGTTTCTCACATTCCTAACTAGTTTAGGGTGGACTGTTTGCATCTGTCAACAGTTTCAGTGGATAATCTTTGGAGAGAGTGCTCAGTGACAATACTACCCTTGGTGTACGCAGCGAATATAACATACAGCAAGGAAGCAAGTTCAGTTATTTCATGTGTCTTGGGGGAGTTTGTGTACCTTACTATGGTGGAAAATACCCGATCCTGATGCAGTAAGGTATTTGGAGTCAGTGGAGGTACCCACATTTTTCTGCTTAGTGAAAACAAGTGCTCAGTGAGACCCACTAGAATCTAGAAGAATGAAATATGTAGGCATCTTTTTTATGTATTTTTCCACATTGGCTGTGAAAAGGAAAATCCATTATATCCACAGTCCTAGGTGTCTCTTGCCAACAGTCATTTTCTACCACTGAAAAATTCTCCCTACAAAAGAGGAAATTCCAGTGGACCAGATACCAGGAGTAACAAGTTACAAAAATGCAAAGCAGCTGGAATGCATCCAAGAATCTGGACCCAAAGTATTCAGTGGTTATGTAGTATTTGGTAATTCATATATTCCTAACTGCCAAGACTTGAAAACAGAGACAGCAGAGAGATTTTAAACTGATAGTGTGCATTTCAGAACAGCATAGAAGTGCCAAAAAAACTGTGCAAAAAAAAAAGTGCATTTATCTTTATCTTGAGGGATAAAAGAAAGTAAGTTTCAACAAAGTGTAAGTAAATCTCTCTGTGTTTAGTTCTGGCTTATTATGTGTATTTGAAGATAATCAGTTCCAGCATAGATAGAACGTGAATTTAGACTCTCTTATTAAATCCAAAGTATTTTATTCATAGAAGCATGTCTTCAATATAGAAATGGGGAAATGTGAATGTGAATGTCAAAACGCCTATGGCTCAGGAATTACATATGTAAGAGTAGGCACAATTGGGATTATTCACCTATCCTGCTCTATCAGCATCTATAATCAGTGTTAAGGGAAGAAGGCTGGTTCCAGAAGGTGGTTTAGAGCTATCTCAGGTGTTTGGAATTATTCTCTAAACTTTTAACTAGTTATGGACCCCGATTTCTCCCTTTTGGTCTTTTACTTCCAAGTGTCCTAGTCACACGGTTAAAATGGTTAGTGATGAGCACAGCAAAACTCTGAATACATGTTTGGTTTGTGGGTTAATAATTGCACGTTTATTTGAACCTATGTTTTCCAAAGTATTTTTGGCTGGGGGAATTTTGATCTTCTCCTTCTGGAGAGCTTGGGGTAAAATGAAGCACCATGAAAGTAAAATGAAATAATGCCTCCCCCCAACCATAAAGAGAGTCAAGAGTTTGAAACTCCAGTTTAGTTTAGAGAAAGTTTAGAATTAATTTTAAAATGAAATAGCCTTCTTTTTTATTTAGCAGTAATGATGATCAATTAGTCATGTCTTGTCTAGCCCATCTGTGCCAAAGAAATTCTGGCAAAAATTTAGGAACAGTAAGCTTCCAGATTTTTTTGTCAGCTTTGAAGCAAAGCAATTAAGAGTCCACCGCAGGTACTTTCACGTTGGTCACATTAAGGAATGGTGGAAACTAGAAACTATCAATCTATGCGAAAAAGGCTACTGCTGCGGGTGCTTCCTTGTGAGTTGTTAAGTGAGAGAGAATATTGTGACCATTGGTTTCACCAGGCTGGCAGTATTGAAACTCTTGGTACCTCTTAATTTCCTCTCTATACTTCAGGGATAACTAATTCTTTGTAAATATATATTTTGTCCTGAAATCTTTTGGCATTAAGATAAGAATGTTCTACTGATAAACCAAAAAAAGTGTATTAATTATTGCTATTCCCATCTGGAGGCATGGCTGCTAGACCATTTTCTAAGGGTAGCAATGTAAACTATGGTTGCTAAGGAAAAATAAGACCAAACCAAAATAGATTATGTCTGTCAATACTTTAAAAGTTCTTAATGAATTTGTATCCAGAATTTCTTGGCGGGAAAAGCCAGAGGTAATCTGAGCAATGCATCTCTCTGCAGCTGTGGGATGCAGAGCATAGTGGCAGGTCTTCTAGCTTTTAAATGTTCTTTCTCAGACATTCATTTCTTGGGAGTGGGCACAAACTGCCATGTCCCATGATGCATTTGCAGATGTATTCCATACGCTCTGCCCATCATCTGGAAAAGGATTGTATCTGCTGTTGGTACCTCAAGTATTTCTTGTGTCAGTGCCACTGGTCTCAGGGAAAACAAAATATAAAGATAGTAATAGTAACTAATTAAAGTAGTAGTTTCAATTAATTTAAAACGATGTAAAGAAAAAACCCAACAAAACAACAAAACCCACAACAAACACCCTGAACAACAACAAAAAATCCCAAACTTTCCTCAAGACCTAACTAAGTTAATTGGTTACTTAAGTGTAATTAGTTGGTGTATTGGAAGGTTTGGAGTGCTAAATCCTGACCCACTGTAGGCTTAGACTCTAACTTAGTTGGAATTTGGGTACGACGTAAATGGCTATGGTCTTATCTTACAGCATTTCTTTTGTAAGGAGGTCTTTGCCACATGTATTTACCTTTGGTTTCTTACTCGTGTTGACCACACTGTAACTCAACACAGACATTTTCTGCTGTAATATGTGTTTCTTGTTGTGATGGAAGCGCTACAGGTGTGATAGCAATGGCTATTGCTGTTGTCGGCTTTCAGCCACTGTAGAACTTCAGAGGATTTAATGTCTCACTAAGTTTTCTCACTTTTTTTTTTTTAAACCATATCCTGTCAAGCCAAGTGAGTGTCGAAGTGCATTTTGGAGGCTGCAGCTCCTTGAACTGTTCAAGGGTCCTAACCGCTGTCATTAGAGGTAGGAAGAGAATTCTCTACTTTCAGCCTTCCTCCATTTATCTCTATTTTAGATCATAAAGATTTGGGTCCAATAAAGAGAGCGAGTGACTCATGACTATCTTCCTTTTCTAAGCCTCTTAAAGAAGTGAGATGCATGGAGGGGAAAAGCTACATGATACTGTTATGGAATTTTGTACAGCCAAAATAGTAATTCATTGAAAAGTGACATTTTATTTTCTTGGTAGTACCAATTCTTGAATCCTTTTCCTGATTCCCTCCCCCAACGAAATTCCATTGCATACAAGTTAGTTGTCGCTTTTGAGACTTTCAGGGCAATCTGCTTTCCTATCTACAATATTTAATTTGTTTTTGAGGCATCTGTTGGCTGGTGCTGCTCCTCTGTCTTGTTCATTTCTACAGAAGCACCTTTCTGCTTTCTCTTGGGGCTTCTCTTATGCTTGGAAGGTACTTCCTGTAATTATCCACAAAGTTACCTTATCATCACTTTTCAAATTGCCTCTTAAGTTCTCTGTCAAGATGCCTAAAAATAAAAAGGTAACATTTTCTCACAGAACCAAGAGTACTGCTTATTAAAGGGAGCAATCTGTTGTTTTGTTGATCTTTGAACCCTATGATCATTTGCTTCTTGTCTTGTAGACTGCACTTCTTAAACATGGAAGTTGTGCGCAATATCTAGCATATTTGTTTCTTTGTCTATTGACAGAACTTTATAGCAGTATGAGAGTATAACAGAGTAAAAATAATTCAAATTTCTACAGTATTCCTTGCTTTGGCTTGTATGCCAAATGCACAAATTCTTTGAAAACTTGGGTATATCATGATTCCGAGCTCCCTCCATGGAAAGTGCTACCCTGTATAGCTAGTTAGCTAAGAAAGAGATTTGGTTCACAATAGGTATATTTATTATATAATTTGTAGAATAACTAAGATTTGAATTGAATTCACAGTTCCTTTGTGGGCAACAGTATGGATGCTGTGGCTTTACCACCCTGACTATTTCTGCTTTTCTTGCCATTTCTGATTTGAATGTGTATATTGCAAATAGTTTATGTTGATTAATTCTGACCTCTTGTTCAGTCCTGTTTTTATAAACTACGATTCAAAATATGCTGTTGTTAGTTTTCAAAACCAATGTATAAGGCTTATTCACAGCTAAGACTTGTTTCCTTCTGTGTAAGATTTTATATTTTAGAATTAGGTAACTATGTGTGAAATTATAGAATATAGACTCTGTACATCTAATGAAACTGTTGTTTTGCTGACTTTGCACGTTATAGATTGGCTTGATGCACAGGATAAAGAATGTACCCAGCCTGCATTTCTCTGTTGCTGGCCCCAGTATTAATACCCACATGGCTCCTTAAAAAAGTGAGGTACATGTGTGAAATACTTTTGAAAGATTACAGACCACAGCTGATCCATAATAAAAGCACATGAAGCAGAAAAGTGTTACAGAAGTGCTATCTTTTTCCATTGCTAAGGCTAATTCTTGATTCCAGTATGGACATGAAGGAGAATTGATACTAATCTGTCTGAAGTGTCTCAGAACATGCTTTTACCTCTGCCTGTTACGTGTAATTTCCAGCACAGCACTTAATGTATTTATGTATGAGTTTGTGAGAACTTGAAGAATAACATATCTGGCAAGTGATAGAAGAACACGAATCTCTGGTTTCAACTACATTAATTTGCTTATGATAGCTGAACCAAATTGCCTAAGTGTGAGGGTACTGTTATATTGGACTTCTAATAAATCAATGTGCCTGCTTTCCTCAGAATTTGGCCCAAACTCAGTCATGAATTAAAGTAATTTTATTTCTGAATGAGAGAGTCCACACAGTAGCTTAAAGTAATTTTAAAAAAAAGACACGTTGCATTCACTTCTTAGGTTAATTCTTATTAATTTTCTGCAAACTCTGCCTCCCTGCATTGTTCAAATTCTGCATTAAACTACTGCATCCCTGTGCGGAAGACCATTAACATGATTGGAAATATAGACAGCCAACTAAATACTCATCAGGAAAGTGAAGAACTTGTATTTTCGTAAATTCATGAAATTCACGTGGGGTTTTGATTCTCGCATTTCCTTTCAAGTTTCATCTTTGCAGTGATAGTGTGGAGATACTTTAACCTCTTGTGCCAGTCTTAGACCCTGGGTAGTGAAGTGCAAAGTAACGTATGGCTAACTTGCTCAAGACTATATTTTAAACCTCTCTGTAAGGAAAACAGCCATGGGAAAATTCCTGGGTACAGGAATTCCAGATAGCTGAAATACCAGAACCTGTAATTTTGTCTTTGGGCTGTAGTAAACAGGCTATATGATATGATTCTGTGCTACAGTATCCTTAGCTATTTAGCCAAAACATCCACTAAAGCAGCACTCGACGTTTGGATAATATTTCATCAGCTTACAAATGAATAGGACAGCTAAATATAAGTTAAAGACTAATTAGAATAGATTAATTCAATTTCCATATATTACCAAGTAGCATAGTAAATTAATCTTGTATGTGTTTCTCTGTCACCATTAAAAAAATGTTACTGGTTCACAGAAAATGCCACAATTTCACTAGTGTGTGTTTGTTTGTATGTTTTTAAGTTTGGTAAACAATTTCCTTATTTACATTTAAACTAAAAAAAAAAAAAAAAAAGAAAAAGAAAAAGGAATCTTTCTACTTGACCTTTTAGACTATGTTGCCCAAAATAGAAGAACTCCCAGTTTTTGTTAATTAAAATTTATTAATAGCTTTAGAAACTGTTAGTTGATATGGATAATGATTACAATGCTGGAATGTTGTGATATGGCAGATGTTAGATGCTGATTGACGCGATCATGTGTTTGTGTGGATACCATTCCCTATAGCACAGTAAATTCTTCAGGTGCAGAGTTCCTGAAATGACAGAGTAACTGAGTCTTGACAATATTTAGTGAGTATGTAGAAGTAAAAATACAGAATTTGCATGGCTGTTCACTAGGACTTGCCTGGGCTCTGTTCACTGTTCTGTCTTTTGATGATCAGCTGCATATTTACAAAGTTCACAGGGCTGCTACTGAGTGCAGTCAGGTTTCCAGGTGACAGCTAGCCCCTGCTTAAAGGACCTTATTATTATAAATAACATGCCTTGACTTTCAAATCGTTGGCTGAATGTGTAGGTCTGGCAGTAAGCACAAGATGTTTAGTATATTCTGAGTTACAATGCACATAGAAACCCATGAAAATATAGTCAGAATATGGGATATTATTTTACATACCAGCAGAGGCATTTTTATGACATGAGCCAGTGCTAGGACGGGCCCTGCCAAGACAGCCCTGCCGAGTGCGTGACACTGGGATTGCTTTGTGAGTGCTGCGATATAAGACCTGCGAGTGATAAATGTGCACTGGAGTTGGTGCTCAACAACTGCAACCTCCTGGGCTTAGGCTGAAGAGCTGCCCATTGGATGCAACTCCATGGACTTTTTAAAATCTGTGCCTTGGCTGTCTTGGGCTGTAAACAGTCATGTAATTTCCTGCCTTTTCTGTGACAGGTGTTGCATCATCTGGCCCAGTCTCTGTCAGAGCTTCTATGCTCCTGTGGTGCAGAAAAGAGAAAAATAGTGGGAAAAGTCTGGAATGTGGTGTGCTGCAAGGGATGCCTGCATTAAGGGACATAGTGAATTCCTGCAATAGAATCAATATTCTCTTAAAGTTTTCTCAGAGATCCCCATGTGTGTTTTTCTTCTAGAGTTTAGCAGAACTACTGGCTGATGCAACTGGCAGGAGTTTTAAGAAGGAGCACAGATAAAGACAGTGGGATACACATCCACCTGCAGGTAACCTCATACAAGTCTGTGTCCCTACCAGTCCTGCTTCCTGCTAGGCCAGGAGGTCAAACTGCATTGTGTCTTAGCTCTGGCTGAAATTTGGAAGCGCGCCTTCAGTTTTCTTTAGGAGACACCTATATGTCTCCGTACGAGAACAATTAGAAGGGAAATATACAATAAAGGAGAAATGCGTCTTAGACTTGATACTAAAAGTACAGTGAGGAACCACTGGTCGAAGTTAAGAGATCAAATTCACCTTAGCAATTCAGAAATATGTTTTGATGTTATGTATGATCAAACAGTAGCAGAATTTATCTAGTAAGATACTATGGCAGTAGCGCAGCAGACATGAAAATGTAGCAGTATAGGAAATATTATGTGGACTCCCTGATGTTTGGCTCAGAAACTGTGCTAGATAATTCAAAAGACATCTTCCTTAAGATATTTGGCTCTTTTTTGAAGCAACTGCAGCTTCAGAATTGTTACATCTTAATTTAAAGGAGTTTTCTGTGCAGGGTCACATTTTAAAATCCTGTTAGAAGAGCCAGTCTCGGTAAGGTTTTTCACATTCTCTTGTGAAAAGTATGTTTTTGTTTTTGTTTTTTAAGAATACCAACACCTATATTTTAGTAATGAAATTACTAAGTTCAGTCAGAAGGCAGTCAATACTAAATTGGTGTCACTGCTTGAATTGCATTTTGTCTAAAAAAAAACGTAACTATCCCAATATTTACTTCACCTATGCCTGGAGAATGTTAAAACAACGTGTTAAAGGCATGAATTGTGTCAATGAATAATGAAAGCATGTTGTAGAAGCACACTGTATTCTTTCCATAGCATAGCACTAGTAAGTTTTTAGAGCTGCTTGATAAAAGTGGAGTGGATTTGATATACATCAACTAATGTTGCTTTTCATCTCTTTTACACTCTATTGGATCTAAGGTTTCCTGGTAATCAGATAAATTTAACAGGAAAGACAGTAACTTGCATTTGAAGAGATTTAATTCTGTCTTCCTCAAAAGAAGAAAGTCAAGAGGGTAATACTTAGCAGTATTTCCAAATATTTGTATCTTTTTAAAGAAATTTTCATCTTTATATTATATAAAGGTATTCTAGCCCAGAACAACTCATAAGCAAGGAAGATAAGTGGTATAGGTCAGAACGAAAACCCTCAGCATTTTCTTGTAGTGTAATGGCCCACTGCTGATATTGAAACCAATGACACAAAAACGCTGCACAGTTGGCAGTTGAACAGTGCTAGGATTTACAAGGAAAAATATTTAAGTGTCAGTGTGTTCTTGTGGGGTTGTGGGATTTTTGTGTGTATTTGGGTTCGTTTGGGGTTTTTCTTGTGTGTGTGTGGTTTTGTTTTTTTTTTTTTTTAATATCTCATACTTTTAGAGCAAAAATGTTTGAAACAATTCTTTCATATCAAAGAAATATAAGTTTCAAGACAAAATGTTGTGGTTTGAAAATCAGCTTTGTTGTAAAATTAATTCTGTAATGCATTCATTCTAACTTTTGGAGCAATTCATCAAGTTTTAGTCATTTGCTATATTATTTTTTTTCCATCTTCATGAGCTCTGATTGGTGAAGTATAGCTGCTAAAATCTTTATACCCCCAAATGGAAATGCACACATTATTATTTTATATTAGAGAAGAGCAAAGCCAAGACTAAAATACCTAGTATGTCCAAAATGAGGTAATCTTGGAAAATTGTATGTCAGACATTAAGTAGGTCAGAAGTGCACTGAATATTATGTCAACAGTATTCCAGTACTGCAAAACTAGCATGAAAATACCAATGTAAAATAATAGATTATTTTTTTTTTCAATATATAAATATGTAAGAACATTGGTAGGGAGAAAGGATAGCGTAACTTGCATCTGATTTTCTTTTTGTTTCTGAAGGTCAGTATTTCTACAGGATCTGTGTGAGCTGTGTAGGATTATGGTGCTTTCTAATAATATAATTTAAGTATTCTGCTTATCATATTGGCAAGCTTGCTAATCAGATAGTGGCTGAGTGAAGTGGACACTATTGTAGCAGGTACTTTTGGCTGGCATCACTGCTCTGAATTCTGAAAACTACTGACTCTGGCTGAGTTTAATACACTGGTGCCTAATTATGCTGGTAATGTTATTGCTTTTAATAATCTTTCTTAGAATGAATTATAAGTAGAGAAATGGAAAAGTTGTAGTCCTTGGCTAGATTAGGAACAGTAAAATGTAACTTTACATAAACTAAGGTGTGTGTTTGCTTCTGTTCAAGATAACTAGCTCTTTGTTAGTGCTCCTTTCGTTTTTAAAAATCAGTTTAAGACCTTTACTTTAGCCAAGGAGAAAAGCAAAACAAAAAACAACTAGAACCAAACTATGTACTGGACTGCAAACACACCCATTTTCCTGGTGAAATGACTTGAAACAAAATAGGCATGAAACACTTTTCAGGCTAGGAGTGTTTCTTGGCATTAAAAGTTTAACATACTGAAAATGAAAAGCTCATCCCTACACAGATTGAGGGATGATTGTTTGCTGGGGCTGACTATAATAATCCTCTTCCATAATAAATGCCAGTGTCTGTATTCTCATCCCACATACCTCTTAGTTTTGAGTCATGATGATTTTTCTCATCTTATTTTTCTGCACTGTGTGACAGATTTGGGGGCAGATTTAATTAGACTTGCACAGGCTGTTTGAACTGCTCTGAAATGTTTGGTGGTTAATGTTGCAATACCTTTTGATATTTTAACTGGTGGCTAGGGTCACAGGTTGGAGTAATATCTGAAGATTTTAATACCTACTCTTTTTAAGGGTTGCTCCGAACATAACCTTTGACCCTCTTATTCTCATTAGATCTCTTCAATAAATTCTGCTCTTTCCTATTATTGGACTCTTTCTTATTCACGCCCTTCATGGAACAGAGGGAAGGAATAGATTATTGTGTATGTGAGGAAGAAAGGGAGTTGCCCTTCTCTTTTCTACATTTTAACATCTGTAAAAGGTAAACCTTCCAGGCTAGGAGAATACCAGGAAAAAAATATTTTCTGCTTAAGAGAAGAAGATTGCTTTAAGATCTGAATAGTAGTGTTTGTTTTGGAGATTTTGTTGTTTTTGTTGTTGTTTGTTTGATTGTTTTCTGGGTGAACCTGCCAGATTTTTCTAAGCATGAGATTGAGCTCTCTTCCCTGTGTGTTACCTGGCTTTGTAGAGATGGATACATATAGAATTCAAAATGTGAATAGAAATCCTGACATCATTTGTCTTGAAATCAAGGTGCAACTCAAAATATATAGCAATAGTAAAGGAAGCAATAGTAATATGTTTCATCCTCTTAAAAAAGACACAGGAGGGGATAGTTACCTTAGAGTTTTTCTGATAATTTTTTATATTTGGGTTTGTTTGTTTGTTTCTTTGTATGGTCTGCTGTTTTTGTTTGTTTTGTGTTTTTTTTTTGTTGTTTGTTTGGTTGGTTGGTTGGGTTTTTTTGTTGGTTTGTTTTTTTTTTTGGGGGGGGGTTGTTTTGGTTTCCTCTTGAAATAATGGGATAAATAATAGGTAAATTTGGGACTGGCAAGCTTGGAATACCTCATTCTGGAGTACTCGGGAAAGAGTTTTCCTCATATAGGACAGCTGGCAGAGCTGCTTCTTGTAGAATATTGTGTACATCAAAAAGCTCTGCAATGAACTCTACTAGCAAAACTGGCTGGAACAATTTGTGTGGTTAAATTTCTTCTAGCTGACATAAAAATTACCATCTTTTAATCTTATTCAGTGTAGGAAGGACAGAACTGGCATTAAGTCCTGTGATATTGTTTGGCCATCTCTCTGCATTTCGTTTTGCTCTTCACCCTCATCCCCATTGTACCAGTATGTGCAACATTCCTAGTCTGTTGGATTAGTCTGGTTTCAAAGCAGCATGACTGAATATTATGTAACAGCCAAGCCTCACAAGTCTTGTTTTCTTTGCACCCACCATTGCAGCAGAAACTTTTTAATATATATATATTTTTTTAATATAAATTCTTTGCTGAAAAAATTTCCATACCTCAGAGTGAGTCTTAGTCATGCTGGTGACTTTTAAGCTTTTGGCTTCTTTGACTAGAAGAGAAGTAAACCTTAAGATTTTTCCAGGAAGAATAAGAATTTTAGAAATTGCTTTCCACTGAGATGGGGTTCAGGAAGCTATCCAAACAACTATTGCCACTAAAGAGCAAGCTCTGAATTCTCCTGTATGAAACAGCAAATCTGCAGCATGGTTGCAATGAAAAATGTTGTTTATGCTTTTTAATAGCTTTGAATGCATATAGTTAAGGTTAAGCTCTATGGCAAATATTTTGTTTTGTTGGTGTGAATGACAAATTCTGTATCATCTTCATTGTCATAGTTTTTTCCGTGCCAATCTTGGTTCAGTGCTAGGTTGGCCTTGGCCAGCTACCCACCCAGACACTCTCTGTCTCCTTGCTTAGCAGGACAGGGGGAGAAAATAAGATGGAAATACTGATGGATCAAGATAAAGACACAGAGATCACTTACTAGTTGCCATCAAAGGCAAAGCAGGCTGGACTTGGGGAAGATTGATTTCATGTATTGCCAATTAAAATAGATTTGGATAGTGAGAAGCAAAGACAAAAATTAAAAGAACGGTTCTGCCCCCAGTGCAAGGGGTGGAGAACAAGGGGTTGCAGTAAGTCCCTAACAGTTCCTCTCTGCCTCTCTCCTCCTCCTCATGCTTCTCCCCTGCTCTAGCATGAATCCTTCATGAGGTGTAGCTCCTACCTGTGGGCTCTCCACATGCTGCAGCTTCCTACAGGGAAATATCTGCCTGCTTTGGCATGGGGTCCTCCATAGGCTGCAGTGTAGGTGTCTGCTCCAATTGGGTATCTTCCCTGGGCTGCAGGGGAATATCTACTGGAGCACCTCCTCCCCCTTCTTCCTCTGACATTGGTGTTCACATTGCTCTTTTCTCACACTCCCCCCATCTTTCCCCTCCCGCACACTTTGTCTGGCATTTTTGCCCTTTCTTTTATATGTTTTCACAAGAGATATCACCAGCTTGGTTGATGGGCTCAGCTGTATCCTGTGTTGTGTCTGTTGCAGAGGCATCTGGAGCTGGCTGTGTCAGGCATGGGGCAGCCCCTGGTTTCTTTTCACAGAGGGCAGTGGGCCCTTGGTTTCTTTTCACAGTGGGCCTCTGCAGCCCCACCCCATTTCCAACACCTTGTTCTGTACACCCAATACACCAACAGTTTCTGGCTTCTTCTTAAGTTTAAAGATGAAATCATGCTGCTGCTAAAATATACCTGTTATGGTGAGTACTCATTCTAAGTCTAGATACGCAAATCAGATGCTGTGGTTACGCTCACTATACAGATAATGGTTTGTCAGTTCTCCTGTGGGAGCTCTACTGGTTTCATTGGGAAGCCGGGTCTCTAACAGGGATGCAGAAGTTAAATGCCTGTTGTCCATCATAAAAAATACCTGCTAGAAAAGTTGCATGGGGTTTGTTTGGTGGTTTTTCTTTTTTTTTCCATCTTGTCTTGCAGATGGCAAGGATAATTTCATGTAAAAGGTTACTGGTGCTAGTGAGATCACAGTTAGACGTGATGTTCTTACTGAATTTGGGGTGGGTTAACAAGATTCAGCCCATCTGATCGGCTTCCATGACTGAGCAGGTAAATGTTCTCTAATGTTATTCTGTCAAAATGATTAGAATAGAAAATCTCTTTTACAGTATGTCAGGCTAACCCAAATAATTCTGGAACAGCCATTTTAGGAAGTGGACTCAAGGTACAATTGTGCCAGTGGATCTGAGGAAGATATACCTTCCATCGAGGGAGACAGTGGGAAGGAGGTAGGAAGGGTGATAGGCAGCCTGAGGAAAGCCTGAGGGCGATCAGCATTCAGTAACACATCTTGAATAGAAAGTGTTAAGTGTTCAATTATTAGTCATTTCTAGTATTAGATCAGAGGCAGATATACTTCTGTGATGGAAGATAGTACTTCAGACTTACTGTCTGGATTGGCAATAATAGTAGTAAAACTACTGGCTAGTTTAACCTTGATTACTGTACTGATACAAACATACAAATTAGTCATAATGGATTTTAATACACTGTAGTTGATGATCAGAAAAATTTTCAGTGGAAGTTTGTATTGTATGCTCTGTGCAGTCAGGAATGGGACTCCAGAAAAATCACTTTACCAATGAGATTCATGTGACACAACTCTGAGCATCTCTAATAGTGAAAACAGAAGGGAAAAATGAGGAAAGAGTGAGGAATTTAGGCTAGAGACAGGCAGTACTCAATTTTAAAAAGAGGTATGCTGTCATCATCTAAAAAGTAATCAGGTATTTTTGGTGTAGGTGTTATCTTAGCAGTACTCTGAACTGTCATAACTGAGCTGTAGAAGAAAGCCAAATTACTATAACAAAGATATTTTGGAAGGTGAGGTGTAAGACCTGGGCATACCACAGACATAGAAGACAGTCTGTGTTGCTGATAAGTTGGGTTTGATCCTTTTCCATGCTGGTGACATGCTCCATGCCTCTGTCTCCTGCCACAGGTTTGTTTTTCTCATTTTGGTTCCCCTTTACCTTCTTTTTACTAATAATTCTCCTCAGTACTTCTACCCTCTTTTCCTAAATAGACCTATTGCCCCTCATTGAGTCAGTGTTGTATAATCTCATAATTGTTTCTTTTATTGTGTCTTTCCTTCCCTTCTCTTGTACTGACATGCATAAAGCTTTTGCAAAGATTGTTATATATTATGGAACAAGCAGACTGTTCTTCTAATATTTTCTGAGACCTGTGAAAGGAAATAAAGTTAATCTCTGTGTCTATGTATTCACTATAGATTGTTTCCCGATGCCTGTTATGATATAGTTTTTAAAGACATGTAAGCTTGATATCAAGCTTCTGACAATTATTTGTGCAGCTCATGTCTGTACCAGCAGAAATAGAGAGATGCATCACCATTGTTCTGTAGGTAGATACTCAGAAGTTCAAGAAAGTAGGTTGCAGTTCCAAGTGTTGTCATTTGCTGCATCAGCGAACAAGTGCAATTCTTAAAAGAAACATTTGTTGGGATGTTGCTATCACCCAAAACAGTTGGTTTCACTAGTGCAGGAAGAGTTTAGTAATGATAACTGATATAATACTGTAGCATTAGGCTCAGACTGAGGCCTTTATTTCCTAGATTTCTGGAGCTGGTGGAATCACTTGTACAAATGTTGCCATTAGTGTGTGACAGTGATGTGGTAGCATTATCCATTTGCTTGCATAGTATAATTCATGCACGGCAAGATGTTGGTGACTAATCTCTCTTCTTAACTCCAGAGGCACAGCTGGTTGTCCCTTCAATATTTATGTCTGTGAAACTACTAGACATGCTTTTTATGGACCATCAAACTCTAGAAATGATAGGAGAGGGAGAGATTTCTGAGAAAACAAGTGAGGAAATTGAGGGTGGGGTAGGCAAGCCAAGGGTGATGGGAACAGAAGAGACATAGTAAGAAAACAGGCTGTAATGCAATCACTTCAAGTTGCAGGTATGTGAAGAAGAAAATAAGAACATGCCTGTGGAACAGCCTTCTGGGGTAAGGTCTTGTGCTTGTTCTAGAGAATTAGTGTGCTTGAATGCCTCTCTGAAATGCCTCTACGCTAAAACATGCAGTGTGAAGAATAAACAAGAGGAATTTTTTAATAGAAGTCTGTGTGTGGTTACAGGGGCTGTGACCTCATTGGGACACACTGGGATAGTTCACCCAACCTGAGTGCTGCAGTACACAGATACAGGCTCCTTGGGAAAGACAGACTGAAAAGGCAAGAAGGAGGAGTTGCCCTTAATGTGAGAGAGCAGCTGGAACACGTGGAGTTCTGCCTTGGGATGCCTCAGGAATCAACCAAGAGGTCAAGATTAGCAGTCAGACCAACATGGGCATTGTCATAGCAGATATCTGCTGCAGCCCTCCTAATCGGGAAGAAGTAGCTGACGCCTTCTTCAAAAACATGGAAGAATGCTCATGTTCATGGGCCCTGGTCCTCCTGGGGGACTTTGAATCCCCTAGTATCTGCTAGAGGGACAACACAGCAGGGGACAAGCAACCTAGATTTGTGATGTGCATTGATGGCCATTTCCTGACACAGCTGATTGAGATGTTCAGCAAAGGGATATGCTAAGTCCTACATCTGAGGAGGAACAACCCCAGGCACTAGTACATGCTGGGGGCTGAGTGGCTGGAAAGCAGCTCTGCAGTGAAGGACCTTGGAGTCCTGATAGATGGCAGGCTGGCAGCCAACCATGCACCGTTGGGGTAAAGGAGGCCAACAGCATCTTGGGCTGTGTTAGGAAGACTCCTGCCAGCAGGTCAAGGAAAGTGATCCTTCCCCTTGGTGCTGGTGAGGCCACATCTGGAGTGCTGTGTTCAGTTTTAGGCTCCCCAAGACAATCAGACAGACTTGCTGGAGAGAGTCCAGCAAGAACCACAAAGATGACTGGACTGGAGCATCTCTGCTCTGACGAGAGCAGGGCTGGTTTAGACTGGGGAACAGAAGATTTGGGGGGATCTCCTAAAGGTATATAAATACCTGATGGAAGGGAATATAGATGAAGGAACCAGACTCTCCTCAGCAGTGCCCAGCGACAGAAGTGGCAATGGGCAGAAGAAAACACTTTTCTACTGGTATGAGTGGTCAAACACTGGAATAGTTTTCCCAGAGGGACTGTGGTGTCTCCAGCCTTGTTGATATTCAAAACTCAGCTGGACACTGAGCAACCTGCTCTAGCTGACCCAGCTTGAGCACTGGGCTTGGACTATATGCTCTCACAAGAGGTCCCTTCCGATCTAAATGATTCTGTGAACACAAATAGAAGCAATAATTAGCTTGAAGTCTGGGAGAGAATCTTCAGATTAAAATTATGCAGAGGCTTATGGCAGAATAGGTCAGAATATACCTCTGAACAACCACTTTTGTCTCTCTTTCACTCAATATATGGTAAATTTAGTAGTCAGTCTTCTTTTATCCTTCATCCCTTATGTTTTTGCTGCATTCTGCATTTTGTGCCAGGAGGAAAAAAACACCAAAACAAAACACAACAACAACTAGTATGAAAAAATAGTGCTAGAACTCAACTCCTGTAGATTAAGAAGAGAAAAAAATAGTGAATGGGGGAAGGGGAAGAATGTCTGGCACAGCTGTTCCCAAGAGCTTTTGCTCACCTTGAACAGAGCTAATAAATATGACAGGAGCATTAAAGTATTATTCATCTTTTGGTTTTAATGTAAGGTTAAATGTATCTAAATGCAAATGTTTTTATCCAAAGACTTTTATGTTTCAGGATAATTCACTGAACTGTGAATTACAGAAGGTTTTAAGGCAAAGGATCTTAGGCAAAATGCAGAAAATCTTCTAATCTGTTACAGAATTTTTCATCTGTATGTCTTGATTCATTTTGTCAAGGAAGGATCATCTTTAAAAAAAAAAGGGGGGCGGGGGTGCGAATGGAAGCAAACAGACATTCAAAGAATTTGCTCATATTCTCACAGTATGCATGAAGAGTAGAGCCCAAAACAGAAGACTGGTTTCCAGACTCCAGTGTGGCTCATTCTGTTTGATGAAAAGACTTTCCTGTCCTCTTAGTGCTTTAGATGCTTTATTCTGAAGTAAACATGAATTGTCTCTGCCCTCACATGCTATGCTCTCTGAGCTAACATTTCTCCTAGGATTCAGCCTCTCAAATGTAAAGGACATTTTTGTTTCTGTACTTTCGGTGCTGGAGACCAACCACCTTCTTGCTAACACAATTTGGAGATTAATGTTCCCAGCTGTTCTGTGGCAGAAAGGTAGAAAAAAGTTATGTCAGCCTGTCAGTGCTGGGAGGTGGGATAATGATGAATATTTAATCTCTTTGGCAATTTTGAAATCAATCTCACTTATTTGGGGGGTTAAATGAGCCCTCCACTAAATTGTTTTACTTCTCCTTCGACAAATGTTACTATTTGAAGGTCTTCTTTAATAAGAGTGAAGAAAAATTCAAAATAAGTCAATCAAAACAATAATAAAGAATGCATTTAGAAAATGTTGTCAAAACACTTGGGCTTTCATGTTTTTTTAAGGTGCTTTTTACCCCTAAGCAATTTGATGAAATTGAAATTAAATTGAAAAATGCCTCAGTGTTGCTAAATATCACCAGGGGTGGCGGGTTTTGTCTTTTTTTTTTTTTTTTTTTTTTTTTTTTAAGCTTATGAAAAACAAATTCACACAATTCTGTTTAACTTAACTGGCAAGATTCCAGGAGGACTGGGTACTTCAGAGACTGTCAGTCCTGCTGCTTCATCTATTCCCTCATTGTAGACTTTTGACTTTGCAGAGTGATTGTGACACCAAGAACAAGCACTTTTAGTTTATCTGTAAAGGTGGAAAGAATCAGTGACATTTTATTCCCTTTTTATTCCCTTTTTGCTTTTAGGAGCAGGACATGCAATAGGTCGTTGTTGTTGTTGGTTTGTTGTTGTTGTTTTTAATAATTTTGTTTTGTTTTTTTCCTACTGCATGAAGAAACTTGCAGGGATGGTGCCTGGTGTTTGGGAGTCCTGGCAGGTTTCCCCTTTTGCTCTGCGGGTTATGTAAGCCTCCTGTTCCTTTTGCAGAAGATAGGAACAGTATTGATTTACTGTTCTAAGTGTCTGGGTGTGATTTATGACAAGGAACATTCTACACAGTGTTCAGGATAGGTTTTGGTATCCTGGGCCACATAAAATAACTGGAACCCATGCAGGGGTAGAACATTTCATTTTATACTCTATGTATTCATCCAAAATCTGATCCTGACACTTGTTCAGAACTGGAAGAGTGCAAACAGATATGAAAATCCAACTTGATATCAGACAGCTGCCTATATTAAAGAAACACAGAAAATGAGTTTTATGCCGTTTTCTGCTTGATTCTTCATGTGCTCACTCCTTCCTTGGTGCAGTTTCGTGTGTGTTCCTATGGCAGGTTGTGGTCTCTATTTCAGCTCAGATCCTGAAAGGCTGGACACAAGGGAAGGGGCAGAATGGAGGCTGGAACAAGAAGGTGAGGGTGTGGGTGAGGGAAGGAAATATTTCTTCCTTTGTTTTCTGGCAGTAATCCCATTTTATGCTGCATAGTTATGTAGCACTACAGCCTGAGAGCATGGTTTTTTACCAGGGAAAGCTGCACTGTGGAAGGGTGGTAACATTACCATTGTAGAATAAGATTGAGGTGTACAAAGCCTCACTGTTGGAACCATGTGTCATTATCTAATATAGACCTGGGGAATCCTGGACTTTGTGTTTGATACACATGGACTTTTTCTCTCTAATTGACTCAAAGATGAAATGATAATCAAGAAACTGTCTCGCGCATTAGAGAGAACAACTCAAGTTTTTAGCACAAAAATAGGAAGGGGGGAATAAACATATCAAGCTGGCTTTAACTGATCTATCTAGGAAGACAAATCCTACTAAAGCTGATGCCTGAGCTTTCTTATTTCATCTCTTTTTCTTTCCCATATTTCTACACTCCTAGTATTGAATTAGTATTCAAACCATTAGTCGCCATGTGCCAAGACAGTAAATTACAATATGTGGGATAATGTTTTGTCTCATCATTTTTATTTTTAAGGCTAATGCTAACAGGGAGTAGAGGTGTGGGACTAGAAGGGTGAGAAAAGGAATACAGCACGTGTATGTTCAGACTAAGTATATGTTATGTGCTATATCACATTGTCTTGGAGCATTCCCAAACTCTCCCCTTGTTTTAAGTAGAGTATAAGTGAAATTACCAATTACCTCTTCCAAAACTGTGGAGGGAGAAGTTTGCATAACCCCCTCAAAAACAGTTGTGTATCTGTGTTCCTCTTTTTCATTTGAGCTCGCTGAAGTGCTACAACCTTTTTTTTTTTCCCCTGTAACAATTTGTGAGAAATAGTTGAAAAGCAAGAAATTGGTGTGGTAGTTTGGGGGAGGTTAGTGTGGGGTTTTTGTTTGTTTGTTTGTTTTGTTTTTTCCTCTCCAGATTTTCTAGCTAGTGTTACTGTTTACTCAGTTTTTGTCTTCCTGCTGGCAACGTTTCCTTTCCACAGCTGCCTTTCCAAGCCTGGGCTCTATCCTTGGCACATCTTTTGGTCTATGTGATACCTAATAGTAGCCCCTAAAAGTACTGTCAGTATTTTCTAATTGTACACACAACTTTATCTAGCATAGTAATACTGAAATTGCATTTCATGTGTAATCGGAATAATAAAGTGAAATGTATTATGGTCTAAAGAGAAAATTTCAGTTAAAAGACTTCTGAAAGGCTGTATTGACAACTTTTATATCAGATCTGTGATGTTACATCCTTACAGGAAATGTGAGTTTTGTTTATGTTACTCACTCAGGATGATAGGTCCTAGGACATGTAAATCATGGCAGCATGATCAAAATCTAATAATAAAGACTGTAATGTATCTGACTATTGGGGCAACATGTCATGTATCCCTTCAGCTCATACCTTAAAAAACCAACAAGATTAAAAACATCTAGAAGGCATGAGAAGTGTTTGTCATGTCCCCGGCTATGTTGAGGGGTTTTTGTTTGTTTGTTTGTCCTTTTTGTTGTTATTGTTTTTTGTTTATTTTGTTTGAGTTTGGTTTTTTTTAAGTAGGTTAACCATAATATTTCATTTAGCTACAGTATCGAATTACTGATACGCTCAAGTAATAGTAGAAATCATGCTATGGAGGCAGAAAATTAAAAAACATAAAAATAATGTCACATGGACCAAAGGTGACCATTTATTATTGATGATCACCAAAGAGGTATGAACAGGTTCTTCATAGCGTGGAAGCTAAGCCAACGGAGGGAGTCGTTAGGCTAAATAGCAACACTTTCAGTTCCCAGAGACAAAATTAGAAGTGCCAGACAGTTCAAAATTTACCTTTGCTTGTCAACTTTCTATGAAGACCACATTTCAGAGGGTCATTTTAATCAAAGTGAAAGACACATCCTATTAGGACAGCCTTGCTGACAACTAATGAAGATGAATCACTAGCACACGGTGGTCCCCGATGCCTTGTTGATCTCGGTTTGTAAGAGGCACAGGAGGGCTTTACAGTATATGCTTTGGTCTTTAAAAGCAATTTACAATTGAAGTTAGCTGTTCCAGCTAACAGAGATGAGCTTAATCCTAGAGCTGTCACTAGGCATTATTTTCAGATTCCTGACACTTCTACATTAAAACAGTTTATATGTAAAAGTTAATAGGGTCTGGAAGTGAAGAATATTTCATTACATATAACAGTCAACTGTTTTTGTTAGAACAACCACATTTTCTCTGTTTGGAAGAGACAGTGGCATAAAAAAATAGAACTTCTAAGTTGGTTCCATTTAGAAGCTTTTATAAGATTTCTCAAAAATATTTCTGGGTGACTTTTTTTTTTTGGATGACAGCTGGCGAGACCTTTAATCTTGCCTACATAGTATGTAGGTTTTGATATTCAATGACTGCATGTACTGTTTTGCTCTCTCTCACCCCCCCAATTCAAATTTATGTTGACATTTTTTTATCTGAAGACAATGAATATTATATTGTAATTAACTGTGAAAGCTGGATGCTTGACAGTTATTAAATGACAAGTTTGCCACTTTCAGATATGATCGGTATGCTACCACGCCTGAGAAAAGATCTCATTGCATCTCCATTTAGGAATGAAAAAAAAAGGTCATTGTGGCTGCCCTGTGGAAGTCTCTAGTGTTTTAACCATTTCACTCTTTCCTCAAACACCAAGCTTACTCAGTAGGTTAGCTATGAGTCAGTATTAGAAACTCCTGCTTTAGAGGAAGACTTTAGATGGGTATGTATGTCTCTTCTTGCACTGTAAATAATAAGAAATGGGAGTAAATATTTCAGAATACGGCAGTTCTTTTTTGTTTTAAAATTGGCCATGTGAAACTTTTCCTCTTGGAGAACTAGAGAAAGTGAAAGGTGTGTACAATCTATACAGAGATGCTAAAAGTATATGTGATGATAAGAGAGTAAGCTTTTTTTTTTTTAATATGATACAGATGAGTTTCTAGGAGTATATGAAGGAAGGAGATTGTGTGGGATGTATTCTGTACAATACCATTGTCTTTCTCCTTTGTTTTGCATCCTTTAAGGTATCTTTTTGCAGCAGTATCCAAAGGTTTGTCTGTCGTCTTGTTGGAAATATGGCTGCATCCCTTGATATCAGTACTGGTTGATTCTTGCTCTTTACCTTCAAAGCAGGGCACAAAGGCAGGCTGTGAGAGCGCAGCTCCCAGGGAAATTGTGATGCTGCTTGGGCTGGAGCAGGTTGCTGGGGCTCACTGTGGTTCTTATTAGTTCTGTGGAGATGTGTGTAATCAGGGATCTAGGGAAACATTTGACAGATAGGACCTTCCCTTTGAGCATTCTGCTTGCATCTTTCATCCTTTTGCAATGAAGGTGCAGTACATGTCTTTCTGATTTCCCTTCTACATAAGAAAAGAAAAGTGGTCTGTCAGGAACTGCTCAGTTGTTTCTGATAACTCCAACACTATGCTAATCTTAACTCTGGCACGGTGTTCCTCCATCTGTGTGGAAGAGGATGGGAGGGGGTGGTGATGGTGACGATAACGCTAATGCTACAACATTCACCATAAGCAAGATTTCGCTGAAATACCATAGCACATTGTTGTGATTAGTTAGTCCCTGAGTGGTACAGTGTGGTTAGTGTATCCTGATGCAAGAAATAAAATGAGAGGCAGGCAGTGTTTACCCTGCCTTTCCCTACCATGGTACCTGAGAATTCTCTGGTACTGTTCTGGCTGTGCTGTCTGTATCTTTGCTATGTTAGTTCATTAGCACATTTACTTTCTACAGGGGACAAACTTTTGTCTTCCCTAGAGATGCACTGGGGACCATGCTTCTTCACACAGAAGCTTTTGGCTTCTGTTTAGTTGCCTGTTTCCTTCACAGTGGAGGCTCTTCTATTTTGTTGTTGCATTGATGATCACCTTTGGAGAAACAACTTCAATAGCACGTAGGACGAAGGAACACAAAGGGTAATAAATTCTGTTACATTGTCTTATTTCATGGCAAACAGAACTTGACTGTTTGATGCCCCCTTCATTGAGACTCAGCAGAGGACCTTTCTTAAGTTACAGGGAGCGGAAAGTATTCCTCAGACAAAGTAAAATTGTGGAGGAAGCATTCAGTGAGGAGAGAGAGGGATGCTTATACTGCAGTTGAGATGGAATGGAACACAAAGACCAAACATTTGATGATGTGAAAGGCTATGTGTGAAGTGCTATTACTGTCATGATGATGACTGAATGCATGTTGAAATTACCTTTACAGGAATAGCAACAGATGGTCTCTGTATCTTCCCCTCCTACTCATCCAAAACTCTCAAGGCTGTATTCCTAATCAACCAAAAGCAGGCATCCCACGCCCATGCCGAGAGGATAACCTGAGCATGCAAGCTCTGCTTTGAATTAAATGTTAAAGGCATGTACCCTATATTGTCAGGTAACAAAAACTGAAAATATAATGATTAATTCAGCTATAATTCTGTACAACTACCCTTATGTCCTGTTACTAAAATTCCAGTGCCGCAAACAAAATTCTCATTAAGTGCTAATGCTTATATAACTCTTTATAGCATATTGTTGTCAATAATTACATACACACATTCTTAAGTTGGAATCTTTCTTTATTAAAATATATTCCTTTTTAGGAACTTTAGTTACTTGAATGTGGAATGAAAATAAATTAGGTTGTAGCAGCCGTTGCAGCTATAGTTACTACTTCTTCCATTATTGCAAGTTATTATAAGCTTGTATGATTGAAACTGCTATAGATAAGCATGCAATAATATTTTCACTGTCACCATGATCACTGACTGAGATAAGAGCTTGATCTTCTATTTTCATTCAGGATAGAGAAAAACAAGGAGGGGAAAATGGGGGGAAAGGGCTTCGTGTCTTGCAATGATATGCATGAAAAAAAAATTCTAAGCATAGAGCAGGCCCACACATACGTCAATGATGACACACAGTGCTGAGAGGATTTAGTGTTAAAGGGACGCCTGTTAATTTTATTTGCAAGGGAGAAGAGAAAGCATGCACATTCAAGATACTTCTTGTATCATTTTTAAATCAAGGCCATCTTTTTCTCGGTGGTAAACGTGAAATGTTTTTAAAGGCCAGACTTAGCATAAAAATCTGTTGGTTGCTATGGAGACCACTTACCACACAGGACTGCACTCTGTGTTCAACTCTGTGATTTTCTCTATTCAAAGGTTCGGCATTGTCAAAAAAACAAATTAGTTTTTCAGTTTATCGCAAAGTTCATTATGAGAAAGGTAATAAATAATAAGGTATTTTATACGTGTGTGGATAGGTGCCATATGTGAATTAACTGGGGCAGTACTCCCTAAATTTGCTATTTTAAAATAATTATAGCAAAATTGGCTATTGTTAGGAAATAAAACAGATTTTGATCATTCTCTGTATATGAATATGAAGCAAAGCAGGTAGTTGAAAGTCTGATCCCAACAAAATTACACAGTAATAAGGCTTTTCACACCTACACAGCACTTAGTAACAAAGCGCTGAAAGAGAAAGAAAGATTACGCCCTGCTAGAGTAAAATTTTATACCTGAGGTGCATTACTTCTCTCTTTATGAAAGGAAAGGTGGGTTCAGGACCCAGTGCTCACTGAATTATTCATGCTGTCTTTTGCATCTCAGATCTTTAGGGTTGAAACTGGTAGGAGTTGTTACTACCAGAAGCACAAATCTAACTAGGTACAGCAGTTCAGTGAAAACCTGTTCAGCTGCTTCTCCCAAAGTGTTTGTGTAATTACAGCAAACACTTTCTGCCAACCTGCCTAGCACACCCACCCCAAAGAGATCTCATCCAGGGAGGAGGTAGGTGCAAAGCATTTCCTCTGGAGTTTCTCTGAAGCTGAGGGTAGTCAACACCTCCCAAGATCTGGATGAGAGCAACAATTTCTAGAAGTGTATGAGTATGTTACTTTCAGAACTTATGATTTGCCCCTGTCATCTCCATAGGTGCATTCTGGAACCCAGTGAGCCAAACTCAGAGCTGCTGTAAGCAGTGCAGCCTCACTGCCTTGAGGGAAAGCCTGGTGCTCCTTTCAGTGTGTGGCCTCACTCCAGTTGCAGGCCACCGCAGGACTCCTAAGACAGCACGGTTAACAGTTTCAGCTCAGTTCTGAGGTTTCTGTGTGGATTTTATGTGTTAAACTGTTCTTTTGGCCTTGATGTGATGGTGGGTAGGTTTTGTGTAGTGCAGATTTCTGTAGGGTTTTTGTAGGACCCCTAGATAAAGGATATCTGAGACATGGTGACTTACGGTGGTCGTTTTTAGAAATTCTGCATTGGTGAGTAATGCAGTAAAGTTTGCTTATTTGCAAATCTAATTTGTTACCAAACATTTGCGTGCATGTAAATTATTTAGAAGATTTCACTTTCCTAGTCAAATAACCGTTTACTCAATACCAACTGTACAGTGTCAAGCCCTGATAATTAACATGTTGCAAACATGCAATTAAGACAAATCACATTGAAACACATAAGAAAAATGAAGGCATAATTTAATTCTGGCTATTGTCAGTCTCTTCAAGAATTATTATGCAGTTGGCCTCCTCCTGTGCAGCTCTATGTTTTAGCAGAGGGTGCACTGTTTCGCACTGCATGCAAAGTAACTAAAAAAGAAATGAGTCTTTTAAAAGGAATGTTCCAGTTTAAACAAGCCAGTGGGGGCTACTTAGTCAAAACTAACTGCTGACACTATGTTTGTAGTAATAGACAATGGTATCTGACTCAAATGGTGCAGAAAAAACATGCTTGATAAGCCTACAGTGAAAGTGTCCTATTATTATTAATAATAGAAAACTCCTCCCCTCTAGAATAATCTTTTCTTTTCTTTTTTTTTTTTTCTAGTCAGGTTTTTGCCTGAGCTCTCCTGTTAACATTTGCCTGTGTTTTTAATTTGGTTCCTCTGGCTCCTTCAGACAACTCAGTAGGGACCTGCTTTTCCTTCTGTGTTCTGCCAGAGTTCATTAGGGTGCTATAGACACTTAAAAAAGCAGACTTTTTTGCCTAACACATAGAATGGAATAATACTGTCTTCAATGAAAAGTAAATGGACTAGGAAGCTATCCCTATCTGCTTCAGCTTTCCTTCTCTACTTCTAAAGCAACATGATAAGCAGGCAGAGTACTAGGCAAGACATTGTTTCTAGAACTACTTTTTCAAGTGAATGATGATTCCTCAAATGTAGAGCATGAAAGAAGTAATCCCTCTGCTCACAGAACAGGGAGATACCATTCAGGATTCCCATACAAAATTACTAACCTACTATCATGACCTGAATCAGATATAAAGCAGATTTTTTTTTTTTTCTGTTTATATCTGGAATGCTATCAAAACTTTTACAGGACTATTAATGGGTAGGAATCTGCTTCTTGCCGTGTCCTGATGTTCTCAATCTCTCTGCTTAAACTGAGATATCTCTGAAAAATTTTGATCTTGGTTTAATACCACTAATCGTACTCCAGGTTCTGCAGTACATCAGTGTTGTTGACAACACAGTGAAAGACATCTTGAAGAGGGGGAAGGGTGATATTTTCAGTACTTTTCAAAGTTAAAATCAGTGCATAGTTCAATTTGAAAGTTTCACTTTGGTTTCACTGTGTCAATACTTGATCATAAATCCTACTAAAATTGAACATCTTTCCTGAATAGAAACTAAACAAGGATTTAATGACTTGTCGTCATGTTTATAATGCGTTCTATTAATAATTAATCCTTCTCTTCATCTGGAAAAGTGGCAATGAAAAATGGAATATCATTTTTAGACTGGGACTTAACTTTTTCTAATGGTTAGTTCAGTGCAGTACTCAGTCATGTACTGGACTCTCTTTGCAAAACATACAAAGAATGAAGTAACTCTATGTTCAGGGAGCAGTGTCTGCATTCAAAAAGGTGTTTTTTTAGGTAAAATCTAGACCACCCCAAATCACATTCCTCATTTAAAGTTCAGTAATTTGAATGAGTTAAAATAAGGGGAGATGCTATGTGCATATAAATTCGAGGTATTTGTAGAAAATAGCCTTCAAATGATGACCTAAAATGGTCAGAAAGAATTCAGAAAATTCATTCAGAACTCATTCAGAAAGAATGAGTCTGGAAAGCTTTGTTCTGTTTTTCTGGATTTTACTACTTCATATATGAAAAATTGCAATGATAGAGAGGAAGAGGTTGAGAAATGGGAGCTGAAAATCTAAACATGGGAAAAATTCCTTGAAGATTTATCTGATGGACAAGTAATACACCAACCCAAATAGTTGAATTGTCCAGCCCAGGCTCAAAATAGCAAATAAACTATTCTTCAGTCCTCGACCAATTAATAAATAATTAACTTATTTGATCCAATTGATCTTTTCTATCCTAATTTTTCTAATTGTTATTTCAAAAGTAAACTGGTCTACAAGGGTGAACAAAGTAATTTTCTGAGTCTTTAAGAGCACAGCACTTGCTTAACTATGTGTTTACTGATTTTGAAATGTAGCTTTGGACAGTTAAATTATTAATAGAGAGTAACATGCACTTATATGACAATCATTCTTTAATCTACTCATTGTAGTTGGTTAGTAAGGCAGAATAAACCGTAGTATCCATGAGATTCTGTAGTCAGCCTTGTATCTTTGTGCTACCATGCAAACATTTTAATTAAACAACATTTTCAATAAAAACTCCATACAGGCACACTTGTTTGACCCAATATCGGGCAAAGCGCTGGCATTGCTTGTATATTGTATCATCCATCTAGAAAAGATGAATCAAAGAAAATGTGCACATAACAAAAGTGCCCTAAGCTACTGCAGGAAAATCCTTACTGTTTTCCTGCATGGGGTGGGTATTTCTTAAAAGGAGTGATTCTGCTTCCCTTACTCAGCCCCTTGTACTATCCTTGTGTATATCGGATTTGGAAAGAGTGTTTGTAGTCAGATTGTTAAGGACTATGAGGACTATTTAGAACACAAATCTGGCTTGCAGCTTTACTACCTGAATAATAAACACAAGTCTTGGCCTGTTTTTCTCCTGTTTGTGGTGTTTCTAAATATCCTTATCTGTAAGACTTTCCTGTTTCTAAGATCTCAAATGGTGTTTATTCTACTTATAACCCAAAGGTTGCATGGAAAATGCTGACTGATGCTATTCTGTGAGGAACCTGGATTGTGTGGGACTTCCACAAAATAATATGTTAATAGTGGAGTAATGGGAAACATAAATAAATTTGCAAGAACATGAATGGTATTAGAAAGGAGAGTGATTGAAATAACCAGAGTTATTTCTGTTAGACTTCTGCAAGATTTTTACTATTTTGGGTTGGATTTTAATCTGAATTTATATCCAGACTGCCCTTGGGAATTGCAATTCAGCTAACAAATATCACTGACATTTAGCATTAGTTTAGGGAGTAGGTAGAAAAAAAAGCCAAAGCTGCGTGGCAATGAGAGAAGACAGAAATGGAACCAATTGAAGCAGGCAAGTGATGAGCCATAATTTATTAAGAACACAAACCTGATTGTATGTATTTGACGCTTCTTGCAATCTTCGGTGTTTTCTGTTTAGTCAGAATTTTGCCACAATTTTTCCTTCCATCCTTTGGGATTTGCTGGAGGAATTCTTTCCCCAAATGACAGTCCAGAAGTGAGTTCTAGCATACAGAAATCTCTGTGAGCATTGCACCAAAACTCGTAAGTAAAAAATGATTAACCTCACTTTTTGGAGACTGAGTGGGATTTTGTCTTTTCCAGGTTAAAAGTGGAAAACTGTTTTTCCTACTTTTACTGTTGTTTACACTTTTCATCCACAATACTTTGATGTGAAATGTATATCTTTAGAAAAAGTTAGTTTGTATCCCAGACCTCCTGGGCAAGGAAATATTTTAAAATAATACTTTAGAAATCAAACAAGCTGTATCTACAAAAAGTCTCCCCCTATCCAGTGGCCTCACATCCTATGGAACAAAGTACTAATTTATTGAACATCCAAATTAAAACAGAAGTAATTTTTTATTGTTTTGAAGAGCGATGGGATACTGAGGTAGGGATCTACTGTCTTGTGGGTTATTTTAGTTGAAAAATGCAGTGAGTTCTAGAGAGCTCCAATTCACCTAATAAAGGGAAAAAGGCAAATGTATACAATAAAAACAGTTTATTTTTAAGTGAAAACAGAAGTAAAACTTTATCAAGTGCATTCAAAAGGGACAGGGTGAATTCACCATCTTCTGTGACCTGTAATTATTGAAAATGATTTGCTTTACATCAAGAACAATTGGTTATCATTGATCTGAATTCATACAGTCTGTAACCTCACAATGCCAAAATACTGAGGATGGGTTTAGTTAAATTTGCTTGTACCACCAGGTACATGTAACTACAGAAGAAGGAAGTATTAGAACGTATATTAAGAGCTTTACATTAAGAATTTACATAAATCTGCATTTAAACCATGGCTACTCAAGAAAGGGACTTTGTAGCCAGCTGGTGTTCAGATGCACTGTACTGAAGTTTGTACAGCAGACCCTCTGACATAAAGCTGTCTGTGTACTGTCCAGATCCCAGAACACTGTACAGTACAAGCACACCTTCTCTCTATTTAAGGTTGAAGATTTTGTCACGTCTATGTCTTGTATTTCTTTTCCTGTCAAATGACAGTACTTATTTGAGTTGTAATCAGATAGCTAAGCAACTCACTGATGAGAGCAATTTTGCTCTGAGAAATGTGTAGGCTTATGAGTTCTCTTTTGTGTCATGATACACTGAAAAATCATTTGGATTTGAATTTGCTAATGAATATGATATAATAAATGAAAAGAAAAGATGGATTATTTCAGGTAGATGTGTCACTATTGTTGACAACCGCTATTACCTTCTTTGTGTCAACACATTTATAAGTTTAATACCATGTGACCTTGAGACTTGCAGGCTGAAGAGTACTGCTGGCTGCAGTAGAGGAGAGCTGACACCAGCAAGCACTGGTTGGCACCAGAGTGAACAGGATTTAATTGCTTGAAGCACTTTTAAAATAATGACTTTTTTTTTTTTTCCTCTTTCCCTTGATTGACAAGGGAGGCTGTGCTATGGAGGCTCTCATTTTCCTGCTGCTTACGTCCTCCTTTTGTTTTGGTGCAGTTACCTGTCCATTGAAGTAAATGCTACTTTCCAGAAATCACAACACACTGAATAATTTCTCAGTTGTGGCACAGCCAGACGACTTGTAATGCTGTCTGTTCATACTAATTTCAAATGACTGTTAAAACAGAGCACTGCACGCCCACATCTCTACCGTGTTCTTCAGTGTTACTTAACAAATCGGTTCCCCAGAAATCGGTTTTCTTCAGCAAAGAGTTGCTGTTCCAGCACACACAAAGTCAGTCCTGTGCCACAGAAATAGCTGAAATACTGGCGTTCACTTCAGCAAGGCCTGTGTGCAACTAAGAGTATTACAATGTCCAGAGCTGAGATCTTGACTAGCTATCATCTCTGTAAAAGTTGATATCACTTCTTTCCACAACAGAGAGCAACAGGGAGCATGGCTCTGCATATGGACATGCATATGTACATGGTATTGCACTGGTCTCCATTGAAAAATGAGTTTGAGAGTGGAGGAGTATTTCCTCCCAATAATATTGTCACTCTCTTAGAAATTGTATCTAAACTACTGTGCCAAAAAAAGCTCATTAGTTTTATACAGATGAAGACTAGCAAATACTGTACCTTCCTGTAATGTGTATGCCTAAAAGAAGACTAAATTATGATGATTTCACTGTGTCAGGAGATGTATTTGTAGAACTAGACCTTAAAATAGCAGCAAATCTAGCTCTTGAAGGAGATGGTAAGAGTGACTGTAATCAATGTACTGTGTTATAAAAATGCATATTTGAGTTATGAGAAGTTTGCACTAATTCCCCCTTGCCTAAGCATAGGTACAACTTGTAGCCCATAGTAATTTTGTTTATAGCTCAGAGCATGTGTTTGAATGTAGGTTCCATGTTCTGCAACAGAATAACTACTCTCTCTTGAAAGCTGATGGGGCTGGGGAAGGGAAAGCAAGCCCGATGTGCGACAAGAAAGATTTAGCCGCTGCAGAAATGCTGGATTCTACTAGACAGTGTAATCAATGAAAGGATTTAGGAGAAAGAGCCTATGGAGCTCTTTAAAGCACAAAAAAGGGACATTTATCTGCATTATGTCCCTTGCTGCAGTTCACATTTTCAGCTGGCTCAGTGTCAATAGCAGCTTATGATTGTGTTAGCTTTATGCAGGGAGAAATCATACCTAGATGATAAATGTCACTTGTGGATTTTTGTTTTTTGTTTTTTGTTTTTTTTCCCATGCACTCAGTCTGCAGTATGTTAGCAGGTTATTCTCCTGTAATATGGAAAGATGCACGGCAAATGTAACAAAGGTAGTTGGTAAATAGGTGTATATTCAATTTACAAACAGCTCTGAGTAGTTTAGCATTCTCATGGCATCTTCTTATGGCATTAAAGTGAGGTGAACAAATAGATGTCATGAACTCAATGAAAGAAAAAATTGCCTAATTTTAATGACTCGGGTACAGTGGGATATGTAAGGCTGCCTAGAATAGCAAATCATACCCTCCCGTCATGGAATGGTGTGATTTCAAGAAATGGGTTTTCAAGGGGAGGTATTTGTTCTGTTATTTACCAGGTTGGTCTTTCCTATAGATACCTGAACTAAGTAGATAAGCTTCGTAAACACTTGATAAAAATTAGGTTTTCTCTGTTCATATCTCCACATCATGTCCCTCTGCCTGCGTTTTTGTTAAGCAGAGGAACCTGAAGTTAAATTATGCCAAAGCACACGTTTGCTGTGTCAGTCACATTTCTGCAATGTAAATACAGACAGACAACTTCTGAAAGATCAGTTAGGGAAGGGTTTGTGTACTGTAGGTACTGCACCAAGCAACATAAGCGTGATGGTCGCCTAGTCTAGGCCTGCTTGAGGTTAACTGTTTGTGAATTGCCCGTGGCTGGATTTAATTGTATGGTGATCTTTCCAGGTACGGTCTGAAATTGGCTTTATTTACTATTTTGACTTAGATCAGGGAAGCATATAGATAGATAGATCATAATTGTGAAAAGTTAACAATGACAACATAGCAATGTGATCTGTGTTTGAAAAGTCAAATCTGTTGAACTTCTTTTGAGAAATTAAGGAGAATAATTTGAGAGTGTGACACAGGACTGCAAACATGTCAAGAATCACTGGTACTGTGATTTGTACCTGAAGAGCAAGTTTCCACTCCTTCTCTCTTTTCCTTACCCCCAGCAAAAAGAACCACATTATGAGGGTGATCAAAGATGAGATCAGACTGCAACAGTGCCATTCTCCACACTGCTCAGGGGAGTGGAGTTGCTGTGTCCTCTGTACTCTGCCAAGGTTTACTCCCTTTTCCATGATGAGCAGTCATCTCCGTTCTACAACCTGATCCTAAGATTCTGTTGTGGGGAAAGGGAGAAAAAAGTGAGCTTATGGACTTCCTCCCTTTCCCTTGAAAGACACTGGATTCTTCAAAGAAGGGTTCAGTCCTTCTATCAACAGCAATTAAATTTCTTCAGACATATGTGGGAACCCATCAATATAAAAATTATGGTCAATAATATATAAGAAATACTTGCTCTTAGGCTGATTGAAGTATGATGTCTTCAGTTGCTGATCATTATAGCAACAAGAATGTTGGTAGGATAGTGGCATGCAGAAGGAATGTGTTGGTTTGTAAAGTGCTTGGGAAAAATACCCCAAGAGTTAAGTCTCCAGTGCCAACTACATGTATTTGCTCAGTGTGTTTTTTAACAGTCTCTTTGCATACGTTTCAACAACAGTGTGAGAATTTTCTGTTTGCAAGGACTCCCATCAAGTTCCTTATCTGAATTCAGGGGATTTGAACTTACTCCTGTAAGCAGTAATCTGTGCTTTTTTCTACTGAATTTTGCTTTTCATGGCACGAGCTGATCAACTTAAGGAAGGCCTTTGTATAATTCTGGTTTTGTCTTTATGTACACAACCTGTAAAGAACACAGCTGGGCAACTGTTGTGTACTTTGCCAGCATGCATTGAAAATATTGGAGCCTCTCTTCAGTTTTGATGCTATTTCTCAGACTTCAGCTTCTTGCAACAAGTGGCTTCATTGCTGATTCACATGGAGATGTAGCAGTCTGTTTTGTAATGCTGACTTGAAATTGGAAATATAATACAGACCAGACATAGTTTCCCGTAAGAAAAATAAATAAAACATCTTTCTTCCTTTCCAGGCACTATTAAAAAAAAAAAAAAAAAAAATCAATGTAACTCTCTGTGAAGTGATTATAAGATCCATTAAAGACAGCAGCTTTGTTTGAAATGGCTAGAGTGCATCTTCATTAGCTCTGCTATCTGTTGTTCTCAGATATGACTTTGTTTTCCAGCTGACAGAAATCCTAAGCTTAAACACAAGTCAGAAAGGGATTGGAATTCCGATTACGGTTTGTTAGTATTCAGGGTATTTATAAGCATATCTCGGAACTCAAAACAAAAGGTGGTGTATATCTGCTGAGTGTCTGCAGAGATCTGCTCCAAGTCCAGGTGTTTCTTCAAGCCCAGTGAGCTGAAAGCTTCTTTTTCCCTACATGTTTTCCCTTGATGTTTTCCCAAACACCAAGTCTGCAACAACATTCTGGAGAGCACTGAGAGAAATTTGGAAGAACAGCTTTTCCCTCTCTGGAGTTCTGAAGCCAGCTATTGCTTGTGGACTGCTGTTGTGCCCTTGTTGGTCTTTTTGACTGCACCTTAAGGTGGGAGCAAGCACAGGAGCATTGGGCCACTGTGACAGTGGGTTTTGAGGTGCTGTTGTGTCACTGCTATGGAGTCTGAAGCCATGACATGACAAACAAACATGCCAGAGTGTGCTCACCTCCATTTCTGCAAACCTGTGCAGATCTTCACATCTTAAGTAGCCATGTCAGCAGGAGCTGGTCTCTGTTCAATGTCTTAATGAAAATATTAACATGATGATTCATATTCTATTTTATCAGTCGCTGCTCAGGGCTGGAGTGTGTGTTGGGGGAACTTAACAATAAAGCAGATTTTCCTCTTAGCATACTATGTTTAAGTAGACTGTGCAATGGCTTTTCTGATTGCTCTCCTTGAGTAATACTTTCAAAACCCTACTTTTAAAAGTTTTTGTAATATTAATGCCTTCTGAAAACTGTATTGGGCAGGGGAGCAGATTTTAAGTAATCAGCTTCATTGATGTGATGTCACACTTGGCTTTTCCCCAAAATGTAATTTAAATTTTGTGTGTCTTGAGCTGTCTTATCATGAGCTGTTAGTGACTGCAGGATGTGATGGACAGCTCTTCCGAATGAGCCCTCTAGACTTCACTTGTAAATTTTGACATTGTCTTAAGTATAGAGCAACATACAGAATTTGAGGATAATGGTGTATTATTCCTCTTAAAAGTGGTTGAAGCTTCCTGCAGCTCCCGTGACTTCCTATTTAGCTTGCTAAGACCTTGAGAATGGTAACAATCGGTCTAATTCCTGGAGTCCAGGAATCAGTTAAATCAGTCTGTCAATGCACATGATAAAATTTGGTTTATTGATGTACTGAACGTTCCCTGGACCCTTTTCAACATGTGGCATGGGAAAGGAACTGAACTGTCACCTGGTGTACATATACCTTAATTGAATGCAGAATCTCATTGTCCTCTCAGTTCAGCACAAGGGGGCTTTAATGTTTTCCACTTATATCTTCTTACTAATATTGTTTTCCCATCTTTTTTTATGATAGTGCTTAGTTTCTAATTACCCACTGCTTAGACTCCCAGATAAGTTTGTGGATTTAGTTTCTTTTCCATGTTGAATTAGATGGATCTTCTTGCCAGAAGACACCTGCAAAGATTTTCACCATCTGAACTTCTTAGTCCCTCTGTTGTTGTGACAGTTTGTCTCTTATGGTATCCAGATTTTTTTCATGTGTGATGATAAAGAGCTTCAGTTCAAGGCTCCAGCTGGTTGCTCTTGTCAGGTTCATAGCCTAGGCAATGCACTTAACCCAGCTATTCAGATATTATATCTGAAAACAGTTTTGCTGAATGAAGTAACAGCAATGTTTCAACCCTCGATTAGGCCACTATGTTGTAATGTTTCCGCTAATCAGGCTGGTTCCTAGCAGGCCCTCTTAGGCCAGCATCATTGAGTCTTTTATCTTTTATATTAAATCTAGGACATAGTGTGGTGTTGAGGATGGCTCATTATAGTCAGGCTTTATCAGGTGTAAGATGTCTCTGTCTTGGTGGTTACAGAGAAATGTGACCAGGGAGAAGCATGTGGAGATTGGTAGCAATCCCCATAGTTAAATAAGGCAGACAGCAGCTGCTGGTCTAGGTTTTTGTGTCATGGCTGATGTGTTTTTTCAGCATCTGCTATCAAGTCTGGTTTAATTGTTGGACCAGATCATGTGTTTGAAATGGTAAACTGGAGCTTTCAGCAACTTGATCCACGTAAACTATAAAGTTCATGCCTGGGTTTTTTTGTGAAACTATCCCTTTCGTTGTCTGACTTTCTTCTTGCGTGTTACTAACCAGAAAAATTGGTTCTGTCAGCTATTATCTTGGCATTATTGAGATGTAAAGATAGGGCTTCAGTGTAATGGGAGATGCTGTTTATTGTTGTACATAGAGTCTGATATTCTGCTAAGTTCTTCTTCAACAGACGGATTGTACCCATGCTCATTTCCCCAAAGGGAATGAGAATGATAAGTGGGATTAGAGAGATTCAGGGAACTTTTCTAAAGCTAGCCATTGGCAGTTGAAGATCTACAGGGAGAAACTCTATACATCCTTGTAAAATACTATACTCTTCAAGCAGATGAGCCTTGTTTCATTTTGTGGCCTTGGCAATGTAAATGTTGTAGTTTTTCATGTGTTGTTGTGATTTCTGGCATTTCAGAAGCATTGTCTTTTGGATCCTTTTTGGTTGTCAGCAAGAAGTCAGAGCCAAGGACTTGCCCGTTCATCTTTACTGTATTGGAACTTCCACTGGAAGGTTCTAGTGGATCAATACTCTGTACTCGAGCTTTCTTTTCTTCATTCTGCCTGAGACCTTACCTCTGCAATGAACAGGTTTAGGATCTTGTCCCTGGCAATTATATCACTGGCTTCTGCGTCTATTATGATTGAGGAGCTGTCTTTCCCTTGTGTTATAAGAATCTATGGGATTCATGTCACACAGGATCAAGGTAAAAGTGTTTTGGGAGGAACCTTTGAAAGTCTCTAGTCATGGCACCACTTTGCAAGTAGTATTATAAAATATACAAGCCTGAGAAGGACATGTAGGTGCAACTTAAAAAAAAACGTTAAAGGCAAAATAAAATAATCCCTATACATCTGCATGTGTAAACATCTAAAATTCTCACCTCCAAGGTGAGAAATTTTAATGAGCAAATAGATTTTCCCTTACCCACATCTTTGCTGCTTGCTCAGCCCTGACTAGAAATAGTCCCTTCTAGTTGAGACAGCCAGACTCAGGGCTTAACCACCCTCTTTGAGAAACATTTTTTTCCTTATACCCAGAGAACTCTGCCCTTGCTCCACATTGCTGTTTCCTGTCCTTTTGCTGTTTGCACCTCTGAGAAGAGTCTGCTTCTGCCTTCTCTGTGGCTCCTGGGGAGTATTTGAAAAGAAAAATCACCCCTCCTCAGTCTGCTCTTTTCCTCACTGCCCCACTCTTGCGGCTGTGCTCTGGACTTTCTCCAGGGTCTCAAGATTGCTCTTGTTCCAGCAGATCCCAAAACTGAGCACCTGGTATTCCAGATGAAGCCTCCCAGGCTGCTGAGCGGGGGGCAACAGTCCCTTCCGTGGGCTTGGCAGCTCAGGACGCGGTCGACTGTCAGTACTGCAAGGGCGTGCTCCTGACTCTGTCTCTTCTTCTTGCCCGCTGGGACCAGCGGGGCTGCCACCAGTCTGCCAGCCCAGGCTGTGCCTTGAGCTCCTTGAGGTTCCTGGCAGCCACCCCTCCTGAATGACAGGGAGGGACCTGTGTCAGGAGTCCCTGTGAAGGATTGTGACCTTCCAGGATGTCATCAGCTCCCTTCAAACTGGTCTCACCTGAGAACCTCCTGAGGGCACACTGTCCCTTTAATTGTGTTGTTGCTCAAGGTGTTGAGTAGTGCCACCCCCAGAAGTTGACTTATGAGGAACATCACGTATATTTGCCAGTCAGTAGGACTTCGGACCATTGGCCAATAGCCTTTGAGCCCAGTGGTCCTGACAGCTTTTCAGCTACCTTGGGTACTTCCCTGGCTGTCATCAGCCAGTGGAACTTCTGGCACTGTGTCCTCCAAGATCTTTAGTGGGTGCCACAATATTTAGTATTGTGGTAACAAGGAATTTCTTGGAGGAACTTTCTGATGCACTGGACTATACCTAGACCAGAAGTCTGTTTATGGGTTCACCCTGCCTTTAGGATGATTATGATGAATTGTTGTCTTTTACTTTGAACCCACTCTTTCACATCTGATGGTAGGTAAAAGCAAACAAAAGTGTTTATTTAGGAAACTCAAAATAGCACAATGGTAAACCAGGGAGAGATGACTAACAGAAAATAAATGAAAATTCTGCCTATATTTGCCTCACATTTAGCACCTCAATTTCCTTTTATAGCACAGAGGTACTTAGAAAAACCATTTGGACTTACTGGTTCTTAATCATGATCAAGGAGCAGGTTTTTACCTTTCTGCTAGGTTACATTCCCAAGTTTTGGAAAGATGTATGTCCCTTTTGCGTGGCCAGATAAAGTTATGACTTGTCTACAGGTAAACAGGATCAGCACTTGGCTAAACCCTCCTGCAGGAGTGAAGTATAATGCACAAAGTGTGTAATGTCTTGTATCATTTAACTGACCTTGGGTCTAGTTGTGAGTCAATGCAGGTCTCTGAGTGGGAGTTCATCTTATAAGAACCTGCTTGAGCAGGATCCACTTGTTTCTGAGGAGCAGCTGCCCCTGTGTACCTGGCCTTTGCCGATGCCTCCCCTCATTCTGACCCTGCTCAGTCTGCCGTGTGGGAGAAGGTGCCTGAGCCAGTGTCCGTGGACCTTTAACGGGACCTTTGCTTTTCCTGCATAGATTCTGAGATGTCCTCTGCCCCCAGTACTCCTGTTGGTATTTTGCACTTTGAGAGGTTTTGAATGATGAGTTTGCCCCATGACAGCTCCCAGTGCAATCCATTGGATGAATTT
The DNA here is from genome assembly GCF_963082525.1 of Nesoenas mayeri. Lineage (NCBI taxonomy): Eukaryota > Metazoa > Chordata > Aves > Columbiformes > Columbidae > Nesoenas > Nesoenas mayeri. The sequence continues at coordinate 31,303,473 of NC_137540.1, forward strand.
GTCTTTTTATATAAAGCATTTCAGCTGAGGAAAATTGTTTCATCTTTGGAACTGTAGCAGAGTTCTGTGCCGTTGTTGTTGTTGTTTGACGTGTTTTAAAAGGAAAATCTGCAGGGAGAATCTTGCTTCATGACTAATTATTTGTTTGCTAATAATCTTTTAATTTTCCTTCATCAGTTAATTCCCTCCTGGTTAAATTTTCAAAGCCTCTTCCACTAGGATCTTCTAGAAACCCTGCTATCTCTTAATTACAGTTTATCTTTGAATTCCTACAAAACAGCTGTAAAACTAACTTCTGTTGAATGTCCTGGTGTTTTTTTGGTGGTTTTTTTTTGTTGTTTTTTTGTGGGGTTTTTTTGAGTTTATGTATATGTGTTGATAGTGACTTCTAGATTTACTTCTGATATGAAAAGTTAGCTTCAGATCTTTTGTGCAATTTACCATCACAGTTATCTGAAGAGGCAAGATTGCTTACTGTAACTTCAGTATGATCTCATTTAAGATCTTTTGAGGTGATAGTATTAATTTCCTTGCACTCTTTTTAGAGTCACCAGTAAAGCTGCTTATTTCTGTTAGATTTGATGTTCTATCAGAAATGGAATCTTTCATACTGGTGGCTTTGCTAACATTGTGAGGTTCTCTTTCTGTTTTTCCTCCTTTACATATTTATGAAATATCCTATGAATTTACTTAAGTAAATGCTGTGAATTCCAATAGTTGCATATCATGCATGGACATCATTTGTAGGCAGAACCTTTCTCTAGGGAAGTCTAAATATGTTTTCAAAGAAACCCAACCAAAAATGGAGCTTTTCTTGTGCTAGGTTGATGTTTGCTGTCTCAAGCTAATGTACCTAAGCACACGTTCATGTTATAGAAAGCTTTCTCTGTGCCAATCAGTTTATTGCTGTATATGGAATTAATTTCCTGCAATCAACCACTGTCTCATCATTCCTATGCAGGTAAAAAGGATTGAGTGTAATGCATCTCTTTCAGGAGCTTATGGATTAATACAGGCAATTTTATAAGAAACTGCTCCCTACTAAACAGGGACCTGGCTAACTCCAGGGGATTCAGAAAAAGCAGCTCTCTCTCCTAGGAAATGACAGCTTCATTTCAACCTGATTTGGTTTTATCATTTATTGTTTCTGTTCCAATTTAAAACTTTCTGGAAATAAACCACAAGAAAGTCCCATCCGTGCAAGGCTGTGCTACTACTTTCTTAGCATTTGTTAAAAATATTTATTTAGGACTTTTTATACCGTACTCATCACCATAGTTTCTCTGAATGCTTTCCAGAGGATGCGTAATGTCTGACACATGCAGTTTGTTGTCTTTCTGATTGTCTTCCTGGAGGGAAAATTGTGAGTGCAGTAGCATGTTTACTTTTGAAGGAGTTTGGGGATAGGAGACAAGTTTATTTAGCCCTTGATTGAAATTCCTGGTACCTTACTGACCCTTCAGCAATTCTTCCTGAATTACTAGGCAGCTGGTGACTGCTGCCTTTTGCTGTTAATCCTAGCAACAGGCAGAAGGCAATAGCATTTCAGCATTTATTCGTGTTCCTTTGAGGAGCCTTAAATGACAACTGACTTCTCTGTTAACTGAGGAGCAATAAATGAAACAGCGAGATGACAAAATCCAGCTTTCTGATATTATATAGTTGACCTTAAGGTACTTACTGTTAAATGGACTCATAGTTTCTACTCTATTTATAGTCACACTGTATGACTATTGCTGCACCTAACTTGATTCTGTTGTATGTGGAGGGTATATAGTCCCAGGTGAGGAGAACCATGGCTCAGGCCAGCTACTGGCAGGGCAAATTCTGCATGCAAACATGTTTCACTTGCATTGATCACACTTTTTGGTAGCAAAGATAGTTCAACTTACCAGTTTGAGCCCACGCATTCTAAATGTTTCTTTTGCCTTTTAAAGATTGAGTCATTGTTTTCAGTTATGGTCTGTCTAGATGCAGGAAACCGTATCTTTTAGCATGATGAATACTCAACTGTGCTTTTTCTGACATTGCAACGGCGTTTCTTGTTGATGACAGTAACCTGTCTCTCCCTTCCCACGCAAATTCTGCCCTCATCGTGAACCTCTCGCATGGATTCCGCCTTTCAGAAAGACGAGAACAAAAATAAGAGCCAGGAAGAGCAAAGATTAGCGAATAATTTCTTATTCTGTTTGTAGATTTTCTTTGGTGTCTGTGTACCTGTTAACTTTCAGACCTAGTCATTCTTACAGAGAACTTGAATCCTTTTGTTTTTCTCAGTTTTGCTTTTTACTTTAAGCCTATGGCATTCATTACTGTATGGTTTGGTGGAGAGCCAGGCTTTGGAGTCCAAGAAGGCCATTTTGCAAACTATTAAAATAAGAATTAATCTAGCTTTTTTAAAAAACACATGCATTTCCCCCCTTTTTTCATTTTGTTTCCTAAATTAGCTTATCAAATGGAGCATTGGGAGCTTAATTGCCAAGATTTTCTCCTCCACACCTACTCCAAAGGTTGAAGATGAATCACGGCCTTTTCTAGAGTGGCTTGGGGCCTGGCAACCCTGGTGACTTGAAGAGAAGCCTTGATAGACATTATCAGTATTTTTGAAGCCCTGCTGTCTGACACAACTCTGGGTTGTTTTCTAGAAAGTGTCTTGCTTCTTGAGCTGCTTAGCTGGTCTCTGAGTTGTGACAGCTGACCAGGAGTTATAGTCTAACTAGAAGAACCTAGCACAGAGTAGAGTTTTGTATTGAAAAGGAGAGGAAGAGGGAAGATGAACCTGATGAATGAGAAGAGATTGTACTTTCTGTAGGTGGAGATGCTGAGAAGTGCTGCATGAGAATCAAGGATTAGAGACTGTATAGAAGGCACAGTTTTAAAGGTAGAAGAAAGAAGGCATTTACAGAAAGAGAGTGGTCAAAGGATGGCAGTACTAGTCAGAAAAGAGAAGAAGAAATAGTGTTTGCAAGATAAGGAGGTTAAAAACCGAGATGATGATCTCAGGTATAGGTAGCATGTCATGCTGAACTATGGAAATAGATTAAATGCAAAATTGGACTTCTGATTATTAATATATTAAGGAAAGCATATTGCAATTAATTCCTGCTATAGGCATTCAAATACATTAGTAATTGTACCAGTATACAGGGGTCTGGGTTTATTTTTACTTTTTTATTTCATTAATATTGTAGGAAGGGCATTCTGTTGACATACTGCTTATGTATGAAACTCCCTTCAGTTTTTACAGGTGTCTTCTATCATGAGATGCTCTGGAAGACCTGAGTGGCTGGGTAGATAATCTTGATTACTTCAGGCAACCATTTATTATGTGTGTCTTTTTGAAGAATGAAAGAGTACTTTTGGCCCCAACACATCCTTGCTGGGTTTATTCCACATACACTCTGTTGTGAAAGGTCCTAATTTATTCCTCTCATGATTGAATTTTATATCCTTTCTATTAAAGTTATTCAGCAAGCGATGTGGTCCACTGGATTATGGGATTGAGTGCTGAATAGCATTTGTTACAGCAGATTGTCAGAAAGGGAGAATTTCTTGATTTAAAGCTGATAATCAGATAATCTCCAACAAAATAGTCCTAGGTGTCTCTTTTTAATACTGCATGCTTATCACGTACATGGCCATATCCATGTAGAGCTCTCTCAAAACAGAGAGGTATTTTTTTCTTGAAGGGTTTCATCTGACACTCTGATTTGTACCAAGTAATACCTTACTGACAATTGGTAACATACAGAAGGTTGGCAGACTGGATTTTAAGTTGAGAACAAGAAGGGATTGCAGAAAAGAAAGAAAAATTACTTAAATGAAAAAAAAAAAAAAAAAGGAAAGAATGAGAACTTAAGATCCCACAGTCATTTGGGATTTTTAGTCACCTTGAATTACAAAATGTTCTTTTATTCATGCTGTTTTAACTGGAGTGTTAAATAGTTTAACAAGAACTTTCCATGTGTAAGTCTTTTTAAAGAAATGAATATTGAAAGATGTAATGAAGGAGACCGTTGTGAGAATGCAAAATAAACTTTATGAACATGGCACTGTAGGAAGCATTGTGAGACACATAAGTTGCCATCTGACTGTCTAAGCAGTGTTATTTCTTTCTTTTTTAACCTTCTTGTACTGTGACTTCTTGCTTAGTCATCACCATTCAGCTTTCTATGTGCAATTTCAGACCTTTGTTCTTGGATCCAACTGTGCTGATTTCCTACCATCTAAAATGTTTTCAAATAATTTAATTCACTTCTGGTATTTGTATCCTAGTGGATATGAGTATGTGACTCTTATCCATTACTGTCACTTAGCATCGAGAGGACTTAACACATCAACCCTAAGGCTAGAAATTCTTCTATATGCCAGCAGTTGTGGGAATCACCACTCATTTTGTCACTGTGCTATACACCAGCAACACTAACATAATCCTCCTGGGTGGTTTTTATAGGAATGCTGTTTCTTGCATGTTGATATAATTTACAAGTTAAAAATCTGTATTTCAAACAAAAAAAAAAACCCTTGAACATATTATATCTACTGTTTAATACTTTATCCTTCTTTTCCAGATACTGATTTCATGCTTATGAATTGTAGGTATTCCTAATGCTTCCACAGACAGATCTCCACCTGAAAAGCTCTGTTTTCCGTCTGTCCCTCCATTGGCATACTTGGATCATTGCTTTCTTCTTGTTTGTTTAATTATTTAAAGTTCTGAAATGTTTCTTGTTGTTTATCTTGGGGGAATTGATAACAACCCGTTATATAATATCACTGTGGAGAAGCTTTTGCAAAGGGAAGACCTTGTGTTTCTCTTGGTGAATGAACCCTTGATTTCTGTAGCTGAGGGATTTCTGCAGCTGAAGACTACATTCAGTGTCTTATCCCCAACCCAATTAGCTCTACCTTGCATTAGATGGTTCCAGCAGCCTATGGATCATGACACCTAAACGTACATGCTGTTTTACTGAAAACAAAACAAACAAACCCAACCATACACACAAAAACACCACAAAAACCCCCAACCAACCAAAAACACACACGGGGTGGAGAAAGGCGGGGCGGGGGGGGGAGGTGGGGGGAGACACAAACAAACAAAACCAAACACAAAAAAGCCCACAAAAACACCAAAACCAAACAATCCTGCAAAAGTTTACGTGAGAACTCTGTTCAGAATATGGTCAGATGCCTTTAGGCAAATTAATCCCTGGTGTGATTTCACTGACTTCATCTGCAGTTGCAACAGAAGTTAATTTAGGTATATTTTGCTTCCTTTAGAAAACAATAAGAGAGGAGAAGAGGAAAGAGCCTACAACTCCACAAATAGTTATTGCCAAAAAATGGCTGAGATTTACACACTTAAAGGAGCAGGGAGATGAGGGAATGGGGCACTAGGTAAGAATATTAACTCTACACATTTTCTTTGCAGTTGTGAGATGCCCAGCTCTTTTGGTGCAAAGCAGTACCTGTTTCACAAATCGAGTGCTAAATACTAGTTTGTCCTTCCTGCTTAACAGTCTAATGGGTCATTATTACTAAAGCCTGACTTTAATACAGCTTTTTTGTCCCAGTGTAAGTTTCATCAAACATGTTACATCTTCTTGTACTGGATCAATTGGTAGAGAACTTCAGTTCCATAACAGTGTTATAAATTGCCTAGCTTACACCAATAAATGTTTTCTTTCCACACACCAGAGTACAGCCTGGATTCCATGACCTCTTTAAGCTAGTCTAAGTTCACATGGCCACTGAGAGATGGTTGTCTTCTGCTCCCCTACCTGTACTGGTAAGAGCACCTGTGTTCTCAGCTGGTCAGGCAGCTCATTTCATCAAATGCTGATCAATTCGTTGTTACCTGGGGTTCGATTTATTTTTTCTCCTCTTTTCTGACCTGGTTTTCGTCCAGTTCAGCTTCTGAATCCAGATAATGGCATGCCCAAGTAACCGTGCTGTTGCCTGTAATAAAGAGGCAGTGGGATCACACAAGGGAAGTAAAGGCTCATCTTTTCAGCAGCAGCATTAATATAGGTTAATTTTAACCCATTTTGATGCTGTAAATGCAATTTTAACAAACCAGATATTTTACATATCTGCCCAATGCAACATGTGAAGGCAGAAGCACCATTATTTTGATATTTATCACAACCTTTACTGCAAATGGACCAGACCTTAGCTGACATTTCATATATTTGCACAGCTGTTGTATATATTAGGTATCTGTGATGTATGGTTAGGAAAAATCCATTTGCTTTACATATTTCAAGACACTAAAATCAATACAATATATATAGTACTAAAATGACTGCATGAAATGACATTAATACTTTTTGTTCTGTCTTCAGTACATCAGGAATTTTTAGAAACTTTGTTTTTAGAGAGAATATATGAGCTGTAGGGACCTGTAATTGACACAGTTTCATCAGAAGATTCAGTAATCTTTGGTTTATTTGTCACCAAAGCCCCAGGATGGAATTAATTTTGTCTAATGTGTACTAGCCCATTTAATTGTCTCCCTGTGCTTTTTTCAAATGGATTTGAGACAGATTTCAAGATCCAAGGCATTTAAAACTAATAAAATATTTACTAGCACAACAGACATCTGAAATGATTACAATTATTATAATGATTCTGGACCAAAATCATACAAACTATTGAAAAGGATGATTTGGAGCCAATTGAGAATGGCCTTCTAAATAGTACAGTGAAGACAAGTGTTTTTAATGAGTCTTGATCAGCTTATGGAAATTTAACTGTATAATCAAAAGAGAACATCTCTGACACAAGAAATTCAGTTTGTGTTGCAGGTCCCTAGTTGTCTGACTCTGCTGGTTTTGTTTGTTTTCCCTTGAATCTATCAAAGAGAGAGGTTATCTTCCTGGTTAGAAAGGTTATCTTCCTTGGAAGGAGCCTGGATAATTGAGGGTTTTTTTGATCTATACTGTATTGCTTCTATGCACCACGGCTTCTTGATGTTTTCCTGTGGATCAGGAGGGATTTTTCCTGCCCCTTTCCCTTCCTGCCCAGAGATGCACAGTTCTGTTGCAGTTGGAGGCCATCTTGAGGCTTATTTTCTTTCCCTTCTGTTTGTTGTCCCTTGAATCAGGTAGACTGGTTGCGACTAGAGAAGAGTTGAAATCAGGGTATGTGGGTGCTCCTCATGACACCAAATTGTCAAGTACCCAGTTGATGTGCTCATGTTTAGACTGTCATTGTCTTATTCAGACTCAGCAGGAAATTTGCTCTGAAAATGGTAAAACTGGTTGCTTGTTTGATTTTTGTGGATTCTTTGGTTTGGTTTTTTTGACTGATTGGTTTGATTTTTGCAGTGCTCTGTAATATGAGTCATGAGCCTTTTCAGATCTGCTCGAAGTGTTATTTAAATAATCCAGTGCCATTTCAGGGACCTTAATCTCTTCTATTCTCTTCCTATGGTACAGTGATATTTTGGTCCTGTGTGGAACAGAAGTTGTGATTAAAACATCTCTAGTACTATTCCCTGCGATTGTGGGAATCTGGTCTCAGTGGCCTTCAGGCATCATTTCTGACCTGTGTTACTTACAAGAGATTTGTCTGAGTAAAATCTACATGCTATAGACATCGAACAGTAGCACTTCTCCTTACCCTTGTACAAGAAAGATAGATGAGCCCCTTCTACATGGAGTTTGGAGATAAAGAGATTTCCTTCCACTGTCTCCCTCCTCCCCATCCTCTGATAGTCCTTCAACAGGAATACTCTGTTTCTGGAATTAATGGGGGGAAAAAAGGCTTGTAATTTAGAGGCAAACACAGAGTCACACTTGACCTGCTTCTCCTCTTTGATTTGTATGTGCAGAGAACCCTTGAAGAAATCTGTACAAAGTGAAGCTGTGGGGTTTCTTTTGAGGCGTCTCCATGACAGCCATAGGAGTAAGAGATTACAGGGGAACCTTGGCCTGACCTCCCTTGCAGGTTGGGGGTTACCCTGATATCTCACATGGTGCTTTGAGGAAGGCACAGGGAAAGGAAGCTACACGAGGATTTTTCCAAACAGCTTCCAGCAGGTTTAACTGTGATAGAGGATAATCAGTAGCTGTTATAGTCTGAATGCAGAAAAACTCTGGCTGAGATTTGACACCTTCTTTCTGAATGGGAGCTAAACGGAGAATACCAGCTTTGATTTTATAAAAATATGGAAACTAGCTTTTAACTGCAGGCATTCAAATTCTATAATTCTCCAAATACTAGTATAGCAGACACTTGTCACTTTATAAAAGTGGTAAATAATCCTATTGTGGTCTATAGTTGCATTTATAAAGGCTAAGTTAGGGACCTAATTGAAACCTGTTTATTCAAAAAAACACAAACTGTATTTTGAAACTAACTCTGCACAAACTGGAATCTGAATCCATAGAAACAGATACTGCATACTGGAGTGAGCACGGTTTCTGTTGAATGATACTGCATGTATCACATACTGAACAGAATGCACTGAAGAAGGAGGTGTATATTCAGTGGTTACCAGTCAGCTTGTAGCCCCATGAGGGGCTTCCTAGAGTCAGTGAACCTTGAGACACTTGTCTTTTCTTAGGTACAAAGTAAAGCAAGAATGTTAGGTTAAATTGTGGCATAAAATACTTCAAAGGTTGTAAAATATTCTAGTCCTTTTCAAAATTTCGAAGACATCCTTGGTCTCTAAAATACTTCCAGTGATTGATGGTGGGTGGCATGCAGCTGTTTGTGGATGGAGTCCTTAAATCCAACGCCTGACAACTTCAGATACACCTGACGTCAGGAGGCAGGGCTTATCAGCAGCTTTGTCTTGTTTTCTGGGGAAAGGGCATAGGACATTTAGTATAGGAAGTGCAGCCATTGGAAAGTTTCATTTTTCACCTTTGTAACTGTCAGACCTGAACAAACTTTTACACAGATAGGAATAGAGTGCTGATTGTTTAAACAGAGACAGATGATAGTCTAAAATTATGCGTATAGTTAAACATGTTGTGATAATCAAAGGCATGGAGTGCATGCAGTATTGATTTACTTCACTAGTGTTAAAATTTGCCTTTGATTTAGGAATTTAAAGATGAAATTAAACCACTTATGTTTTCATGCATTGTTTTGTATTTGGGTGGACCTTCATGTCTTGTGGCTTTTTAATGTCCTGATAAGGTAACATAGCGACATTATTTTCATCCAGTTTTTACCTGTTGTCTGCCTTTGCAGCCACCATCATTTGTCTCTTCTCCTGATTCTTTGTCACCACGAGTGACAGTTTTGATGCAATACAGACTAAAGTGGCAATGATGCACAAAAGATAACTTATTTTTATATCCAGAACAAACAGCAAGTACTGCTAGTCACCCATAACACTTGAGACCAGCATGTGGCTGAAGAAAAACAGACTAACAGTGAGTTCCATAAAAGCTAAGATAAGGGAGGGAGAAAGGAAGGTACTCAAGCACTCGTGTATACCATTGCCAACATTTCCACTTTCAATCTGAAGACAATATGTTAAACTATCTTTACCTGGATTTGTTGGGGTTTAGCTTTTTTTTTTTTTTTTGAGAAACGATCTTCTCTACAAATTGCATCCCCCCTCTTTTTTTTTTTTTTAATTGGAAGTGCCATCATGGTAATTTTCCTAATCATGTTGAGGGGCTTAAAAGCTTACAGAAGATACAGTAAGTCCAAAATACAATGCACCACCTCTTCTGTGATGCAAAGTGCCAAAATCCCACGCTATATTGATTTCTCTCTTATTGTCACTTCTGTTGAGTTATAGATTGAATGTAAGGTTTTGGCCCTGCACTTAATTTAAAATTAATTGAATTCATAAGGAATGTCATGAACAGTATCATTATGTCAACTATATTCCACCTGAAGAACGTAATTGGTAAGAGTTGAAGTGAAAATAGTGTTTGTAGGAGATGGATGAAGTCCTTTGGGATGTGATCAGAGTACTTAAAAACCTTCACTTTTAAACCTATATGTGTCTGCCTTTCCTGTGATACCAACACAGACTATTTAACAACAGTGATAATACTTCACTTATTCCTTAGCCGTGTCCATGCCAGTCCAGTGTCCTGACCATGATCAGTTATTTTTACACATTATATTCATCCACAGAGGGTCATTCTATGAATAATCACATCATAAGTTGTGTTAGATTGTGAGTAAAAACTACTGTGAAGTCTTCTGCTGTGCTTTAATAAAGGTGAACACATTTCAGTGGTGCAACAACCCCTAAGGTAGAGCCAATTTCTGCACTATTGTAGCAGAACATAGCAGTCATTCCTGGGGAGGATAATTTTTTGTCTGCTTTCTGCAGCTGGTTGAACAGAGGTCAGGTTTGTTGGAAGCTGCTTAATTGTACAGGCAGCACCGCTCAGACCATGGAGCATAGCTTCATGCTGTGCTCTCAGCTGTCTGCTCCTTCTGCAATGACTGGCTCTGCTGCCTTTCAGCTGCTAACATCTCACTACAGACCTTCTTGGGAACATGCTGCCTTATGGCTTGAGACCAATGTGTGGGCACTAATCACCAGCTGGCCCTGAATCTCATTCTCTCTCCAGATGAACTTGGCTGTAAGTAGAACTTGAAGAGGGGCATGGGAGGCTGAACACCAGGCCACTGTTTTTTTTAATTCTGAAAAACTTCACTCCACCACCATTCCCTGGCAGGAGGTGGCTCTCCAAGTGCCTGCAGGAGCCAAGGGAGCCACTTCCTTGTACTGGGGCAGGAGCAGCTTCTAGTGATCAGCTGCTCCGAGCAGGGCAGCCCTTGCTGTTTCACTTGATTCCTGGGGATGCTGTGGAGCAAACCTGTGTGGGGTGGGAACAGGCCCTTCACAGAGGAGCAAGATACTGTAAGTCATTAAGAAGCTTTTGTCTCAATAGGAGGCCTGGTGGGCTGTTTTGCTACTACAAGAGACAGTGTTCCTGCAGGGTTTGGGATTGTATCCACATCCAAAAGACATGTGTCTGCAGAATACAGGTTTCAGACAACATACTAATGCATAGCAGAGTATCTTAGTGCCTTTGAGTGGAATGGTTCATTTTCCCATTGCTGTCAGTTGAGGATAAGGGCAAGTATCACATGCTTGTGATTTTTTTTTTTTTTTTTTTAAATCCTACTCTGGATCTTTCCGTATCTTAGAAAGGAAAATAAAATTGTATCAAGTATCATACCACTATTTTCCATTTGTTCAAAGACATACTTCTACAGCAGGAATAACTTACTTACTTCCCCATGGCTTGTCTTACAGTCTGCCTCTGTTTTCCTTTGCTTAACTGGGTCCAAGAGTATTTGCAGGGGAGCGGCAGGAAAGGAATGCAACTTCTAAGCTCCTTATGGCCCATTTTGCTGCCTAGCAGCATTCTCCAGGTATTAAGATAGATGTTTTATGTGTGTGGAAGTAGAGGTGGATTGTTTTCTGTGTGAGATGTATGGTTTTACTAGAAAATGCATGTGACTCATTATGTGAAATTGTATGCGTTTCTGAAGAGAAGCATTTGAATTATGTTCTAACAACCCATCGTATATCCTGTTTGTTCTGATTTCAGTTAAGTTGTGATAATCTAATAGGATGCTCCTCTGAGTACCAGAGTTATTGGCACCATCCATATTTTTCATACAGCTTGGATATATACCTGAACAGTAATTTGTTTACAAGAGTTAAGAACATCTATACCCTTGATAAATCTACCATGAGCAGCAGTGAATAAGCTACCAAAATTTTGGATTGCTTCTAATATGGATGTTTTATCAGAAGTATGGACAAGATCTGCTCTCTTCTACGTGTGTGCACTTGCGTTCTCTTTCTCTCTCTTTTAGAATTTCCTCTACAAGGTGGTTCATTATTGCTACTAGGTTTTCTTCTAAGGTATAAAATGCAGTGCAGTACTCCAGAAACAGAATGAAATCACTTGGATGGAAAGCAGAGGTACCTCATGTCACCTCTGATGAAATCCCAAAGTAACTATTATAAGTTTGAGATACATCAAAACATGTCTCTCTGTTTCCCTAGATTTGATTTCTTAATTTTGTAGATTAGGTAATATGTTTAATGTGGTATAGGTAGTACTGCTGGCAAAATCTTTGATTATGTTTTCTCTAGGAAGATCTGTATTCTAGCACTTTTAATTTTGTGAAACTTGTGCCACCCAAGCTGAAATTAGCATAAGTTTAGTTTGTCTGTAATGTCCATGAATATGTGCAGTCCCAGGATTACACTGATTGATCAGAACTTCCTATGCAACTGCTGCTTGCACATACTGGGAATCACACCAAGTGTTGAAAGAAAGACTAATAAGTACAGGGGAAAGTAATACTCAAGAGCATATTTCTCCCAAAACTCAAGGCATTTGGAAAATGCTGAAGAATTCTTAATTTTAACATCCTCTACTACTAGTAAATGGCTATGAAAACTACTTTGAAGGTCTGTGTTCCGAACACCCTTACTACTTGTTCTGAGAAATAATGGCCTGCTACCTCTGTGGCTTCATTAATTCCAGTGGCAGAAGCTTGTACTAAATAATATCTAGAGCTTTCACTATTATGTATTGTTCTGCCTAAAGAGATTTGTATTAAAAGTCCAGGCACTTTTAAGTGTAATTTCATACATCAAAACAATGCTAATGTTGCAAAAGGTAGGTAGTCAAAAGTTAAGAAATACTGCAGTCGATTTTCTGTGAAATCTTAAATTGATATTCATGTGCATAAACACTATAATGCACTATTTTATTGCATGCTTTTTGCTTCCAAAAGTCTCCAGCCTCATTAACTACGTGGAATGGAAGTTGCATAGTTCATTGTTGCAGAAACGAGAAGGTGTGTGCTGAAAGGATTAGGGGTTTGTTAGAAGAATGGTGTCACAGAGCAAAGAAATGCTATTCTTAGCCCTTGCAGTTTATTCCTGCATCTGAAAAAAAAATAAATATATATATACAAAATAACCTGGAGAAGTTTCTTAAATTTTTATAAGTAGTCACTTACTGTAGGTCTTATCTTTTACAAACCAAACTCAGTGCTCTAATAGTGCTGAGCTCTCGCAACCACAGCTGGTGTCTCGTGGAGCTTTGATTTGAAATACAAAGTGCTTCAAAAAGGCTGTATAATCTGATAAAGGAAACTTTGTGTTTCAATTTAGGCCATGAATTCTTGTGTTTTTCACTTCCACTGTACCTTGGTTCCCTTGTCTGAAAAATGGTGACGGTAGCAAAATTGACTGGAACAGCTGAGGTCAGGGGAAAATAGTGTAGAAACAACCAGGAGAAAATTAGCAACTCTGTAGTCAGCATCGGAAAGCCTGTTGTGTAGTTAATAAGCCCAAGGACCAAAACTGAGTGAGCAAAACCAAGAGGTTATAATAACTCACTCTCTGAGCTCTGTCTATTCTAAGTGCTGAACAGAACAGGAGTCCACCTGAAAAATGGTGTGCATGTAATCAGTGATATTGTAAACTCTCTGTCTAATGGAGCTGAATTAAGAATTTCTGTTATTGCCTGCTCTCAATTCTTGACTTTTCACCTTGATGGCCTTTTTCACTTTACACATTTTATTTCCTATAATGAAAACTTTGTACATATTATATAAAGCATGAGAATATATGGGTAAGTATGCATGTAGATTTAAATTCGCCAAATTCTTATGGATACCTCTTACATGTAAAGAACAGTGCGGACGTATAAGTGGTCTTTCCTCTACAGGAAGTGCCCATTTGAGAGCCTTGCTGCTGTTAATAACCAGGTTGCATCTATGCTGAATGAGCAGCTGCAAAGAATTGGGATATTGGAGATGATGCTGCTCTCTGGGTTGCTACAATAAACTCTTTTTTTTTTGTGCTTTGATTTAAAGCACTGAAAATCTCTAAAGGAATGTGTCAGGATGCTGGAGTATTCTTTTCCATTTGCAGTACAATGGAGAAAATATTCTCAGGCTCTACAGAGATAAATATGAGATTGCAATACATTTAACAGTATTTAAAATGAAAGTGTGTTGAAAGCGCTTTATTGAATATTAAGTAGATCCTATTATAATATACCTCAGATCAGAGTGTTGGATTTTCCCCTAATACTTTGCAAGCTAATGCTTATCTTAACTACAAAAGAGACGCTATGCTAAGGCTCATTTTGGCTATAGATTCAAGGAGCCTAGGTCTAATATGGCCTGTAGGATGACTGAGCTGCAGTAGTACTTGCTGAATGATTCATTGAGCAGTGTTCACATCAGCTTCAAAGAAAAATACTTTTCCTTTCTGCTCACTGAACAGAAGGAGCTGCTGTGCATATGGGTATTGACAAGAAGCTAAGGGAATCAAATGGAGAATGTGTAAAAGGAAGAGAAAACACATCCATCATGCTTGTGCAGTAGGTAATAAGTAATATTGCTGTAATACTTACTTTTCCAAGTGCAAATGGTTTACACTTATGTATACCTCATACTCAGACTGAGCCCCAAATATTTTTTTTAAATTCAAAACCAGTATAGGAACTGTCTATCTAAGCAGCAAAAACATTGACAGCAAAGTCAGAAATACAGGAATCTTAAATGCCAGAAATGGGCTCTGCAAGTTTATGTATCACATACCAACCGAATGAAGCATCTTCCAAATAATTAAATACTATTTTAGTGAACCATTGTGACACAACATGATACATAAGCTTTGAATCCAAAGCTCCCATGCTTGATTTACAGGCTTTGTTATTTTGTGTTGATGCAGTTACTATCATGCTGCAACTAGTGTTGCTTTCTCTGGCAGTTGCAGCAGTGAGGAGAGGCACAATGGACAGCCAGGCAGCACCGCAGCGGAGACACCTGTTCTGCAGGTGATGTAGAGAAGCATCTGCATTTGGGAACTGGAAAATTAAAGCATCTCAGATTTGAACATGCCATGTTAGCCTCAGCAGAGGGGGAGCTGTGCAGTGTAGATGGAATGGAGAAAAAATTAAATTCCTTAGCGAGAGCTTCAGCATATCTAAAACTGGGTGTTTTGTGTGTTTGAACTGGGTCAAATTTGGACACATTTTAATGACAGCAGAAAATACACATCATATTTTCAGGACTGCTAAACGTTAAGGTCCTTCTTTGCTAACATTTCCAGAAAGACCAAACTAGTGACGTGTCACTGACATTCTAGGCTTGAACATCTCCAGACTAGATTCATTCAGCCAGGTGCTCTGGCCTGCCATCTAAAAGAGAGCTGACATCAATTACAAATAATCTTAACAAATATCAGTTTTCTGTTATATTTGTATTGCCTTTGATTCTTCTCCATAGTAGCTCCTTTTCTTCTCCAGAGTAGAGGTGGGAAAGCTGTGACTTGCCTTGACCCCCAGCACTCCCACCAGCACTCAGCTGTGGAAGTGCCAGACCTTTATCCAGGAATGGAGGTAGCTCTGTGTTTCAAGGCTCTGTAACTCCCTCTTCTCTAGATTAGACTTTCACAGCATAGCTGACTGTTATTCACTAACCTTCCCTCAGACACACTAATTTTCACCCTTTATATCAAGCCTTAGTGACCCACTCGGTGGAAGCTGATGCTCTTTATACAGTCTTCCAGTTATTATGCCTGAGGCCAGCAAAGTCAAATGATGAATGTCTCAGGCAGGCATCTAATCAGTGTGATTTGTAGGCACTCTGAGAAGAACCAAAGTCCAACTGGTGCCCCAGTGATAAAAGCCCACTGATTAATCCCAAGGCTACACTTTGCTATGATTTGCCATTTGTGCAGAATAAATAAAACATGATCCGTTTCATGGTCAGCTGCTGGAAAACTGTTGCTTGTTATATTCTCTCACTCACAAAAATGAAAGAAAGAGAACTTGTCTGGGATTCTAGCTGAGCCTTTTTTCCCCAACTAAGATTGTTCGTGCATAGGTATGGTATTCCAGAACTGTTTCCTAATGAGTACATGATTTAATGTATTGGATGCTGGTGGAATTATTTAATTTAAAAAAAAAAAATCAGTTTAGACAGGATTATATAGCTATCCATAAAGAGCTTTTAATGCATGACAAGCATATCAAAGGACTGGCTGGCAAAGAGAAAGCAATCTTTCTGAAGGCCCAAAAACTAGGAAACATGACCTGTCGCACAAGCTGCTGCTTTCTGTCTATGAATATTTGACTGTTATAGGGCCTTTCTTTTTTTTGTTGAGAGTTCTTTTGCCAAAGCAGCAAAATATTCAGATACATTTAAATGCATATGCTTTTCTTGCTATTTTATTTACAACCTCATTGTATTATAAATAGGGCTTAAAAATTGTTTCTTGGAAGTAGATGCTTTTTCCTACATAGTACCCCTTCTGTGGCACAGCACGGTTGTAGTCCTTTGGCCTGAGAATCGGAAGTGATTTTCTCTACCATAACCACTAAAGAAATTGAAGAGGGTAATTTGCAAGGCAGGTGGAGAAAGAGACTAGTTTGTATCACATTTTCTAATTATTGTGCCTGAACTTCACGTGAATTTTTTTGTGGGTATAGAGCAACAGAACAGTACTTACTGCTCCCTAAGTGAGAAATATATTGTAGAGAATAAACAGTCCATTACTTCTGGTGAGTTTTTTATGCAAACAATCTTTTTGCACAATCTGGTTTGCTATTAAGCTGCCTTCATGGTTCAGTGGGAGCTGACATCCTGAATCCTGGATGCTGGTGAGAGATTACAGGGCTCTCTCAGGATACCTTTACAGCCGAATGTGAGATCTTTTGCTGCAAAGGGAACTGGCTTTTCAGGAGCAGTAGGGGAAGAGCTACAAAAAAGACTTCTGTGCTAGGCAGCCACATGACTGGATGATATGAAAAGCAACGTTATGGTTGGAGGAAAGAGTGCAGAAATGGCATGTCATTTTGTGGCCTGAAGCTGGAATGAGGCTCTATTGTAGAAGACGGGTGGTATTTCCCCTACAAGCTAGAGCTGATGATAGGTAGCACTGGCCAGTGGAACTCTTCAACTCTTTAACTGGTGACTGCAAGCCATGACTAGGTGCACCACAAGGAAAGAAGTGAGAAATGGAAAAGGATATTTTTCCACTAGATGCTGTAGTAGAAAGGAAGGGGGAGAAGATAAATGACCATTGATCCCTTGGATCTGTAAGAAAACAGGCCTTGCTTTCAGCATACTCTGAATTTGCTTTTTCTGTTTTCCCTAAGAAGTGCTATATTTGAGAAACAGACATCTGTAACAATTAGTTATGTTTGACACTCTAGCTTAGTGTTGTAGCGTGAGATAATTGCCTAGTTAAGTGCCCAGAGCAGGTGGGTTTTTTTTCCCCTCAGATTCCTGGTGTGTAATCAAGCTAGTTTTGTTCTGTATTTTTTTTAAGAGCGCCTAGGTTTTGAATCAGTCTTTTGTCCATGCCAACAGCACATGACAGAAAAGTTAGAAAGGCACAGCCTGATCTGGAAGGAGTCATACTTAATTTTGAAGAGACACTGACTAATTTAACCATCTCCAGAAGACCACAAGCACTTCAGTCTCTAAATCAGCTCAAGGGAGTTCCAGATGCTCAGGTTGAAACCAAAGACTAAAGGACCCAAATAAATTTTCATGTCTGAAAACATTTACCTCTGTGTGCCAGGGCAGACTATAGGATCAATTCAGAACTGTAGGGATCCTTTTCTCTCCCATTTTTCTCTCTGCTCAGCTAGAGCAGTAGGTAACACATCGTTCAAAGCTAGCAGCATTGATGCTAATGGTGGCATGTCATTTTAGAGAAAAGGAATGCTTTGTTGAAAGTATAGTTTCTTGCTTCATGATTCAGGCATGTTTTGTGCAGTGAGATGGATGTAGTGATGTCAGCTATGAAGGTATTACAAGAGCTTTATCTAGGTCTGTGACAGTTGCCAGAATTTGTCTGTTATCAGGCTCATACCCACATTTTGTCTTTCTTAAGAGTGATTCAGTCTAGTCTAAGAGATCTTCACATACTTTTGTAACTCCATGTTAATACTTCTCAGCTAGGAATTTGGAAAGTTAAAAACCCTGACACTTTCCTTTTTCATACATCTATACATCCAGCAGCTCTTTGTTCCATGCAAATGAAGAAAAATACATTTTTAAGGGTTTTACATTTTGGTTGTCAAAAAGACAAATCTGATTCTTCAGTTGATTCTTGAGGCTGCCTGGACACCTGTACACCAAGTTACTGCTACTGAAATAGCTTTTATTTGAAGACAGACCCTTTACTGTGTACTGCAACTCAATGCTAGTAATACACAGCCTCACTGGAAAAAGCCTGTCAGTGTGAGTTTGGTAAGCAGTAATGTCTTCTTTCTCCTTCTCCAGTTAACTACCAATATTGTATTTCTTGCAATAGAAGCTTTTCCTCTTCCAATGTGCACAATTGTTGCAGTCTTTCCAGGATTTGCTCCTAGTGAGATTAATGACACTGAACTGTCCAAGAACAACAGGTAACCACTGCCCCAGTCTGCCACCGCAGAAGTAGCAAGCATCATTCATTAAGAAAGAAAAAAACACTTAACCTTTTCCTAAGGTGCTTCCCACTGACACACACGAATGAAACTCTCTGTACAGAGAAAATGTCTCACTTTTATCATGTAGACCTCATGTTTTGTTTTTTTTTTTTATTTGCCTGCATAGATAACCTGCCAGGTTAGAAAACATTAGGTGTTTTTAAGGCTTATTGTTAGCAGCAGTTAACCATCCGCTGGAAAGACAAAGCAATGTGGCTAAGCAATCAAACATTACAGAGTAGTGTAGTTAATCCATGGTAGTTCAGAAATACTAATTTAATTTGCAAGAAATAGGTTTCTGTATTAGTTTTGTAACGAATTGGCAACTATTTTTGCCCAGCATCCCCAAATATGTTTTAAAAAATGTATTCATACCCTACTACTGACAAGACTTTGAATGCTTTATTTAGCCTTCCCCTCTCACCCCCATCCCACATGCTTCTGCAATGATATTGAACTTGGTATTAATGTTGTTAGTGGGAAGAATCTCTGAATCTGTAGAAACAATTTCCCTTTTTGTTTGTCCATGAAAGCATCTTTCTGGATAGCTAGTAGCTGGGAAAGTGAAAATAATGGTGTCACTAATTGCATATTCTCTTAAACTTTAAGGACGAAATCAGACTCAGAAATAATTTCGAATTTTACTAAATGTACTATCAGAGTTTCTACTAGGTTAAACTACTGATCTGTGTTTTTATTTGCATTTTGAGCTTCACATCTCCATCTATAACTGCTTTGCATGAATGAAACATGAGATTTGCTTTGTCTGGTTCGTACTAGCAGTGCAAGAAGCTTTAGGAAGACTTGTATTTTTGAGTTTGTTACCAACTGGTTAAAGAACCATCTGTTCCAACATGAAAGGTTTCTCCATGGATGACCAATTGTCTGAGAAGGAATGATAAGATAGCTGGGAAGGAGCATCCTGCTCACTCAGCCAGACCTGAAGCATCACTGATGCTGTCCTTGCAGAATGCACCCCCAGCTTCCATGAGAGCTTTATTTCCACTTCTGTTACCAGCAGTGCTCTTGCTGAAACTTTGCAATGATCCTGCTTCTGGGAGGTCAGATCATCAGATCTTCAGGCTTTATTCTTCCTGAGAACTCTGACATCCTGTAAGTATATGCTGGGGTACTGCTTGAAATCAGACACACAGTATACATGTACATACAGAAAAACACTTGAAGGAAAAAGATGTGCACTAGGGTTTTTTGTCATGGTGATGTGTCTAATTATATGTTTGCATCTTAACTGCTACTCCCTTTTATAGGATCACGAACTCTATGCTTAATGGACCATGGCTTCAGGTATGCTATTGATACTGATAGGATAAAAAGTCTCCCCCTTCCAGGATTTACATTGCGGTGCATCCACAATATGAAGGCACATATAGACCATACACAAAGAAGAAAAAGGGCAGGCAAATAACACATCTTTTTAATAACTAGCTTTGTTATGAAAGTGCAAAAACTGCATTTTCCATTTTGTAGGAAGTTTCATGTCTTTAAAGCCTGTCTCAAAGCCTTGTCTCAAAACAAAAATATGAATGAAGAATTTGGGGTGGGAAAAAAAACGGTTGTGAAATTTCTTCCCAAAACAGTGTCATTATGGACAAACTAGTTTAATTTTTACCAAAATATTAATTAAATTTTAAATTTGATTTTATTTTGAAGAACTGTTTTGAAAGCAGAACTGTTTGTAGTGGAATCTCCCTATTTTTCCAAAACTGAGGACTACTTTTTAAAAAGATGAAATTTCAGCAAATGTGCATTTTCCAATGGGGAAAACAAACAAACAAACAAACCCATAGCCAGGAATTTCTAG
This sequence comes from Nesoenas mayeri, assembly GCF_963082525.1. Taxonomy (NCBI): domain Eukaryota; kingdom Metazoa; phylum Chordata; class Aves; order Columbiformes; family Columbidae; genus Nesoenas; species Nesoenas mayeri. The sequence goes on from NC_137540.1 coordinate 31,323,750, forward strand.
TTTTATGCAACTTGCAACTTGTTCTTGGACTCCACTAAGGGCTGATTGCAAAAGGTCACAGCATGGTACATGAGGAAGTCTGGAATCCCCAGAGCAAGTGGTGAGAACACACATAAATCACACAGCTCCTGGGCTGGAGGGGAGGAGAAATGGCACCACTGGAATTGCAAATGAGAAACCCTAGCTAGGTTAAGTAAATGACATCCTAGTTTCTTCCTGTCAATATAACAGAGCAGTCAGAAACAAAAAGAAAGATTACTTACAGGAGTTGACCAGGAAGGTAGAATTTGCATTAATTTATTACTATGTTTAAGACTTCCAAATTGGACTTTTTTTACAAGGCACCTTTTATCATTTTAAGCTCCTTGAGTCTATGTGGTAGTTTATTTTTTAACACAAGTAGTTAGCCTTTAACCTTTCAGAGAAATCAGATGGATTTGGTGAGCTGATTGAGAACTTATGCTTTTGGATGCCTCATTTGCTACACAGAATTGTAGTCAGAGGCTTTTTTTTAATTCTCCCAAACTCTGTCTGCATGTGTTCTAATGTCTCCTCTTATCTGCTTGAATGATTCTCTCTAGTGCTGCTTTATGCAAACCACAGCACAGCCAAACTCTTTGCAGAGATTGAGTGAGTGACAGTACGTATTTTCAAGGTACACTAAATGAGAAATGTGCAATTTAAGCAGAGCATTCACACATTTGAATGGAACACTGAAACTGTTGAAACTGCAGCTGCTGACAGGAAATTGATGTAGCAGTTGCTATTTACCTAGCAGAAATTAGTTCTCTGCAATTGGTTTTATTAAACTGGATGGAAAAAAGCAAGCTTTCCCTCAAGAGGGTTAAAAAAATGTTCCCTTCAAACCTAAGAGTTAAACGTGCTTCTTCACAGTGTCTTTGCTATTTTCTCATCATGTCCCTTGATGCGTTTTTTCTGAAAAATACCTCTATAAAGTAGACTAATAAGCTTTCCTAGTTGGCATTTAACCCCATCCTGAGCCTCTCCTTGTGCTTTGAGACCAGCTGGTGGCAGGAGCTCCACAAGAAGAATTTTTTCAGTCAGAATGGTCTCTTCTGGAGCACAGGTAAATGTACTTCTGGGGCTCCACCTTTCATTTGCTGAGCACACAGACCAGACACCCTGCAGTAGAGCATAAAGTCATGTCTGAATAAAAAGATTATTTTCTATTATAAACCAGTAAATTTTTCCTAAACTGGATGAATCCATAGGCAGTCTTACTGTCAGTAAGAGGTTCAGGTGGTTTCACACTCAAATGCTTTAGGGCTGCTTGTTCTGTCAGAGTTTTCTGTACTGTGTAGATGTAAATTAATACTTATAATTAATACAGCACTGCAGTGTGCAAGATGCACCACACTTGTTAACTTTGCCATGTTAATGTGTGTCTCAAAGCATTTGAAGCCGGTTCCTAGAATGGAGAAGATCTGCATGTGTCAGATGCTTGGAATGAGAAGGTGATAAAAGAAGCTCTTAAATCTGGTGCTGAGACAAGGTTTTTAGGAGCAAGTATTCTGGTATCACACACCTGGCATTTAATCCAAAGTAATGGCAACCACTTCTCTTCCTATGAAGCAATCAAGGGCAGGGGGCTGGAGCCACAGTTAGCTCAATGGGAATCCAGTGGTTGCAGCTTTTCCTAACTGTACCCAGGCTCTCATGCACAGGTGAGAGTAGATACATGGTGCTTAAATGATAAAAAGTGCCTCATGTTAGTATGAAAGACCACAGTGGGTCTATGTTATTTAAGGCCAAGATGGTTGTTACCTGGGAGATGTTCCAGAGCCTAATGTTTTCACAGATTGAAGGCTCTTCAGTAGTTCACTAAACCAGCTTTATCTTACCTGTCTACTTTCCTGGTAAAATGTAAAGCAGATGGATTGTGGTTTTTGTCTAGCTATAGTAAATCTATCTGGGAACTAACCCTGGAACTAATCACTTGTATTTTTCAAGTCTGTGTGCCTAAAATTAAACAGCTGCATCCACATCAGTCACTTCAGGCACTGGAAGGAAAAAATAGGTCTGTCTTTTCAAAGCATTTAATTCAGTGATGGGACTTGCAAGTACCAAGGTAACAATTAATGGCAGATGAAGGTACTCAGCACTTAGAAAATTCAGGATTCTAGGCAAACTTTCAACAGCCATATTTGAATGTCAAGCCACTGTATTTCTTGATAATAAAGATTTCTGTCCTCTTCCTCTTTTTTTTCCCCTACTTATATTAGGGATTTTTCCTTCCTTTCAGTCTTTGTTTCAGTTGTCATGAATCTAGCTTATTGTTAGTAAATCACAGGAGAATAGAATAATGGAAATATGGCTGGAAAGGTTATTGAGAGATTGTCTGGAAAGGTTATTAAGAGATTATCTATTGCCTAGCCCATCAATTCTTCCTAGTGAGGAGCATTGATATTAAAGCCAAGACATGCAACAGATAAAAGGCTCTTCTTGCCTTGTTAGCTTGGACTGTGTACCCGTGAATGTGCTGGCAGAGGCAGGCAGTGCTACCAGGAGCTAACAAAGGGACACAGTCAGGGGAGAAAACAAACAAAAAGCACAACAATTTGAAGCAGCAGGTTCTCTCTTCATACCAAGGAGGCGTCAACTTTATCTGTTGTTTTTTTTTCCTCATAGACTTACCTCAGTTTTAAGGCACTGCTGCGAGGAGGTAGCTGCAGGGCTTCAGGAGGACACAAAGAGACGGGGTCTGCAGGTTGGATGTGAGGCTGAGGATGCATGAACTCAGAGAGAAGGCAGAAATAATGGAGTCAGGCAGAGCAGAGGATAAGGAATGATGCGCCAGGCAGAGCAAAGTGGCAGGGAGCTGATGGGAGTTACACTGGAGCTTTCCTCAGGAAAGGCTGGTGACAGCTGGATTTTTTTGTCTCTGCTCCATAACAGGATCAGCTTTATCTAAGTATTCTCAAGAGACGTTTGCCTATGGAAAAAACATAGTACTGTAGGCATCTAAGAACAATGTAGGCAACCCATTCCTTGCCTTACTGTCCTTAGTATTCAGTAAATTTTCTCAGATATGCCTGTCTGTCCACAGCCTCTGTCCTATTAGTGCCATTGCCTTCTGAAATAAGCATTTTGTTTCTCTAATCGTAGTCAGAACACAGCACACTCTCACTTTGTTTGAAATGTTTTGGCATCTCACTCAACTCATTCTGGTCTTTGACAGTGTCTTCAGCATATATGGGCATGATTTTAATGGGCCCAGTTGTCTCTGGTATTGTGACAAATGAACCTATGAACTTCATTTTTCAAACCATTACAGTGTCTAAAGCTGGATTACAGGTTTCCAAGACCACCTAGAGTCTTAGAACAAATATGAATGTTATTAATTCAATGCAATAAACAGCTGAGTATTTTTTTAAATATACTTGCCATAAGGTATCTCTAAATAGCTATGTGCACAGCTCATTCACAACTCATGGTTATGAGACTTTTCAGCATTGCTTAAAATCCTAGGAAATTAAAATCTAAACATTTAAGCCACCACTACTACCGTAAAGGTGGCAATTGAGAGTGCTGGGTACTTGCCATTGTTACCTGTTGGCCGACAAATGTGGCAAGTACTGCCATAAATTTTTTTCATGGTTAGGAACATGCTGGTCAGGTAGCTGAATTCATTATGCTCAAGTGCACTGCTAAGCAATGAGTCAAGGCTGGTGGTGTGAATGAGCATGTGTTCAGATGTGTAAACAAGTAGTACCTTGTCTGTTTCCTAAATGGCATTTTTGATTTCCTGCACAGACCAATTACTTCAAAAGCACTCCATTCCATCCCTTGAAATAATGGTAAACTTGCTCGTTTTAAATAGCAAAACATGGTAAAAGCAAATGTGGCAAACTTTGTTTTAGAAAACAACTGTGAACTCCATTGTGTGCTGAAATTACTGTTTGGGAAGTGCTATTCTCTTAGTTCTGTCACTGAAGATAGAAACGGGTATTTTTCGAAAATGTAGTGGAGATTGTCAGAAAAATGTGAAGATGTGCATTTTAGGAAGAACTTAGGATATGTAGTTGTCAGCTACTTGCAAGTGAACCTGAGGATGAGGCCAATTAGATGAGGCGTAATGAAAGGCAGTGCAGCCTTTCTTTCATTCATTCTAGGACACAAAGCACATGAAACTAAGAACAACTTGCAGTGCACAGCAGCAGAACAAAGGCATCTGCAGTACACTGGACAGCCACCCTCCCTAACAGTTTCCTCTGCTTTTTAGAGGAGCACAGAGATTCAGCCCAAAGAAATTCTGCTCAGAGGTGTAATAGCATCCTCACCTGTTGAATTTCTCCTGGCTGCTGTTGTGGACAACCAACTTGACCAGGTCCATGGGCAAGGCAGGGATGTATAAGAACAGAAAAAAATGCAGCAACTTTTGAGCACCAGCTACAGCCTGACAGACTCCAGGTAGATATGCCTTAACTGAAAAGCAACAAATACTGCAAAACAGAGTTGTGCCATCAGCATGCTCTAATTCCTTATATTCGTGAGGACTTGTCAATTTGTATCTTTGATGGGCTGCGAGAGAGAACACTGAACATAGTCTGGTACCACAGAATGCTGAGCCCTCCATGGCTGACAAACAGACATGAGGCTTAGTGCAGGAGTAAGACTCCAGAGAGAAAGTGATGATGTAGATATGTATGTCTATCATACGAGGTTTGAAAGCAAACCAGATGAATATTATACTTGTAATTAAAAGGGTGCGAGGGCAGGTCCCAGGACAGATGGTGACAGGCTCCCAAGGACCAGGAAACACGCAGCCACCCTCAGGGTTCTCTAAAAAGTGGAGAGAATTGTCTTCTAGAGAGTAATACATCGGGTAAACTATTTCATGTGCTTACTAACACCATGAATCAGAAGCATGGAGACTATTTAGGGAAGGGTGGTTGTAGGATCCAATTGCAGAGCTGTTACTTTCAAGGTATTAGTTCTGTCTCTGTTCTACTGCAAGTACTCTGTGAAGCTCAATTATTTTTGTATTGGTTTCCCCACCTGTAAACCAAAGATTAATAGCATTCTGTGCTTTACAGAAATTTGCAGATACTAATGAAGTAAATTGCTTAGCCATCTGTAGATTGCTTATGATCTAGAAGAAAACCATTTTGTTCTACAAAGCCTTCCTTTCACGAGAACAAGCTTCTCATCCTACTGTAAGATGTAAAAAAGTATGAAAAAGGGTGTTGTTTGCTAAATATTACTTTTCTAAAAGTTGTCAGCCAGGTGAGATTGTTGAGGAAAAGGATTTTGAGGATTTGACAAACCTTTTAAAAAGTGTTTGAGTCAGGGTTATAAATTAGCTTTGGGAAATTACTAATTCTCATCTAAATTAAATAAATTTCCTAATATTGCCGGAGCATTAAAGCCAAAGCCAGGTTGTATGTGATACTCCTCCGTCCAGTCAAAAGCAGATAAAAAAATTATTAGTTACTATTTTCATAACACTGGAAGATTAGATTTTCTTCAGATTTATGCTTTTGGGCTGTAGAGCATACACATATATCTGTGTTGACTGTGTGTCTAAATTGGCAAACAACGTATTAGAGGCTGGTCTCCTTGCCAACAAGTGCTTGAATGTAATGTTTCCTACAACAAAAAAAACCAGTAATAATGTGTGTGCTTTTGTTTGTTTTGTGTTGTTTGGTTTTTAAGTGTTGGTTTTGTTTGTTTTGTTGTTAATGGTTTTTTTAAAAAAAAACCTAAACCAAACAAAAACCCAAAATCAAACAAAAATCACCCCCCAATATTTTTACTAAATTATTCGAACCTCCATTAGTATTCTTAAGTCTTCAAAAGCAAATCTGATACAAAGGGCACAGTCGTTCCTTGCAGTATGGGCTCTTAGACTGTTGCCCTGATATTTTGCTTTGATGACTTTGCAAGACTGAAGTGGCAAAAGACAGACTACAGGTCAGGCCTGAACTCAGGATCAGGCTGTTGAGGTTTTTATTCTTTGCTTATGGAATTACAGTATAATACAAATCACGTGGCTGTGCTGGCTTGTCTTCCTGCCTATGGGTGACCTCTCCTCCTCTCACCCCAACTAGAGAGGAAGGGAGAGCATAAGAATAAATACATAGGTGTTGTAAAATACTTCTCAAAAGCCTTCAGATGGCAAGTGCTGTAACAATACATTGGAATAAGGGTTTTTGTCAGTTTACAGTTTAATGGCTAGTACTTTCTTGGTTTTCTGTCTGCATTGGTCCAGTCACAGAAGAAAGGCAAGCAAATTGTGACCACTAACTCGGCGTGGTTGGTTCATGGCCGCTGTTTGATGTCAGGATTCTTTCCTCATTCCCCTGTTTCTGCTGTCCAGTCCAGCTCCCTGTTCCCAAATTGGCAAACAGATACAGATACCTTAGGTGACTCAGTTTCCTTGTCATTTAACATTTTCACCAAGCTGAAGCACAAAGAACAATTTTATTCCCACAAGAAAATAAATGCTAAGTCAGTGTCTGGTGATTCCTCTGAAACCTCAAGATGTCTCGTAGCATGACTGATAGATTTGATTAAATGGCACCCATAAGACTGTTGCAGAAGAATGATTAAGCCTAAATTATCTGAAAGACTCTGACTCAGGATATAAACAATGCAAGAGCAATTGTGAGACCCTGAATCATGAACTGTGACATGATATATCCTGGAGTTCAATAAGTTAATGGTGCTATTAGTGACTAAGCTAAAGCAAGCAGAGGTTTTGTTTGCTTCTGATTTCATGTCTTCCACCCTCAGTCTCTGCAGGTGGCTAAACATACAAAAGTACTTACGAAGCTGGGAGGAGAAAAATACAGAAGAGAAGAAAGTAGGAACAGAAAAACAAAGGGATTTATGTTTTTGTTTACATCTAGAAATTTTCCTGATGTCCCTGGGGTAATGGCATTCACAGGGAGGGAGGGAGGGAGGAAGGCCCACAAGCTCTTGTGGGGGAGGGCAGTAAAGAGTAGGGGACAGATAGGGAAACAAAAACCAGAATATAAAATACAGCCAAGGGAAAAAGAACTGGTTTTTAGACAGAAAAAGCAAAAAAGAAGATATAAAGGGGGGGTGGGGAGGAAAGAAGAGATGGTGTCCAAATGGTTGGCAAGATTCTTTATTGTCTCTCCGAGAAATACTCTTAGTAGTACTGGCAGTAATGCACAGAGGTTCCTATAGGGGAAGAATAAGCCAGTCAGTAAGTCATTCACAAATTGTTCTCCTGAATAATGTACAAGAAAGATCATACCTGAAATTTTCACATTTATTGGTACAAAAACGTTTATTGATCAAAAGTAGGCAATTCTCCCTCCCTTTTAGTGTACAATGATGACAGGAGAAGCTGAATAGCTTGCTCCCTTGGGAAAATGATGTTATTTCATAACAAATAAACTGAAATCTTAGTGACAGACCTGACAGAGGGTTTTTATCTTATTTTCATCGTATCTGAAAGAGAGGGGAAGAAGCAGAGTTAAGTCTCTCATATTGGTTTCCTTAAATTAAATGAAAGGAGTAGGGAGGGCGAGGGAGAGAAGAGCCCACTACTGAGCAACTAAGTTATCCTTCCATTCATTTCTATGGTAAACGAAAGTGCTTTTCAAGGATAAGTAACCTTATGAAACCTTATGCAGTGGTCATGGGGACTTGCTGCCAGAAATGGAGATAAGCGAGAACAAAAGACTGAATATTAATGGAAAATGTCATTAGGTGTTTCAATGCAACAAGCAGGTTGTTTTTTTTTTCCCCAATGCATAAATGGTAATTTTGTGAAACACACACTGGTGACATCCTTTTGTTCATCCTTCCTTAACTCGGTGTCCTTTAAATCATGGCCAAACTTTATACTAAGGGGAGTAGGATAGTCAGTTTGCTGTTAATGAAAAATGCAAGTAGCCAGGTCCTTCTGCTTGCCTTCAGGTTGGCTATGAATATGTAAAAATGTTGGCTATGCATGAAGTATGAGGAGGTATTAATAATGTGGAACTGTCTCTTTTTATTAGTATTTAAATAAAGATAAAACTACCCTGCATGACCACGTGCAAACAAAATGAGCAGTGAGAGGAGAGAATCTTTTGTAGTTCTTCTAACATTAGATTTACCTGATTAGAAGCTGACCAGATATAGAAACCATAAAGCACTCTTTAAAATTAAAACTCTTAATGGCTTCATTAATACTGTGAGCTCACATCAAGCTTCAGGCAGACAGCTGTACTGTACCTTGGCATCTAAAAAGGTGCTGTCTTGGGAGCAGAGAAGCAGGGAGAGTTTGCTTCAGAACTGCTGTTGCCACTAGTACACAGGAAATCACTGCAGGAAATCACTGTCTTTACTTGTTGCGAGTACAGGAGCCTGTTCCCTTCAGTGATGGAAAGCAGGGCTTGACTTTGGATGCCCTTTTCAGAGATGCCGCTTGTGTTAGCAGCAGGCTAAGCTCAGGGACTGCTGTCAGCACGTGTTGTCCTGTTGCCACCAGGTTTGTTTACATTATCGGTGCTGGAAGCCTTATCTTCAATAGAGCAGTCACTCCTGTCCTGAGTGGTGACCATTTGCTTTTTAGACTAAGTTTTACAAAATTAGGAGTCTCTTTTAATCTGTATATGCAGTGGGGGGTGGGCCTTAATCTGAACTGCATCTTGAGGAACTAAAACAAAAGCCAAATAAGTCTGAGTGCTTATTGGCTAATGATCAGAATCACCAACCTGCAACAGTGCTACTCTGGGCATCTCTGCAGAGGAAGATAAAAAGGAAGTTGAGAATTGGAAGTAGATTGGACTAAATTAGAGGAACAAAAAAAAGGCTGCTTTCAAAGTTCAGATTGCATTTTAGGAAATGTTGTTTGTTAATTGCCATGTCCATGTTTTGATAGTCACTGGAAAATTGAATTAGTACACAGGATATTTGGAAATCTCCATGGTTTTCAGAGAAGAAATACAAAATAAAGGAACTCCACTGGGATGAAGCTGTGCTGGGTCAGCCAATATCCAGCAGACTTGAAAGCCAACCACATTGTCTGCCTTGTGATTTTCCTTTCAAGTGTTTTCAAGTTGGGTGTCCAGTAATTGATGTTGGGTGCCAGCTGTACCAAGGCAGAGAGTATCAACATGCTTCAAACACAGCACACGTGCAGGGTGACAGAGTTTGGAAAACAAGAAAAAGGCACAGAATTCGATCTGAAATTTGAACTGGCAAATGTCCAAATATGGTTTCATTTTCTCAGCATGAAATTCACAGACTGGAGAATGAGCTCATTGCAAGCATTCACTATCAGCATAGTTCCCTATGAATATTATGTTGCATTTATTGGTAACTAAGTATAAAGTCCTTTGAGGTTAGATGGCTTGTGGGCATATCCTTCTGTTCTCAGATGAGCAGGGCTCTTTAAGGCCAGTATCCTCATGCTGACAAAGTCCCCTCATGTACTGTAAGCAGTTTTAATTCTGTCTCTTGCTGTATTTAGTTGTCTGGTTTGCTACCACTGAGAAGTAGGCAGTTTTTTATATATGTAGTTGCCATTTGATTGAGTACTCTGGATGCAGTGTCTGTGTTTGTGTGTATATTTACACCAGCTAAGTATGTATAAGCCTCTCAGATCTGCGTGCCTAGCAAGAGAGGTTTTTGGGAGCAGACCTTTTGTCCATGGTAGACGAGACCTAAGTTAAGGACTATGTAAGTTGGATGTATAAAGTCCATCAGGTAGGGCAGGTTGCATCTAAGCATGCTGATGGAGCTGGCAAATGTCATTGTAATGCTGAATTCTTCTCTTTGAGAGATCATGGAAACCAGGAGAGGCTTCTCTAGACTGGAAAGAAGGAAATGGTAGCCAAATTTTCAAAACAACCTAAAGGAGCATCTGGCAGACTACAAGTTGGATAGACTCATGTCTCCAGAGCCCTGAAAATTATGGAGCACATTCTCATGGGTACCATTTCCAGACACGTGAAAGACTGGGAAAGGCAATGCAGATTTTGAAGGGCAAATTGTAGGTGATCAACCGGAATGCCTTCTGTGCGGAAAGGACTGGCTCTGTGAATGAGGGGAGAGCAGGGAGTGGATTTAATTCAGCAAGGCTTTCAACATGGTCCTGTGTATTCATAGTATCCCCATAGTCAACTCGAGGAAATACAGACTAGAATGGACAGAATTACAAAATGGAAAAAAAAAAAAAAAAGGCAAGCTGAACTATCAGGCTGAAAAGGCCAGTCAGTGGTTAATACTTTGGCTACAGGCTCCTCCTTAGTAGAGTACCTCGTAAATCCCTTCTGGGGGTGGCACTACTCAACATTTTGAGCAACAACACAATTAAAGGGACAGTGTGCCCTCAGGAGGTTCTCAGGTGAGACCAATTTGGAGGGAGCTGATGACATCCTGGAAGGTCACAATCCTTCACAGGGACTCCTGACACAGGTGGGGTGGGTCATTCAGGAGGGGTGGCTGCCAGGAGCCTCAGGGAGCTCAAGGCACAGCCTGCACTGGCAGACTGGTGGCAGCCCCGCTGGTCCCAGCGGGCAAGAAGAAGAGACAGAGTCAGGAGCACGCCCTTGCAGTGCTGACAGTCGACCGCGTCCTGAGCTGCCAAGCCCAGGGAAGGGACTGTTGCCCCCCGCTCAGCAGCCTGGGAGGCTTCATCTGGAATACCAGGTGCTCAGTTTTGGGATCTGCTGGAACAAGAGCAATCTTGAGACCCTGGAGAAAGTCCAGAGCACAGCCGCAAGAGTGGGGCAGTGAGGAAAAGAGCAGACTGAGGAGGGGTGATTTTTCTTTTCAAATACTCCCCAGGAGCCACAGAGAAGGCAGAAGCAGACTCTTCTCAGAGGTGCAAACAGCAAAAGGACAGGAAACAGCAATGTGGAGCAAGGGCAGAGTTCTCTGGGTATAAGGAAAAAGGTGTTTCCCAAAGAGGGTGGTTAAGCCCTGGGTCTGGCTGTCCCAACAGAGGCTGCAGAAAGTCCATCTCTGGAGACAGTCAAGGCTTCATAGGAAGAGGTCCTGTGACTGAGGTTTCAAGGTGGCCCTGCTTTGAGTTAGGGAGTTGACCAGAGACTTTCAAGGGTCCCTACCAATCTGCAGTCCTCTCTGAGTCAGCATTGGGTTGGTTGCTTTGCTTTTAACAGGGTGAGAAAAATGTGGGATTTTCAACAGGGGAACCACTGAACATTTTTTGGATGAAACGTGTGTGACATATGCAGGTATGCACATGAGCAAATGAATACACGTGACAGAGCAGGTCTGTAAGTTCAGCCAGCAGTGTAAAAGTCTGTTGTGTCCAAGTATCGAACATCTATCTGTCTCTCTTGATATTTTGTAAAGGAACTTCCCTCCCCTTTTCAAGATCATCCTCCTCCCTCCAGAGCTTCAGAAGGCGCTTGCAGAAGGGACTATTTATAGTCAGGGCTGTGCAAGCAGCAAAGATGTGGGTGAGGTAAAATGTATTTGCTCATCAAAATTTCTCACCTTGGAGATGAGAAGTTAGATGATTACACATGCAGATGTGTATGCATATACACAGGGGTTATTTTATTTTGCCTTTAACGTTTGCTGTTGTTTTTAAGTTGCACCTGTCTTCCTCAGGCTTGTGTATTTGATATTTGCAGAGTGGTCCTATTTTCAAGCTTTTGTTAACTTTAAAACTTTTTCAATGAAGTGTAGTTAGATGCAGTGATGTTGCAGTATTTTGTATCCCTTTAATTCCTTAGGCACGAGTCTTTCCAACTCTTTTCATCATGCTCACTCCCATTTCCCTAATTTGTTGTTGAAAAGTTTGCTAAATGTATTGTTTATTTCTATAACCCATAACAGAGCTTGCTGTTTCTCTTCTGGTTTAGTGATAAAGAAAGAAGAAGAAGAAAAAAAAAAAAAAAGAGATTGTATAAACATAACTCCATTAAAGAAGAAAAGCAAATGCACCAGTATGTTGTAATGAGAGCTATTAAAATAATTAGTCCCTATCCTAGGATGATTGCAAAAGAAAATAAGTAATGAAAGTGAAACATATAACAACTGGATTATAAAATGAGCAGCATAAAAATTGAATGAGTCAAAGTTTAAACCGGGATGTGACTGAGTTACAGGATAGTGTAGGAGGAAATGTAATTGTGCTTATTCTATGTCAGTTTACTTGAACTAAATGTTCTCTGAAAAGTGTCTGAGATGTGCGTGTAGAGCTTGTACTTTCCAAAATGTATCACCATATTTCAGGACACAGTCAGTGGGTCAAACTTTGCCTAAGGCAGTCACAGCAACTTTAACAATCAAGTGCTATGGGGAATGGGATAAAAGGTCTGCATTTCTGCTTTGATTTGATCTCACTGCTTATTTTTTATGGCCCACCAGACAGGTCTGTGTTCTCTCATGCTATAGTTTCTAGCACTGTCCCACACTGGTGAATGCAGCCTCACCCCCAATGCCGGCAATTCCTTCAGCCTTCATGGGTCTTATCAACCCATGTCTCACTCTGCTGCTTCCAGTAAGCCTTTTGTTATTGGGTGTGTCTCTTTGTATAGTTGTCGTACTCTTGCCTTAAAACAGTATCAAACAAGAAAGATATTGTTCTCTTGATGCTGATGGCTCAATATTACCAATGTCAGAGATGTCACTTTCCTGTGGTGTGTTGTCTAATAACTGTCATAGGCTTCAATATGAATATTGTAATGAAAAAGCTCTAATCTTGTTTTACATGTGCTGAGAAAACATTCCTGGTATTGCTGTGTGAAATTTCAAAGCATATACTGATCAGATGGATATCTTGTTCTTTGAAACATTAAATATTTAAATATAAATATTATTGCTATTTATTAAATACTTTATAGAACAATTGCTTTAGAAATGACCACAACTCTTTTGTTCCATTGGATAGTATAGAAGCCCCTGTTCAGAACCCATCTTTGCACTTGTCAACCTGCAAAAGGGCTTGAGGTGTGCTTGGGCTGTAATCAGCGGGTCAAAGCAAGCTAGGCCAGTCCATGGGCCAAAGACGTCCATCTGTAATCTCATTTCTCCCTAAAATTCTATTTGTGCACAGTATTATGTTCAGTATACAGCAGTAGAATTAAACCAATCCATTTAGAAAACTCCGTGTGTGTACTTCCCAGCAATAATTTTGTGAAAAAAAAATAAAGTAGGATTAGGCTAAATAGTATTTCAAGAAGAGACCCTGGCCTGGAAGGAGACCTATATGGGCTCTTGTAATTTAGCTCAGATTTTTAGAGGAGAAGAGTGCTTAAGATGATCTTGGGGAAGCCATACTTTTAAGAACAGTGTCTTCTGTGAGTTGAAACAATCTAGTGCCACCACACGCTATAATAATGGTTCTAAAAATTTTTAATCCTGAAGACAGATTATGTTAATGTAATAATACTTATAGCTGTGTAGACTTGTCCTGCTTATTCAATGTCTTCTTTGAAGTTTTAGAAAGCATTGATGAGTGTACTTCAATAATAAATTTTTACTTGTCTGGGGAAGCGAGCCAACTGTGACAGGTTTAATCAGAACTAAACCTTGTCTGAGTCAAACGCGGGTTACAAAACTGAACTTGCCAGACAAGTTACAGCAGTGTTAAGGCCCGTTCTTTCAGCTGTTTCAGGGTGTGGTGTTTGGGGAGGGGGAGAGTGTCTATATGCATACCTAAACAGACTGTATAAAGTATCCCTAGTGCGTAGGCAGCTGGCAGTCACCCTGTGTCTACTTGTCTCTGTGACCTTGCTCCCAGGGAAATTTGCTTCTGGGGATGCTCAGTTTAGCAAGGTACACCAGACACCAAAGGGACAGGCAACAAGAGCTCAGCAGTAGGCTGTTGTTGAGTTGGGTTGCGAATAGTGTTGTATGAATTAATCCAGAGATTTTTCAAGTGTCACAAAGGGCAAATACTCATTGGTCTTCAGTGCCTGTTGCCCAGTTGTTTGGCAGAAAGCCAGAGAATCTTGTTTGGATCATGTTTTTTAAGATAAAATGAGAAGCCCTATTTAATTTAAATTGACGTGTTTCTTTCGAAGTGCTGTACTTTCCCTGTTATTTACATTTGGTCTAATCCTGTGGCAAAATCAGCTCTAGGGGAGGTAGCTACAACCACACTGATATTTACATTTCATTTGTTTATACTGGATCCGAGGTTATGTCTGTGAATTTAGCCAGTGGCTACAGAAGATGAGAATAGCTGTAGGAAAGAGCCTGCACATTGATAGAAGAGTGGGATATGTGCTTTCCATAACTGTATTCCTGACTCATTATCCACAGCACAAAGAAGTCTCTTGTGGCTTTCCACTTTTTATGTGGTTGGTGTACCACTCCCACCTTCCAAAAGTCTCAACCACTCAAATGCATAATTTTCTGAAGTATAGGCTGTAAAATTAAAGGTTACATTTCAGTTCCACAAGTGAAACGAGTTACCTGGCAGTTTTAGAAGAATGTATGTGTGCATAATGGTTCAGAAATTAGACACAGAAAAACCCACCTTAAACCAACCTAACAATAAAGTTCAGATTTAAGCTCATTAACAGTAGATAATTCAGAAGCTGATACTCTAATCCATAATTCCACCCACTGTCCTGCAGCACATATTTTACCATATATAAGATCATATATAAGCCCCCTAACGGGGCTGACCAGCTAGGGTAGTGGAAGGGTGAAGTAAATATTTTCAGGCCTGGTAAAACTCTGTGTTTCTTGACCTTTATACCTTTTACACTTTTATCAGCAAATGCTTGATTTGTGAGTAGCCAGGGAGTGCTAATCCAGAACATTTTATTTGATGAAACTAGGGAATGCTTGTTACCTTGTAAGTAGAATACCTTGCAGTTTTGATTCTCACATTCCCATGAATTAGGGAAATAAGTTTTATCCCATTTTATTGCTGAGGAACTGAGGTGCAGGGATTCTGAAGGTTCAAGATGCTCAGCACAGTCACCTTCTATGGTAGCCAGCTTTCAGCCTTTTACAGGCTGATAGGCTTTCAGTACCCTTGTTATGCTAGAAAAATATGTAGGTTCAAGGAACTGGCCGTGAGAACTCCATACTGCTGATATGAGAAGAACTGTATATTACTCATATCTTGGTAGCGTATATACAGGGGATGCGTGAAAGGGTTGGGGCCTTTCATCAGGATGGGGCCCTATGCTCCAGTGTTCTGATGACGCAGCTGTGGTACCCACAGCAGCTCCACAGGGTCCCTCCCAGAGCGCCCCATGGGGGTGAAGCTCTTCTTGCGAGCAGTGTGGTGGGGAGAATGGTCTTGTCTCCCTCCATAGGGAACGGCTGGACATCTGGGAAACTGTTTCTGCAGCTGCTGTACAAAACAGAGAGAGCTGATTGGATGACCTGTACACAAGAGCTAATATGGTCTGATCCCATGCTAGTTTGTGGGATTTGTGAACATCTGGATGCCGTTAAGATTTTTTGAATGGCAGCCTGGCACAAGGCTGATGGTGTGCTATTGATAAAATGTTGAAGGTTATCCATAGGTATTGATTGAATCTGTTGTGTCATTTTAATGGAACCTCTGTACTTTTTCTTCGATGTTTTAATCGTTTTTCATAAACACATAAATGAAATAATTTAATAAATGCAACAAAAGTACTTTGAAGAAAAGTTAACAAACTGGAGCAGACAGTAAGTCAACAAAGCTATTTCAAAGGTTTCTTCACAGTGCCATTTCACTGATTCTGAAATTAGTCCAGTTTTGCTGCAGAGGTGATGGGACCATACCAGTGAGGATCTTGATTAGCCTGAAAAAGAGCAAATACTGGTGTTTAAGGCACCAAGATTCTTCAAGTGGCTTGTTAACTGGACCATATTGGAAATAAAGTAGAAGTACATGGGATCAAAACAAAAAAATCTGTAGCCCATTATCTGCCATTACCACCATTCTGCTTCCACTTTTTTTGAAAGTGAAAGTGCCTGTTATGTTATTCTGTCACAGTTGTGTTGTGGGTCTTCCCTTTGTTTAGACTGTGAACGTGCATTGCAGTAACTGGGAGAACAAGGACTCTTCTCCCTTGGAGAGGATACGTGAGCAAGGTGTTTGTGAGTAGTTCCAGATGCTGACAGGGGAATAACAAGACAGTGGTGTCAGAATGGCTGTGCTTGCGTCCCTCCGCAGTGAAGAAAATGGAACAGATCTTGCCCAAGGACAGGTGCCACCAGTTGTGTGTCACACTGAAATGCTGTCAGCAGAGGGCCAGGCACGTGCCCATTGCGGGCTGTGTGTGGTGTGCAGGCTGGAAGCTGAAGCTCAGTAGTCACTCTGGCTATTTTTGGTGGACATAAGAGGTTGTGACAGTTCCAGACTATCCGGAAATCCAGACCTGACTGCTTTCCACACAGACAGCAAGACTAGAGGGGTTGCAGCTTGGTCTGGAGCCTGCCTTCCCAAGCAGACCAGGCCTCCTGTGCTCCAGGAGAGCACCTTAGGGTAACATATGCTGAAAGTCTAAAGCTGCCCCAACAAAGTGGGCTGAGGAAAGGCAAATTGTGCCAACAAGTGCACTCTTTATATAAAATGGAGGCATAACCAACAGATGTTACTGCAAGTTCTCTGATGCTCTCTTTGCTTCAAATCAGAGTTGAGTTTCATGGAGACCATGTGGCCACAATTTGTCCCTTAGTCTTAGTCTTTTCTTGTTCTCAGTGTCCTTGCCACTGATTCTCTGGCTGTCACTGTGCTGCAGCTGACAAGACTAAGTTTCAGTGGTGCCCTTTACTTTTTAATCATCTTCTGGCGAGGGAAAGTTATAAAGTATCTTTTTGAAGGGTAAAAATGCTGAATCAATGGAGAAATAATAAATGTATGTACAGATTGGAGCTATGTATAAGAAAATATTGATGTATCAGTACATTTATTTTTGCCTGTTGGGCTTTTTGAAATCTATTTATTTTCATATTAGGCTGAAGTAGGAAAATAAATGGTGGTAGATGCAAAACTTGAATCCACAGAGATTTTTTTAAGTGATTGATTTCTGGGCAGTGAATAAACATTTCCGACTTAAGGTGGATTAAATTAAAATATGAATTATAATAGCCTTCAAAATGACGTTTAAAATAGAAGCATCTATTGATCTTTTATGCACAGAACATGATATGATGCATTTTATATACACACAATATAATAAATGTATGACATTCATCAGTTGTAGGATGTTTAATCTCTGAAAACAGTTGTGATCTTTAACATTAATGGTACTAGGACTACTGCCCAGACTTACTTGTAATTTAGAAGGCAGATAAACTGTGTTATAAATACACAGTTCCATATTTAAAATTAATTTTATATTCTTGAAAGTACGTATCGATTATTACAATTACATTGCCAATAATGAAAAACAGCTTTAGAATGGTTATTTAAAAAAAAAAAAAGGCAAGCACACAAAGCCCCGAAGATCTTCTCTTTCTGAGTCCTTGCATTTGGAAGAGCTTTATATGGACAAGGAAGGGAGTTACTACAATGTGTATTTATGGTCTTCTCTAAGAAACCATGTATGTTTCATTGTTTCCTGAGGACAATAAGGAGCTGGTGCATTTCTGTGGATTCAGTTATTAATCTGAGAAAAGGTATATATTATATTCAAGTTGCACAAAAAGAGATGTTTCTATGAAGACCTCTAAATGAAGCTCACTGATTATATTATTAATTTACAAAGCCACTTTATCCCTTTCGTTTCCCCTGATTATTTAGAAAACACTGTAGGTTTAGATAGTCTAACCTGGTGTTACTCAGCTACTTTGGCTTCTCCTTTGAAAGTCACTTGAAGTCTGTAATACAATTATTAAAAAGCCACTTTACCTGGTCTTAGGCTGATATAATGTAAAAAACTATCAAAATGTGAAAAATGTTGGAGGTTTCTAATCCCATATCTTTCTATGTCTCTCAAAACCTTTGAGTATTAAATTGCAGAATGAATATCACAGTGGCCCAATTTAACTTCAGAACAAGGAAATATTTTGAATTCTGGAACAGTTCTTGGTCATGTGAGACAGTTGCGCAAAGTAATGTCTCTTTAACATTTCAATGAGTACCCTGTTCACAGCTGTTGCAAGGTACAAAATACATTGCATCTAGACTCTGCCACCTGTTGTAGGCAGTTTGGAAGAAAGCAAGTTAATGGAGATACAAGAACACATTTTGCCTACTTGCAATGATATTATCTGCATTTCATTTAGTGGCCACTTAGACCCTTTCTTTCGTGTCACTGCGTTGCAAGATAAACCCTTGTTTTCGTAGTGGTGAGAGTAGGTTAGTAAACTGAAAATTTGTAGGTGCTTTCCCTCCAGTCCTGTGTCTCTTTTTCTTTCTCAGCTGCATGAGGCCCAGCCCCAGCTGCATCTCTTTGCTTCTAAACTAAAACTGAGTTTTGGCAGTGTCCAAGCATCATCTCTAGTTTCAGCTCTGCAAGCACCGTCTTCTGGGAATGGGAGGGAAAGGAACACTGATGATTGCCAGCTTTCTGCTCAGCTCTGCTCAGTTAGGTGCAAGACAAATAGATCTGTGTCACTCAGAGAGAGTATGTGAGAATTGCTGGCATGTGAGGAATAACATTCACCTGAACAAAATTCTTGCCTTTGAAATCCTTCCCATTCTTGAAGGTCTTCTGAGTTCTGGCCAGTGTTTTCGGAGAGGCCAGAATGTCCTGCTTCCATTTCTCTTTGCTGCGTCTGTTACCCTTGCAGATGTCAAGCCCTTTGTTGTACAGACTTACTTTTAAATCTTTTAATGTATTTTTCTTATTTTTCTGCAATGGTCATGGGTTCTGACTCTTGAGTGAGAGTGCTGGCAGGTGGTCATCACCTGTGGCCCCTTACAGAAGGGCCATTTCAGCTAGTGGCTCAGCTTTACCCTCTCCACTGTGATTGAGTTTTTTGCCACCAACCAATTCTAGTCCACACTGACTTGCTGACTATCAAAGTACAAAATGTATTCAGAGCATAAAATAGAAGCTGTACATAGATAGGCAGTTTACTAGACTGTCCCAGGATCCCTAACCTCCTGTCACTGAAGCCTGTAGCCTGCAAATTGCCTCCAGCTCTTCTTTTACCTGTCCTTGCCATATAGACTGGTTCTGAATCTTAATGTGGCTCAGCCCACTGCCATGAGAATCAGGCCTCTTCATTTTGTTCAGAGAGATGCAACTTTTGTTCAAGGCTCTTCTCTTTGCTCACCTTGAGTAATGAAATCCTATTTTCTCTGACCTCTATGATTTCTTTGTCATTGGTTTCTGAGCAACAGAAAACACAACTGCTAAAATCATCCTTCTCAACTCACAGTTGAATGTGATGGCAATGGCAGTTAGAAAAAGCTGCTCTTCTCTTCTTACCTGATAGAAATCTGCCTCATACCTAGAAAGAAACTACATTTGTTCATCCCCTCATACTTTAAGTATTGCAGAAGACTGGAGAATACCAGGGACACTAAAGTGATTTCCCCTCCTCAGTCCAGCTCCCTTTCATTCTCATTGCATGTTACTGCTTTTCGACCCTGAGTTATAGCTAAGGTCTAACCTGTGAAAGCCAGTCTGGGCTTAGAAATTGCATATAGCTTAGATCAGTGGGTTATCTGTGGGGCTTACAGGTGCTTGAAGTAGAGCCTGGATTCACTGTGTAGCAGAGACTTGTTCACCAGCTGCCGAAAGAGGAAGAGTCCTGTCTTCTGAGCATAATAGAAGTAGAGTGGCCTTTCAGGACTCACATGTCTTTTTGTTTCCTGTACGTCCTGTCATTTAGTGCAAAGGACTGTGGTGAGTTTGAAGTGACATCTACAGAACTAATACAGGGGAGACAGCAGATACCTGTGAGATGAAGAGAATTTTAATATCTGCCCAGGTCGTCTGGATTTGAACTGAAAACTATAAAATCTCACTTTGTTGTCGTCTTCTTTTTAAGAGCTATACTATAATTTCAGGAGTGAGAGGTTCGTTTGTTTTTAATTTGAAACATATATTTACTAATTAAAGGTATCACCTTTCTGCAGTCACCATCAAACTCTTTTACATGGTGAGCTTAAACAAATTTTAAGTGTTGGTTTTGGTGACTTTTTTTTTCCTCAAAGTTACTATCAGTGTCCTAGCTGATTTTTAATGGAACAACTTGGATTAAGCAAAATGCTACAACTGTAAATGCTAAAAAAGACTACAAATCAATCACTAATGCTAAATCTAAATCAAAGAATAAATAGCTCTACACTATAGAAATATTTCCATAATGATTCATAGTTTTCACGCTGCTTTTCACTCCAGTTGAGCTGCATTCGAATTTTTCACAAAAAACAGTTAGTACAGAAAATGTGATGTGGACTCAAACCCTATCTTTCTGCATTGAATTGTGTACCAGTTCTTTTTTTCTCCTTGACAAAAAGGAAAGCCTGCATGTCCTCATGCAGTTTTATCTACTATACAATAGCATTACTGTTGAGGTGTAAATAGTCTTATAATTCATGGGGGGGTGGGTGGGCAGGGAGGGGCAAGTTTTCCTGTAGGGTCTGATTTTTAGGATGGCTTGCTATTGCTTCCTGTACCTTGGACACCTCTGCACTTAGCTGATAGGAGACCCGTGCATGTTAAAAACAACAGGCAGAAACCAAGAGCATAAGGAGTGGCAACAGCTCGCCTACAGATAACAGCACTGCTTGCAAACTCTGCAGGGCGATGTGGGTTAATACAAGGGGCTCTCAAATACTTCGTACCGTGGCAGTCTCTCAGCTCCAGCATACTGCGGCAAGGCTTTGGCTAGGCACTTGGGAGAGGTTTGCAGCTGTCTTTCATAACACCTCTGTGGGGTGTCACTGTCAATCCACAGAAGTGTTCTGAGATCTCTGAAACAGATAAACACAAAGATGACAACACACCCACGGTCTCCTCAAATTCGCTTGTGATTCTACAAAGGAATTATGAGTATTTAGCAATTGTGGGGATGAAATTTGCCATCTACAAGAATGTTACTCTGCACATGTATCCATGTGTGACACTGACATGGAGTGTACTTACGAAATGCTAGCCCATTCCGCTGAGCTCTTATTTAAGATTAGTATACTTAGGATCTTAATAACTATTGAGTAGTGTAATTAATTTATTGGCAGTGAATCCTTTGGTTCTTCGCCTTATGTTTAAGAATTTATCTGTCACCAGAAGAAACAAGCTTTAGTCACAGAGGAATGAGTTAGGAGACAGGGTACAGAGCCTAGCGAAGGAATATGGTGGTTTGACATGTATCCACTGGGCTCGGGGCTTAAATACCTATACCACTCACCCAGGCTATGAGATCTGGGGCACATTAATAAAGGTGTCCCAGCATCCCAGGGATACTGAGGTGTGAAGGTATAAGCTGTATAAGTGCACATGTTCAGAGTGTACATGCAGTTACTCCTTATGAGCAGGGCATTTTTGATGTACCAGCGTAGAAACTATGAGTACTAGTGCTTCCCAAACTTTGAACCTATGGAATACTGTCAGCCCTCATTCTCATGGACACCAGCATAACCACCATAGAACTGACAAACTGGTAAATGTTGTTGTTCTGTAGGCAGACAACCATAGAGTAAACACTATTTTGTAAGAATCCATAGATCATCGTGTGTCACTAGGCAGCATAACTCTCAGCACTTAAGAGTAATTGAAGATTGTAGTAAAAGTGTAAAAGCTGCACCTGTAATGTGTCACATGCAAAAAGCAGGAGAGTGGAGGACATTGCTAGTCTTTTAGGTCTGTGTGATAGCAAAATATTTATATAATTAACTCCCGTGTGATCCCAAGAAACTGATCATGCCATAAATTACTATTGGGGCAAATAATGCCCCTCTGATGCCTGCTAATTTGACCTGGAAGACAGATGTCCTCCTGAACTTAAATCTGATGAATGGCTTAATCCTTTGTGTGTGAGCAGGACACCATTCATCTGGGAATTTTACGTCACTAGGAACACAGCTGTACTCTGTTTACATCCTGGGTTTTGTGTCATACCATTTCCAGAAGCCAAATTATAGAGTAAGGAAGGAGAAGAAAATTCCTTTCTGGTCCACATGAGTCTTGAACCATGAACTTACTATAAATTGTGGTGCAGACACCCAGCATCCAGTTGGCTCTCAAAACTCTTCACATATGCTTGAGGACTGGATTCCCTAGGAATCACACCACAGAATTAATTTCCTGGTTTTAGGAGTTCTCTTAATTTAATTTACAATCCCTTCTGTAAGTATATCTTGCTTCCTACATTTCTTGCTCCCATGACTATATTTACAAGGCTTCTGCACAATTTCATTCTTGGATAAATAAAACCCTTCCACTTTCTAATCCAGATATATTTGTGACCAGTGTATTGCAACAGATGAATCTGCCAGACCAAATGCTGAGAACTTCTGAGCTGAGATCTCAGGAGGCCAAAATAACCCTGGATCATTTTCCATACGTACCTGCACCCAAGCTAAATGATTAGTTCTGATATGTAAGATTTTAAGATATCTGTGATATCAGAACATCTGAAATTTTTAGTGGGAAGATTTTGAATGCAAAGCCAAAGAGGGGCCTCGCAGTAAATGTACTGACTTTCTCTTCAGCTATTTTTAACCATTTATTAACGTATTTATTCGTATTTCTCACTGTTGTGTTTCTTTTGTCCCTGAAATTGTCCACTGACTTCAATTAAACCTGTGAGGCTAGAGAACTTGACAATTTAATTCTATTAAATGCAGCCTTATTGTCAAGCAGGGTTTCCCTGCAACCCTCCCAGTTTTAATAGAGGAAACAACTTCGGGTACCCTACTCTTAACTGCATTTGGGTACTTTTCTTCAATGGGCATAGCATTTAGTGACAACTGAAATGAACTAATTTAAATGACCAGCTAGTGGAAAAAAATTGCAAACTAAAGCTGGTCTAAATAAAAATACATTCTTCAATGTAATCACTTAAAACAACAACAAACCCCAAACCACTAATAATTAATCAAGGAATGTTGTACAAAAAATATAATCTGTACAGATCTGTGTGATCTGTAATTGCCGCACTTGAAAAGAGAGTTCTACAATTTGGCATTTTTATTTTCCTTTTTCACACAAGGTAAATCTTATATCTCGTGATTGAAATCTTTTATCTTTTCTGTAGAATACTTGAACCGAAAAAATGCATCTTTTACCACTGAAAACAGACTAAATGGGTCCATGAAGGATTTATTTTAAGTCAGATGCATTTGTCATTCTATATTGATAATCTGTGCACTTCATTATCATATTCAACTCACCATTTATATGCAGATGACACAATCATTTATGGTAATAGATTATACTAGAAGAAAGCTTAATATTATCTTCAAGCTGATTTAAATGAGCTTTAAGATCATCTGGCACAATCTAAATTACTATTAAATATTAATGAAACAAAGATCATATTATTTGGCTCAAAACAGAAGTTGGGTAAACTGAACAACTGGCAATCAATGCGACCTTGGAGACAGTTAGCAAATGTCAATTGTGAAGAATATAGATACGTCATTTTTCATCATATGACTAAACTATTGATTAGCTGTGAAGATTTGAAAGAAAGCCAAGAACTTCATTTGGGCTCAGAAAATTTGTTGACTTAGGGGAAAATAAAATATTTGTTTTCTTGCATTTTCGGTTTGTATTATGTACTTTGGGTTTTGCTGATTGCTGCATAATGTTTGTTAGGAAAGATAAAGCATCTTTAACTTGGTTATCTAGGCATATTTGCTTTGAATTATACATTTCATAAACATCACCGTCTGTCATTTTAGCAACAATTGGCAAAAAAAAAAGAAAACTGTCAACATTTAATTGGTACGTTATTCTGCTTTTCTTTCCCTCCTCCTATCCTCTGTCTTCAGATGTTACAATCTTTGGTCTTCCACGTTTTTCGAAATAGAAAAATTAATAAGAAAACTAGTATCTCTACTGCTTCATCTGGAACCATGCAGCTGTGAATTTGATACAGCGAGTCAGGAGATGCAGGTAGATGCAATACTCTGTGTGTGCTTATTTTTACATAGGTCTGATCCTGCAATGTCCTCAGCATGTTCTAGCAGATGTAGGTGAATTCAATGGCAGTTTATGTCAATTCCCAAGATGACAGATAAGGAACTTAGTACTTTCCAGGAGATGCTCTCATTCTTAGACACTCAACTTCTATAATCCCACAGTGAAAAGGAAAAACCCCTGATCTCGCTGTTTTCCAGTTCATTAGAAATGCAGAAGACAACCTGCATTTAAACCATGGGAATTCACCTCCTCTTTTGTGTAACAAGATGTTTCACACTAATACATCCATTGTTCCAGAAATGCCAGTTCTTTTGACATTATAATGAATCTCACGGTATGAGATATTGTTTGTTGTCACCCTCTTTCTGTACTAGACATAATCAAGAGCAATGTGGAAATGTATTCTGTTCAGGGCATCTACTGTTGCCCCTGAACACTTTGCTGGGCTGTGCTGGGTGTGGTTTCCTATTGAGTGTTTGCATTTAGTGAAGAGGTTACTGCCATTTTTTTGACCGTCATCTGGATCTTTGCTGCCCTCTTGGTGAAGAGGCTTCCATGTAGTTTCAGAAGATGGAGACCTACTCTGACAGCAAGAAAATACCCAGGGAAAGAGGAGGATGCAGACATTTGATTTGTATACATGGGAATGAGGCAAGCTTGGAGGGGCAGAGCAGCTGGGGTTCTGTAGACCAGGACAGAAAACAGTTTTAAAAGTACAGTGAGGGCTAGGATAATTAGACGGATCTGGGAAAGTCATTGTGGGAAAATTTGTATAAGTAGGAGGCAGAAGAGTCTAGATTAGAGTGGAGAGGTAGGTACCCTCTACGGGCACAGGAATAAGGGGTAAAGAGGAACAACACAGGAGGAGAAACCAGTGAAGTAGAAGACTGGTGTTGGAGGAAATGAGACGTGGGCAACATAAAGTTTGTTGCCAAGACTATCAGAAATTCAGGTCTAAAGGAAGGACTTATTGGGTGATAAATTGGGACAATGAATACCAAACAGGATGATCTGATGTCCAATTCGTTAGGTTACTCAGAGCAAAAGGTCTGGACAGGAGCTCCTGAAATTATGGATGAAAGACAGAGCAGGGGAAAGGGACAAGCTTGTATCTTACCTACTGTGAGTATTGGAGAAAAGTTGCTGGGATTTCTGTCACAGCAGTTGCCTGGAGGAGGAGGTTTGTGTTTTATCTATTTAAAGATATTTACTAATTCAAAGTTAGTCTGCCACATGTTTCAAGTACAGATTCTTCCCTAGGAGGTAATCAGGCAGAATTCTGTCAAAATAACTAGTGAATTGTTTTTAGAATTAGCCTTAAAACAAATTTTAAAAAACTAATTCAGCAGATTTGATTTTTTGATTTCTTGATGCGATAACACTGTTTTCTCAGTCCATCTACACCTGTCCTGCCAAGACACTTAAATCAATTTTCTTGTCCCCTTGTGCCGCCAGCTCTCTTTGAAAGGATGGGAGAACCCCTAGAAGGAGCTCTGTTCTGAACAATAAAGCCGTACTTTCTATATCACCAGTTAAAACCTCATTCCACACTGCAATCACATCAGGAGGAGGCCCTTTTGAGCTTGTACGTGTTACCTAGTGATAATGTAAGGCTCCTAATGAATACAGATATTTTCTGATGTGATTCATGTTTTTACTCACCACTTGCTCTGTAGGTAAGAACCAGCTTTTTGTTGCAGTCACGGGTGCTTGGGAGTGTTGCTGAGAGGTCGTTAATGAATGAGTGGACTTTTGCTTGTTAGATTTGCCAGCACCCTGGCTACCAGATTGGTATGGTTCTTCCTGGCCAAAAGTGATGATACTGATTGCATCCCTGGGCTTGTTCTGCATTCCTAGAGCTGCTTTTCCCTTTGGCAAGTGAACCAAAGGCCCTCCAGCAGGCAGGTTTTCTGACTCACCCTGTCTGAGGACAGGAGACCATCTTTTATTCACTGAGGGGACTCTTCCCCTCCTGAATCTGTTACTATTCTTAGTTTTTTAAAAGACATTTTCTCCACCTCCCAGTGAAGCTGAGGTCACCTTCAACCTACGTTTTCTTCTAATTTGAGAAACCTTGCTCTGTTATAGCCCCATTAGAAGTCCGCTGCTCTGTTAGCCAGGCAGCTGTGCCATCTTACCCCCCACATCCCACTTCACCCATATCGGCCTTTCCATTACCTGACCTTCCCCACATTTGTGTATTGGTAGCTCTAATTATTCTAAACTTTTCTGCATTTACCAATGTATGTGCTAGATTTTCCACTTTCCTAACTCTTCTGCAAATGTTGCACTTGATTTCCTCACTGGATGTACTCTGGCCAAGGCTTCTTAAAGCAACTACTTGCTATTGGCCTTCAAGGCTATCGCCTTAACTACCTGCAGTCATTGAACGTGAAAGAACCACCCATTGCTGCATAGCCCAGCTCCTCACACAGCAGTTGGATACTTTTCTTGCTGTGTAACTGGGAAGCCTGAGGTTTATGGGAAGGAGCAGCCCATGTCTGACTACAGAGACAGTGAAACCACCAGGCTGCACCCCTGAACTCAGCCAGGCTCACCATTGTGCATGAGGAGGAGACAGTTCCTCCACTGCCAGCCTCCTGAACTTTCCATCTGGAATGTCTTAGAATAAATGGTGAATGCTTCGCATGAATCTAGAAATCAAAGGAACTTTTGAGGGAGAGGGGAAGATAGAGAGTGAGTGGGCATCTGGGTAGAATTTTACTGGGGCTCACTTGCCTGCTCAAGTCATACATTTTTACAGCACATTAACACTGCTCATGCTCCTTTAGTACGGAGAAAATGGAAACCTTTTCAGACTGAGGTGCTTAAGATAGGCCCTTCAATCAGTGCTTAGGTATATAAATAGAAACAGTTTGATTTTCAGCAATACTGAGTGTTCTGGTGATGCCAGTGTAGAACAAAATGCTTTGTGTACACAAGTGCATTATTAGAAAATGTGGAAATTCAAGAATTGTTATTTGCAGATAACCAGTTAGAATCAGAGTAATCTTTTTTTGGGTCATCTGGGCTTGGCTCATCTTTGGCCTCCATCTTTCATGTTTTTATTGATGATTTGATGTAAAAGTAGCATTTATTATTATTATTGAATATTTATATCTACTGTTTGAATCAAACTTTATCATGGGATTGGAATGAGACAGTGAGGGTCTTTGCAAATTTTGTAGTATCACACTTCTGTCACGTGCTTTGTAGAGATGAAATGTCTGCTGCTGTACTGCACTGATCCTGCAGCTGACTCCAGCTCCCACAGGAGCTGTGATTCACAAGGCTCCTAGTTTTCACCATAGCAGCCCTTGCAAAACTTTCTAAAGGAGTGCAAGAGTGTAAAAGAAATGTAGCTGAAGTTACTGTAACCTCAGCCTGTGCATACCACTATCTACATCAAAATCCAGAAGGACCTTTTGTCTGGTTGGTTTTGCTTTTTTCGCAGGGATTCTGAAGCGACCTCACAGTAGAGCAGTTGCGTTCCCTGATTTCTTTCTGTTTCCTCCCTGTCAGTCTCTGTGAAGATTTCCTGTAGAAATTACGCTACTATGAAGTGCTGCTGTGAGGAAGCCCTTGCTGACACATGCACGCTCCATTCCATGCAAATATGCTGGGTGGTGAATGGACCAGGATGCCAGATCTAACCACTGATGAATACACCCTCAGATGTACCTGATGTTATATGAGTTGTTGACATATCTACCTAAATGCAGGTTTTGGCCCCAAAGTTTAGTCACCAAAATAGATTTTTGAGGTGCCCTAGGAATGCTATAAAATCATACCTTTTTGTTAAAGTCAGTGCTGCTGAAATTGTAGCTATGAAATGCAGTAGAAAAATAAGAACACTCAACAGAGGACTCTTTGCTGTGTGTGCAAGACAACCTAGTAAAATTGATGTATTCCATAACAGCAATAAAAAAATATGGGTTTTTTTTTTCATTTCCTTTGGAAAGTGAAAGCAACCTGAGGTAGGTACTGTCAAGTATGAGTCCTAAATTGTTTCCCTCTGAAACTTCCGTTTGGCTCTGATTAATTTGTCTTTTAGCATCATGAAGACTCTATTTCCATTAGTTTTTTATTTCTTCTTAGAACAGACCATTTCATACCACAGCCTTAATTCACATAAATTGAATCATTAGGTTATTTGTATTAATATGGCCTGCAGATTAGAGTCTTAAAACAGAATATAACCAAATTAATCATAGCTCAAAAAATTACAATTTTCATATGCTTAGCATAACCTTTTATAGAAAAATCTTGTTGTATTCTGTCTATTAATGCAAACCTTTAGATAGATACTGATCACCTGACTCATGCTCTGGAGCCTGTGTTATTCTCTAGGTAAAGTGTCTCATCAAATATAATGTCAAAAGAACTTATTTTCTTGATCATATATTGTAAGCTGTAAATACATTCTATTTCATGTAATGCTAGAAATCATGGATTATAATTCTCTCATATTTCTTTCATGTGTTTAAAAATATCCTTATGTGGTAGAATTCTGACAATATTTTATGTTTTATTTGGAGAGATTTGCATTGTTCTTTTCTTAAATGTTTAATGGCAAGTTGAAGATAACTTTTCAATATTATAAAATTTGAAAAAGTGGCAAGGAAATAATTTTGAAAGTTCACAAAGAGGTCATAAAGAAAATACAAAGAATGTAAAATGTTGTCATAAGATTTTTTTTGCCATTTGCTGAAAGCACTTAAATATATTGACCCATGTGCTAGTATAGGCCTTTTACTGTTAAGCAAATATCTTACATATCATGGGCAGTTGAGATAAACATGAATTTAGATGAAAGAAAGGTGAACCATTTGTGATTGAAACGGGGACATAAAACAGATGATACTGATGATATTGGTGGGTATAGAGCTCAGTTGTATCCTGAGAGTGCCTCCACACAGACTGCGGGCCGCTTTTCTTCTAGCTCAGATTGCTGGGAGCCCAAAGCAAATATTTACATTACCAAGCTCAGCAAGAATAAGCCAGCAGATCAATGGCCTCTATTAACGTAGGTTCTTTGAAAGATGTAAAGAGGACCATTGTGGGAGTGGTCAGACAGCAAAGTTCAGATCCCTGAACTCTGCCCCTGGCTCCCTATGTATTATCAAACATCTTGGTGCTTCCAGTTTCCATTTATGAAATGAGACTAATATTTATTTACTTTTTCAAACACTTTGGGATCCAGAATTGGTTTATGTTAATAAGCTGTTTGCAAGCCAAGCTCTGGCAAATTTTCTTTGTACTTCTGGCATAGGAGTCCCTCTGGCAAGGAAGCGAGGTTGGGGTGACTTGATGTATCCTTGTAGCAGCGAGAGAGGGGGGCTCAAGGCTGCTTTGTGGTTGATACATGCTGTTCCCCAATACAGACACAGTATTCACTGCAGAGCAGCCATGAGACAGCGGAGAACACAAGCGAGGGGCTTTTTTTACACACTGGGGGCAAAGTCATCCAATGCAGATCCTCTGATAAAAGGCATTATGAAAATGCAAAAGATGATCCTAGTGTACTTAACTACCAGTACTGCTCAAAGTCTCACATGATAAATGAGTTGATTTGTAATTCTTTCTCTTTTCCACAAAATAACAGTCTTCTGTTACAGTGGAAATATCAATTAAATTGAAAGTTAAATTGCTTCTGTTGGATAGCCCCGTTTTCTAATTCAAAATGTTAAACAGTGGCTTTAGGATCACTCTACAATAGCAGGCCAATACGATGTCGAACGGAACATTACTTTTCCTTGCTGTTGTTTAGTGGTGAAGAAAAACAGCAAGAACTTGTTTACATGCAAATGTCATCTGTATAAAAAGCAGAGAAATGCTCTGAAAAGAAGATGTTATTATAAAGGCATAATTTTCCAGAGGCAGAAAAAACAGAGGAAACATTTTATGTTCCATGACATCAGCAGTCTCTCCATAAATCTGTACCATCAGGCACACTGTGAAGCTGGCATGTATGCTGGCCTAAGAGAACCCTGAGACCCTCACCCTGGAGACTAAGAAGAAGGGGAAATGCAAGCAATGTGTTAAATAACTTGCCGTCTGTGCTATGCAGAAACCAGATGTTTTCACTAGTAATTATTATTATGATAATTCATTTAAGTAGGAATAAAATAGGGCATGATTGTTTACTGCAGCCTGTTTTCCCTAGACAGGCTGGGAAATTAGAAAAAAATTCTCAGAGGTTTTACTCCTGGTTAAATGAATAATTTTTTCATTTAACCAGGAATAAATATGGAAACAAAAATAGTTTTCATACATATTGCACAGAAGCTATGAATAGACATCATTAACTTTTTTTTTTTCTTCCAGAAAGTCACTAGACTCTGTTGAGGAATATTAGGGAAGGTCACTTTGAATTTGTTTTATTTTTTACACATTTTTTTCCTTCTGTTGAAATGGGAGCTGATCGGTGGGAAAACCGGAATGTCCAAAGACTAGCAAAGAATTAGGAATACTCTACCTTGGCTAGTCCAGGTGATCATTTCAGGTGAGAATCATCTGTTGGAAATGGATAGTGCAGGAAAGCCTGTTGTGAGCCAGGCTTCTGTAGGTTATTTCAGGATATCCATTGGATTTTGTTCTAGCATCTCTTACAAATGCTGATTTCACATGTGTACAAAAGTTTAGAATTATTAAATCCTTTGCATTTCCTGGTGTTTGATTAGCAACTCTTAGTAAGCAGAAAGTCATTATTTTCCTCCTCCTCACTCCAACAGGATATGAATAGCTACCAGTGGTTTTTTAATACAAGTTAGAGAAGAGTGTTAAGCAACTGCTCAGCAAATATAAATCTGTTTGATCTGTTTAGTCTGAGAGGAGCAAGTGTAGTTTTCAGCTGCTATCCCTTCTGCAAGCATTAAGTTGGAAGCTTTGAGAAAGTTAAATGAGTCCTATAGAAAAAATAAAATCTAAACAGAGTCTGGAGGAGTTTAATCGAGCAAGTGCATTATTGGGAGTCTCTCTGATGGTGAGGGTTAATTTATCACCCTGAATCCAATCACTTTATAAAAAGTCAGCGTGGGTTTCATTTACTTTGATGAGGTTTATTGCAAGATTCCAGAAAATCAATTTTACTGTGAGCCATATTAAACCCAGGGGAATACAAACACTATATGTACTACACATAACTTTTTGTTATTGCTTACTGGATCACTGGGGAAATTATATGTTTACCATGAAGAAGGGTTATGGCTACATTCGTTGTCTTGGGTAACTCCCAGCCTGCTTATCGTAGTGAAATAAAATAAAATGGTAGAGTTCAGAATCAGCACTTAACTTGTCTTCATATAGCCTGAGGTATAGAAATGCTCAGCATTAGTGACTTGATCTTCCAAAGGGCTTTAAATAACTGTTATGTTATATACTATCAATTTGTTCTTTCACATAGAGATGGTAAATGCAAACTATACAGATGCTGCTGTTGTTTGACCAAGCCCAGGCAATTCTTGCTCCCAGATCTTCTTGAGATACAAAGGCAGAACTGAGAGGCAGTTAACTCGGAAATGGTCAAGCTTGGTCTGCTGGTTAGGGACTCTGAAGAAAGTTTGCAGGAATTTCTGTTGTGTGTTTACTGTTTTCCTGTCTTTCCTCCCTCTCTGTTTGACATGCCTGTTGATTGTTCTGTGAATTAAAAAATGATAGGAGAGTAATTTTGCACAAGAAGATTATGTCCCCTCTGGCGATAGCAGGTCAGAAACACATGTGGGAATGTGTTGAATAGATGGTTTCCTGTTTCACAGTTTTATACATATGAGTAAGGTCATAACATCTTTCAATTATTGGCAATCTTTTTCTCCTTATCAGGCCTTCCAGATTATGACATACTACTTATGTCGAAGCTGACATAATGGACTATAATTAGCATTTTTTACTTGAGGAAACTTAGATTGGAAACAAATATACAGATGTCATTTCCCATATAAAAATTAGTCAGAATTTAAGAAAATATATTTTAAAATCAGGGGTGTGTAGCAGCCTGTTTCACAATGATTTTCATCCTTTCCCCCCCCCCCTCCCCCCAGTTTTGGGCTCTGTCATAGTATGACAGGAAATGAGCAGCTCTCCGTGGCTTCAGTGGCTAAAGCAAAAGAACAGAGCAATACATCTGTCTGCCTATTTTTCTATATTTCTCCACATGAGTTTCAAAATAACTATTAATAAGATGAGATATCTGAGAAGTTCTAAATGTACTTCATTACTCAGTTTGGTCTAGTTTTGAGGGGAATGAAGGGTCTAACTTTCTAACTTCCTTATTAACTTTTGAGTCTTCTTCCCTAAGATGTGATGCATGTTAATGTTTGTTTGCTTTTTGTTTTTTGGTTTTTTTTAACATTGTATTTGGTGGCGTCATAATCCAAAAGCTCTTGCTTGGGCCAGATTCCCTGTGGAATGTTTTTTGAGTAAGAGAAGAAAGAAATGAGATGTTTCCCTTATTGAAAACTATAAAGATTTATAGATGGTTGTAAAAATATTGTAATAATAAATGTGGAAAAACAATCTCCCAAAATATTTATCTTAAAATTTCTTCTGATACCTATGTATGTTTGTCTTTTTCCCAAGGGATCACACATGTATGAGTTGGAAGAACAATTTACAAAATTTGATTCTGTTGCGGTTTAACCAGCAGGCAGCTAAACACCACACACAGCTGCTTGCTCACTCCCCACCACCCGCCGTGGGATGGGGCAGAGAATCGGGGAAAAAAAAGTAAACCTCGTGGTTTAAGATAAAGACAGTTTAATAGGGCAGAAAGGGAAACAATAATAATAGTAATAATAATAATAATAAAAGAATATCTAAAAAGAGTGATGTACAATGCAATTGCTCACCACTCAGTAACTGGCACTCAGCCCATTCCTGAGCAGCAGTCCCCCCATCCAGCTTCCCCCAAAATATATCCTGAACATGACATCGTATGGTGTGGAATATCCCTTTGGCCAGTTTGGGTCAGCTGTCCTGGCTGTGCCCCCTCCCAGCTTCTTGTGCACCTGGCATGGCATGAGAAACTGAAAAGTCCCTGACTGCTCAGCAACAACTAAAACATCAGTGTATTATCAACATTATTGTCATTCTAATTCCATAACACAACACTATACCAGCTACTAGGAAGAAAATTATCCTAACCAAAACCAGGACAGATTCACAGCAGTCTTGTTAGAAATCTTTTTGTCTCTGTGTATGAAAAAAGTTACTCTTTCTAATAATCTA
Source organism: Nesoenas mayeri (assembly GCF_963082525.1). Taxonomy (NCBI): domain Eukaryota; kingdom Metazoa; phylum Chordata; class Aves; order Columbiformes; family Columbidae; genus Nesoenas; species Nesoenas mayeri. Next base: position 31,356,935 of record NC_137540.1, read on the forward strand.
GTCGATTAAAATTTCATGTAATTAAAAAAAAAATCAGATGACAAACTGTAAGTATAACACACAAATTCAGTCAAAGAAGAATTATCATGGACTCTCATTATCTTGTTGCCACTCTTCTCCTTCCTTGTCTTTTGAGTGTTGTATTTTTGAGTGTGAGCTCTTGAAGTCTTGTCCCTTTCTCTCAGCGCTATCTTGCAATCATTTTTAATATGCAGCTGAGTAAAAGTGTGAAAACAAACAAGAGTGGTTAAAAAGAAATAAGCACTTGTTCTTATTTACTCACTGGGACTTTGGCACAGAGCAAATTTCAGAAAAAGGATGTGGCTTTGTTGTGGACAACTCTGGATTTGGGTTTGATTTTGCAAAACTGGAGTAGAGTGTGTGGCTTTGTGTTCTGAACTTGCTGAGTTCATTTCAGATTAGGTTTAGCTCGATGTGAGATCAGGCTGCAATACCAATAGCCTTGAATATCCTAGCCACAACATTTCTTGGATTCTTTATAGTCGTGTTTTTAATTTGTATACAGAGTGTTTGGGCAAGTACAAACTAGCCTAGAGCTGGTGAATACAGCAGAAGATGCTTTCTGCATCTGGAGCTTGACTATGCCCAACTCAGATGTATTTCTAAAAGTACAGCATGTAGCTGGGGGGAAGTTAATACCTTCAGCAAATGAGCAAAAGCACAAGAACCTAACACCAAACACATTAAAGAAGCTTTGCTATTGATATCTATACATAGCTGTTTAATACCTAAAGACTAGTTTGTGTACATGTGGATGTCATACACCATACACAACAGAATAGTCAAACCCCTTTAGTTTTCATAAAATATTTTGTTCTTTCCGTCATTCTTTTCTTTGTATCTGTGCACCAAGGAGCTAAATTGTACTTCAGTAGCTAAACAAATTATGCAAAATTATACATCATGAATATTTGATATTCCAGAACCCTGAAGCAAGGACTTTCAATGGCTTTATGTCTGCAGCAACCTGTGTCATACCCAGATGAATACCACAACTTTCTTCCTAAAACTTTACTCAGGTCTTTATTTTTTTATTTTTTTAAATTTGCATTTGTCAGTGATTATTAATAGGAATGTCTCAAGAGTTTTATTGCATGTAAGAAAATCGAAGTTACTGCAGTCAGCCTTCTTTCTGTTACTGCATGCGGTAAGGAAGTTATCCCTTTTGTAATTCTGAATTTATTTAAAGTTTCATAGAATTTTATAGAGAAAGTAGTGTGGCAAAAACAGAACTAAGTTTGAAAAACTAGCTAACCTACACTTCATCTGATGCTGGACTGCACCTGCTCTGATATATCTCTGGTTTGTTTTGGTTTTTTGTTTTGGTTTTCATATGCCAAAGTTTATTTACCATTTTTCTATAAAAGTCCAATAACAAAAAACACATAGGCTTGTGTAGGGCAGACTGTAGCTATGGTAGACTGGAAAATGAGAGCAGTTTATAGAAAATATTCAAAAATTTTCATTATTTAACTGGTTTTAATTAATGACTTCAGCCTGTTTCCATCTAATACTAAAGAGCTGGCATCTTGAGATCACACACATCTGCCCCTGAAGTGGCTGGCAAAACAGAAATCTTGTAATTATAACTTAACAAGGATTCTTTGGCACTGCTTACTGGTTCCTGGGATGCAGAGCCTGTGAGTTAATGCCATAATTTTGACTCCAAGTGGCACTGAAACAGGGGATGTGGGTACATTTCAGTGTGCTCATTAATCTTCAATGTGTTGCAATAAGTACCTATCATATATTGGCAAATGCTGGAGTGTGATTGTAATTTGGAGGGTAGAGTGTACTATTTAATATTCATTTAATATTGCTTTTCAGGACACAACTTAAACAAAGTCTCCACTAACTCATTCAAAGAATCTTAGCTTACTCCTGGAAACAGTTTTGGGCATAGCATACCTGTTTTCTGTCTGTCCCACGCTTTTTGTTGGCACCAATATAGTTCAATATAAAGTGCAGTTTATCAGTAACAATTAAAATATTCACTGCCATGGGTACTGCTAACATATGAAAACATTTATGTTTTGATGTCATGCCTACTGCTGTAGTATTTTAGTCTTAATCTATTTGTCCTCTTTTACAGTTGAACTTGAATGTGTCATTACAGACAATACAGCTGATGACAGAGGTCCCTGTTTTGAAAGGTATTTGAGAGTTTATTTGATTTAGTTACATACTGAAACACTTTCTTTAGCTGGAGGTGTAAAGAGCAGCTGTATGCTGTGATGTTTTTGTCTTATGCCTGCTCATACAGGTGTTCACTGTGGGTATGGTGCATGCCAGTCAATCAGAAAACACTTGATGGCTGTAGCACTCTTACATTTGGTCTCCTTACTTTGGCAAAATTTGCAAGGATTTTTACTTGAGTGAAATGTGTATTATTGTTACTCTCTGCTGGCCGTAATAAATAGCAGTACTCCAAAATTAGTTAGCCTGTTATTAGGCAAACAATAAACAATATAAACAACTGTCTCGTGCTGCCTGACAGATTGCGTACACATATCAGTTTAGAATCCAGTATATTTGCAGAAGGGAGGAACAACATATTTTGTTCTTATTTTACAAAACTAATCTTTGTTAATAAAAAGTATGTAGCTCAACAGTCTTTCTCTTAAAATGGTCTGATTGTGCATTTTTCTTTGTGCATTTTAGTCATGTTATGGCTTAAGTTTGACTATTCAGTGTTTCAGGGAAACATAAAAAATAGAATTTATATTGTTCATTATTTTTACAGCTCAGTGGAAAGTGCAAATAACATTCATAAAATGTAGATGGCCAGATAAAAATTATAAAATATTATTGATGAATTAACCTGAGATCCAGACCATATGAATGCAGTATTTCCTTTTTACTACAGTATGTGAGTTTAGACTGAGAAAATGCAGTGCTAATATTACAATCTCTTGATGATTTTATAGTATTTGGCCCCTTAAAATGTTTTTATGCTGAAATACAGAATGGTCGCTAGTGTTGTAGCTGATCCCATATACAGGATACAAGATTGGAGAAATACTACCTCTAGACTCATAGAAAATAAAAAACCTAATGAAGAAAAATACTATTTAAACAGTTTTAAATACAGGACCTTTTTGAAGAGAGAAATGAAACACAATGTTTTTAAGAGAGAGCCTCTGGCTTAGCACGTGTAACAAAAGGTGGAAAGATAGTGTATGGTTTTTATTTGAGTGTTTATTGGAATGTTTAACATACTTACTTGAAAAAAACAAATTTCAATGTCCTGCCCTTCACGTACTCACAAATGCAGTATTTATTTTTGTAAATCAAAATAAATATTTCAGAGGAAGGAAAAATGTATACAACTTTATTCAGAAGAGTTTTACAACAGAAAAGTGAGATTTTGAACAGCTTTTAATAAAACAGTGCATGTATTGGTTGCTTTTTTGATGGCTTTTTTTGTAGTAACATTTAAATGTGAGCCAGTTGGACTAGTACACATACCTCCAGGAAAATAATGCAAATTGTGACATTTGAGGTTCAATAAGTTGAAGCTTTGTTAACTTTTATACCAAAAAAACTAGCATTTTTCTTGAAAGCAAGCAGTGGAATCAAGGAGACTATGCACTGAACCTTAAAGTGAAGCAAGTCAGGGGATGTTTGGTTTTCCTGAAGCCTGAGCCTTTAAGTCAACTGGCAGTTGCTTACCCTTCTTCTGAAGAGAACTAGCACTCCTCCATTTTTTCAAAACCTTTTTTACCTCTGTCTTTCCTACACTAAATCTTTGATATATGAGACCTGGGCTATTCAGAGGCATGCAAAACGGATAGAAACCCAACTCCTGTTGGAATCCAAAGGAAGTTCAAGATCTCCTTCTTCAAAAATCCCAGCCTACATGATCACCATATCTCTTTTTTAATCTTTGGCATTGTTATCAATTGTAACACAAAAGATTGAACAAATGTATAGTCAGGGAGTGTAACTTAGATGAGGAAGGGTTTGGATATTTGAAGGAGGATGATTAAATGGTCTGAATTAGGCTGTGAAATGTATTCTGGCTGTGAGAAGATAGAATTTGGCAAGAGAGGATTGGCAGGACAGGCTTCTCTTGTGATTCCACTTTATACCACAGTGGGGGAAAGAACTGGAAGAATGCCTGTGAGGATCAGGGAGGGATGAATACCTGCTCGGAGAAGACGATTTAAGTTTGTCACTGTCATTTGCCTTTTTGACCACACATGGAAACAAGTGGGGAGGTAGGAAGGAAGATTACAATCTAGATGGATTTATTAACAGCTATAATATAGAGGCTCTTAAGAGAGAGAGATTTGCTAAGAAATACTTGTGCTACAATTCTTCTAGGTATCCTAAGGGAATTGAGCATGTAATAAAATCCTTTTTGAATGTAGATCATTGAAACCTGGGTTCACTGATAAGTTATTAGGTTCAAACCAAAATCAATGTACTCAGTGATAATTATGTAGTAATGATGTGTTCCAGGGAACACAGGTGCTCAAGTGGTTATTCCAAGCCTCTTTCTTTTTCTTTTTGAAATAGCTGAATCAGTTTAGTTTTAGACTATATTCTTCATGTTAACTTGAATTTAAATGGCTGCAGTCCACCCTAGGATCAAAATAAACACTTGTATGTGTTTGATTCATGGAAGATCTCTTCTTGTCTGTCAGGGTGCTAATGCGTAGTTCTTTGAATGATGAGGTTTCTAGCTCTAGGGACATCACTGTGTAAGGAATGGTGGCATTTGAGATTTACTACTGATACCATTTAACACTGATTCAGTATTTAAAACTGGCCAGCTTCACCATCTTGAGTTTAATATTAGAACAGAATCATGGAATGTCCTGAGTTCGAAGAGATCCACAGTGATCATTGAGTCCAACTCCTGTCCCTGCACATTACAACCTCACAGTTCACACCGTGTGTCTGAGGGCGTTGTCCAGTCTCTTCTTTAAAACTGTCAGGCCTGGGTCCGTGACACCTCCCTGGGGAGTCTGTTCCAGTGCTCCACCACCCTCTGGGTGGAGAACTTTTTGCTAATGTCCAACCTGAACCTTTCCTGGCACATCTTCCTGACATTCCCTTGAGTTCTGTCATTGGTCACCAGAGACAAGAGATTCTTTTTATACGAGGTTTATATTTGTATTGAGAAATGAAATCACAGTTTCTTACAGATGTGGAATGGCAAGACAGGTTTCCTCTTTTACCTTTTTCTTCTGAAGCTCTAAGAAGGGATTGGTGAAGAGAGTGTGAGGAGGCACAGCAGAGCTGGAGGCTCCCATTCATCAGGCAGACCTCCTTTTAGGAAGTTACTAACCCATATAGTACACTTGAGATAGCTAAATTCCAGCACCTGAATGTGTGGAAGTGCAGGAAGTATCTGATTTCAAGTCTTTAAGGATGGGGCAACTCACAAAAGTGTCTAGATTTGTGACTCCCCTAGGTCATCCATTCCTGATAGCAGCTTGCTATAGAAGGAAAGATCTGAGCTAAAGTTCTTAGTAAATAGACCATAGGATAAGGTGCCTTCCAGTCATTTTTAGAAAGCTTTCTTCCTCCACAGCTCCCACAGAAATTCAGCTTGGCTACCAAGTTGAATATTGTACTGGTTTTCAACCAGGGGAGCCGGAAGAACAGGGGGTGACTGATCAAGGGTGTTTCAGAGATGCAGCAGTTGTACTCTGGGAGTTATTTTACACTGGGAATCCAATAATACGCTTTCTATAGTGAGACTTTGCTGTCCCTCAGACAACATGCTGAAGGACGAGATGTGTCCTGAAAGGCAGAAACACTTGATTTCATTTCCTAACGTGTACATCCATATGTAAATGGCAAAAGAATTTTGCCTTTGAGGCACAAAACTTGTACAGCATGTAAATTAACTTCAAACTGAAATAATTCATGGTTCTGAGCAAAAATAACATAATGGTTGTTAGAACCATGTTTATGAAATGCTAAACGTTAGCACACAGCAATCAGCCAAAGCTATGAGGCAGTCTAAAAGACTGCACACTTAATAATTGTAGATGTTACATGAGTGCGAATCGCTTGATTAAATTTATTAGAAATGTGTTACGAGCATTTTAAGAAATAAGGCATTTATCACAAAATGATGATTTCTTCACTTAAGCTCATTAGGAAATCACACATCAATTCATGCATAATTACAGGGGAATTTCTGCCACTCACTACAAATCATTACCACATTAGCTAAAGTTGACTTAATTTATCTGTGATTTGGAAAAGGTGGTATCTAAATAGGAAAAATTAGCTTATACAGAGGATGAAACTATCAACATTGTCACAAAGGACTTAGCCTTCTCTTATTTGTTAGGCAAAGATGCACTTTTTAACTCTTCTTAATGTAAAGCTTGTACTTTTCAATGAGCTCTAAAGCTTTTCTTTCCGTGTCAGAATCCCATATTATGGATCCAGTGCCAGGTACTTAATGAATCGTTGATAGTCAAGGCACGTTTACTTGCGCCAGACATCCTCATTGTTTTTAACGATCATTGCAGTTTGAGATTGAATTGAAAGGGGCTGGGGGTGGCTGTGAGACGGGGAAAGAATAAGTTTTGCCAGTGCTGGTAAGCAAGTCCCACAGCAGCAGAGCAGAAAACAAGCGTTCTGCCAGCACCCGCAGCATTTACACTGCACTGTGTTTACATTCCCACGATGTTTACAGTGGACACACATCTCTGGTGGCCTGTTGCATCTTCTTCATTTCCCAAACTTTGCAGAAGTTTGGGGATGGTGTGTAACTGATAGCATCTGAGCTAAAGGAGGTGTGACTGGTCGCCAGGTGTTTCTTTTACAGATAGTTTGCTTGTTTTCTGTTTGTTAGTTCACAAATACTCTTGTGAAAGGGTAAGTTAGGCTCAGAATAATTAGGCTGCACGCTCATCTGCCCAGGAGACATGTAGAAATGTAGTCTCAGAGACCCCAGCCTGTATATTTAGGGAGAATATGTTCTGTAACTTTACAGCCTTTCATTATGTGAAGCGTGACTTAGTCCAAGCATTTCCCTATTCTGTATTCAAGTGCTGTATCATTCTTACTATTGGAAAGTATTTATGTTACAGTTACTGAGTTTAGTAAGAAGGTTTTTTTTGTCTTTTTTTTTAATCTGAGGCATTTCTGTGATATGCCTTACACTTACACCTCCAACAGTCACGTTGGTACCTCGCAGGAAGGAATGGGCTGTGCACAGAGAGGTGAAGGAAGGCAGATGAAGAAGGGGTGAGGGAAGTCAGATTATTTTTAAATTGCCTTCACTGTCAGAAATAACGTACCTGGAAATACACTCTCAGTTTCGTAGTGAAGTACTGATAACTCCAGTTTTGGCAGCCCTCCTGAAGGGTTCTTGTGTGTCCTTTGTTTGGGGTCTTTTGTATAAGCTTGGGATCTGCAAGTTGAAAGTTATGCCCCTCCTTCCACATTAGTACCTCACATTTATAGACTGAAGCATTGTTTCCTGTTTCTTTCTGAATTTATCTCCCTGGCAACGTGAGCCACTTGTGATTCTTTTGCTACTAACTTTTTGCTTCATTTATGGGCTCAAATACAATTTTAAGGGCTGTTATTTTCTGAGTAAGATGTTATGTCAAATCATATGTGCTAAGTTCATGATTTTCAGTGGCATTAGTACATTTTCATGTTGTTTTTCACATCCTTTAGTAAGGTAGGATGTGAGGTTGCATGACTTGGCTGTGCCAATGAAATGGGTTGCTTCTGCCAAAAGGGGTAGTTCTGCTCCCTCCTCCTTTCTGGTTCCTGTCTGACCCTTTGTTGAGCTGACTCGGCATACTAAACTGACACAGAAATGTTCACTTAAAAAAAAAAAATAAATAAAAGCTTTTCTAGCACTGTTGCAAGTTGAAAAGCTCCTTGAGAAGTCCATCCATTTCAGTGCCTTTGAATTAATGGATTGGTTCAGGTGTCTTAAGAAATGTCACATATAGTCAAAATGTCTCTTGAGTGTATTTTAATAATATTTTTACATTTATTAATACTATTGTTCCTCATTCTATTATGACAAATAATGTCATATAAGAACTATGATTGCCATTGAAATGGATGAAAGTTATAAAAATAAAGTAAATTTGAAATCTGAGATAGCTAATGCCACTTCCACTTTTAAAAACTGTAAGGTATCCACCTACATCCTAAATTTATAAGCAAATAATTATATCACAGTGTCTTGTTAGCACACATATTGTTTATCCATTTAAAAACAAATATTCGAGAAGGGCTTCTTAATTTTTGCAGCTCTTACGCTTTCAGAGAATTTTCTTTCTTTAACCTTGGAATAGTCGTTTGTAACCAAATTAGTGATTTGATATACTGAATGAATTAGGTTTTTAATCCCATTGTGTGTAAAATTCATGCAATACGTAGAAATCGTGTTTTCAGCTTTCATTGCTACTGGAATTTAAAGTTGGTTTTGATTAATCTCAAAGTGCGCATTGCATCCTAGGTAGGAGGCAGTGTATTCAACAAAGAATGCCAACTTTGGCAATGGATGAAGACATTGTAATGATAAAAAAGAAGAAGGGGGGAGAAATCCAAGAAACCAATCTGAGCAGCCATTCTACTGCGGTGACAGCCGCAGTTTAGTACATTGTATCAAAATGAATGGGCTTTGCATAATTGATTTCAACATACGAGTAGCCTGCGGTCTAAGCTGCTCTAACCCAGAACTTATTAGCCATGCTACAACGTTGGGAGAAAACTGTGCAATCTGCTACAGGGGAGGTAGAGAATAGCATCACTATTAGAGTAAAAGCTTTAAAAGTAGGACAGAGCTACTAAGAAAAACCCCTTTAGTATGTTTATTGGGGTTATTCTGTTCATCTCATTCAAATATCATAAAAAGCTATTTTGAAGTCTTTGTGCAGTACCAAATACTGAGAATTAAAGTCTTACTACTCTAATACGTTTTATTACCTAATTCAAATGGCATCCCTGCACAAGTGTGATAGCTGTGCTGTGAGATCTCTTGTAGCTGGGATGCATTTTGAATAATCTCAAAAACACAGATGCAAAAATAAGTAAGATGCTCTTTTGGGATCCACTTTACTTGCTTTTTTTTTTTTTCGCACATTCACACACTAACTGTGTGAAACAAGTGTGTTTCCTGGAGCTTCCTAAAGAGAAGAGGGTTATATGCATCACAGAGGCACATACATTACAGAATGTGAAAACACTTGGATATAAAATTGTTGTGTTGAACAAATGAGAATATGTAATTTTAATGACCTGTTTCCTTGCAGCATTGTAAAAGGACTGTAAGTTGTCTGCTTTGCTTTGCCTCTTCTGGATGGGTACTCTTGAGTATATGGAGAGTCTGGATTCATGCAACAGTCTCCTAGGAATGGAGCGATGTATTTGATAGAGGAAAAAATAGATTAACTTTTCTGACTAGAATCAGAGATGGGTAGCTGCAGGTGAAGGACTGGGAAATGAGTTTTGAATGAACTAATGTGTTCAGTGTCAGGATTCCCAGGCTATTAGACGACTTCTTTAGAAGTCCATGACAAAGCTCTTCATTAGCGTTCGTTACGCTTCATCCAGCAATGTGAAATATTGACAGTGGCTCCTTTAAACATGAGTATTCTGCATAGATCAGCATCAAGCACCTTAATTATGCCCTTGCTTATATAAGGAGTTAAATGGTATTAAGAACCATATTGTACATTTATCAGTAGTGGTAGTGTTTATTCTAAGTGGATCCAGTGCTGTGATTGACTGAATGAGGTTCAGTACTCTATAATTAGCAGACTTTATAACCTATTTTTTAAAAGTTTGACTAAGGAAAGTTTGAGTAAAGAGAATTCCATGTTACTGGAAATGTTTTATTCATTTATTTTTTTTTATTTGCACTACTTTTACAGAATCTTCATAACCTTCACAGAACTGCAGAGGCTGCTGAAATATCCTATATTGTTCAAATAGAGACTACTTCATGAAGGTAATGAAGTGACTCTTTGGTAATTTTTGTTTGGTCTTAGGCTACTTAAGCTTGTGACATCCCTCACAACAGAGAGTTATGAATAGGTTCATGTGACCCATTCTGATGGATGTATTGATCTATAGGATCCATTGTCAAGTATCTTTTCTGTTCTTGTAAAGCCATCAATTTGTTTCAGAGGTTGAATCATGATTTTGAGAGTTATGCTGACATTGTTGAAGGGCAATAATATAGGCCATGTCGTAACAGCTTTAAAAATATTCTGATATTGTTCCTGAGAATGTCTGGCAGAGCCTACCAGCAAAAAGTTGTGTGGCAATTCAGCTTTGCCTTGCACAGCAGTTTTGACTGATACTCAGGGGAAATCTTCATATTATTATTATTATTAATAATAGTATGAAGATTCTGAGGGACTGGTTGAAAGCAACAGCAGGCCTCTCAAATTTTTTTAGCAAAGAAATCTAAGATAGATTTAATACCTTTTTTTTCTACGTGAAAATAAACATTAGTGGAAATAGAGGTTAGTGTAACATGCCTTTTTGATCAAAGAAGCCTTGTCAAATGTTGGTGAGAAACCTCACAACTCCAGTAATTCTTGATGTGGAATTCTTGCTCTGTGGAGTCCTGGGTGGTAAAGGTCAGTATGTGACCTACACAGATAACTTCTTAAATTGTTTTTATTTCTTTTCTCTGAAGTTTGTCCATCGGAAGAGGAAACAGGCAAAAAATATTCAGGTTCAGTTTTGAAATGCAGAAGCCAATTGTGTACTGTTTTGAGCACTATATTGACATCAGTGGGGAGCCAAGAATCCTCAAAATGAATGGTCATAGGACCATTGAACAAGAAGGAAACATACCCTTGTTTAATTCCTTTCTGTTTCAAGTGGCTTGCAACATTTGCCCACATACAGGCATCTTTATGAGCTTCATCTTGGCGAAACACTCTTCTAAATAACCCTTTTCAAATATTTTGAAGAAACAGGGGAGGAGAAATACAGAGAATCTTTTATATGTATCATAGTCTGTGCCTTCTTGCCAAGGTGGTCATTGAATCTGTTTAAAGACCTCATAGGCTGGCTTGTGCTCCCTCAGCAGAACAAAATAGTGTTGACATAAAATGAAGGCTAAATATTTGAGGGTGATGTTTATAGTACCTTTAGTGGCACAAATGTGGGAAAAGCTATTAAAAGACTGAGTTTGTATGTGCTAATTATGGATGAAGATAGTGCATATATAGTGCTTTCTGTCACAGAGACCTCATTTCAAATTGTATACAACTTTTCAAATTTTAAGCATTTGGGGTGAACTTCTTCAAGCCGAGCATCTGCTTCAGGCACATTGTGGGAGAGTTTCAAGTAAGTTTGTCCATTTCTGAGAACGAGCTTGAGGAATAAAGGTGTTTTGCCTATCTCAAAATAAATGTGTACCTGGTTTGCTTTTGAAGCTCTATTCTGTTTGCAAGCAGAGACTTGAAATTTGTCAGGGCATCCATCCAAGTCCACATTTAGCTATGTTAAGGTATCCATTTTTAGTCAATTTGTGAGCCTCTGAAAATCTAAGCTAGCTCACACAGCAAGCAGACTTGTCAGAACCTAATGGCTGAGTTCAGGATTCACAAAGGTGTTCAGTCTTCTGATGAGCTGTAGGTTTGGGGGGCAGGGAAGCAGACATTAGGTAGGAGCTGTAAGTCTAAATTCATTTGTGCATATTGTTCTAGGGGTCTGAAGCTTCTGTGTCCACACAGCATGTTCTGTCCCTTTGGGTATTTTTGATGTCCACTCAACTGAATATGCTTTGTCTGAGGGCTTTAGGGTTTGAGTTGGTTGCTCTCTGTGTTTAATCTCTTCCTGCTGCAGCAGCATGTGGTGCCAGGACCGATTTTCCCCTTGTCTTCTCAGAGCTCTTGCCGTTGCAGCCTGAAGGAAAGCTGGCATGATGGCATGAAGCGGGGGGGGAGGTTGGGTGCAGGAACCCCAGAAGGGGCCTGGGGAACTGGGGAGAGCAAAGAGGGGAGGGGTAGGAGCTGGAAAGGGATTTGGGGGTGTGTAGGTGGAAGAGAAAGAAAGCGAGGGTCTTTGGAAGGGTAAAGGCAGAGGAGGTGGTGACTGGTGCGTCGGAGAAGAGATATCAGGCAGAGTGAGGGCAAGTAGAGCTGAGATTGAACAGGGCCAAGGGTATGGGAGGGCAGGAACAAATGGGATTAAAAAAAAAAAAAAAAGAAGGCCAGGAGCTGAAGTGGGTGGGCATAAATGGAAATAGAGGGGAAGAACAGGAATTGTGGCCTGGGGTACTAGGTTTTTCTCTCAGCAAGTAGAAATTCCAGAATGAAAGAAAACCAGAATTAAGCTTGCTTGAGTGAAATCTCTCACATGCAGGCTAAATATTTGGTTTAATGATAAATTTGTGAATATGTGCTTGTGTTAGAGTGTAGGATCTTTGGGGCTCCAGCCCTGCTTGATTGTGATTGTTAATATATTGTATATATTTTTGGCACACTAATGTTTTGATTCTGTGGAAATCAATGTGCAATCATTCCTGTTTCCTAGTTGCATTACAATATTATGTTATCAGTTTTAATGAATCTCTCTCACTTTCATTACTTTTGGTATTTAGGTGTGAGGCTCTTTGTGTACACCTGCAACAGTGGGCTTTCATAGATGGTTTTGTTTCTACTAAACATGATAGCTATAATGAAAAGCTCTTTCTCCCATGAAACCATCTTTGGTTTTGCCTGCTCTACCCTAGTTGCAGAGATATTCAGTACATGGAAAATGAGTTTAACAAAAACATACATATATACTCAGATTAAATCTATTTCTGTTCCAGGGTCTGCAGCAAACTGGTGCATTGGTAATACTGCATGCCTCTGCCATGGGGCAGAGCTGAACTCAGAGGTAGGCTCATCTTCCCACAGCTGTGCCAGCATTACTAATTAGAGAGCTGCCATGGAGGGCTGTTTGAGGAGGGGAATTTGTGTGAGTGGGAGGGAAAAAAATCTTCCTGTTTGCTGAATACAAGAGTAGACTGGATTCCCTTACCAGCTGGTTCTCCAATGTTTTACATTATTTTTCTCTTATAATTATTTTCCTCTTATCCACAGCTAACTCCCAGTAAACACACCTTAACTCCAACTAAGAAAGCAAGAGAGAACAGGTATTCTGCCCTGAGAGTGGTCTGATGAGGATTAGTGTAAAAGCTGTGCAAGTGGCATCCCCTTCTCCCCTGCCCAGCCTTTCTGTGCTCACTCATGAGTTATTTCCTTAGGCAGCAAGTGGTCTGGGATTTGGTATACAGAATTTACATCTACACAGGTGGAAGACACCTGATAGGACAAACACAGGTTGCAGTGTGCATCCCCACTCAGTCAACTCTCCTTGTTTTTTTGACTAGTTTCTTATTGACTCATTTCACTTCAGAAGACAAAGAACCAGCCTTCTTGAGGAATACCTGTGGCCTTCTGTTGTCTTTGGCATGATACAAATAGAACTCTTCTTCAGAAAATAAAATCACTTACAACTGACATAAACTCATTTTGCTAAGAATATTGGAGGTGGTGTTTCCTTGGAAGACTTTGTTCTTCAGACTTGTTGTGAATTAAAGAGAAAGAGTCCTCACCATGGCTCCTCTCAGCATAACAATGAGTTTGGTTCTGCCAGAGGTGATTTTCAACTATAAATTGTTGGTCTGTTTGTATACTTCTATGCACTAATAGCATATAAAAATTAACTTGAACTGTCTTGCTTTCAGGTATTCATACACAGAGCTGGCTTAAGGCATCTCAGAAGTGAAGGCAAAGTTGTGACTCTCTGCTCTGAGGATGAAGGCCAGGACAGAAAAGCCATTGTTGTTGTAGGGAGAAGCAATGATGTGACCTATCCTTCCTTCTCTCTCCAGGTGACTGCTGTCTATGTACTCCAGTCCCTTCCTTGCTCAGTAGGGCAGGAACAGTTGCTATCATAGCTGTCCTTGCCAGAGGTGAGGTGGAGTGGGAGCTGGGGCTATATTGCTCCTCCCAAGAGTATGGCAACCTGTATGGAACAGCTTGGCTTTCCCATGGGCAGAAATAGGCCTCCATAAGCAAATCTTTATACTGCAGTTATTAGGAAAAAAGGAGTTTGTTGTAAAGCAATAGCAAATAAGAATAAGTGACCTGTAATTTTTAGTGCAGTGGTTTGGCTTAGTTTTGCCTAAAGACTCCAAAGAATAAAGCTAATAGAGTCCTTTAAATTCCTTGAAGTAATGGTTCAAAACAGCTAATAATTGGTGAGTGGCAGGAAGGATTTCTTTTTTCTACCCAAGTTTCCCTGCAGGTTTCTTCCTGTTGTTGTCTTTATGCTGTTTCATCAAGTAGCGGTTGTGGGCTGACTAAATAAGACATGTACCGTAGTCTGCTAGGGAGGGTGGTTTCTTTAGAAAAGGGCATATATATAGTTTATACAGCCCAAAAATTACATTTGGACCTTTGAAGGCAACCATGAGGCTGATGTGGCTCCCAGTGAAAGTGAATTTGACACCCCAGACTTGCAAGCTGAAAGGCACCACATAGCTGAATTGATACCAAAGCTTGGGCTTCCAAATCTGTATGCAGGATCTTGTTTTTCCCAGGTTTATGAACAGCTGTTGGTCCTTAACAGTTTTGATACCCAGACCAGCTGTATGCATGCCTAAGTAGGACCATATTGACCTTTACTGGTTAATGATATTACTTTTGTTTTCAGAGTGTACCTTACCTGCATATGTTCCTAGGTGTGTACGTGTTGAGTTTTGGAACTGGAAAAAGAAGTGATTTTATAGCTGCCTCTGGGTTCTACTCTTTGAGTGTGGAAGCAGAAGACAAGTGTGCAATCCTGCTTATTTTGCATTTATTTTTGCTAATTTAAAGGAAGAAAATCTCCGAAGAAGCTGAAATGAGGGAGGATGAGCAATTTTCTGACCTTCTGCGTATTCAGTTACTGGTAAATAATTCTTCTGAGAATGTCTTGGATTTATACCTACTTGTGGATCTTTAACTCCAGATGCTAATTGAGAAGAGCACTAATTAAACAATTACTATCCTTCCAAACTGCTCCTCTAGAGAGATTTCTAATCCAAAGCTGCACAAAGCAAGCACCAAGGTGTTAACTTCCCTAACAAAAATGTTGCACAAAGCTGTTTTAAATCTCTGGTCCCAATGTCTCTATAAAACATGGTTTATTTGAAAATAAAATGTGAACAGGAGCCAATACTGAGGGATTACATAGTAGTCTGTTACTGATGCTACAGAATAATCTGTGTAACTTCATAGAGGCTTGCCTTTCCCAGACAGTTATTTAACATCTCAAAATCAAGTTAATAAAGTCTAACTAACTTCCTCATATAATGGATGTGGTTTTGGGAAGAGCACAGATAAAAGCTGTGCATTGCGTGAAATGAAAATTCTAGACCACCTTCAGTAAAAGTGTAGGTAGAGGATGTAAAACCACCTGGTCCCTGTGGAACACCGTAAAATGCAAACCAGCCTTTAAGCATTTTAATTCGTCTATTACTTCTGCAGATTTTATGTCTATTAAAAAGGCCATCTTTAGGGCTAACTTACAAAGAGACTCTTACCCCAAACTCTGTTCAGATTCTGCGTCTTGAATGTGGACATTGTAGGAAGCATGGAGACTATTTATGAACCCCTCGGTTACAGGTGCATGGTCAGTACTCTGCCCCTCCCTGCCCTCAAGAAATTCTGTAAAAATCTTGAAGTAGAAAAACTGTGAAAGAAGTGCCATGCTAAAATAGTAAATTTACAGATAGTGATGGCTACCTTGTTTAAAGGAATTATTTTTTTAAGGACAGATAATACTAAAGGATTATGTGGCTAGCTGCAGTCAGCTAGTGATTGACTGAGTGAAAACATCTTCTGCTGTGAAAGTTAACTAATTCTGAACAGTCTGTTGCTAACTAGTAGTATTTTGGAAGGACTGCTTCCTGACCTGCGCACTTTTCTGTAGTTGGCGGTCTGCATTCAGCAGGAGATTCTGCTGGTCAGGAGCAGGGGTTCCAGAGAGCAGTGGAGAATTGTCTGGGGCGGCCATGGGAAAAAGCGAGAAGTTTCTGCTGTCAGAAACTGCAGCAGTGGTTCAAGTGTATTGTAATAACCAACTTGAACCTGTAGAAATCATTGTCCTTTGATTTTTCTGAGGACATACAGAAGAAGGTGAATTGGGTAGAAGCATGTTTGAACTGATTTCTCTCACCCAGCAGAGATCCATGTTTCTGATTACCAGTTTTCTTCCCCACACCTGAATAAAAACAGGTGTTGGGGGGAACAGCTGTATCATCTTCTTCCCTAACAAGGTGAGAAGGCCAGTGTGGCTCAACTGAGAGCCCATGGGATGCTTGTATCCCATTGACTGCTTTGTTTTCCCTGGAGGAGAAAGGGAGCAGTGTCATGAAGAAATGCAGCTGAGGGGGTGGCACGCTCCCTCCTTTGCTTGTTCAGTCTGACAAGGAGCACTGGATGGTGACTGGGAAGGCATGAGGAGAGCGATGAGGAAGGGGCTCTTGCTGGAAAGAGAAGTTTCAGTGCAGCAGCACCTATTCCCCCAGTCAGTGGCGGTAGCAGCATCCTGAATCTCTGGGGTGGCAGCAGCAATCCACCATTCCTTAGTGTGCTGAGCCAGGGAAAGACTTGCTCAGAGGTGACAGTGACCATGTCTGGTCACTCAGAATTATTGCAAATGTATTCACAGTGAATGCACCTGTGCTCTAGCTGGTGGGAGGACCTTGTGAGCACTGTGCGTTTCTGGGTTTCACATCTGGTGTACACTTTGTCCCTGGGAAGTAGCGGAAGTTTTTGCCTAGACAACCTGTAAGTCCTGTCTAGCCTTGAAACAGGAATGTCAGAGAATTCTAAAGTGAACCCCAAAGGCTGTAAATACCTGCTTGATAGAGTGTGTAGGATAAGTGGGGCTGTGGAGAGTGACCGCACTATTTGCACAACATATGAGTGCACCTATGGAGCATTCGAAGGACAGAATGCATGGGGCAATGTTGGGGATACCAGATGTGCTGTCCTAGATTTACCTGCCCCCCCATCCTTAGACACTCCCGCTGGCAAGTAATATAGCCAGGCAACTGTTTTGGCTGCTAGGAAGCCCTCCAGGCTTTTTTATAAACCCTGCCTCCATGCCTGAATCAGCTGAATGAAAAGTTATTTTTGTACCTGTATGCTAACATTGGCTGCTGCTAAAATGACCATAAAGGTGCTGAGGAGATAGTCCCAACACCTGTGTTATGTTGGGAAAGGACTGGTTATGCTTGTTGGTCGAACATCTTTTTGTCACTTTAGCAATGTTTGATATGAATAAGGCCCAGCAATGTTTCCAGCTTATGTGTTGGTATGTCCTAGGTCCATGGTGTACAGAGAACGTAACTTTCTTCTGCCCAGAAAAGGGTGGTTGGGTATCTGCGAATTTTTTTTCTGTATCAGTTGCTTCTGGACTGACAAGAACCTTAAAGATGTATTTTTGTGCTACAAGAAAATAATTTTACTGCAGTTCTTTATCAAACCAGTTTAGGACTGGGCCTGTAATTGCCAGTTTAGATTTTCTTAATCAATTAACAATTTCTGTGTAATGTGAACGTCTTCGGTTAATTCCTATAGATTATTTCTTTTTGATAATATGTCAACTTATTGCCAGCATCATGCCTTATTTGGAAAGCTCTACCTAGCAAAGGAGCCAGTGGGTAGTCTGGTAGATACCACGGTAAAAGTAATGTTGCTAAAGTAAAAATTAGAGATGTTTTTATGTAGTTGCTATGGACCTACTGAGTCGCTACGTACAGAGCTTAAGCATTTTCTGTCTTGCATGTTGTTTATACCCTGTAAAGGCAGTAGTCTAACTGCTACCAAATCGAAGCGGAAGCATTTTGCACTTGAGTTTGTTCAGGTGTGAAGCAATGCTGGAGGGAGGAGGCTCTGGAGAATATAGCCATCAAATTCAATCATGATCCATGAGAAGAACAGACGCTGCAGTCTAGAGGCAGGCAGGAGTGTGAACTGATGAGGTGCACATTCATCACAGTATGCTGCTGATACTACTTAAAATCCTGACTTACAGGCACACTGTTCCTCAGTGCTCCTAAACAATGCCGTGCTGCTCATCCTAAGTGGTGGGCAAATGGCTTCAGGTGTGGACAAGCATACTCCTGCACTTAGGTCTCACACCTGCAGGGTTTTGAGTGTACCCCCCTAGAAAGGAAAAATTAGTCTAATAACTAATTTCACCAGAGTACCAAATATTTCATAGCCGTTAAAATCCTTGTATACTGTAGCTTTGTGGCTGTGTTCCAGCTTTTACTGGCAAACACTTCCTTCAAATTAGCTGTCTTTTAATATTCTACTTTTACAAAAACCTGGTGATGCAAAATTTCATTTTAATGAAATATATGTTGTTGGATTTTACACCTCTTTGCTATGTATACTGAAAATATGCTTGACAATCTGCTATAGCTGCAAAACGTCGGGGGTGGGGTGGGTAATCAAACAGAATAAAATGGTTATTCTGATTAAGTACTTCGTGCCAGAAAGACAGAATCCTCTTACTTTGTATAAAGTTAGATGCTGGTGCTGCGCTACTGTGTAGGCACCCAGAGCAGTAGCTTGCACAAACAGCCTTGAGGATTGCAGTTGTATTTATTAAGAAGAGTCACACTGTGTATTGTGGTTTTGTCTACAAAATCTTGCAGAGATATGCTGGAGAGGTTTGAATGTCTGGTGAGCCGGGTGGCACTTGTGATAGTGATCAGAGCTTATCTACAGTGCCACTTACTTGTAGAAATTAAATTCGGGATGTGGCACAGACTGCTTATGGTACAACTAACTGCAACTTGATGCTTTCTCACAGAGACTGTTGAATCATATGACAAATTCAAATTGGATCATTAGAGCTATACAAAAAGGTTAGAGGAATGTAATAGATACAGAATCTGAGAAAAATAATTGTCATAGCAGAATGGGAACAGGAGCTCACCTCCCTGCTTAGTTGTGTTTTTCAGGAGCTTGGTTAAATATGGGCTTACATTTCAGATGATGTGGATCAGACTCTCTGAAAAGTCAAGGCCTTGTAAGTTTTCCTCGAGTTAGGCCTCCCAAATTGTGACTTTCAGATCCCAGTGTTCCTCTTATTTTTCAATGCTGGGAGACATGGGATGAGGTCTCCCATTACACAGATCACTATCGCATCAGTCCCCTTGGACATTTATTTTGACCAAAGATTTCTCAGGCATCAATCCATCCTGGACAAGTCTCTTGCTTTCCCTGGTCTAAGTGTCCTTTTTTTTCCTTCCTCTCACAAGACCACTGCCTGCCCAGGAGCTTCTTTGCAGGGCGTAATTTTCAATCCTTCTGATTCTAGTAAGCAAACTGGGGAAAACCCATCCTAAGTTAGATAGAGTTATTGAAGTTAGATAGGTGGTTTTGATTATCATGGTCTATTATTGAAGTTAGATAGAAGGTTTTGACTATCATGGTCTATTTTCCTGTTTGATAGAAACAGAGTCTTGATAGCGAAGTGTATCTCACAACATGGAGTGGTTTGGGTATTGCTATTTGCACTTGGTGTAGCTAGACATGTCCAAAATTGTGTAATGCCAGAACTGTTCTCTACTTAGCTGAGGCTAATGTTATTAGAAGAAATGGTGGTGGAATTAGGAAATGAACATCTTGTTGCCAGGTCAACCACATTCCTAATTTGTAAGTATTGGTGTGTGCATGAGAAGGATAGTATGTAGTGAGGACAGACAAGAGCTGCAAGCTCTCCATAGCACTGTGGGTGGGAAAGATTGTAGAAAAGAATGCCTTGAGCAACAGTGACCTAAACCCTTCATTCTCTTATCGCTCTGTGTACATGTAAATGAGAAAAAGGGAGAATTATTAGAAGGATCAAAAGGCAGAATTCTGTTTCTCAATTAACTATGTTTCAGTTTCCTGAGGATGCACACAACATATTTCTGTATGTTTTCTCAGATTTCACTGGTGATGAGAGACAGGGGATCAAAGATATTGCCTCACTTAAACTGACCTCAATTTATTTGTGTTTAAACTAGATAACTTACTGCCTTTCTAGGTTTTGACTTTAATCCTATAAATCTTTTTTTAGCGTTTCATTACTAACCTTCTTGTGAAATCTACTTGCTATGCAAAAAAACAAAAAGAAAAAAAAAAGGAAGCTTTTTTTGGGAGGGGGGCTTTTTTTTCTGTTTGCACTGTCAAGCAAAAGGTTTTGTTGTTGTGGTACAAAATATGTAGTGGTCAGAGTCCTTCCACTTTCTAGACTGATGGTATTGGAAGTGTAAAGAGCAGTGGTTCATCTGTGTGAGAAACAGTGATGTTTTAAATAGAAGGCTTAAAGTAAATCAGTTGCACCATTAAACATATTAAATGTTTATTTGGGGAGTGTGCCCTATATCTTATTGGCACTGATTTGCAGAAAACTAGGTACGATTCTATCTGTGGTCTCTTGTTCCCCATGTGTACAAGGACTAGGGATACTGTTTTGGGAAAAATGCGCTCCTGTTTGAAACAGAGACCATGCCTGTCTCTTTCCAGCAGGTATTCTTGCAGCCTATTAAGAATTGCACAAAGGAACTCCAAAGGGAGTCTCTTTCAGTCTTTTAACTGTAACGATACAAACTAAGAAATTTTTTACAAGTGAGGTTTAAAAGTTAGGCTTCCAAAGAAGTGTAATTTTTCCTTTTTTTTTTTTTTTTTCCATGCAGGGTACCAAGTAGTTCTTGTCTTGACCTGCAGAGGTGCTCAGCATTTAAGAAAATCAGGGCACTTGTGTAAGTACCTACCTGCAGATATAAGTCTGACAGGCACCCAGTTTTGAAAGTCTTGCCTACTGGGTGCAATGTGGGTGGATGAGAAATTTTAGGTAGGCTTCTTGGGGCTGTGAGATGGAACCATTGATATACAACGTTGGTTTTCTAGATGGCAATAATTTTTATGAAAAGTGGCTGTTAATCTTTTCTACTCTAATGTGTTTCCTTTTCCTTCCCTGGTTTCATAAGACATTCTTGATTTTACTGTGAGGAAATCAAGCCTAAAGTATTGTTGTATCATGTGTTACATCTACTCCCATATAATTTTCTGTTCTATTTGCATGAGTCAGAACAGACTTGAAGTACTCTTCTTTCCACCAAAGATTTATGTTTTGGTGAGGAGGAAAGAAAACCAACAACTTGTCTTGTAGGTTTAGAAGCCTGTCATTTTATCTTCACAAAAATACTTTACAAAACAAAGGGAAACTGTGGCTTTTGCAGAAATCGTACAAGAGAGAACCCAGGGGAACCAAGGGTATTTTATTATTTCTGAAATGCAAATTGCACTGAAGAAGGGACAGTTTTCTACACATGAAAGCTGTCTTTTTTTTTTTTTTTTCTTTCACCCCGCTCTAAAGGTAGTAATACAGTATTTGTCTTTTGTTTAGGATAAGCAAATGATTGACACTAAGTTTTCAAGTGTGTGTCCTTCTTTTATCTCCCACAAGTACAGTTTTCCCGTCTTTCTGTTCAGTTAAGTCATGTTCTGTATTTTGTGCAACCTAGAAAAAGCTCTCTCTTCTTAATCTTGTTATCTGCTTCCTCAGCATTTATTTATTTTTCAATTGCCTATGGAAGTAGAAAGGGTAAGATACAACAACTGGGCTCTGTGATGGCAGACTCTTTTTTGTAGAACTTCTGCTTATGTTTTCTTCGCAACTTGCCTTTTGTTTTATACACTTCAGCATTAGGATAATCACACGTTATATTAGGTATGGGTCTTCTGTTCTTCCCTTATGCACACAGTGTGCTTCATGGAACTGAATATCACGAGGCAAGTGTATGTAGGCAAGATATAACAGATGTGCTAACCTGTAAAATACATGACATAATCTTACTAGTTGGAAAATATGATCTAACAGAAGTCATTCAACACAGGTGACATGAAATTACCCATATCCTCTTCACTGAGTTTGTTATAGCTATTTGTGTACACACCAACATGTTACTGATGCATCAAGGTCTTTGTTTTGATACCCACAAGTGTTGTTGGGGCCTTGAATGGCTTCCTTGTGTTCTGTCAAACCCTATTATAAAGCTTTGGGCAGAGAATGTTCCCAGTAAAACAAATTAGGTCTGCAGACTGTGTGCTTTTACTAATTATTTTCCGTACTATCTGTTAGATGGGTACTTTTCAGGTTGGTCTTACTCCTATGGAAAATTGTCTTGATAGATGAGTAGCTCAGAGCAACATCTGTAATTTATGGATATAGAAAACGCATGCAGTCTCTCACTGTCTTTACAGATGTGCTTTAGGGCAAGTGAGATGTTCAGATAATGGAAAGGAGGAGTGTTAATAAATCTCAGTCAGGAAGACAGTACTTACATCTTTTCCTTAAAAAAAATTCCAAGCTGAATTCTAAGTTCCTTTTTTAAACATCATTGCTGTTTTTTTTCTTCATACTATTGCTATTGTTAAATCGAATGCTAGATAATATGCTCTATGTGTAATTTAAAAATACAAGTAATTAGACTGTAAGATTCATTTTCCAAAACAGAACTAGTAAATCACTCAGACCTCATAAAAATGTAGACTAGTGCTTTTGATTAGTTGTTGGAATCATTTAAGTTGCTATCGGTGTTTGTTTCAGAATTAGGGAAACTATTACTCTATATTGGGAAAATTACTGCTGCAGTGTTAATAACATTATTGTAATCTGGAAGGGCTGTGAAGAAAATGAACAACATAGAAATTGCTGCTCTGGAACAGATCAGTGATCCGTGCAGCCTTGTATCCTGTCTCTGACAGTAGCCAATATGTGGTGATTCAGAGGAAGAAATACACACAGCCAATTGTGTTATACTGTACCACAGAGGGAAATTTCTTTCTGGCCCCAGATGGTGCTCAGTTTATGCCTTAAAGCATGAGGATTGATAGCCATAGTAAATTTTACCTTAGCTAGTGTAACCAAATTGGATTGCTCCTTGTTGTCCATAACCTGCCCTTCACCTGGCCCTTGTAGAATTACAATCCTGTCCCTTATTACTGGATTCATGGCTTTTATGTTTGCTGTTTTCAGCATATGCAGTAGTGCAATCCAAGGACTTGTGCTACTATTTTACATGATGTCACACACCATTGTATTTTTCCTTGATAATAGCCTGGCTCAATGCTTTTGGTTAAACTGAAAATGATTTTTTTCTGTGAGGCGCAGCAGACGTTGCACTTACCCTGTGTCAGTTCTCTGCCATCTTGATCGCAGCTGTCTTCTGTTCTGAACATGGGAGCCCTGATTGTGGCAAGAGTTGAAGAGTATGCTTAGAACTGACACTCTGAGACTTTTGTGTCATTGCAGTGGCCTGAACGGATCAAAATTGGGTTTGGAACATTACCACACCCTGCAGATCTTGACCTCAGTAGCCTTTGAAGGGAAAGTCAGAACCAGTGCTGGTCATTCTGTTCTTTCACTTTCTACATCCTGCAAAACTGACATTATATATCCCCAGCTGAAGACACTGGAGTGCCAAGTGTTATTAGATAAACTAATATTGTTTTATTGCAGTGTATATGTGACATTTGGACCAAAACTTACGAAAGTTCCCTGGATTCAGCTGAAGCAGAGACCAGGGTCTTTCTATCAAGCCTCGGTACATTTCATTTGTTACATACCCATCTAATAAAACCCTGTAGTCTGAGAGGATCTTTCTGACATCTGACAGTCTAGATAAATAGTTGTTTATTGCAGTCAAAAACTGACCTGATTTTAGGCTCGCATTCATAGTGCAAGGCAGTGCAGGCTTTTGAAAGTGTTTGTGCTGATGCTGCTGCCCTTCCAGGTCATCTTGGGTATAGACTAGTCTGATGTATACCAGCACTGCGTGTCTTACTGGTTTGTGCATTGCCTTTTAGCAAGTCCTTCCCTGGATCCAGGGTAAGGAGAATCTGCAACGGTACTTATGCAATTACTGTCCTTCTTGTCTTTGCCTCTGTGGGTGAAGATCAGCCTCTGACTTCACAGATAATATTCAAAAAGCAGCAAGCAGTTATCACAGGAAGCAGATTTTGCTCAGCAGCTTACAGACTTGTCATTAGATGCTGCCTTTCAGCCTTCCAAATGTACGCTCCACTGTCATTTTGCTACTCCTTGGGAGATAACTAAACAACTCATGTCTCCTTGCCAAATGACCAGTCAAAGCCAGGGAATCTGAGTTTTCTGAATGACAGTGGAACATCATAATGATCTTGGGAGAAAAAATTCCCTTTCTCACTGAAGGAGGGAGGCCCAGATTTGTTTTAGATTCCTTCTGTATTACTGCTGATGAGTCTTCCAGAGGGATCATAGAATCACTGAATAGTTTGCATTGTAAGGGACCTCCAAAGGTCATCTAGTCCAACCCCTAGCCCATCTAGACTTTAAATCAGCAGGAAGAAATAACTCTTTTGTTGTTTGGTAAGCAGCAATGTATCACGTGGCCTATCTGTGAACCTCAGATGAATCCAGCAGAAATTATCCTTGAGTTGTCAGGCTGTAGGAGCTGGCACATTGCCTTCTCCTTTATAGCAGAGTCTAGTTCCACCAGCACTGCGGTAGTTGGATGCTCATTGGAAGTTGTGACATTTTGTATGTTAGAGAAGAAATCTTTCTTTGTCCTGTGAAGGAAGGGACTTCTGGTGGTGATATGCTGCTGCCTAAGCTTTGGATAAGGGTCCTATTGTCCTGGACTTCTGCAGGCGGGGTTTGTCCTTGTGGGCTTGTGTGGTCATGTCCTCTCGCGCAATCTTCCTTCTCCTAGCTGAGAAACAGGACTGTAGCCAGAGAGGCTACTTCAGGTGAAATTCTCTCTGAATCAACCTTTTGGTTTTCTCCTCCAATACCCCTCCTTTCTTCCAGCCCATATTGGTTCAGCGACAGGGCAGCTCACTTGGAGCCATCTGGCTGCACAACTGGAAATCTGGATGCAGCAGCCTCTGCATCAACGACTGCAGAGGGACAGTGTTCGTTTGCAGCCATGTTATTTGGCAATGGGAAATCAGTGGGGGTTTTTTTTGTAGAAGATAAATGAAATGCTATATGCCAGCAGATGAACTGGAAAATTCTGCCAGCTTCATCTCAGTTCCCAGATTTCCTTACGCTTCTTGGGTCTTCCATATAGGTCCACAAAACATTTAATCATAGTATATAGGTATGATTGCAAGGTATTTGCTGTCAGAGGACTGCATACCTTGGGGGTGGTTTAAAGATGAGATGCACCAACTTAAAGACAAGAAATAAGAGGATACTAGCTCTCTGGTTATTCATATGTTAGACTAACATTACATACGCTCCAGAAAAACACTTCTAAGCCTTCAGTGTGCAAATTGTTCACCAAGTAAACCCAACATTTCTGTAAAGCTCTTACTTTTTCACTTTTCACTGTGATGCACTTTACCTTGGTCTTAACTGCCTCACATTTCTCCTAATTTTAATTACCTTTTCTCATGTCCATTTAAACATTTCAAAATTCGGAGATCCCCAGGCCATAGTTTTAAGAAGAAAGCATGTTTTTATATTGAATAATGTGGGTAAGCATGAGAAGGTTAAAGTGAATCCAGGACCCTCTGCAAAGTCTGGCAGTTCAGCTTTGTTCCCTATGCTTGGCTGGGCATTTGTAATGCCAATGAATGAGTGCTCAGATGAAAAGGGTGTGGGGGGTTGTTGAACTCTGAGGCCACATCACAAGCTGGAGACATGTCCTGCAGTGGCACTTTTACAGCTGGAATAAGACGGGCATGCCCCTGCCTACCACCCAGCGGTGCCATGTCTCTTTGGTGTTGAAGGAGCTGGGGAGAAGCTACTGTGCCCTGAAGCACCCTGGACTGTGGGAGCTGCCAGCAGTGTATTCAAGGGACAACGGAAAAACTTTAAAACTCCAAGCTCCCCTTGGTAAATCCTTGCCTACTTCAGGCAAATGAAGACAAACAAAATCTTCCTTCCCAGTCCCATGCAGTCTTTTAGCCTCTGTTGACCTCGGCATCTGCTGTTGACCCAGCAGCCCTTCCTTGTCACGGAGGCAAATTCTTGCCCCTTGGGTTAGGAAGACTCTCGATTCCCGTTGACCTCAGGGTTCAGCTCTGCCATGACAGCGAGATGCTGTCAGTCAGCTGTTTGATGCCATCTTCCAGCTGTCCGAAGCAGCGGCCTCTTGTCCCACCTGTTCGTCAGTGCTGCAGGAATCCCAGGGCAACAGCAGGTCCCACTACATTTCAGAAAGCTCTCTGAGCAATACCCCACTAATGTCTTAGCTCATACCCCTTGTGGCTCTGGCCTTTGGAATAAAATGATGGACTGGCAAAATTGCCCAGTTCAGAAAGGATGCCTAGTGCAGTGATGCTGTATGAGTTGACATATGCTCACAGAGTTGTTTTTCAAGGCAATGTGAGGAACTTTCCTGCTAGGTGAGGTAAGAGAGCTGCTGTTTTGCATTATGTCCCAGCCAGAGCTGTGAGAAAGAAAAGAATATTCTTTCTCTCACTGATGCGTATTAACCTCCTTTTGCAGGGATGGGACTCATGCAGTGGCAATGTCTGGATGCTGCAGATTACCCAGGAGAGTGTGTATTGTACAGGCATCAAGTTTCTGCAGTGCTGGATTTTGTTTGGGATTTTTTTTTTTCTGCAGCGTAACAGCCATGTTAAATTGATTTGCATGAGCCATGCAAGCTGTTCAATGGGAAGGCGGCTAATTGTCCCTTCAGTCTGCACTTCTCCTGTCCCTGCATGCACCCAGGGAATCTCAGACCTCCTGGTAATCCCAGAAGCACATTCACACAGCAAGGTGTGGTTTGTGTTTGATGTGCAAAATGGTAGTTCATTGTAATCTTCCCTATATGTGTACTCAAGAGGCCAAACCTCATTTTTGTTTGGCTTGTCCCTGAGTACTATTGAATGGACTTATTGTGTGAAATAACTGTGAGTGTCAATCTCTGGTATTTCACCTCAGAAATTAATAGTACTTTACTGAAACAGTCTCCCTCAACTGTCAAAGCCATAATGCTGCTGGGCAGTCAGGCCTGGAGGGGTTTGGGGAGCAAGGTGCTCTGCATAGGTGCGATCATCATGTCAGGCCCAGACAAACCGAACTAAACACACGCTGGAATTTGCTGTCAATGTTAAATGTCCTTTCAGGAAAATGATACTGACTTATTTTCTTTTCCTTCAATTTTCCTTCACCATTTTTTAATCCTACATGGCAAATCTACATCTATGTGAGTAGTTTCTGGCTACCAGAAACTCCCGTTCAGGAGAAACAAAGCAAACCCACCCATCCCTTGTGTGCTATTAGAGGCAACCTAGATTCAATGCCGGTTGCTAGTAAGAGGGTGCTGTATGATTCTCAAGTACTTCTTGAGGGGGGACAAACATGATCACGCTATATTTAGTAATGAAGTATGGACAGCATGAAGCTATTTTCCTTAACAAAGTTTGACTCAAAAATTTTTAGTGTTAATGGCCAGATATATGCTATTAAGACTGCGATAGTTTATTAATTTGTTTGCTGTAATGTTTCTAAACCAGGCATTGTGTGCGCTGTGCTTAGTCAACTGTACTGATAGGGAAAGGTCTGTTACATCTGTTCTCATTAGTGCCTTGAATTTTATAGGAATAAGCACCCTTTGGAAAAAATCACTTCAGACATTATACACAGAAGTCATTTGTTTCATCGTCCTGGAATGCTTCTAGAGAAGGTCTGCATGTCTTTTGATTCACTACTCTGTCTTTATCTATCAATGTCATTCCCTAAGACACCGTGTCAGTGTTCCTGTGAGAATGTCCTTTAATGCAGTGAAAGCATTAGCACCCACTAATCTCTTCTAAATTGCTTTTTACTGCTTTTGATTCCTGAAATGTGATAAATGAAATTGCAGGCTTTGCTTGCTTCTCTGGTGTTCCATGGATATTGTTATTATCTGCTTTATTAATAAACAAACACAGGCCAGCACATTCACACATATCCAACTGAAGGTGGCAGCTTGAGTCCCTTGCTGTTGCAGGCTATATTATATCAAGCACTACCATTAATATAGTGACTCTGTTTTCTAATGGATAAGACACCTTGAACACTTTGTCCTTTTGCTCCCTGTGACTGCAGCACTGTCAGGCATCTTTAGTGCATAAAATGTGTTTTAATCTTAGGCCTCCTTGGTGGTGTGGAGTGGCATGGCGTGCTGTGTCTTGTACCCCACAGTGTGGGTTGGGTTTCTTAGCTTCAGATGCTATGGTTGCTTCTTCTGGAACCACATTGTTCTAATACTTGAGAAACTGCTGATCATTTTCAGCTTAATGACCAGTTGATACCTCTTTTATTTTTGTGTCAGCTTTTCTTCCTGCCTGTTTACCCCGTTGTAAACAGGCAACATGCTAGTTGTCTTGTCAAGCTAAACGTCTCAGCTTTTCAGTCCTTCTCTTGTGAGATACACACTTTTGGATTGTTGTGGCAGCACTTCTCTGCCCTGTTCTGGTTTGTGAACCTCTGTCTTGAATGTTGAAGACATTATCACATGCAGCTTTTGAAAGAAAGCACTGGCACAGTGGCATTAATACTTTTCTGTCTACTGAAAATGCCTTGATTGATGCTTCCTAACATTACATTTGTCTCTTTCATAGCTGAATCTTACAGACCATACATTCTCCACCTTAGTAATTTCTTATTGATGAGCTCTCAGCTTATTGCGGGAATTTTTGCTGTTAGCTCCCAAGTGCAGAATGACAATATTTTTTGTTCATGTGGGACTCATTTCACATTTCTATTGCTCTTGTCACCAAAGAAATCTGTTTCCTTTGGGGTCGTCATTGCAATCCTTCTCTGTGTTGGCAATGACACCCCACATTGCTGACTCTCATTAGCCTGCTTGTTTATGCCAAGGTTATTAAAGAAAATGCTAAACTAGATTTATCCTTGAAAAACTCCAGTTGCCAAGCTCCCTGCTGTCTGACCTCTTCCCCTTAATACTTCTTGTTGCTATTTTTCCTTTATCCAGCTGCCTACCCACCAACTTTCTAAACAGACAAATGGTTGCCACTGGAAATGCTTTACTGAAGTCCAGATATATGAGACTGACTGAATTTATTTTGTCTTTGTCTAAAACGTGGGTTATCTTGCCATGTCAACTGAAGGAACTCTTTGAATTTTAGCCCATTTTGCCTTTATGTCCATACCACTCATTAACCTTCCTTTCAAAATTTGTTCTAAATTCTCCCATACTCCCAAGGTCAGACTTACAGGGCTGTTTTCATTCATATTACTTTCCTGGTCTCAATGCAGGTGTTACATATTCTGTTCTCCAGTCAAATGATATCACTTCTAACTGGATAGACTATTATAAAAATACATGGTACAAGATCGTAGCAGTCTATTACTTCTATGAGGTGTCATTATTATGGAGCTGTGAAAATGAAAGGTGTAGTTCTGGTTTGCGTTATGTTCTGAAAGGAACTTCTAACCATGGTGAGATGAGAGACTGCAGTTGTGTGCTATATGGATGAGAAATCCTAGGCTGTTTTTTTTTATTTAGCCTTTAGTCTTTTTGATGTATGCATTGGTTTTCATTTCAGTGGCTGTTTACAAAAACAGATCTTCTTGGAATAAGAATGGAAACAAAATGAATAATACAGTGGTTTCCATTAAAAAAAAAAAAAAAGAAAAAGAAAAAAATTGTCATTATATACAAGAAAGGGAAATGACTTTGGTATCTCACTTCTCACCAGCTGAGTTGGTAATAGAAATTGAGAAGCACTGAAATAACATTCTTAAAGGGCTGTTTTCATTTTGATAGGGCTTTTTCTTGCATTTTAACAGTTTTGAGCAGTCATCAACTATCTTGAATGTGACTTGACATAGCAGTACATGTTATAAACTTTCATTGATATAGGGGGTATGATGATATATTATGCCAGCTATGTATTCATTCACAAATTGTGCTCAGCAGAAAGTAGTCCCCATACCAGTCTAATGATTTTGATGGGAAATAATTTCCCTTTCCCCTCACCTCTTCTCTTCTCTATTATAACATCTTTGCTTGGTGATGAACTTAATCTTAGAAAGGCAGAATGCCATCTTCCAAATTGACATTTGGACAGTATATGGACAAGACCTGTTCATTTTTTAAGAAAACAACTATGAACTATCTAATAGACCCAAGTGATGGAGCACTGCTTTGCGTTAATTTGTGTCAGAGAGATGTTTTCCTCAGGGTCCCTTGGTATTAGGTGGGGAATTGCTGTTGATCCACTGGCGCAGAGAGAAGAACATGTAGTCACTGGTAGTCCATCCATGAAGGTGTCTGGTAATAAGCTGACATCAGGGAAGTTGCCACCAGATGGTCCAACTATGGACCAAAGGATGTTCTTTGATTTCGCTCTATTTTCCATTTTACTGTTCAGTTTGCTGCAGGTGGATTTCATGGATGATGGTGTCTGCTTAAGAGGCAGTCAGCTGCATTTCAGCTGAACTGTGGACATGAAAATAGTAAGTAAAATTTGGCACATTCTTGTTCCTCTTCTTGTGCCTTGTATAAACATCCTGGAGCCAGCGAATTTCAACATCTAAAAAAATGTTGAGATGAGCATTTGGTTATTTTTGCTTTTTCAGAGCTTTGAAAACAGGGAAGAAAAAAAGAAAAAAAAAAAAACAAACCTAAGTGTGGTTATCACCTGGATTACATTGTGTGATCAACTCCAGAACAATAAACATTTCTAAGAGAAATGTATAGGCTTTGCATAGAAACTCAGTGAAAAATATGACTTAAACAACTTTGCAGACCCCAATTTTGCGCTGATGGCAGATAACAAATAGTAGAAGAATGTTTCTTAGTTTTGTTGCTAGCATATAATACAGAGCTCATGCACATATTTATAATACATTATTAAATAAAAGAGGCAGTTTGATAAATGGGTGGCCCAATATTGCAGTCACACACAGAATGGACAGCTGCACTATCATTTCCCCATCAGTAATGCAGGGTTTACATTTGCATCAGACACTAATGTAAATGTCTTTACATTTTCTGTTTGCTTAGGTATAAAATGATTTGGGTAATGGATTCTTTATTGCACTATGCCTCGTGGCTGTGCAACTGATTTAATCTGGTACCTTACCAACCATTTTCTATGGTAGGTAAGAAGATTGTATAGTGTAGAAAGCTGTAATTCTGTAAAATTTTTGAGACCTTGAAAACGTGTTTTGCCTTCCAGGGATTTCCAACTCAGTTTAAATATTTGCGTGGCTTCACAGCTAAGTGTTGACAGAGACGTGTAGCTTCTCATCCACTGGGGTATTGCACCTGAGGAAAAAAAATAAAAAACTATGTAAAACATTTTTTAAAAATTATTTCTGAAAGATTTCTAATTCTCTCAAGGCAGCACCCAGATATTCATGCTTTTATTCCCCCTCAGAGGTTACCAGCCATTACATGTGTCTTGGCTGGATCCCCTACTTCATTTACAGATACTCATAAGTTATCTAATAATAATAAGCAAAATGCAGACAAATTGCTTGTAGACCACCTTGTAGCATTTGTGTGGAACTTGAAAAGACTGTAAAGTGCAAGGAAGTGTTAGCACTAAGCATCCCAAAAATCCACTGTACTTTTGTACTCTGGCAAATGCCTAACAGCCCAGATAAGCTTCACATTGTGATTTCAGTCTTCCTTAGGACTAAAGAGCTGTCAATGGGTTGAAATTCCTTTTGGTACAGTAATATATTGTTAGAAGAAGAAATCTGTGAAGTGTAACTGAGCAATGTTGCGTGTAGAGATGAACTTACTCTTCAATATTCGTCTTTCTCCGCTGCTGTTTTTTCATACTAGTTGTAGGAGGGAAGGATTTTCTAAATGACCTAAGTGATGTAAGATCACAGATTTCATTCAGAAACAGTGTTTGTCTGAATTTTTGTATTGACTAAAAACCAAAAAATGTCAAGTGCACTTTCATAAAACTCGTGTGAGTTGGTTGTGTATCTGCTTAGTCTTTTAAGGCCAGTATGGTGAGCTGGCATTTTCCCCAAATCCCAGGTTCTTCTGTTGTGCACCAGCTGGTTGGCAGCTGAAAATTCTGCGTTTCTGATTTGTGACATCTCATGAGCCTGAATTCTCAGAGCTGCTAAACTTGCAGCTTGTTGGTGCATCAGTTCCGACACTCCCAAGCTATAGTGTAGTCCAGCAGCATTGGCTGACTTGAAAGGAAATCCTGAAATTCCTGTTTGGGAGGAATCACAGATAATTTAAATTGTATTCCTTTAGGGAACAAATGTTCCCTAGCTATGTTCCAAAGGTTGGTATTGTTTGTGGAGTAGAAACATGAGAATTCCTGCCCAGCTATGCTCTGAAGTCTCTTAGATGGCTTTTGGAAATCCCACGCTGACTCTTTGGCAGCATTCAGAAAGAATCACAAGCAGGGAGCAGTTATTGCCAAGTTTTCTGTAGCAAGGAGGAGAGTAATGTATTGATGAGTTAAATTTGAACTTTTGCTTCATTTTATTATTTGTGATCATTATGATTGCCTACACTAGAATAATTCTCAGAATTTGGCCTACGGCTACAACTATTCTGTTCCATCTGTTGCAGAGATGTGAATTTAAACAGGCAGAAAAATACCATCCCAACTCAGTCCATGCATTAGTACATCAAGGCAAAATTTGCTACTTTTTCGGTGTAAGAAAAACTACTTCGGAAAGGTTTTCTGTATTTGCTCATCTTAAGTAATTTCATGGCTTTTTCTCATAATACATCCATTCAGTGCTTGAGCAGAAACAACAGAATGGCAGGTGGTGCAGTGCAGAGAAGGCTCTTGTGCCTCCTGATGCATTAGCTGTATCATAGAAACCTCCACTGATTTTACTAATACAGTGGTACAAAATGATAGAAACTGCCTAAGGGCCTTTCTGGTCCTTTGGAGTAATGGTGGCATTGGTGGGACCTTGCAACAGCAGAGAAATAGGGAATTGAAATGAGAGGCAGATAAGGTAGCAACTGCTGCTTATTAAGTAAAATAGCAAAAGACCTTGTGTTGTGCCTTGTGTTCTGTGTTTACAGTTTGGGTGTTGTGGCTGTGTGAATAAAATGTTAGCATCAAATTGGAGGATGTTTCAGCTCACGCCACTTCAATGTTCAGCATAAAAGCTGAAGGCCAAGATACACATTCTTTCACTTCTACATGTCCTTCCTTCTTTTGCTCTCCTTACTAATAAGTTCTCTAACTCCCCTGCCCTCCCTTTTTAAGCAACCTGTCACACCTCCATTATTTCTTCTGTCCCTTTCTGCTAAGGATATCGTATTCTCTTCCTATGGCTGTTAAAGCGATATGCCTTAAATCTTCTTTACAATGTTGTTCTGCCTGTTGGAAAGTGAAGTGACTGTGGATATAATGTGGTTTTATTTGAAGTGGTAATTAAATAAGAAGAATTATATTGGGAGGCAGAGTTGCCAAGTGCCTAAGAAGGGAGTGAAAATTTTAATCTTCTCATGGTCTTTTACCACTGTTTGCTTAGGAAAGTAGAAGGCATGGCATATCTACCATCAGGAAAGAAGTTCTAAACAAAGTGTTGGTTTCCATCTAAGCTCCTGGTTGCAGCCCATTACAAAATGTACAAACCTCAAAACCTACTCTGACTTCAGTTCCCAGTGAAGCTCACATTCAATTATTTCTGTTTTCCTGTTTCTTTGAGAGCTCAGCATCAGTCATGCCTCCACCTCGCACAATTTTGAGATCCTCTTCAATAAGCAGAACAAGTATAAACATGCTTCTGTACTCCACTTATCCAGGGGGTGAGGGGAGAAAAAACATGGAAATGCACAACAGCATGCTCAGTGTGGTGTTTGATCATTTGGAGTCTTGCCATAACTTTGAAATTTCTCACTCTTTGGTCTGGTCTGACTAGCCCTGGGTCCTTAACTTTTGTTTTTTGTCTCTCAGCCTACATTCCCCTCCTTCCACAAGCCCTGCTGACTCTGCTCCCTCCGGTTTCTCCCTTGCCTACGCTCTGAGAGTATCATTGGCTCCATGCCTTACTCAGCCAGGGTAGTGTCATGAATACTGCATACTGTTCAAATATGCGTGTCTGATGTGCAAAGTTTTAAAGTAAGTGCTTCTGTAGATAGAAACTGGGGGGAGAATATCACAAACCAGAGTCGAGAAGATTACTATGTTTTCTAAAGAGAGAAAACACACTGAAAATAGTCATTTGTAAATGACACATATGCCTGGTGAGTCAATCATATACAGTGTTCTAAAAAAATAATGTAAAATAGGGACGTCAAGATTATCTGTTTAACCCCCATCTCCAAGGCAGTTGAGCTGTACCTCCAGCATTACTATCAATGTTTATCTAACGTTTCCTAAGAGATTTCCATTATGGAAATAAAACAATATTCTTGAACAGCATATTCAGTTAAGTGGTGGTTCCTTATACCTCTGGACATGGAGGATATTCCACTTCTTCCTCTTTGCAATGACACTTCATATACATCTTATATACATGTTAGCTGACTTCTCAGTCTCTCTCTCTTCCTCAGATGGCAGCACCTCTTATTCTTCTTGCAGTTGCTTAAAGGGCCTTTTATTCAGATGCTGCTCATCCTTGTGCTCTCACTTGTAGTTTTAAATGGTATACAGTCTGTGTATTTTTTGAAATATAAAGTCGTAAACCTAAACCTTGGAGGAGGCTTGGTTGGGTCTTATCACTGTAGCATCTGGGGGCTTTATTCTCCCAGCAGTGTGACAGTGTTGATTGATGTTTGATTTCTGAGCCTTTTTACCCCCCTCCAGGTCCTCTTCTGTCTCCTAGCTGGTCACTTTGCATCCAGTATTTGTGGAGTTGATTGTTGTGACCTTCAGCTCACTGACAAGATCTGAAGCATAACACTTAGTGTCTGTCTTTACTGAGGCACATCCTATTTATTTCAGACCACTTTTTCCATTTTCTTAGGATTGTTTGGCAGTCTAATCCTGTTCTCCAGCAGTTTTTGCCTTTTGCAGCTTTATGTGGTCTGCAAATGTATTACATCATCGAAGGCATTGATGAAATGGCTGTACGCTATCAGTCTCAGTAAGACAAGCTAAAGAAAGCTATCCTTCAAATACAACTTTTCAATTAAGAATGTGCCTGCTTTATGTTATTTGTATTCCCTTTGGTTCCCTATGAAAATGTTGTGTGAGGTAGGTTAGGGCAACACTGGTAGATTTTCTACTAATGTCATAGGA
Organism: Nesoenas mayeri; assembly: GCF_963082525.1. Classification (NCBI taxonomy): domain Eukaryota; kingdom Metazoa; phylum Chordata; class Aves; order Columbiformes; family Columbidae; genus Nesoenas; species Nesoenas mayeri. The sequence continues at coordinate 31,392,154 of NC_137540.1, forward strand.
GTTTCGATTGATGTCATTTGTGTTGAGTGCTACTGATCACTTTGCTGTCTTCTCTGTGTTTGTAGATTGAATCTTTGTTGTTCTCTAAGCTCTTCAGCAATTACAGGCAGGTGCACTGAAATCGGATTCTCTCTATTCTCCTTTTCCTACTCTGTGTATCTGCCTCTCTCCAGTCTTCAAGTATCTATTTGTCTTCCACAAGTTCTTGAAAACTTTTCTCACATACAAGGTTGTTGTCATTGCTTTTATCAGGCTAATGCTTTCTACTTGCAATTATTTGCTTGTAGGTGTCAGATACTGTGCAAGAAAATGTCAACCTTTCAATTAGTATACTATTTTTAATTACTCTTACTGCCGCCCTTTTATTTAGCAAAGCTGTTCTTTGATAGCTTTTTGAGATGAAGGCTGTTGTTCTTTTCAGCTGATTATGATGTGCCTTTTTATTTTATTCTGGAGTTTGGGGGCCAGGTTCTGACCTAACCTCAGTGACTCAGTATCTTTGGCTGTCAGGAGATGTGATCTTCAGACAGAATAAGCCAAGAGCATTTAAACTGTCTTAAGGTAAATCATCCTAACGGTGCCCCCAGCCACATTTAGGAGGTGAAGCCATCTTTGTTTTTTGCCCTTTAAGGCAAGCTCAGCAGATATCTGGCTCATCTGGGAAATGAGCTCACTGAGTTTACATGAAATATTTCGTTGACTTAACTTTTCTCTCCTTTAAATGTAGTGCTTCTTTATAGTGCTTTTACAAAGTTATCTTTCTTCCCATTTACCACACATCACAGGGTGAAAACCTTGCCCCACTGAAATCAGTATGAGCTTCAGTTAGGTCAGAAATTTCACCCTAGAATTGAAAGTATCGTTATTTTGTGCAAGCTTTAAGTCAGGGGTGTCAAACTCATTTTCACTGGGGGCCACATCAGCCTCGCAGTTGCCTTCAAAGGGGCAAACATAATTTTAGGACTGTGTCAATGTAACTCCTACATTTATACAGTCTTAAAACTATGTTCGGCCCTTTGAAGGCAAATATGAGGCTGATGTGGCCCCCAGTGAAAATGAGTTTGACACCCCTGCTTTAAGTAATGTGCTTCATTTTGCTGAGTTCACTTTTTCTCTTTAAGCACTCTTCAGTCAAAACTAAGTAGGGAATAAGGGGAGAAGTGCATATAATCTTGATTTTTGGACAGACAAAACCATTGCTATAGAAATTTTTATGATTTTAGAACAAGGCTAAGTTCTCTTGAATTTATTTCATTAAAGTTAAATAAATTTGGATAAAGAATGGATTTATGTCTCTGTGAACAATCCCAGGAAATCTGAGTTGAATTGATGACCCTGACATTGGCATTACCTTACCATGCTTTCACTTTTCCATCTGTAAAATGAGGATTTCTTTAAAGCCTTTGGAGATCTTTGGCTGAGAACTTTGGCTATTTTCTGTAAGTGACACTTCTTTACTTTCCAGAAGCCTTTTCAGGCTTCCATTAAAAAAATGAATGTGTTCAGCTTTTGGTACTGGCACTTAAGAGGCTTCAGTTTTGCTAAACCTGTGAGATCTCTTCCAAAAATGGATGATGAGAGATGGGCTCTTCCTTTTGCAGCCCTTGATCTTCCTGCTGAGCTAGAGAAGGTTGTGTTTTGCCTACTAGCAGAAACATCCACCAGTATTGGTGCTTCCAGGGAATGAGTGCAACAGTTGCCTTGCACTTAGTGAAGCTTGTATAGGGCTCTCTTCATAGAGCGCTTTTGGAGTCCCAATAGAGAGCTAAGTGCCTTTTAGAATATGTCTAAATTAATGAAGGGATTAAAGGATGTTGCTGCTTACAATAGCGGAGAGCTGTTCTTAATGGCAGAGAATAGTGGTTCAGAAGGGAGTAGGTCTGACTACACCATCACATAAAAACAAGGAGAAAAGAAATTAAGTTTGATTGAAGATCAAAAATCCTGCATTTGTAGGAGAGGAAGATAAAGAAACTGAGAAGCCTTATTATGTTGTGGCAGTTTCTTGACTATCAGAGTGAAGATTTTCTAATTATCAGGAGGATTTTGTTTGTTTGTTTTAATAAGTGATGATTTTAAATGAGGGTTCAGAAAAGTTGCTGTTACATAATATTTAACACTGAAACATCCCGAGGTTTTTGTGCGACTCCCTTGGCATGGAGTCAAATAGGGATAAAGTACTTAGTTTCTATGTTTCTTAAAATGACTTTTTCATCATGCTGGTGTCTCAGGGGAACACTCTGGGCCAGACTGACAGTGGAGTTCCATCAAAGGCTGCCATCCCAATGGAAATGGGAATGAGCAGACAACTTCCATTAGAGGACACCATTGGGATTACAGCAGCGTGTCGCAAGTTCTGTTTGCGTTCCAAAGAGTAATTGCATGTCGCTAGAACGTGTCCCACTTTGCTGCATGGTAGAAATAGTCGATATTGGCTTGGTGGAGGAAGGAAAGAGAATTGCATACTGCAAGTGGGAAAAGCTTTAGACCCGTATTTCTGTCTTCTGGCACATTGTGAGATACTTCCTTGTGGAGGACTTTAAAAGCATGCGTGCTTCTGTTCTCAATGATTTATAGCCCTGTGTGTTTTCCAAGTTTTGAATCTAAAATTATATTCTGGTATTTTTTCTGATATGCTTTTAAAACCAAGGCTTTCAAACTTCAGCTGCTTACTTTGGGAAACAATTCCACTGCCTATTAAAATTTACTGTAAAGTGTCTTTATCCCAACGGTCTGATTTTTCTTAATTTCTTCCTGTTATACTTGATTTTAACCCACAAAATTCCTAGCTTCACATCCTGAAATATTTACAGATTTTACGTAAACTGTTTTTATGTCCTCTTCATTTTAGGTATCTTGGGGTCTTTGGATGTCTGACCTGTGAACCCCTGTATTATTTTCCCACACAAAGATGACTGGGACTGAATGCGTAGTCCTAAACCGATCCTTTCCTTATACGTATATATGTACATCTTCCACATATGCCTTTACCTGCGTAGCCTAATCACCATTTGGTAATTTGTTGCCAAAGCAGTTGGCAAATTTGTGTTTCACAAATACCTTTCACAGGTCATTTCTGAAAGTTTTTTGCCCTGCTCTGGTGCCAAATTGGAAGGTAGCTAATTTAAACCCTTATGACATATTAGCACAGAGAAAGGTGATTGCAGGGAAGGGAAGGTGGGAGAAGAGTATCTGGGTAGTCTCTGCACCTTAGGAGAACCTGTGGTAGCCTGGGCCTGCTGCAATGAGCCCTGAGGCTACTGGCAGTTGGCATCTCTCAGCTCCTCTGTGTTGTACTGGGAGGCTGGACCACCATGAAGCAGCTCCAGGATGGGTAACAGACTGCAAAAGTTGATATAAAGCTGCAACTGCATTTTGTTCCCTGTCTTTGCCAAGTATTCTGTGGTGAAAGCTACAATCAGCATCACTGTCTCCCCGAGCGCTCCTTAGGAGACTGTAGAGCTCAGCTCGGGGTGTGCACCTCACGCAGCCCTTTGTAACTGCACAGGCACTGCCAGCCTCATGGCAACTTCTGTTCACTTTGCTCTTTTTGGACAAAGCTGAATGATCCTGCAGAATATGAGAAAATTGACATATTTCTCTATCTGATATATTTGCTTACGTTTTTCAAGATGTGTTTTCTTTTTATCTCTAGTTGAGATTGCTGTCGTCCCAAGTCCCAATGTGGTGTTCGTCTTTTCTCTTAGGCACTCAGGATGTTTTCCCAGTCTGCATTTCCTTAGCCTATTCCTTATAGCATTTTCCAGTGAGATCATTGGTGAGATATATAAAGGCAGCTTATAGGAAAGATGAAGAGAGACTTTTTATCAAGGCCTGTAGTGACAGGACAACGGGCAACAGTTTTAAACTGAAAGAGGGTAGATTTAGATTGGACATACGGCATTTTTTACGCTGAGGATGGTGAGACACTGGAACAACTTGCCCAAAGAAGTTTTGGATAGACCTTCATTGGAAGTTTTCAAGGCCAGGCTGGACAGTGTGTTGAGCAACCTGGCCAAGTAGAAGGTGTCCCTGCCTGTGGCAAGGGGGTTGGACTACATGATCTTTAAAGGTCCTTTCCAACCCAAACCATTCAGTGATTCAGTCCTAAATATAATTTCCCCTATTTGACCGGTATTTGGATGTTGGAATTTATGTCTAGTTTTTGTTGACTGGTATAATGTTTAATGTTCCATTCAAGTTATCTGAATTCAGTTCTTCCTTCTCTTTCTCTTTGTGGGTACTAATGCTTGACTCAGCTGTACAGGTCAGGTTCTTGTTGCTTCTTTTGTCAGCCTACGAGGACACTGATGGGAAAGTGCTTGTTGTACCTTGGGTCTCTGTCATATGCTTCTGGCTCAGAGGGATGCTTTGTGTTGTGTTTGCTTAGCTGGAGGAAGAAAGCATTTAATTTTCAAACCACCAGAGAGAGAGTGTTCTGCAAACCAAACTTCTTTTTACCTAGCTGCATTACTCTCCTTGATGGCTTATTGATTTACTTTACTCAGCCAAGTTGGGCCAGGCCCAGCTTTCTGCCCAATTATGTGTCTCAGCGTCTTACAATTTCACATCTTAAGCAGAACTCAGACTTGTTCCTCCGTGCTGGGATCAAGCTCTGTAACTGCAGGTTCTTTCTGTGCATTTCTTCTGGACTCATGATGAGCAAACATTATGTAGGTGTTTTACCTGGAGGCAAAAGCAGCGGGTTCCACCCCAGACATTGGAGACCTTCTCAGCAGTGTGTGGGATTTCTGCTTCTACAGCAGCCTGCTGCTTCCCCTGTGGCATTGTGCATCTGAAGAGGACCAGGCACAGAGATTACTCTGAATGTTTACTGTGTAGGTGCTTCAGGCCTCTTCTCTGCAGAGGCTGTGTTGAGGATGTGCAGGCTGAGGTATCCTGAGCATAGAAGATCTCTCCAGCCATTACATTTCCTTCAGGAGATTTCTTTCTTTATCTAACAGGAGCATGTAGCTTGGAGTTCAGAGTTGGTGATGTTGTCTAGCCATGCATGTTTAAGTTAGGGCAAAATTTCATTCCACTTTTTTAAGAAAAGCAGTTCATTCTGGGCCAGTCTTATGATGATGTTTGCTGAAGTGGTGAAGCTGGTCAGAAGATGTGCTTTGAGCTCCTGAGCTGATCTGACAGCTCACTGCTGCCAAAGTGCTTCAAGTATCAGAATGGGGTCTGGATGTCAGGTGAGCATGAGAATAAGTGGGACAGGAGATGTGGGAGTGGAAGAATTGAGTGCAGCAGCCCCGCTTTCCCCAGCAGCTTTTGAGATGTTGGGCTGGCTCAGTCTCTCCTGAGGTGTCAGCAGCTCTGTCACTGGCAGAGGCAGACCTGCCTTGCTCCTGGCCACTTGCTTCCCATGTGTTGGCAGCTAACTGACCCCCTTGAGCCAGCTCAGCTCACTAAACCTCCCAAAACCAAACTATTTATATAAATGTGAATTTTCCAACTGTCTCAGCAGGTCAGCTCAGCAGTAGAGCCTGTTCCAGGAGGCAGCACAGCGTCTTTTTGAGGAGCAATCTTCAGACTGACCGCTGTCCTGTGAAACAACCACCTGGCCTGCCTCCTTCCCCTAAACAGAGGTTTTGCACTCGACCAGTGAGCACCACTTGATTGCCTCTAAACCTAAGGAAAAAATAGTGATTTAGCTGCACCTAGATCTCTCCTAGTGTAGATGAAGCTCCGGTGGAGTATTACAAAAGCTGCTTTGACATTCATGCTTCCTTTTTGACAGAATAGTTACTGTGTTTTTAAGTAACATCTCACAGCACACATGGCTGTATAATTTAAAAATTGCATATTGCTAGCCCAGAACACTAAACTTTGTATTCAGATATTGTGATACTATTTGTACTGCTTTGTTAGAGCATGAATTTCCAGTCTGAGAAATAGGGGTATTTTCCCTATTTCTGTTGCTGGAGGTGGACTGTCCTCAGCAGAAGACAACACTGTAGTTCATACCAGAATTTAGCTTTTATGCAGTAATAATTAAAATTAAAAAGTGTGTATTTATTTGCTGGCCAATTATCCCAGTTTTTAAGATTGGTCTTCACTGGAAGACAAAATGAAGATAAATGCAACAAGAAAATTAAGTTATTAATGTACTCTTTGCTTCTAGCTTTCACTTCATTTGATTGTAAATTGTTTGCAGTAAAATTGCAAATTAGTGGCTTGGATAAAGCTCTATAAATTCCTTCAATATCAGATTTAAATTAGGAGGAATTGGGCCTCTAACCTTCACAGAGTATAACTGTAGCTGGATGCATTCCTAGGGGCTAATTATCTATTCCTCCGTATCATTTGCTTGAACTCTCAATTGCTCACTGTTGGAGTGATTGCACATTGGGTAGATGCTGGAAAATGCTGAAGAAGATGTGAGATGGAAACTTAGGCGGGGAGATGCTCTCATGACCAAACATGGGTTGCGGAAGACTTGCCATGTCCCACAGCAGGTTTCCGAATGGGACCAACCCCCATTGCTTTCCAAGGGGAGTACAAAATTTACATCCTGAGCTGGCAGAAAGAGGGACAAGCATTACACTGAAGGTAGGTTTTCTCCATTTTGTAAGAAGGACAGGTTGAAATAGCCATCCTTCCTGGAAAGGGAAAATACTGTCAGTTGTCTCTGTACCTCTTACCTAGGTACAGAGGAAGCATCCTAAAATGTAGGCAAGGTAAATTTTGGCTTAGTGTGAGATATTACTACTGTCATTTCATTTCTTTCATGACTGAGATAATTTCTTCCTGTTCATCACATATCTAAAAGAGCAAGTCTTCCATTCTCAGGCCTGTGAAGCAAGGTCTTTTGTTTCACCTGTGTTGCTTTTACTGAAAGCCAAAGTGATAGAATAATCTTCATGGGCAATATTCCAAATTTTTAAAGAACAGCCATGGAGAGGGAGATGCTTTTCTAGAGTGTCTGGGTGTGTGGTGCCTGTGACCAGCCCAAAAGGAAGGATTGATGGCCAGAGGTGCATCTGTGTGTGCTCATTCTAGCTGGCTATATGGGAAGAGGGTGCTTCTGTGATACAGAAAATTCAGGCTCTGGTTTGTGTGCATAAATAACTGAATTTGGGTATTGATTACAGACCATAATTTGTTTGGAGAGTCAAAGATTAGAAGAACTCTTGTCTTCCTGTCAGAACAATTTTGTCTGCATTGTGCTGTCAGATAAATCAGATTGCATAATGGGGGTATTGTGTGGAATTTCCAAGAACAAATAAGAAGATGCTGATATTAGACCCATACTTTTTTTTTTTTTCTTCTTATATCATGCACTCTTTCTGTCTATGGAAGAGCTTCTGCTCCCTTTACTTGTCAGGTTTAACTGCTTTTGTGTACTATGTGGTGGCTCCTGTGAGCTGCATGGGGTATTAGTCTGGTTGTCAGCAGGGAAGGTTTCTTTACCTCGGGCATTCGAGATACAATGCTAGTCACGTGTCCTGCTTTTTGGACTTTGAACCTCTATCTAATTCTAACTTATTTTCCCTGATCCAATGATCCTTCAGCCTGGAAAGGATAAGAAGCAGCACTCATCTGTTGTCAGCTTTGTTCAAGCCGTGGGGAAGTACAGTAGTTGCTGTTCTGTTTGTGAAACAACAGAAGCAAGAGCAAAATGCTTAAATAGAAAGATGAAAAATAAAAGCAAAACTCGAGGCAAATCCTATTTATCTTTTTCACTAGGCAAATGTAGCCGTACGGTCTGTGAGTACACTATACATAGAGCTTGGGTGGGAGATAAAAGAAATGGAGATTTGGGTTTGAGTTTTGTTGGTTTGGGTTGTTGTCGTGTGGTGTTGGTTGGTTTGTTTTTACTGCTTTTGTTCTGCAAAGATGAGGATGTCTTATTTGTGGCTCTAGCTTTGGACACAGTTTGTGTCCTCCTTAATAGTTGCTTATCTTTTAAAATTAAGTTATATTGGTTTAATAGTATGCAGAAGCCAAGTCTCAGAGAAGTGCTGGGTAGCCCTGGCTTTTTTCAGTTGGATATATTGTCACTAGAACAGTTGAATTTCACCAGTGCCAGGGTAGTGTACCCAGTACACAGTCCCATCATACGCTGGCTCTGGAGCTTTTATTGCTTATGCTGTCACTGCATATTAAGAATTAGTGAGCAATGTGCACTAGATTGTTTTAGACATGGTCTATATATTATTCTTAACGTACCCTGACAGACCGTGCTATCCCAGCTGCGCTGTGTTGGTAGCACTGGAAGGAATATCAGCCGCTGTTGTTAGGTTTGGAATATAGGTTCATTTATAGCCTCCAATTCCTATTTATACAGAGCTTTATGAAACAGGCATCTGTTGGGAAGATTGTTTCTGTCCAGAGGTGAATCCGTCTAGAGACTTGTCACCAAAAGTAACTTCCAAATTCTGCACAGATTTAAAAAATGTATCACCCGTATTTTGTAATGAGAAATGTCTTCAAATGTGCCTTTACACACTGGATTTCCTAAGGAGCAAGAAAACATATTATTTTTAAATAAAATACTATCTTTTGGCAGAAAACAGAAGAGAGAACGCTTGATGAGTACTGAATTAGGCAATGCTTGTTCCTCAGTTGTTTGTGAAATCAGTGGTATAATAGACCAGTCTGTGCTTAGAGGGCCTGATCCTATTGCTCTTGGACCATTCGAGTCATTTGTGGACAGTAGATAGACAAACATGAGATCTCTCATTTTGAAGCAGACAAATAAGTGAATTTTTGTGAGTATTTGCTACTCATCTGTCTTATGTATCTCCTGTGTATCTCATGTCCATAGGGTGGAGTGAAAAAGACTCCAGTTTGCCAACTCAGATCTTTGGGCGAAGGCAAAGAGAGAAGCTGGCTATGGCAGCTGTAAGTGGAGGCGAAGTCCGTAAATGGGGAAAGATGAGGAAGATTTTAAAAAGTGAAAAATAGGGACATTAATGATAAACATGAAAAGAAAAACATAGGAAACAGGACAAAGGAGGAAGTGAAACATAAGGAAACTCAAGCGCGAATGTCAAAGAAAAGAGAAAATGAGGAAAGCAAATAGAAGAAAGCAGATGTAGCCGCCAAGTCTTTTTTAAAGTATGTAAAACGAGAAGCGTTTCAAGTTGTGAATGTATAGAAATGAATATGCAGTTTGAGCCTTTTAAAATATAGGCTGTAATCTTGAATTTTTCAGCTCGAATTGGAGACCTGTGGGCTTAGTGGAGCCGTATCCCATTTGGTTGTACTAACAGATGGCCACATTGGTGATACCTCGCACAGAGCATTCCTCCATCTGATTGCTCCTGTGCCCGGGCTTGTCCCTGTTCTGCCCCATGGCCAACAGTGATAAATGGTGAGGTCTCAAGCTGGTTCTGCTGGTGACTGCCTGGGAAATGGTGAATTGAGACAGATCAGGTATCTGGTTTTGTAATGTGAAAGTGTGTGTGAGACTGAGGGGTAGACACAAGGAACATCATGTTACTGTGGTGTTTGGGATGAAATGGGGTATTTTTGAAGCGTGGCAGTAGCCAGCAGAATGGTAAAGACGGCATCGGTGCCTGCCTAAAGCGTGTGCTAAATGGGCAATAGAAACATAAACAGAAAAAAGATCAAGAAACTTTGCCCCTGGGGGCAACAACATAACATGTTTCTGTAAAACTTGTTTGTTTGAGGAAATGTGTATGCTGTAATAGTTAATTGTAACATTCACTCTTGTCAACTGAGAATAGACAGGAGAAACACCAAGCAGACAAGTAGCAGCAAACTGTCTGAAGGCACGTTTTTGGAGCCTTGTCTAGTCTGCAGCTTGAGTTCTTCCTTTTTTCAAACTATAATGTGAAAATTTGAAATCGGCAATGAGGATACTTAAAAGCAAATGACAGTTTGAAAGAGAGGGAGATGTAGTACCCAGATCTTCTGTATACCAAGGTAAAGGAAACATGTTTTATATTGTTTGTGTATCTGCAAAGCTGTGGTATTATTAGAAATTCATTTCAAACCGAGCTCAAAATAAAACTCCCATTTCGGAACGGTTGTACTGCTCAGTTTGTCACATTGATATTTACAGCCAACTAATCTAAATCCCTCTATCCCATAGAAATTGTCAATCCTCTCGAAGGTGTGAGCATCCTCCCACACTGTCAGATTTGAATATTTAATCTAGAGACTGGAGTTGAAATGCAGCTCCTTTGGCAATGAAAACCGCCTTTGAAGTTTTTGGATCTTCTACATTCCATGTTTCCTGTTTTAAACTAAAAGAACAAAGCGCTCTGGAAGAGTGCACCGTGAGCACCCTGCGAAACCTGCACCTCCTACATCGGGCCGGCTGGCGTGAGGAGCCAGACAGGAGAAGGAGGAGGTCAGGGCCATTCCATTCATCTTCCCGTCAGACAACCTGCCCAAGGTAACAGAAGGTCATGCAAGTCAGAGCTAACATGGTTGGTCGTGTCCTCAATTACTAGACTAAAGGCTTCATAAAGAAAGTTTACTCCTGTGTTTTGTTGATGAGGGTGATGAAATACCCCACACTGGCTGTTGTAGGACTTAAAGTGATGATCTCTTGGATAGAAAAAGCCCCAAATTCATTGCACCTGCTTTTCTCTGAACTTCATAGGTCAATATTAATCCAGCTCAACATAGGCAACAGGATTTATGATCCTGCTTAAACTGTGAAGCTTTTTAGGATGTGCCTGTTTTGCAGGCCTTGGAAACACCCAGGCCAGATGAGGTTTGTGGCATTAAAGCTTTGTGTCTAAAAAAAATAAGGAATTGAAATCAACTTGAAACTTGCCAAATTGCACTAGGTCTACGATATTGTTTTGAGTCTAGACTCAGGATGGAAATCATTTTAGCAACACTGATAAATATTTCACTCTGGGCTGAGCGATGTCTTCTCATCTTCATGTACTACTTTGGAGCATTCTTTGTTGGACTGAGATCGTGCTGACCTCGTGCAGAAAGTGGCAGAAAGCACTGTGTAGATTCCAGCAGCACAGGAGGGCAGAGGGCAAATAGCTCAACTTACCTTTCACCAAAACTGTTGCTGCCATGTAGGGTTGGTTGGACCAAACCAGCTTGTGAGTGGGGATCAGGTAGGTGAAGTTGGATCTAAGCAAGGCAGAGGTGAGGCCAGAGGAGGAGAGCTGGAGCATGCCTTTGGCCACCTTTCCATTGTCCTCTACAGTGCGCAGATAAGAAACACCACTGGATTCTTCTGTGCTGCCTAGTTCTTGAGTGGCAACCTCTGTGATTAATGATTTCTGCCATCTCTAGTTGGTGGGGACATGCTGTCCTAGCTCACTTATTTTATAGGACTCTCATGTCCCACCCAGGCTGGAGCAATGCGGTGGGCATAAAGCCGTCAGTTCTTGGGCAGCTGCAGCATTTTCCCTCAGCAGCGCGTGCTCATGGTGGCACAACGCGCCATCGCTTGTCTCTGAAGTACCGCTGCGGCTGCGGGGCCAGCTGGCAGCCTGGGCAGGGAGCAGAGGCCCGTACTGCCTGCCAGCTTTTTGGTGACACCTATTTTGTCAGACTGTCTATCTCAGAAGGGATCTGGAACAGCTCTTTTGCTAAAACATCTGTTGTATTTATAAACCTGCGCTGATGCTTGAAGAGGTGTTTGAAAAATTGTATATGCCGTTTTTAGATGAAGTTTGAAAAACCTGGTGTATATCATATAGATCATATACTTCATGTATGATCACAAACCTCATATATCATCATAAAACACTAAACATCATCACACGGCACATGTACCTTTGCGTATCAGGGATCAAGGCTATAGATAAAGTGGCAGGAGATGGAAAGAAAATAATCCCACTTTTGTTAAAGATTCAGTGGTTCAATATTACCCTTAAAGTAATTAACAGTTGTTTGGTCAGTGACTGGCAGGTTTTTATTTTTTATTATGATAATCTAGTTGTTTTGCTTATCTAATTATAGAATTTAATGATTTCTTTTTCTGAATGATACAGGTGATGACTTGCTGATAGAAGTGACAGATTTATATTTATTTTAAAGTTGATTCCATAAGCTAATAAAAAAACCCCCTTCCATAAGCATACTGAAAGAGAGCTGAAGGCATCCGAACTTTTTTTCCTCTGGCAAAAGCTCCATAATGGTAACAGGCAAGATTCTGCTTTTCTGCTGCTGATGTTTGGTTGGGAACTGGTTCCCGATTACGAATCAGGAGCCAGGGCTGCTGTGGGAGAGGGTTTGGTGAAGGTTATGCCCGCACTAGCAATTAGTGCTGTGGGAGCAGAGCTGTAGCACCAATTTGCTGGTCCTGAGGACCTCATGTCCACATGAATGTATCTTTGAGATGTTGGAGCAGCTCTGGTTTGGTCCCACATGCTCCAGTGGTTGCTGGAGTGCCTGGGGTGTGCTCCTGGAGAGCTGCTCCGGATTTACTCACACCCTGAAGGAACCCTCTTTGTGGGCTTCAAGGCAGTGCTGGCCTCTCTTGGGAGAGCTGCTGATCTGAGCTACAAATTGGTGCAGACACAGCTGTTAAATGTCTGCTCTTCTCTCTTGAGTAAGTAAGTTGAGGCTGTAGAAACAGGCTCTTGGAGGAAATGGCAATACTAGTTCTGACTTATTGCTAGCTAAAATCAAGGTCTGCTAAGAGTAATACCTTAAAAAAAAAATCTTTTAATGTTGTTGACTTTGCTTCAGATACAGGAGAAAATGAGGAAGCTCTTTCTGGAGCTAAAACAAAAAGAAAAAATGGAACTCAGCATTAAAACAAGAGGGTACGATGCCAGAAACCCAAGTAAAATTAATTACCTCTCTAGGATAGCTGCAGATATTTTGACATAGCCTATGATGATTAGGGCACTAGATTCAATAAGTGCCTGTGAATTGACAGCATAAAGCAGTTACAGTCTTGTACTAGTATTCTTAAATATCTTTATTAAAAAAAAAAAATCTACTCCACCCACCCTAAAATCAAAATTTAATTACACAAAATGAAGACATTTCCCGAACAGTCTCAATTGGAGCATGTGCTGCCAGACTGGAGACTTCGTACCAAGAGAACTATGTAATGTTGAGTGTGTCAACATAAAGGGAGTAATCAAGGGACTGTAAAGAAAAACTAGTTCAACATTTTCTTCCAAGTGATGTGTTTACTACAGGCCCACATTTGAAAAGCTGTCACTTTAATAAATTAACACATTTCTGCTTATTGTGCTATGTTGTTCAAGTGTCTCATAAGCAACATCAACTCCTACAGACCTGAAGAGACTTTTCACAAATCAAAGTCTTTAGAGCACTAACACAAGTAACTTTGGGAAGTTGTTTTATTGAAGGGGAAGAAGCCTTTCAAAAAAAGTCATTTTTAAGTGCTGTGTTGTTTTTTGTATTTATTGTGACAGTGTATCATATCTTGAGTTTGCAGCCAATATAGTTTTCTTCTTAACCTGAATCTGGGATGAAGGAAGCTGTAAATGTGGTTTGCTTAACTTGTTCAAGTTATTCTGCATTGATTTGAACATAAGATGATAGTGCAATTCCAACACTATCATCAACTGGAAAACTTCTGAATTCAGGTTAAGCACATTTTGCTCCTGGTCATATTGGCTGCTTAAAGTGTTCTTAAACACGGCTTGAACTGATCTGGATTTCTTAGTCTTGCTCTTCTGTCATTTCACTCTTCTGCCCCTATTTGTATTCCTGCCCTCCAGCACAATGTTACTCAGAAATCCCTCATTCTCCTGTGCTGTCAGGCCAGCGCCTCTGCTCTTTGAAAATATGTTGTTGCAATTTCTACACATCATGGAAGAAAAATTACATAATCTTAAAAGCTATTGCTGTGTTCCCTGCATTAAATATTCATATTTTTACCCTTCTATTTGCATCCCCTCTCACGAGTAGTTCAGCGCAGACTGACGTACCTTCTGTCATGGGGGGCTGAGTCCTGGCCAGCGTCCTCGCCAGCGTCCTCAGCAGAATAACATGAAGTCCTGCCAATCCTTCACTCTCATTTTGGGAGAAGATTAGCTTTTTAATTGTTTTTACATAAATACTGAGAGCATCATAGCTTTTTAACGTGCTTGCTGCAATTTTTTTTTTCCTTAAACACCAACTCAATGAACAGATTTTTTACGATTTGTAGCTGCTCAGTCATTTTGTATGGCTTTTTAATCTCCAGAGGCCAGATGGAAGCGTGATCCTTCAGCATGGCTTGTTTTGCATAATGTAGGAATTGGAACTACATTTGAATAGCATAGTCAAAGATACGGTATAACTATGTAAATATTTTTCTTCTCCATCCATGTATTTTCTCTTTTAGTGTTTTGGGTTTTTTTTGTAATGAGTTTTCTACAGGGAAAACTGTCACAAGTAAATGCTGTGCCCTGACAGAAGATTCTTGCACAGAAGAGAACAATGATTCTGGTCAAGGAGATCTGAGAGAAAACCTGCCACCCAAGTGGTGAGTTTGAGACAGCTGGTGATTTACCTTGGTTTCAGGGCACTGATAAAACTGCTGTTGGACTGATCTGGAATGATGTGAGGTTTTATTCTTTCTTCGTTAGGCTTTATTTCAAGCTCAGCTACAAACCTAACTTTGATTTTGGTTGTATTTATGGATTTATTCTCTCCTGTCAGACTGCAATCAATTGATTGAAATCCATAAATAATAAACATCAGATTTCAATTTAAGATGCAGTTACAAGACGCTATCGGAAGATTTTATGTACTTGAGCAACTTTTTACAGCCAACCCCTCCGGAGTCAAATCCTGCCATATTCTAGTGCCAGGAAGCTAATGGGCTTTCCTGCATGTTTCTCGAAGCCCACGTGACAAATCCTATACGGGAACTGAAGGGAAGACACTTGCGCACCTGTTTGTGGAAGCGTTACATAAAACATCCTGCGACATATTTTATCATCTACCAGTAAGATGAGCAACTTGAACTAATTTAGCCTTTGTAGGATATATGATATTAAGTTAGTTAACTAGAAATGGGGAAAAAAAAAAAGACAAACTAACATGAAAAAACACATTTTATTGCACTTAAGTTATAAGAAAATAAAATTTCTAAGTGAATCAAACCATAGACACAATCCCTTTAAAGGTTGTTTTCCTCCAACATGTCAGGTTGTTACATAACTAAAATTAACCAACTGGAATCTGATTGTTTTAAATCAGACTATAAATAAAACAAAAAAAAAAAAAGGAGGAAAAAAGATCGCCTAGGATACAGTGTTAAACCACTTTCACAGTTCAGCTTGAGTTGTGGCTCTTGGAGAATGAGGCAAACCATTGGACTCTTTCCTTTCTCATTTTGTTTCATGTGACATGTTTACAAAAACCGAAGTTTTTGCTCTGTCAGTTCCTCCCAGCAATAACTGTAACAGCTGTTGTTTTTTTTCCTCAAATACTGTAAAACACTAAGACTGACCAGCAACTTTATTTTCATTTTTGTATTTTATAATATTTTTTAAAAATTTTGTCAGGTTTTTTTTTAATGTATGTTCATTCCATTCACCACAGCCCTCACAAAGAAAAATTTCCCCACAGAACAGGCTGCAATAGCTTTGTTCTAAGGAATGTGTTTTAATTTTTGCCCAGAAAAAAAGAAAATAAGCTTTGCACACACACTCAATTCTTTATTTGCAGGCAAACTTCACTCTTAATTGTCTGAAACTCTTCCACTCTCAGCCTCTTAGAGGCACAGTTGGCTCAAGTTTCAGTGGCAAAAAGTCTTTTTCTGTAACCAAACTAGAGCAAATTTGGAATTCAGTCTGGGACTAAAACGTCACAGCAGAAAAAAAATTAAAAAAAAATAATTTGCTTTTCTTTCTTTCATTTAGCAGCATAAATAAGTTTGGCCACTGGGAATACAGTACAGGGGTGGGACAACAATCCCGTAATTGAAGACCTACTTCTAGCACCAGCATTGCGAATTAAATCCATCAGAGGACTCTCAAAACCCAGGACAACTTGCCACCTCAGAGCAACTTATGCGTTGAAGAGTGTAGATGGAAGCAACAGTAAGTAGATTAAACAGAGGCTAATACTGTGATTGACATTGGCAATGGTTGGCAAAAAAAAAAAGAGGAATAAAAGAAAAAAAAAAGAAAAAGCTCTGATAAAACTGTACAAAACAATTCACAGTAATATTTTAGCTTTTCCACACCAGGAATGGACTCTTTGTTTTTGTGTTTTCATTACAGATGCTCTCTAGTTTTTGAAAGTCAACCAGTGACTGCTGGTAGAGGTTGGAAGGGCCGGCTGGGGGGCGTCCGCTCCAGCCCCTGCCCCAGTGGGGCCGGGGGAGAGCGCGTTGCTTGGAGGGGCTGCCGGGACCCGCTGGCCCGGGGCTGCGCCAGCAGGCTTGCCCGGGCAGCTTCTTTCAAGAGCTTTGTGGTAAAATAACCTGTTAACAAGAACGGTAACATTTTTTTTTTTTTTTTTGCCTCCAAATTGCTCCAAGAGCAGTTGGAGGAAAGTAAAGAAATAATTGCACCTGGTTTCATTTCCGAAGTCGTATTTTTGCAAAGCTGCCCCGGTCAAAAGTGTAGCCTTTTTATGTGACGAGACAGCAAATGCCTCTCTTGTCAGTTATAGTTTGTCATCTTTGTCTTCTCCTTCGTAGTCTGTAGGTCTTTAGGATCTGTTGCCCCAAGCCAACATCCTGCACCACCAAGGACAAGGGATTTTTTTCCTTTTTCTTTTTTTTCCTTTTTTTTTCTTTTTTTTTTTTTTTCAGGGGGAGGGAAAGGAGAACATCGTCTACACGTTTGGACAAATTCATCTTTCTGCCCTTCACTTCATATCCACGTCAAAGTCCAACACCAGCAGCTTTGTTTCCTCAGTCCCGTTGCGGCTTCCAACTGCACACACCAGCTTTGTGTTAGAAGCTCTGATCCGCCACACGACGCCTCCACTTCCCCCGCTCTCCAATGTGACTAAATTTCGGATAAATTCACCCGTTTTCAAGTCCCAAAGTTTTACAGTCCCATCATCTGAGCTGGTAATTACAAAGTTCTTGTTGAACTGTAAACAGGTCACAGCACTCTGATGCTTGTTGGGACCTGTAACAGTAAACCAAAAGCATTTTTATTTGTCATTGGAAAGCAATGTCAGCACTGCATATAAAATAAATACCTAGCTATCTGCATACAGCTTTTTTTACCTAGATGCATTAACTCAGGTTTTGTGCATTAAGAGGCACAGAAGCCTTGCTGTGCTTTCAAAAAGTAAATGCAGGTATAGAAAAATCCCCCCGTATTTCCTTCTGTGGTACAGTGATCTTGTTTGGTTGCATATAACCAGTGGGGCAAGTGTGCACATGGACAGGACATTCATGAAAATAAACGTAACCATCCAGAATGAGATGAACACTGTGTTTGTCTCCAAGTCCTTCTGAAGCGTTACTGAGCAATTATCAGTAAATATTGACAGTTCTATATTGATATATAAATATATACTGTTAAAACAGCAGTTTGCTTTACAGTGAAATTTAATTTTCTGCTCCAGCCAGAGATGCTGCATATGATGTACAGGAACAACTTAAGATGTTTTTTTGTGAGGGGAAACAAAACAACATGTTTGTGTGTACAATGCCTGAGTGACAACTGCCACAATGGAAATCTTTCTTTTACTGAAAGAAAACATCTTCCACTCATTTCTCTTGATTTATTGCAACAGACAGTGTACTTTGCCTCCTGATGCAATTAATCAGTAGGCTTGGAAACATCCAAGTGACACCTAAATAAATACGTTGAATGACTGTTTTGAGATGTCATTTCCTACATATTTCTGTGGCCTATTAGGCTAATGTACCCGTAGCAAATTGCTATCAGTCCAGACCATCTGCCTTTCGTAACAGGCAAGTGATTTGAATAGACTAGATTAAATAGATTTTGTTCTTCTAATTCAGAGAAAGATCATACAGCTGTCATCAGAAAAATATTTAAGTTGTAAGTGGTCTGTGCTTGGGGATTTTTTTGTGCGAATCTGCAGTGTAATTACCACAGGCAGTGTGATTTACATGAAGGTAGTTTAAGCTCACCTTGCAATGTCTGTAAACATTGTCCTGTTTTAATGTCCCAGATTTTGACTGTAGAATCGGCATTCCCAGACACGAGTATATTGTCCTTGAGTTCCATTCCACTGGTGAGAGACTGGTGGCCTGTCAGCGTGTGAATGCAGTTGCCCGTCTCCACATCCCAAACCCGGATGGAAGTGTCGAGAGATCCACTCACCACATGGACACCATCAAACTACAAGAAAGGTAAATCTATTACAAACAATTACACTAGGATCTTACAAAGGCCATTAAGCATTTAATTCACTAACTGCAACATTAGATACTATATATATATATTCAGAAACTGAATGACCAAGCAAGAATTCAGTCCAAGTAGAGATGGCCACATTTGGTATCCGAGCAGGCGATTCATGGCGAGTGCTAGTCCTGTTGAAGAGATGGTCTGTGAGGCACACGGTTTTGAGGAGAAAGACTTTGAACCACTGATCTTTTAAATATAATTCAGCTCTCTTGAACACAATAGAATCCTGTCTGTACTGCAGCATGTGATGGTAAGAGAATGTTGCTTTCCTAAAAAAGATGTTAACAAGCCAAAGCTTTTCACAAGTCAGAGGGACTTGAAGCTGGAGAAGGGCAACAACATTAATCTAGAATCGTCTACACAAAAGCCAAAACACAGGAAAATGGAAGGAATGGAATTGAAAAACACTGGATTTAGCCATTTTATAGTCATAATTGTATGCAGTAAGGAACTTTAACTTCGTAGTCATTGCTGGGAAGAGTACACAGGCTACCACAGATATCCAAAGTTTCTTGGATTTTTCTGGACATATGTATAAAAATATGTAGACCACGGAGAGGAATCAGCTAAGAGATGAGACACTTCTGACTAGGAGGACTGAACAGGTTGAGAATTTCAAGATGGAAAGTAACTTGAGTGATAGTGACAATGATATAAGTGTTCAGGATTCTCAAAAAAGGAAGGGAAAAGAGTAGTAGAATAAAACCAGTGGGCTTCAAGGAGGAATACTTCAATAAATGGAGACTTCCTTCCCATGAGGTTTTTATATATCTATTCTCTAAGGGGAAGAAGAGTTCAGGGGAGTTGGCACTTTCTTAAAGACACAAACTGTCCTCATGTAAAGGAAAGATGGGAAGTGTAGTAAATTACCAAGACCCACTTGGCTAAAACACAAGGAATTGTAAAAAAAGTAGAAACTAGATCAATAGATGTGTTTAAAAGAGCATGCTGGGCCAAAATCAGAAAGGCAGGGCACGAAACAAGATAAAACTAGCAAGAGCCATTAAGGATGATCAAACACTATTTGGTAAGAAAAAAACCAACACAAAAAAACCCCACACACGCAAAAAAAAAAAAAAAAACCAACACAAAACAAATCAACAAGGGGAAGGCCAAACTTAAAAAGCTTATTTATGCTTAGTGTGAAGGAAACACCAAGTGAGACCAGCTATTATATTTAATTTTTTTGCTTCAGTCCGCAGCTCTCGGAGCACAGACTCACAGCACAAACACCACTGTCAACTGACTACAAACTTCTGCTGGAATGGGGGGAAAAAAACACACGAGGCAAGTTGTTTTAATAAAAACTCAGAGACATCTGCTGTGATCTTTGAGAACTCATGGAAGACAGACAAGCTTCAGATGGCAAATACAATTATTTTCTTATTGAAGGAGATGATGATGGGAGATGGGGAATTATGGATTGGTTAGACTAACTTCAGTTTCTAGAAGGAACTAACAAATAATCAATCTGTTTGTAAGCCCTCAGTAATGCAGTAAGTAGCAGCAAACAGATTTGTGGGAAAATGATCTTAACCAATATGAGCTTTTTCTGTGACTGAGTAAAAAGCCATGTGAAACACCAGATGCCTTGTTTGTATTTTCACAAAGAGGGAGGCAAATTTGACTCAGGGATACCATCCTGTTCAGAACTTTATTCACAGCTTTATTAGACACAGTCGAAAGAGCTTGGGGGGTGGGTGTGGTATTTAGTACTTTCATTAGGATTTAGGTGACATTTGAAAGGGTAGAACTGATCCAAAGCACAGAGTGTAAAATTCAAGTGAAAACTGTGAAGACCTGAGCTTGGCAGGGAATGATGAATGAAGGTGCAGCTGCAGCCAGGGAGAAGGATGGCTGGGCAGGAGTCTTTGTTATAGCTAGGGCAGTGCCACACTGCTTGTCCATGGGGACTGACTGGTATCTAATAATGGTGAAGAAAGAACCAATTAAGGGAACTCAACTATCTGAGACTGGTTCTTTTTATAAAAGCTGCAGAAAACATCTTGGACATCTTGAATCTCTACAGTCAAACCTGGTTGAGCACGGCACCTTCGTTCAAAAGAATGTACAGAGCAACTGGCACATACAGGCTGTTTATCTGCTGTCTACATTGCATTTCTGGGGAAAATAATACAGTAAAAAAGACACTGTAGTATCTGAAATAGGAGTATGCTATATAAGGCATGTAAAATAACTTTTCACTTCTCCTAAGCATTGATAAGACTTTGACTAGAATTCTGCATCCTGTTTTGGGCACCCTGCTTTCAAAAGAGATGTGAACAAATTGAGTTCAGATAAAGGACAAGGAGTGCTAAGTAGCCTACTAGACTGGCTGGCTGGAAATACTACACAATGTTTTTTTTTTTCCTAAACAGAACCAAACCAGACTGACATAAAAAAATGTTGAATTCCTCCCCCTCTCCTGCAAATTAGTTGTATTCCATATGGTTTATAAACTTCAAGACTTCCTAAAACTGTAAGCACCTGTAGCCTCCTGCCCCTCAGAACTTTGTTTTAGAATACCAAGTTTCATTTACAAAGTGTGAATAGTATCAGTGTGTGCAACATAAACCCAGTTATTTGATGCATTATTACTACAGTAGCCAAGTGAGACATGAATACTCAATAAGCAAAGACAAGAGCCACTGGTGAAGATAAAGCAGAATAACATACACTGTTCCCAAACTGCGCTCGATGAAATCCAGCCTTTGGCATATTTTTAAGAGATAGGCAGGTAGTACAGCATTTTTAACTTGCTGCTTGTCCAGTGAATCCTCCTCAGCATATGAATTTAAGAGAAAGGCTTGAGATTTTTGGTAAATTTAACCACATATTTTGGGAAAGGAAACCAATTAGGTATTTTGTTCATATGTAACCTATTATGGCAAGTGCTACCTTATGATGAAAGAATTTATGAAGAATGTCTCTAGCACTAAGCTTCCCTTTCTGAGCCGCAAACCAGAGTAGTTACAAGCCGAACGCAATTTCCCGAATTTGAACGGTCTTTGTAAACTTCTTTTTCAAGTCCTGCCAGATTGTGGTGAGAACAGGCACAAGCATGAAATTAATTTATTTCGCCTTTCAACGCCTGGAAGTGATGCTTTGACTCTATGAATGAACATGATGATCTTTTGGGTTAGTAAAAGGTAAGAAAAGTCTACTTGAGTCTGTGTGTATCTTTACCAGCACAGTTCTGCTGGTCAGTTGGGTGCCTGGTGGGGAATCCAGCCTTGCCACAGAGCAGGACCACAATAATCTGCATCTACAGGAACATGTCTCTGTGGACAAAGCCTCGCAGTTGTAGATCTGGCTTCTGCTCAGGGAAGAGGAAGTAGAAGGCTGGAGATTGACACTGGAGTTTTAGGTTCAGCCTTCCTGGGAATTACAGTTTAGAACTGGAAGATAGAACTACAAACTAATGATAAATAGTTCTGCATAATTCAGAACATTAATCCAGTGGGTTTTTTAGTGCATTTTCAATTACTATATAATCTGATTTATTTCAAATAATACCACTGGAACTTCTTTGGGAAACCAAAACCATAGCTCCAAAATACAAGCAAGGTTTCAAAGAAACACCAACCAAACAACTCAATAACCCAGAAAACTACTTACCTTGCTGGTATAGAGATTTGGGCTTTATTGTATTGGGTGCTTTAAAAAAAAAAAATCTAAAAAAATCTTAGTCTCTAAATTAAGACAACATGTAACTAGTGTAACAAAATGGAACAAGGGAACAGGGGAATACCACAAATGCTTCTATATTCTTGTAGCCTGTATAATTTCAGAGTCAGTACCCACAATTTAATAAACAATGTGAAATAGACCATCCTACAGTGTTACTTAAGGAAACTAAAGCAGGAGATAAAAATCACATACCTGTAATGAGTAGACTCTGTTAGTATGCCCTTGCAGCGTGTGCAGACAGGTCTCTGTCTCCGGATCCCACACTTTGACCATAAAATCATATGCACCACTTACAACCCTTCTGCCGTCATACTGAACGCACCGAACTGCAGCTACGTGGCCCATCAGAACGTGTAAACACTGGCCCGTCTCTATGTCCCAAACTCTCAGTGTAGCATCTCGTGACCCACTGACCACTCTGGAGGAACAAGAAAACCCCTCCTGTACTTAGCATTGGACATAAAAGTATTAAAACAATTAGACTCAGGTATAAATCAGTTAAGAGTTTTAATTTGGGACACTAGATAGTAATTGTCCGCTAGCCAGCAAAGATCTGGTTTGGCATGATATTTCAATCAGGGTTGCAAATGACTTGCGCATTTTTCTTCCTTGTGTTACCCACCTCCTTACGATCCATCTATTTGCTATAGTTAGCAATCAGTGTTTAGAAAGGCTCTTCACTCCTGAACAGCAAAATGATGCCGTAAGAAATGAAAGGGACTGTTGAATCTAACTATGAAAGCTTATGCTGAATATGCTGAGCTTAAGCCAATGCTATGAGCATTCTGTTTTAATGACTGAGTTAACTTATTGTAACAATTAAACAAGATCTTTAGAAGTTTCACTTTTAATAAAGTAACTGTTGTTTTGCTTGATTTTTTCAGTTTATACTTTTAAAAGCTTTAGGCAAGAACAGAAATGAGAACGAATTAATATTAATGGAGTTGATGAAAATAACATCTCATAATTCCTCAAAAAAGAAGAAATGCAAGGAAGAGGCACTGTCCAGCTCCATACCACAGCAAAGCCAAAGTGCTTTGCCAGTGTTCACTGAATCAAGGCATGGTTTACTATTGCAGAAATGATTATATAATCAGTTAAAATTTTAATAAAATACCGCAGTGGCGACAGAAAGTAATTCTGTAAAATGAGTAAAAGTTCATAGCATTGACAAAAAGGAGAAATTATTCAGAGTGTGGGATCACAGCATAACGAAGAATTAGTTTTGAAATAACACAGAATGTGCCTTTATAAAGGACATGACTCAATTCTCTGTTCTTTAATTAGCACTCTTATGCCTTTTCTGCTATTAATCATCTCCTCCCTTGTGTTGATTGATGCAGTTTAGAGTGAATGCTTCGCCTGGTTTGTATTTCACTCAATGCTGGATGCGGTACCCAAGCTGAACAGGCATTTTCTGCAAGCACAGGTGTGTGTTGCCAGACAAACGGCGGCTGTATCTGTGGACAAAGCCTCCCTCACCTCTTCTCGTGGAGATGCATGCAGCGCACAGTAGAGGTGTGTCCGTACAGGGTGTGGATACACTCGCCAGTCTCAGCGTTCCAGACTTTCAACGTTCGGTCTGTAGATCCACTGATGATGATGTTGTCCCTCATCTGTGATGACCAGACTCCGCCTGTGTGCCCAACCAGTGTTCTCAAACACTGGAAAGAAACGTTTTCCTTCGTTACCCTTTTGACAGAGTCAAATGGAACTTAAGAAAAAGTAACCTAGGAGGTAAGAGTAATCTCTCATAGCAAGAGCCAGAAGACACCTGGAGACAGCTTTGTGACTGCACTAAAAAATCCCACCTTTTAGAAAATACTCATCAAATTTCTCTGTCCACTGTTGGTACTTCAACAATGAGGAATTCTCCCTGTAATCTTTCCCTTGATAAACTAAAATGTCTTTCCAAATTTCTCAATACAGGGCACGTTTTGCAGCCTTGAGTCATTTTCCTGCCATTTTTCTGAGTCACTGCAGGTTTTCTAAGAGCTTTTTGAAGCATCCATGTTAGAACTGGAGAGCACATTCACTTAGTAGTTTTACCACTAAGCTATAAACCATATACTCCTATTTTTCTGTTTGTTTATCCAAGAAACTTTGCATTCTGTAAGCTGTAGCTACAGCATCAATATTGCAAAATCACATTTCAAGCCTTTTTTAGACTTTCCTGTTGGCCGGGAGAGAACCCTACACTACAAAAGCGCTGCCTACCTTCTTTGATCCCAAACGTCTCACCACGCACAGACAGTGTTTGCTCACACCCACTTCTCTAAAGCCTCCGTCACTCTGGAACAATGACTTGTCTCTGTCTCTCAGCCCGTGTTCCTTATGAATAACGACTATATGTGCTTTCTCACCAGGCAGCAATAAGTGCTAATTAGCACAGACAAGCAGAGATCCTTGCAAGACCCCTCCAGAAAGATGCTCCATGAAGATTCTGCATTTACATTAACAACATGATCTCTATAATTACCCACTTTCTAACCCATTTAAATATGTGCCATGTTGATTTTTGCATTGCTCTATTTTCTTCTGTCATGTCATGGGGATACAGTCTTGCAGTGCATATAGCCATCTATTTCTGCACTATTATTTTTATCAGTCAAACCTGTAACTGCATGAGAAAAGAGGTCAAGACCGTTTGATGATCTCTTTTCCTGTAACTTAATGCTAAGTGGCATTAATTGCCGTGGCCTTCCTTTAACTGTTAGTTGACTCCTCTTGACGTAGTCCAGTATTTTTTATCTGAGATAACGTATCCTAAATAGTGTCTAATAGTTCACTGCATATAAATATTGATGCATTTTAGCCGTCTGGCCATCCTGTGGATCTTGTGCTCGTATCTTCTGAAAAAACACCAAATTTATCCCCACAGGTTACTTTAGAAAAAAGTCATCAAATACAGATTATCTGGCCCAACTGTAGTAACAAAGACATAACTTTGGTAGTTGTTTAACATCCTGCGAGTTTCTGCTGAAATGTTGTATTATCACTGTGTGGTGTATTTCCATCACATGAATCTTCTACCAAAATAACTTTTTTTTTTTTCCTGCATCAGTGACAGTATACTAATTTCTGTTGTTAATATCCTGCTCTTTCTAACCTCCTTGGAAATGCCTTGCTTTTTTTGCGGTACATAGACTTCTCGTCCTTTAACATTTTTTAGCAGTCCTCTGCAGTTCCTGGCTCCTGGCTTAATTCACTGCTAGAAAATCCATCTTTTTCAATTCATAGCTGTTACTGACTTTCACAGTTCCTGTTTTGCTTTTTTTTAAATTTCAACTGATTTGCTCATATTTTAAGAAATCATCCTTCTAAAGAAGTAAGGACACAGAATCCTTATTTTGGGCGTTACATCTGTCAAGGGAATGATTTAGTCATGTTCATTTGCACAAACCAACCTTTAGAGTTGTTTTATTTTATTAATTCTTCAGTGTCAGTAAGCACGAGGGCTGATACAGCACCCTTCCATCTTTCATATACTATTTCTGGCTCTCTGGTTTGGGGTAAATAGGCACACTAGGCTTTGTAATTACTTTCAAAAAATCACTAAGCAGGAACTGTAAAGGCATGCTCCTATGATCAATTGTATATATTTAAAGGAATATTTTGCTTTTGAGACGGAAGTATGAACAAAGAAAGTATTTTTGAGTTTAGGGTGCTCTTTTCAATTTAAAAAACCTGTAAATTTCAATCTGGGTTCCTTCATTAGACCATTTGTTGTAGGGAAGCCAAGAGAGGCAGGGTGAGGCTGCCTATTGCTTTTAATTTTGTTATTCCCCACAGTTGTACTTCCAAGCCCATCAACGATCTTCTAGGTATGCAAACACGAATGCTTAATACATTCAGCTTTAACGTTATAGCGTGGATACCTTTAACATCTTAAACATGTTATCCTCAATAGCTGTCCTGTTGCTCACATAACTGTTTCACTAAAACAAAGCCAAGTACGCACAAAAAATACCAGTCTAGAAGGAAAAAGTACTGGTTCCCTATAAGGCCTCTTCTGTATCCTTGGAGCATGGGCAGTCAGTCACTTTAAAACAAAAAAACCTGGGTGCTGAGTAGCTGTGATGTTCTAACATGAGTGAAATGTTCAGTACTGTCTTTTTGATTGCACGTATTGTTTTGCTTCTCTAAGCCAGAATTAAATTATTGAACCTTATTAAATTCCTGCCTGAGCTGGATCTAATTTAGTAGGAAATATTTAAACCTAAAGCAAGTTGTTTTTTTTTTTTTTTCTTGGT
The DNA here is from genome assembly GCF_963082525.1 of Nesoenas mayeri. Classification (NCBI taxonomy): domain Eukaryota; kingdom Metazoa; phylum Chordata; class Aves; order Columbiformes; family Columbidae; genus Nesoenas; species Nesoenas mayeri. The sequence continues at coordinate 31,418,372 of NC_137540.1, forward strand.
GGCTCAGCAATATAGTAGCTTAGAAAGAAAAACAAACGCTATTTGAAATCAGAGCCAGTAGGATGAACACCCCATTTCAATAACTTGAAAACACCAGAAAAAAATGCTATAAGACAAGTGAGAAAGTAAGATCCAGAGGGGCAAAAGAGGCTAAATTAAACTTTAAGGAAGATAAAGTAACATATCAGTCCAAATTCTTTAGAATCCATGTCACAAACGACTCCACAAGAATAGCAGAATTGCCAAGAGAACACAGATGTATGCGAATGGCAACATGAAGAGCATTGCAATTTCGCATCACGGTGACTTTTCTGAACCAGACTAGTTTCTGTGTAGGCAAAGATGACCCACATGTTTACCGGGCATTTGCCAATTCCTGCACCAGACAGCTGCAAAGCGCTCCGTTTGAAGTACCAGTGCTCTACCTGTAGCTCATTTCCTAAGGAATTCAGCAAAATACCCGCCTTACCTTGCCTGTCACCGCTGACCACACTTTCAGCGTGTTGTCATCAGAGCCACTCACTATTCGGTTCCCGCAGAACTGAAGGCAAGTGATCACGTGGTCATCATGGCCCTTGAGCACCTGGCGATAAAGAACATGAAAACATACAGTCACAATTCAACACAGGAGATCAGAGAGAAGCGGAAGAAACAAAGTGCTCTTCTGATTCATAAACTATAAAATGCTGGACTTTCTTCAATAGTAAGGCGGCCCCCTTAATCCTGTGTGTCGAGTCTAATTTACCGCCAGCTGGGACCAAAGGAGGTATTTTCCTTCCTCCGCGGAGCGATCCCGCATTGCTCAGCCAGCACGCTGCAGTCAGCTTGAGTGCACATCACCAATAACAGTGGCTCAATTAGGAACTGGACATTGCTCAGTTCCTCTGCAGTTATTCCATCTCATTATTTTTGAGTTCAGTTACTTTTACCTTTTAAGAGCTGTTACCATCTTGAACAAAAAGGATGGGGTTGTATTATTTCCTGCATATTTGTATTTTGGTGGTCAAGGCTGACTGTATCTTTTTCCCTCCTCGCCAACCAAGCATTGTAATCTATTAAATGCCAAGCAGCACCAAAGTAAAAAAAACTAGAAAACTGTCAACTCAATTAAATACAAACAAAAGCGATTAATTTAATGTGCTGGCAATGCAGACTGGAATGTTGCTTTATAGAGGTGGGATTTTCAATGCTCAATTTGGGAAAAATACTGCAATTGAGTATACTTTACTGCAATACGGCAAAAAAAATCCTTATCAGAATACATACAATGAGGAATTTTTTATTTAAGATATCTGAACACTTTTCAAGATGTTCATTGAAATGAAAGGGGCATTTGGACAAAGCCTGAGGCTGTAATTTTAATAATAATTCCAACATGACTTGATGTGGCGTATCAAGGCAAGAAATACAGAGCTGTTGCCAGAGACATACATAAGTCACGGCCAAATAAACAGCAGGATACAGCCATAGGTTTTCCATGGGAATTTTTTCGTCCTTATTTTTATTATTTTGTTGTACAGTAATGAAGAAAACAAGCAAATTGCCTTAAAACCTTAAAAGGCTATGAATATGGGTTTTCTTCACATTTCCAACTGCTTGTTCAATACCAGGTTTCATTAGACAGTTGCTATTTTATTTTACAATGTCATTGAAGAATGTGAGTATTATAATTCCAGCCCAAAATCTTAACACAGAATGAAGGTATTGTCTTGTGCTGCTCAATTTAGAAGAACATGTATAAAAATAAAGCATGAAACGATCACAGAATAGTTGTGCATTATTTTTATGTTGTGACGTGACCCAGCTCTACAAATACATACATATATATGTCTGTATGTTTAATTTTAAAGATAAGTACTTCCAATCAAGTTTCTGAGACTATCTGTCTCAGAGACACTGGTGTATGCATAGGGATTCACCAAACTGTACAGAAATTTTTAGAACAGCAGTGAAAGAATTCTGCCTTATGAAGAATCACATTTTCATTTGCTAGTATGGTGCTCAGAAATTAATTTAAACCCAGGGTAAGCTGAAATACAAATTATTTTTTTCCTGTAACAATCCATTGCTTTTTGTGTGTGGATAGTCTGGCTTGTCCAAAGGAAAAAAAATAACCTAGGCGTTGATCCTGCTTTGTTCATGGCCCCATGCACAGAGCTCAGAAACTCACCTTAGGCGATTTCAGTTCTCCTCGCCGCCAGTTGGTATCAATCCTGTGTTGTCTAATGTAGGCGCTTTTCCACGGACTGTGTATAAAGCCTGGTTTGATTACTTTCCTCCGCTTGATATGTAATGGCTCATCAATCCCTAAAATTAATTAAAAAAAAACAAACAGAGGGGGAAAGATGAGGCCATCCCAAAGAAAACAACTTCTCTCCCTCCCAGAGTTCTGCAATGGCCGCAGACATCAAACACTGTGTTGACATAACAACGCTGGTATTGCCGTTTGTGCCGGTGGCACCATCTGCTCCTCAGCACTTCACACGATGTCTTTCCTTCTTGCTTAAGCATCATCATTACCACAGTCATGGCTGAACACACTCTAGTTCATAATTTCTTGATGGCTACCTACCAGCTTGGATTCTGGATTCCCCTTTCTGAGGCAACGCAGCAGAATGTTGTCCTCAAATGGGTATCATACAACAAGCTCCATAACCACTTGTACACTCATTTTGCAACCCTTCAGAAAGTAAAGGTCAGCAGTCCTCCTCTCTTGTCACCCAGCTTCATTACCTTTAGGTTCACTGTGACTCTTGAATATTAGTGAGCTCTTAAATTCTCTTCTAAAACCAAAAGGCTGTAGGTTTTTGGGACTGTTCGCACCTGGCTGGAATTTAAGCATAGCTGTGCCCCTTCTGAACTGATGCTTAAATGGTAGTGCTTTGTTTTAGCCTTGCTACTACAGATAGATCTTTTCTTAACAATTCTCTCACCCATCTCTCTTTTCTATGCAGCTCCTCTCTCCACCGCATCTCATTACTGGCATAAGGCTTGTCTCTTGCCAGTGCGTGGATTCCCCTCCTCTCGTCTTTATCTGCAAGTCTTGAATCAACTGCTCCTTTGCATTACTGAGCACCTCACCAAGCCTGAGCAGCCTACAGTCCTATTCTGTCTGTGCTCTCATGCCTGGGCATAGTTGGTTTTATTTCTAAGCTCAGAAATGCAGGCACATTCCCCTCGTGATCGTCTCCTTTTTTTCATTTTGTCCTCTTAATGCATTTTCACTGAAATATCTAAAAGGGGAATCTTCGAGAAGATTTAAGAGGTCAGATACCTGGTTTCTACTGCACAAGAAAACTAATTAATTTACGTGCCATTACAAACAGCCAGATATATTCACACTGTCATGTTTTTAAAGCCTTTGCATGGACCTCTCACAAGTTCTTGTGGCCATACTCTGAGGCAGCCTGCCTGTGTCCAAGAGGGATACTGCTTCTGAAATCACATGCTTGTGCTCTGCCCCCCGGAACAGACTCCTTGTTCATATAATTCTCCTTAAAAATAAAAGCATACATTCTTCCTGTGCTCAAATACATGGCGACTTCCCTGGGAGCCTTTTATTGCCCATTCACATTACTGCTGAACCACTGCATCTTCTTGATTTGGCACGAGCAGGCAGTATCTATATGGCTTCGGGCTTGTATGTCCCCCTCTAAGCAATCAAGTTAGCAACCTCTCCCCCCACCATGAGCCATTTCTCTGTTAATTTTCCTATAAATGACATGAAATTTAAGCATCCCTTCTACCTGACCACTGAAACAGCTTTTCCCCCATGTTATTTACAAACTGCAAGACTATATTATCATTTTTACATCTCATCTCTTATTTGCTTTGGATATATTTTGAATAAAAATAATCCTTAAAAAGCAAAACCAGTTGTGTTTGAAAAACATACACCTAGTATACTTTATAAATAAGACGTTCAAACTGAACTCTAGTTTCATTTCTAGTACTCCACGGATTATTTCTGCTTCTTACTTTCAACAGAGATATGTACCACATAGCTCAAAGCATCACTACCAGTAAATTTAGAAGTTGCCCGAATTGCCTTTGTAAAACTTTAAGCTTATTATGTAAATGAACTGCACCTTTTGTGACAGCAACTCTTTGACCATTACATCCATCTTTTTGCTCAGCCTTACCCTCCTCTTTGCATTTCTCTCTCCAGAGAAGATTATCTTCGGCCAGAATTCTCCAGTAACGACATGTCTGGGCTGCCTGCAGAAGGTCCCTGGGTTCCAGGAATGACAGCACATACAGTGCCAGCTACGAAAAAAGAAAGTGTATTCACTGAATCGCTTTTGAAAGGCAATGTGAAGTAACTTGAGGTATTATCACACATCAGGGGCTGAAATACAGAAAATTGAAACAGTAAATTATTAAACAGTCTCAGAAACTTAGAGCCACAGTTTATTCCAGGGGGCACATGAAAGTATAACAATCATCTTAAGGAACTAAATCCATACAGATCACATCAGAAATGATTCTTGTATTTGCAAGAGAGTAGATGTCAGCTGAAATCACTATTATATATATATTTTTAATGTAATCCTCATTACTTTGAACCATTAACAGAATTACTACTAAAACAATTACGTCTATGTTATTTTAGCTAGCAACTATACCAAAAGTTCTTTTGAGAGTTTAACTAGACAATGCAACACTTACCATGTGAGCAAATAGGAAAATATGTTGTGATGAATAACGTCACTCAGGGAACCTGAATACAGAAAAAGTAAATGCTACGTGCACTTGAGTTGAAAAGCAGCACTCTGCAGCTGCAGCAACGCTGCACACCTATCGCTCCGCTCTCATCAGAATGCACACACACTCCTCAGCCCTGCTACGGGGAGTTTTACAGACAGGGATGCAGAAGGACTGAAATATGGAACTCCGATACTGCACATAGTCTGTTACAAAAAGCAAATGGGGAATCCCAATAGGCAGCAGAAGATAAACAGAAGATGAACTTTTCCATGTGACAAAATTAAAGGTTATTGGGGAGAATTCAGACCTCTGCTGACTGAGCAGAGCCATGTAATGACCATGATTAAACCCCACCACATCTCCACAAATATCTTCAGGTCTACTGAAGTCTTAAGCAGGGATAGAGGCACCTAAAACACAATCCAAAACACAGGGACAGCTCTCCTTAAGGGTATGATCACCAAGTGCAGCTTTTCTACTTAACAGCAACAGTCTCCCCAGTCATGGGAAACAGAAGAGTAAGAGGCAGGAAAGTCCCTTCCATGGCTAAAAACTCTGCAGAAAGAATACTGATAGAAGGTGATGCAAAAAACCTACTTACATGCTAAAACAGTGAGGTCTTTGTCAATAACTACTAAGATGCAAAGGTTGCCAGGCAAAATAGATCATCCACTTTTACTTCTGCTTGACATCTTTTTGTGTTTAGGATTTTTTAAATTTAATTTTTAGTTGGAGTTATGATGTATATATATGGAATCTGCCCTTCAAAGCAGGACAGACTGAAATTCAGTAAGGAAGTCATAACAATAGGCTGTTGACCTCAGCAGATTTTTGACCTTATTATGTGAGAAACGTTTATTTTCAGTAATCTAGACCAGCCAGTGACTGAGCAGGAATTCAGTATGACAGAACCGTTTGCATTTTGACTGCATGCACACCTTGTTTGCAAGTCATTACCTGCAGCTCACGTTGAGCACGCAGGACTCCGCACTGGAGGGACCTGTGTTGTAAGTTATGCATTAGATCCCGTACGCACCCCAGGCCATACAGGTGCAGAATCATCCTTCTGCCCCTGCTCATGGAGTCGGCATTTGGGATCTGGTGCTAAGGCTCTCTGTTACAAGAGCAATGATTGCACCCATATTTTTAGACTTTCTGTCCTAATTTCTGGTAACGTAAAATTATTTAAGAAGTGCTGTTTCCCAGCACACATCAGATAGTCCTGCACGCGGCAAGACTCAAACTTGAAAGAGATTCTTTCCATTTTTTCTGGATGTTCCTTAACTAATGGCAGAGTTTGTTCAAATATCACTTGTCCTATCTATACAGATACGGACGCTTGCTAAGATGGTGTTAATTAAAACCTGTGAGCCAACTGATTCTAGAAGAGGTTACATATGGGTGACATTTATTTTAGACTATATTTATCTAAATAGTCATCAAGGGTCAATACAGCCCACGATTGACTTTAAGATTAGCAGTGCGTAAAATATGACGTCCCTTTGTCTCAGCTCATGGATCTAGTTATACGAAAATTTCAGGTAGCAAAGATCTGACCTTTGACTCAACTGTGACTGCTCTCCGCTGTAGTGTTAATAATACCCAATAACAAGCAGCTTCTCTCCTTTTTCTTCACTCACACACGTGGCACCAACAACATTTCTGTGGCTGATTTCAGCAAAACTCCTGATCTGTTGGTTTCTAGACCTGGTTTTCACAAACAAGTAATTTTAATAATTATTTCTAAAGTCTCAGCAAGAAAACAGGAGTACTCATTTCAGATTAATTGTTTGACTGCATGTTTCCTCAGGAGGAAAGCAAACATTTCCTTCATTATTCAGTTATTAAGCTACTATCTTAGCAGTGCTCAAAACGTTTTCGAAGAAAGGCCCTCATGTCCAAATCAGCTTCTCATTCTGGTTAGGTAATAAAATCCCTGCATTGCATCCAACAGCACTGGAGGTAACTGCAGATGTTAACGCAGAGTGACAGCCCAGGCGAGCGTGGTTTCACAGGGCGCTTCCATGGGGAAGCCCGGTCACAGAACTGCTGACCCCAACAAATGATTGCTGCCATCCCCCCCCAGCTCAGCACACCACCCCCTACTGCAGCCAGCGTGACGGCTGGGGACGGCATCGCTGAGGACATCTGGGAGGAGAATCATCTTCAAAGATGAGAGTGGATGGTTGAGGCAGCTCAATGGGGTTTTTTTGTTAATTTTGGTGACAGCGACTGGAGGTTAGGAAGCTAAAATTATTTCAGCCAGCTTTGCTGGTGAAGTCAGCCTTTGAAGCTAAACACTTGACAGTATCCTGGGTTCAAGAAGCAAAAACAAACACTAAAAATAAATTAATTGAATTAAGCACAAGTAGCTTACAATGGAGTCAAGAAACAAAAATGATACATGAAGTTTTACAGCTAAATAGCATATCTTTTCTGTGAAAGAATTGGTAAAACTGAAATAACAACATGATCATTAGTTACAGCATAACTAGATCATTGGTTATACTTGAATTAATTTTGCCCCATAATCATACAAAGACAACTGAGCTGCAAGTTACTGTTACCAATTCTGTATCAAATTTCCAGATTTAATAGATGCAGAAGTGGCAAACTATCCTTTGTCTTCTCAAAATATAAAGTCTTGCTGCCTTCCTGTGTCTCGGAACCAAGGCTGCCATGGGCAGCTTCTCCAGAAACAAGGCAACCACAGGGGTCTTGCCCAGCTCCTCTCCTCCCGCAGTGTCCTTCCCACTTGGGAAGGTGGCTGCCACAGGAAGCGCTGCTGGAAATACTAATCTCACGTCACATGTACTATATTAATACTTGTTGCAAAAATTGCTTCCGACCCCTGCACCAATGCTAACCAGCAAAGGAAGGCTGTGACACTTCCTGACTCATGAAGATATGATGCTATGGCAAAGAACAGAGGGGCCTTGTACATCTAAGTGTTCAAAAATAGGATATACACCAGAAAAAACATCACGAAACAGAGATACAGAACAGTCTTCACATAATAAGACCATGTTAAACACAGCAACCAAACACTAGCACCAGAATACCTTTGAAGAACTTGCTTTGTAATGTGTTAGTAACTAAAGACTTATGAAGACTTCAGCCCTCATGAAAATTTTCACATGGAAAACCCAACATGTGGGAGATCTGGCAAAACAAAATAGACTTCCTCCCCACTTCAAGCAACAAAACAATTTCCAATTCCCTAAAGTCAATCAAGGTCAGAAATACCATTTCTAAATCAACTAAAATACATTCATTTAATAATTGCAGCACACTGGGCTTACAATCTTTCATACCGCCCTCATATTCTAGCTGTGAGGACACCAACAACTACTCTTCTATGAACACTATTTAGTTACACATGCTGAAAAGCACACACGGTGAAATGAAAATCTTAGTTTCTATTTAACCTGATACAACATGATTTACTGTAAGATATCTGCTTAATTAGAATTTGGCTTTCATCTTAGTGAGAAGTGCTTATCTGGGTTTACTTTTGTTTTTTCTGGTAGAGATTTCAGGGCTCTGTTTAAAATAAATTCAAAGACAACGTTCACAAACCCACCCACCACTTAAAGCATTAAACAATAATGGTTAAACTTACAGAATAATGTGCAGAAAGATCTTGCATCCAGAGGAAATCTTTCTGAGTGCCCTAACAGAATTAGTTCTCAAAAAACAGCACAATCAGTCCAATTAAGATACAGAGATAATTTTAAAGCTACTGGGATTTTGTTCAAAGGAGTAATCTGTATTTCCAGGTATCTAAATGCCTATCAAGAGATAAGGCTACGTTAATCTGAAATTGCAGTTACTACGTTATGGCAGCGTATCAGACTGTGGACCTCTTTAACATCAGTTTACATCACTGTGTTGGCAAAACCAATGCCATAATGAGTGAGAAGTTTTTAAAAGGTGGCAGCAGAAGCGCTGCACAGTCCAGCATTAACCTGTATTTCTCACCTCTTTTGGGAGCAAGGAAATGAAGTCTCTTTGAAACTGGGGCTCTATCACTTGCATCATGTGTTTTACTTGTGTTGGTTCACAACTATCAATCAGTTCATCTAAAGCAAGTAACTTCTCTGGTCCACTCCAGCTCTGCAAGAAAAAATAAAAAAAAAAACAAACAAACAAAACCACAAAACAAAAAAAAAGAAACAAAAAGAAACAGTAAGCTTAGTTTAATATACTAGTTTACTGGTTTGGTTGATATTAATAAATGCCACTGCTTTGCCCAAAAGGCAAGTTAGGTGTCCTTGTCAACCTATATACACGCATATAAAGAGCATATAAAAAAAAGCCAGCAAGATAAATGCTCATGTTAATTACACAAAAATGAGAAGCTAATCAACACAAAATATGGAAAATTGCTACATTGATTCGTAAGCGAAGAAAGGATTTGTTCTACACACACATACAGATTAGCAATTAAATATATAATAATATTTAATAATAACAATTAAATTAATTAAGCTTCTTTTGAAGTTCATGAAATCTACACACATATTACTGAAATGAAGGGGTTGCAACAGAGCACGCTCCCTCTCTTTCTCCATTTGCATTGAAGTGAGATAACTTTTAACCTTTCTTTTTCATTTGGCAGACCAAAAACTTTAAATGAAACAAGATGAAAGGAAAGTAAAGAAACTTTCTCTGAAAGTACATTAGCTTATTGCCTGCTTATTACTACAATATGTCCCTCAGTGACAATGCTGTAATTTCAGAATCTTGGCTATAAACCAACGTGTACTTTGGAAGTATCAATTTACAGTTGAATAAACAGAGAATTTTGATTGGTAATTTTCTTACTTCACATTTTTACTAATGGGCACCATAAAATTTCAAGATTTTAATAAGGCACTCATCTGAGAGCATAGCAGATTAACAGCATCATTTGCAGAAAAAAAATAATAACTGAATATACTCCACATCTGAAAAGCACGCCTTAAACTCATCTGTGCTCATCAAAGAGTTTTGATTTGTTATGTGAAAACAATTTAAAGAAAAAAATAATTTCTACAGGAGAAAACAACAGCCACTGCTAACTGATTTAGCAACAGAATTAGAGCATGAACAAAGCCTTAGAGAGGAGAGAAAATGAGACATCACAGTTTTGAGAGCAGATTCACATTCATATTCTTGAATGTCTTCTAGAGTGACATTTACAAGCAAATTAGCACATACAAATGATATTACGGTTATGGTAAGAGGCTACCTGAAATTAAAAAAACAAAAGGCAAGATACCTTACAATTAAGATTTCTGTATTAATCTGCTACGTATCTCAGGACCTTTATTACTCATGCTCCAAATTTCTGTTCTCTGGATTTGATTCTGACAACTCCGGTCTCTTTGGAAGCAAATGCAAAACAGATAAAGACCTGGCTTTACTCGATGTAGAAAGATCATCACATTGCATCACTTCTCCCCAGTTGTCAAAACACTTAGAATGTCAAGAAAAGTATCAAGTTGCTCCAAAGGAGGTCTAGATTGGATATGAGGAAAAACTTCTTCACAGAAGGGGTTGTCAGGCATTGCAACAGGCTGCCCAGGGCAGTGGTGGAGTCCTCATCCCTGGAGGGGCTTAAAAGACACATAGGTGCTTAGGGACATGGGTTAGAGGTGGACTTGGCAGTACTGGGTTAATGGTTGGACTGGATGACCTCAAAGGTCTTTTCCAACCAAGATGATTCTGTGATCATTTACCCACAGGATGACACACCTGACTTTCAGGAGACCACCAGGGCAGGGAAAGCAGCTTCAAGCTGTGCTCACCCTGGAGCGAGCAGCAGCCAGCACCGCTGTCAGAAGGCAGCCAGCGCCTGGAGCTTGGGCAACCCCCTTACACACCTGGTCCACAGCACAGACGTGGCAGATGCTGGAGGGGAAGGACATTCTTATGACCTGAGCCTTTCCACATGCTGCCGGCAGTCAGTAAAATGGTCTAAACTAGCCCGAAAACTAAACTGGCCCCACCCGTGTGTGTGTATGCAGGTTGTCACCATGCAAGATGAGGGTTTCTGTCTCTCATATCTGATACCTCAGAATATTAAAAAGAAACAGGAATGTCTCACCATAAACTGCAGCAGTGCTGTTACAAGCAGCTTTTATTATACATTTCTTTCAATAGAAACATTTGCATCAGAGAGCACTTCTCCATAAGCCATGCACTGAAGAACTGTTTATCTCACCAACTTTCCCACTAGTGTTTGTTTCACTAACCCAAAGCTGATGTTGGGTACAAACGTTTGCAATCTTTAATCTCCTCTGTCAGCCGCGTTTGAATTTTGGAGAATTAAAAAAGGGAAAAGTAGTAACTGTGCAACTTCCTTATAATATAAATTTCTAAGGTCAGTCTGCCCTTAATTTATAAATAGCTACATTTATTAAATCAGAACAACTCAACCTGAAGAGCATTGTTTTTTGCTGTGCCAAACATTACTAGCAGTTATAAACATGATATTGATTAACAATTTCACTGTATGCTATCTTAATCTGTAACTCTCCCCACACTCAAGACATTTCTAGTTTTAAAATATAATCCAGATCTGAACAGAAAATGGAAAAGATTCAAGAATGAGAAACAGATGCTAATGAATAAAAGCAGCACCCTCTTTCATCTGTCCGTTCACCATTAGGGGATGGCTACAGGCAGCTTCCTGAGGCTCTTTTTAAGCAATGAGCTGCTACAAAATGTTTTCTCTAGGACACTGTCCCCTCAGTCTTTCATTTAAGCAAACAAACCTCCAGCTATAGCTGCTAAGGGGTCTCTGAGGGAAATGTTTGCTGTGGAAAACTGGGATGAAGCCTTGCCAGATTAACACAACTGTTTGCATTGACGGCAAGACTGGTGAATTACTGTTTCTGGGCCCCACAGCTTGATCTGTTTGCAAGAACAGTTGCAGGTAGCACATTGAACAGAAAGGGTAAGAAATAAGTTTGTGGCTTTGATGAGAAACAACACAGTGAACAAGTGTCATAGAACAGAAAGAAAAGTAAACGTGCCAGTTTGCAAAGTTTCAAACATTGTAGATGACCAAGGACTTCTGAGATGTGGTGTAGTGGATTTCTACTATGCAACTGCCTTTCAAATTGAAGATCTTTGTAAAGAATATATCTTTAAAATGCATTTGTTTGATTCGTTCTCCTCGTCTTCGAAATTTGAGTTTAATTTAAACTTAAAATAAAGCTTTTATTATGCACAGGGGTTCCCCTAGAAAAGGTAAGTCGAGGATTCATTCACATACCCCTTGGAAAGCTAGCAGGCACTTCACATACTGCTCTTTGAATGATCTGAGACTCCTCAACAAGCATCCCACCTCTTCCCTCCCATTTCCTCGAGGAGGTGTTCATTTGTCAGCCGAAGCCTTTGGCTGGTTCATACCATTTCCTCAATTAGCAATACAGTTGCTGCAACCATGGCACTACCTACCTGAAAACTACTCCTTATTCTCCGTTGCTGTTATGTTCAAATGTCCTTCCTTTCTTTTTCAGGCATGTAAAACAGCTATATAATCAATATAAATTACGTCTTTGCTGCTTCTACAACTTCCACCTCATCTCTCCTGTCTGACCTGCCACCTATCCATTTATCATCTTCTGTTTCTCCACCTCTACTCTTCTGTGATCTACACTTTCCTATCGCACAGCTCTCATGTGCTAGCTCCAATTTGTACAATTAAAGTTTGTAGCAATTACTTTTTCTTTTTTCTATTATAGGTATATTTAGGACACCTATTTTAAAAGGTTTAATTTCAGGGTGCTATTCTCCATTACTTGTCCTGTTAATAGAGGTCTGATATTATAGAGACCTGCAAGGAAGGGCTCTTCTGGGGCCTGCTTCTGTCTGACTCTTGGGTCAGCCACCGAGAACCCTGCCATCCTCCCCCTCAAAGGGACCTCAGTCTGGATAAAAACAGCACATAGGCAAAATCCACTGAAAGAAACACTGTCTACATCAGCAAGTAGTTTGTCACAACAGGAGGGGTCCAGGAGCCTCTGGTGCTGAAGCACCCACACCAACCCATTTATAAGACCTAGTCTGGTCTCCTGGGCTGAACATCTGCACCACATGTAATGTGAACCATTGGACAATGTAGAGCTTCTTCTGAAGAGTCTAAATTGTGTGTATCAAAGAGCCCTGAGACCCAAACCAAGGGGAAACATGCAGGCATGATCAGCAGATCTGCTGCAAGGCTGCACCATTCCCTTGAAACAAACTCATAATGCTGACACAGCAAAAAGGGGTGTGCTGCTGTAGTGCAGATCTCTCCCATCCTGTGTGTAGGAGTTGCACAGAAACACCAAACCCTTGACCTTGTCCCACCATGAGATATAGAGCAGAAAATCCTGCAGTGCTGGTCATGATATAATCTTTACCGCCTGCTTCATGTAAGAGGTGGACTATTCAGTCACACATTTATGCATTCAAGAGCGTCTTCAGAAGAATAAGAAATGGAGAATGGTAAGTAATTTGAATTTAGGCTTAGCCAACTGTTTATGCAAAAGACCAACGAAGAGTATTCTTATCAGCCAGAAACGGCAAAAGCCTTTTAGACACTATCTAAACTGCTGAGAAAAAAATGGTCCCAATTTTAGGTAAAATAATAGCATTCACTAGTTACTCAGTTATTTCCTGTATTTACTGTGTATGGAACAACTTTTGAACATCAATTTGCCAAGAAAATACATTTTTTTATCACATTACCTAAATAAAATTCAACACTCTAAATATTTGAAGTGGGAAGAATGAAGAGAGAGAGAAATTAACAAGAGCAATACCATCTCTGACTGAACTTAGCATGCAGGTGATTTTTTTTCGTTTTGGCAAGCAACTTGATGACTTAAAAAATACATCCTGCTTCAAATAAAATAAATTTTCTTGTAAAGAAAAAATCTTGTAAAGATTCACTTGGGCACTGAGTTTTAAGGTCTTATAGTGGATATTAAAAAGACCTGAAGCCAAAAGCCAGTGTAAAAAAGAAAAAACAAATAGGTCTTTAAGAAATTAAATGGTTTGAACCTATTAAAATGCTTTTCTGTTTTTCCTTCCAGACTTGTATTTGATTGAAATCAATATGTCTTTATTTTTAAAGGGAAAGTGCTACTACACTTCCAACTGTTTCTCCTTTCTGCATTAGTCTGTCACTTTCAACATAAGAGGCTTAGATCAACCATAAAACCTAATAGCAGCAATAACATATAAAAAATAAATTTTAAAAACCCTTAGAGGCCACCTTAGTTTTCTTAGTATTTGAAGAGTGGTCTTGCTTTTTAATTTGAAAAGATAACATGGGAGAACAACTGAAGGCCAACGTACAGGTGAGAGACTTCAAAATACCTGAGTATCCCTTGTTACTGACACCTTCTATGCCAAAGGACAGTTCTACCTTGAAACAGGACATACATCCAGCTAATATGCCCCTGGAAATTAAGCTTTAAAATTAATTAGAAATATATTTTCATATAAAAGAAGATAGTGCTATTAAGCAGGTTTAGCAGGCATACAGTACATAAAGAAGAAAGCTCTCCTGTTTCTGTAGAGGAAAAGCTTTGTATTGCAAGAATGATGCCACATGTGCCATTTAATTCTGCCCCTGGGCAGAGCTAGCTCCACTGACTCTAACAATGTGCTTTTATCATCTGAGTGTTGAAGACTCGCCCCTTTCATAAAACTCACGTGGAAAATAAGCACACAGAAAATGAGATAGTTTGGCATTAGCCAAGGAGATGTAACATTGATATATGTGATTTTGAAAGCTTCTGGTTCTAAAATAAAGGACTCCTTTCTGTGAATACAATAAAAACTACCAGTGACAGAACTGATCAATAAGTGCTGCTCGATGATCTCCAGTTATGAGAGGGAGGCCTCTCTCTCTCCCTCAAGAGTACAGATCAACATTTAGGAATTTAGTACTGCAACTAAGTATTTTGAAAAGCCAAAAGTATCTAATATATTTATTAAAGCATGGTTTCTACATTACTAACCCCAAATGTGAAACCCTAAAATAATAACAGCTCAACTATAGGCAAAATTTCCATGGGCTTATTTCCCTTCTTCTGATCAAACAGCCAACAGCATTGCTTTTACTGTCAAGCATTTCTGCACCAACACTTCAGCCTTTCACAATCTTCCTTTTAAAATATATAACTATTGATAACTAGCAATCTTATGGGAGAAAATACACATTGTAGGTAAGAAAACAGCTTGTTAGTACAAAGGCTTTAACATTACAAAAAGTTAAAATGTGGCATAGTATTACATTATCATATATACAAAGTAAGACTGAAATATGATTCTTAGGGGTTAAAAAGACATATTTCTATGAACAGCCTAAAAAAAACCCCTTAATAATTAAATGTGAATATTTTTAATAAACTGAATGTGTACTAGAATATCTTCATTCCACACTTGCACTGTTCTAAGCATTTTATAAATGTGTAAAAATAAAGAGGGAATGAGTTCTACATTATTAATGTTCAGAACTGACAGTGATTGAGATCAACGGTATTATGTGGCAGCATGTATCAAGCCAAAAGCACGCTTCTGCCTGCAAAATACTATGTTTGCTACTGTACCTACAATATTGCTCTTCTATCTTTACCTGTTACAGTAACTGAAACAATGCCTGTATTAGTTAGTTACTCCTTTTGAAAATGTTTTTAGAAGTAACAGTTTATTAATCAAGATAGGAAGACATAATATTTCCATTTTTCAAATCGGGGACTAGGATTTATCCCTGTTTCTTAAAACTACAGAGCAAAAATGTACAGTAAGGAGACCTCCACAGTACAGATTATGGAAGAGGAGCAGGGGCCTGCCCCAAACTGTGTTTGTGTTAACATACCCAAAATTGGCTTAGATGCTAACAGACTGGTGTCCACGCAGATTTCAGTTTTGGCCTGTGCACGTGCTGCACAGCACTGCCCTTCACACCTTTTCTTTTGTCAGATTAAGTTTCAGGCATTGCTGAAGGCTGTTGCAAAGACGCAGGAAACCTCCTTCCTCCTCTGTTGCGTATGCAGGTACTGGCTGACGTGCTCAGTATACAAAGATCAGTAAAAATACTAATTGAGTTTCCCTTTCATCTTTTTTCATTAAATTTTTCTTTCTATTCTTAGAATACATCAGACTTATGATAAATTTAGTGCTATACCTGCACTGAAGCAAACCAAACACTAACACTAGTCTCCAAGTGAAAAACACTTCACTTCAGCTTGAGGCCATAGAGGCAGATATTACATGTTGGACAGACCTTGCAGAAAATGTGAAAGCATCCAACAGGAAGGGTTATTCTATTAAGAAACAAGACAAAGCACTTTTTGTTAATCCCTACAGTAACTAGCTGTAACAGGGAAGAACAATTCCTTAAAGTTGACGCCCATTTGTTTTTCACAAGAGTACACAAAATCACTGACAGAGAACTTCTGGGATGTATGAGGACTACCTCTACTGAAGCAGCCTTGTACTCAAGGCATGGAAGTAAGCCGCTTCAGATGTTTATTTCTCTAAGCAGTGGTTACCTGAAACATTTTCAGCCATTCCTGAAGGCCCGTTGGTGGCTGCACAGATGTAATGCGGCGACGCTGTTGTCCCTGGCCATTGGCTGCCCTCAGGTCCCCAAAAGTAGTAGGTGCGGCAGAGCATGGCACCAGCCCCGTAGTACTACAATACAAATAAAAAGTGACAGTCGCATGTAAAACATTCAGAAAAATTTACAAGTCTATTGCAGAACAAAAAATTTAGTACAGAATTTGCAACTATTTAACTCTAACTTCAAGCAAAGGCAACAACATAAAAAATTGTTCTCTCCTCACTCCAGAGCTCAGTTCCCTCACTTTCATAATCCGCCTGTTTCTACCACTGCAGTACTAATCCTCCAACTAGGGGGAAAATTGAGATCACCTTTCAATGCTGAAAAATTACCACTCGTTAACTGGCCAGCAGCTTGTCCACACAGACGCAGGTTTATATATTCCTTTCCTTGCCAGAGTATTTACTTTCCTTCTGGGCTGCATTTGTGTCTTCTTACTGGGGATGCAGGGGACCAGAGCTAAACAAGTCTCACCTGTATGTGAAATGTGCTAGTACTGCTTCATCACCAGAGAAAAAAATACATCTATTTTTAGCTCTTAATATATTCTCTTGACAAAGAGACAGTAGTATCATGCAGTTCTAGTGATTTAGTGGTTTGGAACTATGATTCAAAATACTCTATACAGACTTCTAAAGTTTTCATGTTGACGGAGTGACACAGGAATAAAAGGAAGGGGGGTGAGGTGAAGCGAGAAAAGGAGCCAAAGGTGTTCCCTGAATTACAGTTGGTGTTTTTTACTCTGATACGTTAAAAACCAGCTCATTCATATGGGATGAAGCTTTTAAAAGAGCTGAGATTAAGTTGCTATTGTAGGAGTCTAAAGAAATACAGCTGACTGGGTTTTCTCTCCCCCCCTTTTTTTTTTTCTCATAATGTAAAGTACTTTGTTCACAGAATATCAAAGTTGTATTCCCTAGCAGGAAATGTGGAACTCCAGTAGTGTTTGCACAAGCATGAAAATTTTACATGCAGTGTGGGACTCCCAAAAACCACTTTGCTTTTGTGTATGATAAATCCAGCTTTTTAGTAAGTATGAGCTTCAGGGTTTTCTCAACTTTTCCGTGGCTACAGGAATAGCTTCAAATGATGCAAGACAAGTTCATTTTAATATTTATCTCATCATACTCTATAAATATTTCACTCTACTCTTCCTTGCTCTGAAGGACTATCACAGCATGTCCTAACATTCACCCTAACTAGTAAATAAAAGTGAAGATTGGTTTGAATAGGCTTATTTTTAACTGTTAATTTTACTGAATAATAAAGAGAAACAGAAACTAACATAAAAATACTGTTTCACAGATGTTATATGCAAAGAAAGTTCATCAGGCCTGTCAGTTTTAAAGAGTGTCTGATCCTAGGGAAAATGGAAACAAGTAGGCACAAGAACTGCATCACTTGCCTAAATATTATTTAAATAAAATATAATCAAACAGTTTTAAACAGGATCAGATTTAAGGATTCTTTTTAATGCCAAAAATGACTAAAAATCAAGCAATATCAATTCAAAGTATTTTTTAAATAAAATCTGGCTTTACAGCTTACTCATCACCTGCACAAAGATACAGCAGAAGGCCCATCATTTAAGGTCCAAAATAAGGCTTTTAAAATTGGCTTCTACTGGTTCTGAGCAATCCATAGTCTTGAGCTTGCCTCAGTAGAACAGTTACACTTTAATTTCTTCTGCTGTAAATTGGTTCTGAGTCAAAAACAGTTATTCAAAACAGGATCTAAAAGTCTTTCTCATTTGACCTGAGACTAAACCACAAGATTTTTTGTTCATAATTTATTTTTCCCGTATGTTTTCATTTCCCTGGAACAGCCAGGCAGGCTTCTGTGGAAGCTGGACAAGTCTGGACAAGTCCAGTGGTTCCTCTGAATCTGACAGAGACACCTGACAAAAAGTGTACTTTCTTTGTCGTCCAACAGTTTACTCTTACGGGAGTGCAGAGAATGGTGTGTCATCCAAAGAACTGGCGGCCAACAAGAGTGTTCTTCCACTGGACTGATTCAGAAACCCAGAGAAGCTGCCAGCTTGACAGGGATGTGGAGGTTCAATATGTGCTCCTCAGCAACGAGACATCACCTCTTTTTCTCTACTGCAGCATTTATGCATCTGAAAAGCAACCCTGGAGCCTGTTTCCCCACACTGTCCTAACTTTTCACTCATCATCTGATAAACTCTTAAAGGAAAGACATAAAATATAAATTACTTTTGAAAGATCCAACAGTGACTGAACACTGCTATAGTGTGTTCAAAAGAAATAACATCCCCAGACAGCGTTGGGAAGCAAGTGCAATGCTTGTAGGAGTATTGATACTTATTACAGAGAAAAAAACATAAAATGGTGTAAACCCAAACAGGATGGGAAGCAGCGTGACATCTGAGCACAACTGTTATGTCAACTCTGCAGTGAGCACTGCAGTTGTAAGACGTGCATCCAGGGCCCTGCTCTACCACTACTGCTCACATTTAGGAGTGCTTTACCCTGCAAAGCATCTGACTAGAACAGTAAGCAGCTAATTGTGCAATCTAGTAGAATTCAGGAGTAGTAAGGAAGCAGATTAAAACCCGTAATAATTTCATATTGTGGATAACAAGTACGTGTGTGTTCCTGTTAAGATCAGATGGTCTGCCTTGCCTACATAAATTTCCATTCTCTCATTCCTGTTACCATAGCAAAGTGATACATTTGATCACAGTTTGTAATAGTCTTAGGGTTTATCGTTATGTCCCTTTTTAAAAATCTGATTTATTTTATTCCCAGGAATATTTCATCCGTCAAAAAGTCTCTAAGTAAATGGGCATACTATATTTAGAATGAAACACAAACCTCAACCGAAGAAATGCAAGTCTGGCTACTTCATTAAAACTCATTTTCAGTTCAAATCATTTAAATCAGCTGTGCAATATACGACTGCTGATACCACCCCTCCTTTCCTTTACACTGCTTTAATATTAAGAGGAGCCATGAATCAGATTTAGCAATTGGTAAGACGGGATATACGGAAGAATCAGGATCCAGAGATCTGTTATTGCATTAAATTACCTTGTGTATTCTGAGACTTTGCAGGGTTTCTTTCCCAGAGAGAAAGAACGGACCTCGGAGCCATGGTCTAACTTTCTCTTCATCTGCAAGGTGAGGGAAGAGAGTAACAACATGGATTTAGTTACGTGACCAGCCTTACTTACGCGTACCTCTGTAAAATTAATCCATTTTTACCTTTTTCCTTTAGTATCCAATTTCAACAAAGCTGACACTTACAAGATAGTTTAAAGCAACATTTTAGTTTCTAGCTTCAACAACATTTGATACGTGTTTATTACAGTGTATGCATATATTATTCCTCTTTTAGGATCCAAAACCAATTGGAAGTACATTCTTTTAATTTCCAGATTTCACATGTTAAAAAGTGTGCAGAACTCTGTGTTGGTTTATTTACTGTTCTCTCTGTTCTCCTGGGAGGTGAGGGAAAGAACTAAACCAAACTCCTTCATTCTTTGTGTTCAGGTTCATTGCTATGACTCTCATGGAAATGGTTGAATTTTAGGCAGCCTATCTACATTATAAACCAAATATTCATTTTAAGGCCTAGAAAGAAGAATTCAAATATATTTTTTTCTGTTGTCTACCCTTTTATTTTAATGCTGTACATTGAAAACATTTATAAAACTGCAGTAAATCTGACAGATTAATCAACATTTTTACAAGAAGGGTAAGGATGAAAACCACTAAACCTCGGTCTTGAATGTCACCCGCAATTAGATATGATCAAAACCAAATAATGAGTAGGGCAGCTGCTAAAAGGGGAAGCCAGTCTGCAAAAATTACCAAAGAGATGGAAACCAGTGAAAGCCATATTTATCCAGTCAGACAAATAAAGATTACTTTCTACATATTTGGGTAATCTTTAACCACAGGCTTTTGGACTAAATGAGACATACAAATGCCAAATGCAATTTCTGAGTTTCTGCTGGTTTTCTTGTTTTAAGATGTGATACACCAAAACCACTTTAGCCAGCAGAAGGATACTTACTGCTGTTTACAATTGTGAGCTACAGAATGCATAAACTAGCTGTGTAACAATTCTGAGTTTAGTTTGTCTATTTACTCCCTTTTTTTTCAAAATTTCATCAACAGGATTCTCTAAAGCTTATATATTTTTGTTGACTTTTTTTTCCTTTAAACTTTTAAAATACCTTTATGAGTTTGCCTAAAAACAGCTATTGAAGATCTTATGTTTTGTTTAGTTATTGACTACAAAGGAAAGATAACTAACTGTTCTCTTCTTTTTTGCAGGAACAGCTACAATGCAACCAGAAGACCTTGCCTTCTAGCTGTGTTTTCTTGGCCGTGCCTCACATGGGACACTCCACAGCATCTCACCAGACAAGCATGCAGCCAGAACCGCCCCGAGTGCTGCCGAAACATCAACCTCACCCTCGACTGCTTCCCCACGCCCCATAAGAGCAGCCCCCCGCGATTCGCTCAGGAAAACCAGTTGTAAGCATCACTGAAAAATAATGGCTATCATCTTTTATCACTGTGCTAGATGAAGGAGCCATCAAAATTACTGGAAGCATAAATAAGATGTTTTAACATGAATTTCTGTATTTGATGATAGACTTTTCAGAAAGGATTTTTTTCCTATTCAAGGAAATTTTTTATTTCCTGCTTGCCTTTCTGAGAGGTTATCATCATCACACTCCTCTTCTGCTTCTCGTAAGAGGGAGATGCAGTTTTCCAAAAGCACACCTAAAAATAACGAGTACGAAGCCTGCAGTAGAATAAGCAGCTACAGTGATTTACCCTTTAGCATTAGCAAAGAAAACAATACGCAGTTCTCTATTCTGTTGCCTAATAATGATCTTGCCTATTTCTTCTGGTAGGTTATTTTCTTTTCAGGTATTTTAGGGAACTTTCTCATGGGGACCACCGCACAGACTGACTTCCAGCATCTCAGAAGGTGCTAAGTAAATACACGGTCAAAAATGTCGTTTACCATAAGAAGAACATAAAACTTTCTCTACAGCAGAGAGATCTAGTGACAAGATTTAGACGTGAGTAAGGCGTCTGTGTAACCGAAAAGCACGAACCGCCGAGCAAACATCTCGGCAAGTATTTATTCTGTCGCTAGGAAAACACAACTCCTTTAGACAACGTTTATTTATCGAAATAACTAAGATTGCAGTATATTAAAAAAAAAAAAAAAAAAGCAGCAAACAGTATTCCGCATCAGCAGCCGCCACCAGGCGCTGGCAGGTCTCCCCGGCAGCACACACTGCAGCCCCAGCCGCCGCCGGCACGTTTCCGCCCGCGGACCGCCGGCGCGGAGCGGCAGCGCGGAACACACGCGTGGACCCCGCGTCCTCCGCCCCTCCCGCCCTCCCTCCCTGCCCGCTTAACTGGGGTGACGGGGGGCACTCACTTTGTAGAAAATCATCTTGAGGGTGCCGTAGAAACCCATGGTGTCGGCGCGCTTCCCCTTGCGCGGCTGCGGCGCCCCGCGGGCCCGGCGGCCAGGCAGGCGCTGGCAGTACAGCCCCTTCTCCGGCAGGTAGGTCACCGCCTCCCGCGCCGACATGCTCAGGCACGGCGGGCGGCGGCGCGGCTCGGCTCGCCTCGGCCCTGCCCTGCCTGCGCGGAGCCCGGCTCCCCCTGCCCGCCGGCCTGCCTGCTTGCCCGCCCGCCTGCCTCCTCCCGCCCCCCGCCTCCCCCGGCGCCCGCCCCGTCCCCTCCCTCCCCGCCCGCCTCCGCAGCGGCGGCGCGGCACTGCGGGCTGCGCGGCCGGGAGCGAGCCCGGGGGCCCCGGCGGCAGGAAACCGCCCCCGCCCCGGGAAAAAGAGGGGGAAAAAATTAGCGCGCCGTGGGTTGAGGCTATTTCTTGCCCCCTCCCCCCTTTTTTCCCCCTATTTCTCCAAACCGGCTCGGGGGCCGAGGGCCTGCTCCCCAACCCTCGCTCTGTTCCCCCGGTGCCACACGCTTCACGGTTTTCCAAGCGGGAGCAAAACAAGCTCATTTCCACTAATTATACCGTCGCCCTCAGCGAGCCTGGCTGGACTTGTACATGATTGTAGTCCGTGGACGGACGCAAATTAGTCCTTCAAAAGTGCGGTTAATTTTAGAATAATTTAAAATACACTACAGTTTTGCCAGGGGAAAAAAAATACGCTGAAATACCCTCTATTGGCTAAACAACAGAATAAACAGGGTTTGAGGATTTAGGAGTTGAAAAACCCGAATCCAGCAATTATGTAACATACATTAAAACATTAATTCGCAGCACAGCAGCGGTGCAGCTGCAAAGCACAGGAGCCGGTCCAGGGCTTCCCCGGCCGCCCCGGATCCCCACGCACCTGGGGCAGGCTGTACGCACACACGCTCCCCGCCGGCAGCGCAGCCCGCAGGCGATGCCAAGCCATCTTAGCTCTGTCTTGAAACACAAATCCTCCCATGAAGGATTCTCACCTGTCTTTCAGTGAAAGCACAAGGAAAGCCCTAGGTAATTACTTGCTAAAAACGCTCCTTTTGTGGTTGTTTCCTACTCTGCGCACATCAACAGATCTGTTCAATTCACCCTTACTGTTCGATTCAAGGGCACTGAAGTTCTGACATATGGTTGGGCTCTCAGACAGATACCTGCAACCGGCACAGCAGATAGGCAGCCTTTATTTATTTTTTAATTTCTATACAGACAACTCAAATAAGAGACTCCAGCCCCCTCCTCCCCCCCCCCCCCGCAAAGTTTTCTGCCCAAGTTCAGAGCAGAACAGAGCATACCCAGAACATGATCTGAAGCCACAACGTTCCCCTATAATTTTCCCCAGGTGCAGCGGGAACTGGAGACGCTCAGCAGCCCTCCAGACCAACACACTCAAACAGAAGCAAACACGTAGTCAGTTCCGGTTGACCTGAGGGAAAACCATCTTTATCATCCCAAGCAGTACAAGAAAAGCAGAAAAAAGAACACATCTAAAGGAGTAGAATTACTTTCTGTAAAACCCATCAGATTCCTTAAAAAAAAAATCTCATGTATTATTACTTTGTAATAACTAAGTGTGCCAGGTGCTCAGATAAGGCAAAATCACTACCCCATAGCACACAAGATCCTGCTTCTGTACAGTTTTACATATCTCCTATCCAACACTAAGTCCTCACAGTCTTTTTCATCTCCCAGTGAAAATGGTTCTGCCCATCAAACCTTGGCATTTATGCCATTATCCATTAAACTGCAGTGCTGTATATTTTATGAGAACAAAATGGTCTTGAGTTGACTTCATACCTCAGATGTGAACAGAGCTGTACATATCCCAGGAGACTATTACTGTCTTCCTTTGCTAGCACATCACATGCAGAGGGGAAGGAAAAAAACCCACACAGGCTGCACATACGCATTAAATAATCACAGGAAGCAAATTAATACCTAAATCATCAGAGTAAGAAAGAATTTGAACAATATCACTGTGGGGATTCAAAGTACTTTATATATATATGCACGCATAGTGCCCTGTAATGTTCAGGACTATCTCTGCCCCTTCTCCAGTCTGTGAGCACACTCGATGCAGAGGGGGCATGATAGCTACACTTCAGCATTGGGCAGTGGCAGACTGTCCCCCAGTCCAAAGGCAAGTGTAACCTGATAGCATAACTAGATTGATCTTTTGAACAAAATATGCTTTGGAGTTAGCAGTCAATGAGTCAAATAATAATTAGAAATTACTATTTTCCTCTCTTTTGGAGGACTATTACTGCTGATTCCCTCTCTTTTGATAATGATTGGCAGATATTCTCTCATGGTAAAAAAACCCACTGACTTAACTGCTGGTAAGGACCCACATAGTAGCCCAAACAATCATTTGCCAGTGGCAGAAAACTTGGTGTATCAGGTATTTATTCTGCACAAAAGTTTTTGAGTTTTTCCTAATTTTAGACTCAGATAGCACAGACAGAGTTTGACATTTGTACGGTGGCCATCTTTCATCTAGCAGTCTGCCTTTCTGCAAGCAAGAGACAAAAATTGCATACAGATACGGCTTTAGTTCTCACTTACTTAGTATTTTTCTCCATATTGGCCACAAACAAAGAATCATCCGCTCTACCTAAAGTTGACAGTCTGGGTGGTAGCAAGACTACTCTAGTTGGATGTCTGCTCTTCCCCAAAATGCTTAAGCACAGCCTGGGCACTCTGCAATCAATGGAAAGAACATGCTCCACCAGTGGCTAAGGCCACCTACTCTTAAGCTCCTGCTATAAATTACTGTTTAGGAAGAGCATTCTCCCTCTCCCTTGACTTTGAGAACTCCACTGTCCTCCAAAAAATTTAGTGTTGTGAATATACCACACTCTCAATTGTAAGAAATTACTTAAGGCTTTGCAAAAGTAGCAAGAAACTGCCCAACCTGGGAAGATGGAACAGCGGTGCAGGACATGCTGCACCTTCCAGCAAAATACAATGGTGGAAGAATAAGATCCCAAACCCTCAGATGCTTTTGAGAACCCAACAGCAAGTAGCAGAGATTTACATTCATTTACATCTCTACTGACATTTGCAACAATATTTATTACAGTAACTTAATATGCTCTAAGAATACTTACTGGTATAAAGTACATGCTCATCACAAATTAAACCGCAATAAGGAAACCCATAGTTTATAAAGGAAACCTATCGTTTATAAAGCAATGTTAAGAGAAAAATCAAAAGTTCCTATGTTTCTTTCCCTATTCAATATATATTCAACTTCAAAGTTTGATTTTATTTTATTTAAGCTGAAGGTAATTTTTCTAGTTTTTAAAACCATAAACAGCATACAATTAATGACATTTAGAAAAATGTCTACGCCAAAATTACATAGTTTTCAGTGGACACAAGTCCAATCTTATTTCCCCTCAGTACTGCCAGCTCTTAATTAATAAAAATTCACACCATCCAATTCTTTTCCTGTTGGCAACATTTCTAGCACCTTTACCAGTTTGTCATGTGGCATGCTGTAATTAAGACCGTCTATTACTTCTAATGAAAGACTAGAATGAATTACAGAAATCACCCATAGAGCTATATAATCCCCAGAAGAACAGAGATTACAGTGCAACAGACCAAAGAAACAATATTTTTTATTTACTCTTTTTCCTTTTTGGTTGGAGAAACATTTTTGAGTGCAGAGACCACAGGATGGTCTGGCCATGGTAACAACCAGTCAGCATTTTGGAAGTACACTGGTGCTTAAACCATGAAATGCAAAAATAGTAATTGGCATTTAACATACACATATGTGCCTTAGCAGCATAATGTGTGCAGGAGGAGCTGTGGAGCAATATGGTTTGGTATCTCCATTAATATTGGTAAATGCATCATTCAGGACTGTGCCAGAAGGGATTCTGTGTACTCTGCACATTTAGCAGACATGAAGCAGACTGACTCCTTTAGAAACATTTCAGAGGGATTTTTGTGTGTTGTCTAATAGGATTGTGGTTTTTTTCCACCCAGGCAACTAAACATCCTAATCAAGTGGGGCCAAATCCTTCTCTGTGCAAGATTTACTTGGGACACAGCGAAGACTACTCGGGAAGGACAGTCATGCTTAGTGATTTTTCACTTTCTCAAATTTGGACCCACTTAGATTTTAAGCACTTCCCTTCTGCTTGGTAATCTAGTTTGGGCAGCTGCAGCAGCCAGTGCTTTGTCTTCTGTACTCGACCTCTTCATCTGACCACATACTTCATTTAATTTGCCAAATGCTCTCATTCAGGCAAGAAACTGGCCCCACAGAGAGGTACTTCTGCCATCTGCTTTAGACATTTAACTACAGCTTAGATTAGCACACCTACATTTAAAAGCCTAAGTTCCCCATTCAGTCAATGAGAAAGGCAGATGCTGGAGTCCAACTTGTGTAAAGTTTTAGAAGATGAGAAAAAAATCTCATACAATAGCAAGTGTTAAGCATGTTCCAGAGTAATGCAGGGCAGTCCCTTCCTCTACAAAAGGGCACTGCTATTATTGTCAGATATTTTTCTTTTTGAACATGTTATGACATGAAACAAGTGACTGAGATCTTCTTGGAAGTCCTACATTCTCATGGTTTCTCCTGGTTCAACTTTGGGCTAGACAATGACCTTAAAGCTGTCACTAATTGGAGATTTATTAGCATGCATCCCAGGTATTGAGCTGGAGCGATTTTATAGGTAAATACCATACCTGCAGGCAAGCTGAGACAAAGTTTTAGGACACTGACCAATTAAGGAAAAGTGATATTTTTGGATAATAGGCAAAGTTCAAGGGCACAGCATATGACGCACCTTATGACACAGGTGTAACCATGTGTTTGTGTAGAATATACAATTAGCACTGATGCAACAGAACAGACTTGAAGTGATAAATTTAAGTGCACCAGTTTGTGACCAACAGCTGCCATGCTCCAAGCATGAAGGGAGAACAAGCACAACTTTGCTTCCTGGAAGCAATTTAGATGGAGGAATTTCTACTTAAAAGTAAATTCTTATAATGCCTGCAGCAAGCTTAGAGAGGTCCACTCCAGCATGTTTGCCTCAACATAGTTATGAAAAGAAATATAAGCTTTTGACCTTATGTAGTACAAGTTAAACATAATCCTGCACAGTGCAGTGTGTGCTGATCAGTAACTTACTGATCAATGACACATTTTTGCAGTACTGATGAACTTAAGGTTTGGGATGAAGTAGGAAAAACAACAGGAACTCTATTATGGGTGGAAGGACAGAGAGGCGCTACAGTAAATTGCACAGTCTTCTAAAGCTTACTTAAATGGACTGGAAAATGCATATTACAAAGTATGACAGGTAATACTGAATTGGTTACCAATTGTATGATGTTTCTTGGCAAAGAATTTAAGACTGCTTTCAAATTGAAATTTCCCACACATTATTAGCCTTTATTTCCAAGCAAAGTAAGGTACTGTACAAAGTAAGGTACTGTACACCAAAGTTGGACATAGCCCCAAAGTTTTGTGGGGTTTTTTTGCAGGGAAGGAAATGGTGTAAATAGCAACTGAAAAATAAGATTAATATTTATTAATAAATCCTTATTGTATTAGAATAGTATGAACTTTGATTATAAATACTATTTTAAAAGGCATAAATCAGTAGCAGAGATTTCTCATAAACCACTTCCTTTTAACATTTGCCTTTCAAAATACATTAAGTTTTAAATATATTTTGATAGGATTCAAAAGGCATGCTAGTTAATGGCTGCAAAAATAGCTTTGAAAAGGATTTATATATGAAGAGTATGTAACGGACTTCAACGTTGGATATTTAGAATAAACTTCAAATTATGTTTTAAGAGCAGGGAGATTACAAAGACAGGCTTAATATAATACGGCATCACTGTGTCTCCAGCAGAGCAGAACTCCCCTCTGAAGGTCATACCTCCTATCTTCTTTGTTGGTTGCCCGTAGTTGGGCACAGAACTTGCAACATATGCTTCAATGCTTCGGCTATTTTAAAGGAGTACAGCCAAAGCTGTCATACACTCTTTTATGAAGGGGGCAGTTCTACGCAGTGTTTCTTGGCAGCAACACCAGCTCAAAGATGTCCCAGTCTCACCTGCTTATTCCCATCCCCAAATGTCTCTCGCCCTTATTTCTGCAGGAAGAAACATAGGCAGAAATGCTCTGTGAACCACATTCATTAACTGATATGGGGTGAGGAGAAATAGTTTTAAGTTTTTTCCTTTGGGTTCTTCTTTTTAGAACCAGTTACTGGTTTAGTTTTCTACCATGCCTTTACAAACAACTGAGCCAACAGAAGCAAATGAGCAATTCATAGGCAGGGCACAAACTTCTTGAGCCAGCTACACCACTGAGAAAAAGGTGACCAGAGTGTCCCATGCAGAGAGCATAAGCCTATTATTTACACCTAGAGGCATCATTCTCTCGACATTAGTGTGATGTGCATTTAAGCCAGCACAGCCATTGGAAAAAAAAGCAGTACCTGCACCTGCGGCTGCCCTTGGCCATTCATTTCTACACTTGTGTCACCTCCTCAGGAGTGCCACCACAGCCTTCATTTTATGGCTGTGGTTAACTGGGGTGGCAACTGACCTAGGGACACTTTTGCTGGGCTATTTTTCAGCCAGATTGCCCATCTCCCTTGCTGTGTGGCCACAGAGATGTCTGTGCCAGCATAGCAAGAGGTGCAGCCTGCTCTCCTTTTTAAGTTCCTCAAGCCCCCAGAAGAGCTACCTTAAACTCTTGCCAAGCTACAGCCTTAGGTGAAACGGTAAGGAACTGAGGTTTAGGCTTTGTCCTCCCAGCCCAGGGGGCTGGAATGTTACCACAGAGCAACTTATTTGCATTGAAAAACATACTTAAGAAGTCTCTGTCAAATGGAAATGGACACTCAAATATTTAAGTTTTGCCATAAAAGAAGCACAACAAGGTGAACCACAGGCAGGGGGTATAATGTCAACCTTCCTTAAATATGTCATGTTAAAACTGCAGGGAGCTTGTCTCATTAGAACTGTGTATTATTTCACCGAAAAACAACAATAACAAAATTTTCTTTCTAAAGCATTTTTTTTTCTTGTTAACAAAAAAAGATAAATGAAAACAAAAATATCAGTGGAGCTAGGCTTCATGTTGCTTTTAATTCCCTGTGACAGTAACCATATGCAAGTTTCCTACTGAGAAATCTTGTATGGTTTGTTTTAAAACTAGCAATATTATCATATAATAAACATTTTTCATAATGCATATTCATAAGGAGCAAAGTTAAGGTTGCTAATGCAACCTGCACGTTCACCTACTTGACTGTTTTCCATGCAACAGGAACATTATGAGTTGCTTTTTTGTGTTTTGTTTCTACACAGTATTGTTACATTATTCATTTTTCAAAGGAAGACGGTATTACATATAATGCATCTTGCAAAACATTCACTAATAGCAGCAGATCTTCGTAAGAACTGCATCTCCATTCATTGTGCTCCTATTAAAGTTAACTGTAATCTATTTATTATATCATTAAACTTAATATATTGTAAGATGAATTCTATTTATAGATGCAGTAATAGCTGTGCTAATCATTCAAGTTCACATTGAACAGGGCTCTGCTTCTATCTGAGACACAGCAGCAGTTGCTTCAGAGACCAAAGTACATCCTTAAATTTCCCAAAGAGGTGACCTTGCGCATGATATCCTTTGGTCAGCCTGGTGTCACCCTGCCCCACGGCAAAGCCTCTGCCCACCGCTGGCACCCATGCTTGCTCCATGGGGGAACATGGCACTGCACGTCCCATCCCAGTTCCTCCCTCGGACCACTCTCCTCCCTGATGTCCTCACACCGAAGCCAAGGGCAGGGGCTGCCAGGCCAGCTGCCCCATGGAGACAGGGTATTCAGTGTGGGGCAACAGAGAGACAGCAGTCCATGTCTTATTCTTTGGGCACTTAGATAGTCCCTTTCTTTCTAAAACACCACCCCTGGACTCCATTTTTAGTAATTTCATCTTCTATTCCTATTACAGCTGCTTACAGATTCCGCATGTGACATAGTCCATAAAGTTAGAAAACCATGCATTTGAGACTGTTCTTCAATCCTACCATAGGTGCACAGAGCACAAGCCCTTCTGCTGATCAACAGATGATGACCACAATACTAAGAAGAAAAAGACAAAAACACAAAAAACCACACCCTAATAGAGATCAGTTCCTTTTTTCAATATTTCAACCATAGAGCTGAGTTGGTTTTATTTTGACAAAAATGTTTCCAAATCAATGAAGCATGCATTTCTGTCTTTGAACACTAGTGGTCTAACTGTTTTCACTCAAATATAAGCAGGTTGGGAAATCACCTTTGTACAGAAAAATAAAAGTTTACATGGACTTGGAAGACTTTCTAAAAATGTCTGTCCTTTGCACTGAGTACAAATAGAGCACTGGTATCTACTGCCTGTTTTCAGTTAAGTTTTCATTTTTATTTTCTTTGAAGATAGCTTAATTTTGATTGCCAAGAGAAGTTCTTATTTATCTGGCATAATCTATAGAAATCTATTTACAAAACAGTTTGTCTCTCATTTGTGGTACATGAGAGTGACAAGGGGTTAGTGGTGAGCCTTTAGGCTACAGACAGAATTCCTGGCATTATAGATTATACCAGAAGGATTTAGAAAGAATTTGAAGAAAAGAAACTATTAAAAATGTCAAATATCTTTTCCCATCTGCATTACCTAAAGAGAGTATAAAAGTTGCAACACCAAGCATTCAAAGGAGTTTGAAACGACAGATGTAAGATGCTTTTACTCCTAAAAAGCTGCTTACCAAGACAGCTCTGTGCATGGTATACACTAAATCAGAGACACATTCTCTAGAAAAACCAGCATCTGAGGTTGTAATTTAAGATACATCATTACCCACCTGTGCACATGCATCAAGTTTGCAAAGGCAAACTTGGGAACATTTTAGGCATGGCATCCTGGCAGGATTTTCTAATGTCAAGGGAATTTAACTTTTCCTTCCTCATCTGGGAACACTTTGTTTGGTGTGCCAGTGGCACAGAGCAGCCTGAGCCCCCAGGAGATGCCTCACTGCTGCAGGTCACCAACAGTGAGGAATCAGCAAGATGCCACCCTTGCTGCAATAGCACTAGAGGAAGATGAAACATGATATGCCGCTAAGTTTCAGGGCAGGCAGCTGATAACATAAAATCTTGGCTTTGGAGAGGAGTTTGTTCTGTCGAACGTATATGAATCTCCTGGGTCCACTCCCATCCGTGCTTCTCCGTAATCATCATCCCCAAGGTCTTTCATGCCCCTGTCTTCTACTCCCTCTATCAATCTCCTGGCCCAGCAATTCCCCATTAGCTTCCTCCCTCCTGCCCTCTCTATAGCAGCTCAGTCTAACAAGACTTATTGTCCCACCTTATTACACCTTTCCCTTTGCATTGTCTTCCATGTTTCCTCCCTCCCTGGCACTCAGAGGAAGCATTTTTCTATACCATGTCCAAGCAACAACAAGAATGTGTCTGGACTGTAGGACATGAGGGATATTTGTTCCCCTCCCAAGCTTGGCCAAATCTGCTGAGCAGCTGGAAGCAGCCACTGCAGGGAAGATTGGGGAAGATGCAGCTCTGCCCACGTTGCCTTTGGCTACAGTGTGCTTGGTGAGTCCAGGGAAAGGGTGCAGGTCAGTCTGGTCAGTGCCATGACCTGGTGGGACAGACACCTCACAGCCCAAAATGTCTCTGGTACATGCAAATGGTCATTTTTTGCTCAACATACACTCTGTGCTACTGGTAAGTGATGGCAATAGTTATAAAGGGGATAATTGCACATTATATCTGCTTGATTGAGCTTCCTTTTCTCACCACAACCCATGCCTACGGTAGACCACAGAGAAGGGGATTTACTCATCCTCCACAAACCCTCATGATTTATTGCCATGACAACTCTCCCCTCTCCAGAGGCCTGGGGGAGCCACGACGGGAGATGGTTTCTCCCCAGTACATTCTTCTGGCTGTGGGGGGGATCGATGCCAAACCTTTGCACAGCAGAAATGAATGCCAAGCATGCCAGGGTCACACCAGATGCTTTTAAGTCTTGCTAACCCACTGTCATTAAGGTTATGCTGTGCAGTTTCACATCAAAAGGGGATACAGGCGCAGTGAGTGAGCCAGCAAACCAGCCCTATCTAGACTCTTTTCCCTGAACAGGTGCTTCCAGTCTAGAAACCACACAACACGCTTGCCTGCCTCCACAAGAAATGTGGCACTGCATTATTTAGGGTAGGTAGTCCCTCATCCAGATGAGAAGGATGAGAATTG
Source organism: Nesoenas mayeri (assembly GCF_963082525.1). NCBI lineage: Eukaryota > Metazoa > Chordata > Aves > Columbiformes > Columbidae > Nesoenas > Nesoenas mayeri. Next base: position 31,450,481 of record NC_137540.1, read on the forward strand.
CTTACTTAGGTAAGATTAGAGATAGATACCTCTAATACAGAACAGGTATTTATAACAGAGATCTCTAATAGAACATGGAAAGTATGAAATAAGGTGGCTCATCTCACAGTGTTTCAGAGGTATTTTCAAACAGTGCTACCTGTATGAAACCCAAGAACCACAGCATAAAAAGGAAAATGGCTATACCTGACCACTGTTGTGTCTAAATTTCCTTTGGGAAACCATTTTATTTAGTGCACATTTATACTCCTTTTATCTAGCTATAATACTTATACTTGAATTAAAAAAATCACAAGTCAAAAAGCCCCATTTCTACCCTCAAGGAAAACTGCATATTGCAACCTTTACATAACTTCAGACACTACATATTTAACCATTTCTCCAAAACTTGTCAGTTTACCAGTTCACTGTGATGCAACTGATGTACTCCCTAAACCAACCCATTCGCTGTGGGATAAATAGCAAGCCAGCTATCTAAAATCCTGGGTTTTGAAACTTACAATTTCTTTATTTATAGACAGGATGGAACAAATTAGGGATTTCAGAAATTTTTGGCTTGCTGTTCCTTTCACTTGTAACCACAAAGTTAGATGGCAACCATGGTTTTAAAGTTTGTAATGTTATGGAGACTCTTAGTATTTTACAAATCCAAGCACTAAATGAAACGTCACCTGCCTATCTATTGTCACTGATTTACCAAAAAAAAATGAAACCAATTAAATACTACAAAGCAAAATGTCTAGGAACAGTTCAAGCACCAATATGATCAGCTGCATGGGGAAGTTTACTCTTTACATCTTAAACTACTTTAACTTTCTAGAAAAATGCAGAATACTACAAACTATTATTTGAAATTAGTACACAAGAAGAGGGCTTAAAGATGCTGCAATAAAGCCTGTGCAAATGTACATCCTAATTCCTATTCCTTCTCTTTTGCTGAAAGCAACTGCTAAAGCATGTTATTAGCTGTAACATTGCTAAAGTGATGCCAGCAACGTTCTGACAAATCTCTAGAGGATTTTTTTGCCCACTTTCTTTTTATTACCATATTCCATCTCTAATATTCAATCAGTGCCAAACTGGTTTAGGTATGCCAATCTTTCTCACAGAAATAGAAAAAGAAATCCAGCTATATGTCATAGGTCTGCTGATGTGACAGGGAGAGACTGAATGGAAGTGGGAAAGGGAAGCGGGAAGGAGGAGTACGAGCGCATCAGTCTGCAGTCTGGTATTTAGCAGAAGTCTGAGTTTTCTGATCAGAAAGCTGGCAAAAATTGCTATTTAACCTTCAACATGAGCTTCACACATCGTGGTCTCTTCCCTTTAGCATAATACCATATACAGAACAAACTAGCGCCTTGAAAACTGGCCAGATCTGAATAATGCTCATTTTACTATCTACCTCCAGCAAAACCTGCTACAAGCCACTGACCAGATCATTCACTTATCAACCTAAATTTAAATATTTATGCAGTTATTTAAATACAATCCCAGCTATTAGCCAAATTCTCCCTCGTGACAAGATTTGAAAAAGTTTGCTTTTGTCCCTTGTAAAATCATAGACAATGTTGAGGAATATTTGATTCCAAAGAAAATTCTGGGAAGAACTCATTTGCTGCTTGTGTAAATATATTTCCTCATTCAAATTTGATAAAAACAGTCTTAATGGAATACTACAACCTCATTCATGTTTTTGAATAAAGTGATTTCAATTGGCAAGAACAAAGTTTAAATACACTTCTTCCCAGCTAACTGTTGACAGGTTTTTTGTGGCCTGCAGGGACAGGTATGACTCATGCCAATGCTGTTCTTTCAAAACTATTTTAAAATGCAGATTTCTTCCACTGGCCTATTGTGCTTTATGAGTAACTGCAAACTGAAAGAGACTAAAATTAGAAGACAGACCACTATCACCAGAGGGATTAGAAACTCCTAAGCTATGTTGATTCAAAAAGCTCAATTAGTTGACCAATATGAGGGACTCTTTTATGTTGGTTCCTACTAAATTTCTGGCAAACTTCATTCAAAGTCTCTCCTGGTTACAAATTATTTGAAATCCCTGTGTTTAGGAACAGTGGGTGGTCTCCGGATTTGCGTGCAACATTACACTGAGCAACCCTATTATTCTCTGGTACGCAAGACTAAAAAAATTAAGGTGTTCGCCCGGAGTAAACATACAAGAATGCTACCTGGTCACAACTAATCTGGCAAAGGTGGTTGTTGTTGTTATTTTGTTTTGTGTATTTTGTTTTTTTAAATCAACAACTGCAGCAACAGTCTTTTTATGTGCCTCATGAAAAGTACGTTAATATTTACTGATTCTGATTAACATAAAGTAAATTCGGTTGAAAACTAATTTAAGAAGAAATCCAACAGGCTCAAGTTTATACAGAGCAATCAACCTGCCACGGAAAATACAGCAGAAGACATTAACCTTCCTTGTAGTTCAGAGCAGCATTTTAGGTACTGCAGACTGCGGGGCTAAAAGCTAAAACAAGAAGATACATTCCAACTTAAGATAGGGATGTCAGTCTCCTTATCAGTACACTCATTCAGAGAGTCCTCTGAAATCCTCTTCCTTTTAGACAGACAAGCATCAAATCTGTGGCAAGATGTGTGGGCTACTGAGTAGTATCTTGTTAACCACAAAATCTGCATACGCTTTGTGCTTCTTTATGCAAAATACCGAGGGAAAAAAATGCTAAGTACTTAATTTTCCATATAAGAGAAGAAAGTTAAATGTCTCAGCAGGTGAGGATACAAAAAAGTAAGATCATTTATACTAGCTGGGATACGTTCATTTCCCTATTCATGATAACTAGTTACATTACTATATTACCTGCATCTAGTTTAAGAATGAATATTTTCTTCCTTTTACAGCAGGTAAAAGGAAAAACCAGCTGGCCATTTTGTGTTGCACTCTGAAAAGAGCTAGAGAAATGTGAACAGCGAGCTGGGTTACCTGTTCAGTACTACACACTAAATGTGAGAGAAAAGAGGAAGACTCAGCCAGAAAGTGCATTGATCTAAATCATGGGTCAACAGTTTCAAGACAGGGAAAATCCACTTCATTTCCCATTTCCAGGTTCCAGGGGACATCTGTTACAATCTAAAACATATATGTTTTGAAGAGCTGTGATCCTAAAGCTGTTCTCTAAGCAGAGGCAGGGTACACCAAGGTTAAAGAGATGGCTGTACCAAAAGAAGTCTCATCTCAGAAGAAAAAAAAAAAAAGTGAGAAAAACAATCACAATTCCCCCTCCACCTACACAAAAACTATACTTTTTCTGTTGCAATAGGAATAGAATTCTTAACTTAAAAGTTTAGCAGATGCCCAAGTAGGAGAATGAGGGTACCAGCCTGAGGAACAGTAGTAAAGGCTCTGAGAACAACCAGCAGGCTGAATCAAATCCCCTCTGTCTTTTGGAAGGTTATTTTCTTTATTTGTATCTGTCAGTTTTTGTCTAGTTTTATATCTACCTGAATGCGCAGATAAGAAAGCAAAGTGTAATCAACTCCTGAGGAGAATTTGCACACAAGGATACAACCCAATGAGTGGTTCAAATATGATTAATCTTTTCTCCCTACTGAGGTACCATCGGACTTAGCACTTGATGAAACAGAACACAAGACTGGTCTCCAGACAAGATCTCACTGTGCAAATGGCCAGCTGATAGTGCCGAGTTTTGTGAGGGTAGTTTGAAATCAGATGGACAAATGCTGCTGCAGCATCATCCAGCTGGGCCCCGTCCCATATCTAGCTTATGCTGTCTAGCGTAAACTTGAACAGTAACATCTATATCTGAGCAAATCTGGTCCTGCCCAACAAAAACCTCAGCCTGAAATAAATTATAAACTGATTCCTTCCAGACAACACAAGAATTTCAGGCATGCAAATTAACCACTTTATGCCTCTGACAGGTCTTTCTGAACTTTCTACCAGTTCTTCCAGCTTTTCATCTCCTCAAAACAAAACCACAGTTCTCAGAAATACTCTGGAAGAGCACACAGCTAAGAAAAAATTTCCCAGTGCTCGGATGTTAAGCTTCCCTCCCCCCAGCATTAGTGTCTTCAAAATGTTTTTAAATGAAAGGGAAAAGAGGAACAGCTTGCAGTAGTTTCCATATAATGCAATTATACAACCTTTTATCTATACGGATGCCAGAACGGAATTGCATTATTCCTTTCAAGGCCTTTGGGAATGAGGTGAGAATATTATCTTGATCTGCATTAAACCAGTAACGGAATTGAGTATATTTGCTTCTTCATGTTAAACTAATTTTAAGGAGCTCCTAATACATTTGTTAGCACTTTTTGGGAGTGATCTTGAAGCTGGAAAGGAAGAGAACAGATAGCTCAATGTGTATAATAAAGGCTTGTCAAATAAGATCAATATTCCTTGTAATAAGATTGTCCTTTCAATACGAGATAAGGTAGACACCCCCACTCCGTGGGACTGAATGGAGTGAGACGCCCACAAGCTGAGGGCTTAGCTAACCTAAAGGAGGAAAGGACTAAAACCTTGGCTAGGAATCTGTTTCTTCATTTTACCATTTCTCCCTCTTGGCTGTAAAGAAACGCTGGGGCAATGGCTGGGACCAGCAAGCCTACAAGCGCATTCTCCTCTCCCTATCAATGTCTCTGTACAGACCTGAGAGGATGACTTTAGACTGTATCAGTAGAAAACTGCAGTTGACAAGGAAATAACTCTTTTAAAAGAGCAGGATACTGCGATTTTCCCAGTTCAAAATTAATTTTAATATCTGTGGAAAGATGAACGCTGACAAACATGTTTTAGTTCAAGAACAATTCCAGACCAGACGTCTGTCTAGTCCAGAAACATTCCTCATGCCCACTGCTAGCTCCTCCTACTGAAATGCCCACACTCCTCTACAGATTTCCTTCCCTCTAAGACAGGAACTGAGTTTACCTTTCATAAGCTTTTCTGAAACAAACTAGTCAAAACCAGCTCTCCACATGGAAAGCCATGGTCACATCCTCTTTTGGATAAAACTGTACCAGAAGAAGAGATTACTCTTCCCTCCTTAACCTATTTCAGTCAGTGAGGTAAGCTGGCTTATACAACTATATATAGTAGCAGATCTTTGGCAATAAATGCACTTTTTTCCCCCCAAACAGGCTAGGAACTGATGACACGAGCAGCTTAAGTGGCAGATATGAAACAGCAGAAGTCTGCTGGCAGGACACATGACAAATACCTGCAAGTAGCCTGAAAGGTGGCAGCTTGTTCAGCCAGCATAGCTGAATTGGAAGATGACATGTTCACAGTACCAACTGGTCAGACTAATGGAAGCCAAAATACATTGGATTCCCTATTGGTAGGATAAGTGATCCAAACTCATCGGGAACTCATGGTACTGCCAGGACTTGAACTGAGAATATTACTGCTGCTTTAACCATTAAAACCTGATAAAAATCTGATACCTGCAAAGAGTGGCATACCTGACTTTCAAGAGTGGCTTTCTTTGAGAAATTCTAGAGGTAAATGACTTAATCCAACACCAAGAAATCTGTTGTAAAATGTGGTTGTGTTCGCTATCTGCTGTTGCAGTTACAGGACCTTCTTCTGTACTGGCAGTCACAGCTCATTGATACACACACAAAACCCCTCTGTGGTGTGATGCGGCAGGCCAAGTCATTTGTTCCACAAGTGCTTTGAATGGATAGATACACAGACAGCATTGCTAAAACACATATCGTTTACTCAGTTCAATGGCCAACTTACTCAAGTAAACAAGATATTGGTCTAGTTTATCTCTTTTTTTAAAAAAAAAAAAAAAAAAACAAACAACAGAGTCCTGAGTTCTGATTCTAGGGCTGCTACCTGCAACTTCGTGCAAAAGCTCTTCCCTCTGTGAACGGAAAACAATGGAACAATGGTAACCTACTCCCAGGCCATATATATGAGAGGCCTCAGTTCTGTTAAGAATTACATTTTAGTAAATATACGTGGGGTCAGCTTGCAGACAGCTAACAGCAGCCAGTTGCAAAGAACACTTGGATTCATGGTCCCTTGCTTTCTCAGTTTATGAGACAGGTTAAAGAAGCAGTGAGAAACAGCAGCACAAGGTTTAACACATACTAGCAGATAATGTATAAACTTTACAGAGACACCAGATGCATGCACTGAAGCCCACTCCAATGATTCCCTTACTATTGCTCACACCAGCTAAATGAAATTGCACTTTTATTCTGCAGGCATAAAATTATACATCAGAGAAACAAACTCTAGTAACTTTTTATTGATGTGTTTTGGAAATGTTTTTGGTTTCACCAGATGGAAAGGTTTTATGGTGGAATCAAAGTCATTCTGCTCAAATATTATTCATAATGTACATTTACACCCACATAAAAGTTTCAATTTCAAACCCAACTAATTTTTATTAAGGTAGATATATATGTGCTCCAAATCCATTGATGAAATATCTACAAGTCTTCAAATTGCACATTTCCTTCACCACTTCCCACAGACCTTATACTGCCAGGCCAGCTCACAAGATGATTTTACTACAGAGCCCTTGCTCCTCCTATAGCAATGCCAACAGAGCCTCCCCAAGACTGCAGTTACCCCACGCTGACAGGGCTACATGACTCGTGCCGCACACGTGGAAGCAGAGCCCACTGTGCCCCAGGCAGTGACAGGTTTGCACTCAGCTGCCTGTCACTCACCCTGTCCTCTGCAGCCCTCCCCACTCGCCAGCACAGCAGCTCTCATGCGAATAGCCTGACCTAATCCACTCCAATCAAACAAGCCAGGCTGGCAGCACCTTACTGTTTAAAATATCCGTTTCATTTTGACAAACAACTTTGCCAGCAGATTTGAGAAGGCATTTCCCTTAAACAGAGGGCTTATGCTGAGCTTCCCCAGGCAAACAAGCTACAAGGCTTAGCCACATGTTTATCAATGACTGCAGTGGTGGAAATGAAGCCTCTGGATTATGCAGACTGTGGCTGTGGAGCATCAGCTCACTCCTTCCACCAGCTGTGCTGTGGGAGCAGAGCGCCCACAAACAGCTGGAGGAAAGATTATAGTATCTTAGGCTGCTACAGCTTCTTGTTCAGGCTGGATCTGAAGCTCTTTGCCAACAAAACTGCTCTTTGCTCAGCTTAGCTGTAACCAAATGAAGAGTTTCATTAGCTGAGAAATAGCAGGTAAAAACTGGGACTTCTCAAGGCATAAGACTTTATGGCTACATAAATTACACAAATGATCATCACTTCTGTGAAAAGTACTTTGGCAGAAGCAACCATCCTCACTTTTTTCTTTAACCAGAAAATCACTGTATGCTATCATGAAGACATATTCATCACCCATGTGATTTGTCTGTAAAAGTATAAGCTGTCACAGATGACATCTCAGTGGATCATGAAAAATAATAAGGCAGGCTACAACTTAGGCCATATCTGGGCAATAAAGACACCAAAAAAGGATATTATACCAAAAACTTTGACAAAGCCTCATTTGCTTACAGAAGTTTAGGGCATCTACTAACTGACTTGAAGGACACCTTTAAAGGCTGTATCTGTAAGCTTTTTAAGAAATCCACTCATGTACAGAAATCTGCAATACGAAAAAAATCCTGGGAGGGAGAGTTCAAATATATAAAAAAGTACAAAGTCGAAGACAGCACAAAGAATTTATGACCTTCTCTCTGTGCATCTTTTTTTTTTTTTTTTTAAACTCTTGTTTGAATACCTGGTCTTCTTTTTGTTGTTGTTAATCTGTTCACTGGTAAATAAACAGAACAGGCAATTCCTCTCCCCCCTATTTTAGCGAAGTCATAATAATAAACTATTTTTTTTAAAGTTACAGCAGACATGAGGTGAAAGATTATTACTGACTTGAATGGAGTAGACTTATTTGAATAATTCTTTAATCAGTAAAAACATGGATTTCTTTAAACATGGTGTACTTTTCTTGAGATGAGAAAGCTCCTCTTAACCCATAGACAATTTTACTTCCATTTTAGCTAAGATCAGTTTCTTGCACCAAGATGTGTGCAAAAGGCAATTTCTACAAAGGTTTTTATGTAAAATTTCAAGCTAGTAATTACACAAGTAACTTTAGAAAAGAAAGTTACATTGTTTATAATCAAGAATTCAGAATTTGAGGCTAGTAATTAAAGAATATAGAAGAACTTTACTACAAATATCTATAGTGCAGCATCAACCTCAGCTAATGGTCAGAGACAGCTACCTTTTCTTGTATGTTTGGAAAAGAAGGTGAAAGAAAATAGTAGAAAAATATATTAGCTTTGCTTTTGAGAGGTGAGAGTAAAAAATTTCTATACTTATTGTTGACCTGTGTCATATATGAATTCAGCCATTATTTAACTCCTTTTAGTTCAAACAATGAATGGGAACTTTACTCTCAGAACACCAGAAGCCATAAAGACAAGACACAAAGAACTGGGAACGCGATGGAGCAAGTAATGAGAGCGTAAGTCTGAAGTTCAGTACGTGCTTCCCTCTGTTATCAGTGCATGATAATTTTCTGCTATTTTCTGCAGAGGCTTCTTTTAACAGAACACTGAAGAGTGATTACACGTCCAAACCTTAATAAAACGTCAAAATCCACTGCTTCATTGTATCTGCAATTATGATGGCTTCCTCCTACACATGGGATAGGAAAGGATACAATTTTGTATTCATGGTGTTCCAAGTACTATGTTTTAAGTTGTGGCTTGATGTAAATCAGTTATTTGCCAACCAGAAAGGCATTATTATAAACCTCACATTTTAATAAAAATGGCATTTTTGTTCTTAAAAATACTGCTTCAGATCTTGCATACACTTCCAGAAACTGAAGATATTTAAACAGTTTGTGGCTCTCACTTGAAACAAATACCGCAGCCAACAGTTTATATCACCTCTACGGCAGGGACAGAAGAGAGCAGACTGGGTTCTCCCCTGCAGTTCCAACTCGACTCAGGTTGAAATGAGAGAAAAGGCCTTTGGGGAAAGAAGATGGGAAAAAAAAATAAAAAAAAAATAAAATAAAAAAAAATAAAAAAAAATCAGCTCTGTTTTGGCCTCCAAGCTCTTCCTCTTTGCCAGGGCCTAAGCTCATTCCTCTGAACTCTGGGGCCCGTCCAACGCCAATGGGAAAAGCAGCCGTACCCAACTGGGGTGGTCCCGCCTCCACCTCAGGTGCCGCTCTCGATGCCAGATGCTAGATGGAAACTACAGGCAAACCAGCCCTGCCAGTCACTGGCACCAAAGCAACATTCGGCCTGCTCTATGGAACTCCCACCATGTGACAGTTTTCACAGTCAAGCCGAATTATGTTTGAATCTGCAGGCTGAAATTCCCTCAGTTATTTTCCATAGCACACATAACGTCTCCTGACAAAACAGAACCAAACTTTTAATATTGATTTATCTCTGTATTTTGGATGGACCCTCTTTTTACAGTGTAGACAACCACCTGGAAACTTGTTACTCAAAAGAAACAAGCTCCTCAGGTAAGCTGAAGTATGCTTCTCTTCCTTTTGTAATCATGCCACTGTCTAAAGTTACAACAGTATTTTTTCCTCTCTATTGTAGAAAAAAAGAGCCACTCTTGGAGCTTCAACAACCAAAAGCATTGTAAGGATTGTACAAAATCTATGCAGTTCCCTCATAGAGGGAACACATCAAACAGAAAACTTCTGTCAAGAACGCGCAGCTAAATGTTGATGGCCGATACAACGGTATTTAGTCAGCTTTTGTGCACCGGCAGCTGCATAGGCAAACTGCAAATCCTACCACAACCTCCTTGCCCAGAGATTTAGCCCTCCTCAGAGCTGGACTGATGCATCAGAGAGGAAAGGATAATTCTTGTATTTTCTTAGGAAACAATGCAATCGTGATTGCGAGACATACTTCTCTGAATTAGACATATAATACCAGGTCTCATAAGAGAGGCCCTGAACTTCTAAAGCTTGCCTTCACAAGCTTGCTTGTGATAGGAGGTATTAAGGAGTCTGCTTTAATGGATAAGAAATACGACAACTCCCACAGAGAATCAACTGGTGCTGTGCTGGAAGGACTGGAAGTGCAGTCCTACTGTTTCACTTATCCCCACAGAAGGAAACAGAAAAACATAGTTCACATTAAAATTTCCCAAGGTATCCGTTCTGGTTTTTATTGAGAAATACATGAGTGAATGTCTTTCACTTCTTATACCCCTTCTGAAAGAATTTATTGCAATTAAATTGAGAACTTTTTAGTGTTCCCCAAGTGCAGGTAAAAGCATTTGCTGTGCAAATGTTAAGCACGATTTTGAATCTGGTGGCACTGAAAAGATCCTTGAAATAACAGATCTTCTTGGTGAGGCTGAAGAATCAAGTTTGTTGACCACCAACTTCACCAGCCTAAGAACCATTGCTCTGTCAGCCAGCACAGCATTTGCCTGTGACAGTCCTGCTCTGAAAAATGACATATTGCACCCAGATTATCGACACTGTTACAAGACGCTTCATTTTCTCTTAAATCCTGACAACTAGGGTGACTGAGGAGACGAAATAATGTTCATCTTATGGCTGCCCCTTGCCCTTTCCCCCAAGGTAAAAAGGTCAACTAGCAGCCCACTAAGTGGGTTACCAGGGAGCATGGGTACCCATTGACTGTCACACCAAAATTCACTTTCTGCCTGGCAAACCATGCTGTCGTATGTTTTTCATCTCATTTATAGCACACACTGCAATAGGAAATTCCTGTAACCAAGAGGAAGGTGATTATCTTTCCACTTTGGAAACAGATGAACCCATGATAGCTATTACTTGTAAATTCCTCATCAGATGATGTTTTTAGCTAACCAAAATAAATCTATTATCCATACTTTCAAGACCTCAGTGAATCACTGCATTGCAGCCAAGGGAGGCTGTACTCTTACTCACTGTCATATAAATGGCTTAAACTAATAGGGACCAAAATAAATGCTTTCCATTATTTGCAGGTGACATCTGTAATAATAATTTGTCTGTTTCACAAACAGGGGATATCTTTATATTTCTCACATTGTCTTCAATGGGGACAGGGTACTTGTTTCTTTGTACTTCCTGTTTTGAATTAAGGCCATTTTCAATTCTTTTGTCAACATTATTCTCAGAAGACATCTTGCTCCCTGTGGTATTCTCCTTCAGTGCAGGTCTTCAGGCTGACATCTCTGACACTGTGCATCTACCCTGTGCTTACTGGAAATCATGATATGCTGAAAAAAATGTATCAGTTTGCTTCAGCTTTCCCTCCATACATCTGCAAAACTAATGTGAATTACGATTGTATTTCCTTCTCTCCTAAAAACAAATGTAGGATGTAGGATCAGAAATTACTGAAATAGCCACTAATCATATGCAAAATGAGAGAACGGTAGATGGATCAGGACTATGCTAAAAGCCCTCCTGAACAGACTTGTTAGGAACAGGCTGTATAATTCCATTCTGAGCTTTTATAAAAGATCCTTCGTAACCCAAAGGTACTTCTAGAGATCGCTCGAGACCTGAAGCAAGACAAAAATACAGCTCCTGTGACTTCTGCACAGCTTCACAGAATATATTTACAGGACAACATCTAAGAATTGTATTTAAACAAAGTTTTGGACAGCTATTTGGTGAGTGAATGGATAAAGAGAGTGGCACCAATGTAAAACTAAAGAAAGGCAACATGTCAGGAAAGTGGATTATTGCAAGACCGGTGAATAAAAAGTGGATTATTGCAAGACCTCCTTCCTTCAGGACTTTGACACTGTTGCAGGTAATACTGTGCCTAGTGGTATTCCTACCTGAGATACACCTGAGTATACTTCTGTTTCAACAATACACATGAAGGGCAAATACCACAACAATTTCCTAATTATTTTAATTTGCCTCTTATTTTTTTGAGAGGGTTTCCTAATTGAATAACTAAGCATCAACAATTATTCATCACTGAAGCAACACTGAGCTGTTGAGTTTAAAGTACAGCTGTCAGCACAGATTCCAGGGATGCAGGACTGATGTCTGGGGTTTTTTTTGGTATCAGGTAACTTCATTGGGTTAGACTATTTGGTCAAAGCCCATCATGCTGAAGGCCAGTCAGAGTTCTCCAAAGCAGAAATATTCCCAACAGCTAAAAGCCTTTCTTTTATTACCAAAGCAAAGAATCTTTTCACAAAAGTGAAAAACTTCAAGAGGAAGTCAGTAACTGACAACTTTGGTTTTGCCCTTGAGTTGAAAACACAATGAAGCATCCAGTGCAAGAGGCCCAGGAACTCAGCATAACAAAGACAAAACCACATCATCCCTAAACGCCATGAGGGTTCCGTAATTTCCATGCTTTCACTGAAAACTGTCTTTGATGTGTTCTCATTGCCAGTCAGTTGCTTCAGATGTTGATTACTCATTACATTGATTTCTCCACTTTTTTCAGTTCCCGTAAATAACTATGCCATTGTTCTTTCACTGAAGGTTTTATCATGAACTTCTCTGAAACAAGCCAGTATAAAATACCTCTAGTGGGATGAAGTTCTGGATGGAACTTCATTCTACTTCATCAACAGTGGCGCCTGCTGTCTGTCTGCTTGTTAGGAATATTTTAGTCTTTAATGCAAGATCATCTATTATCTTAGGGTACATTCAAGATCCTGCCACAAGCTTCATCACAAAGCTCATGTAGACAATGTAACAGACAACAATAGGTAACCCAAGATCTGTTCAAACCTGTACATCTATCAATTCTGAGTGCCAAACATTAATTAGACATTAAGCAAACATTAGTAGTCACATGCATTATTTTTTAAAAATAACATGGAACAGACACACTATACACTTATAAAATTATAATATTGCAAACAATTCTGCAAATTTTTCAAAATATTTAAGGTAAGAACACGCAAAAGACTTTCTAAGAGGTGGTTCTTGGACAACTTTAAAGATGTAATTTGCTTCTCATAAGTCTCAGTTATTTGAGATTCCCTACAACAAAGATGACATCATAGATCTGGAAGATTCTAACTTGTACCATGAATGTAATTGCTTTGTACTTAGTGTGAAAAACTTACCTAGACATTCTGCCTTCTTTCATAGCAAAAGCTTAAATTATTTACTGGCCAAATACTCCCACTGAATTAGTTTCACACATGAACTGAATTCAAATTAACATTGAAATTACATCATGCTTATAAACATCCAGACTTAAATGATAAATTCCCTGCTACCACCTACCCACAGCCTGCAAAGTACCCAGTGCTTTCTGCTATGCAAGAACAAACCACCGAGTTAATTTACAGTTGCCCTTCTTAGTTTACCGAAAAGGACTTCTGAAATACACTTGTAGAGCCTTTTGTTCATCCCTACTAATCAAGCTACTTGACAAGAAGCTTTAACATTTCTGTAACTTGAAGCCACAGGGTTGGGCACAGTGCTGAGTAGGGTCCTCACTCACCACACTACTGATTTGTCACACCTGGACACCACACATCTTTTGTACCACGTCTTCGCCCACATTTAGCTGTAGCAATGAAAGATGCTGCTGTCCCCACTGCAGAACCAAAGGAACTATCCATAGGAGAGTTTTAAAACCCACTGTAGGCCAAATTAGCTGGGTTAGCACAAATCACCCATTTAAATCAGCTAAGCTTTTCTGGCTGATTGCCCCATGGCCAGTGTGGGAGCTCTCCTGGCTCCAGTAAGGCCATAACCACCACCAAAGGGGCAATAGCAACCAGCAAGCAGGCGATGAAGGCTTCCAGTGGCATGGATTTTAGCCAACTGAATTTCTGTCTACAACCTCCAGCATGTGATTTTTAATCAAAGTAGCGATACTCACACAAGCAGTCATACAAGGGCACTTAGAGTGACAGAAAGGCTTACGTCTGCTCTACACGCACCATGGATAGATGTTCACTCTGAACAACTTGGCCAGTTAAAGACGTTTCACCCCTGGGTATTCTACCATCTTTCTGTAAGACATTACTGACCTTAGAGTTCTGCTGCTTTTTCATCTCCTCCATGTAAAAGATTTTCCAGATAGTTTAAATCACTTTTGATAGTCTTTTAAACTTAACTAACTTTGCCTAAAGCAAATTAGAGCATTTACAGGATCCATTTGCCAGCAAAGCTGAAGGGAGGAAGCAATTTCTGGCAGAGCAGCAGTACTGGGAAAAGAGGGAGAAAGGAAAAGGGCGGTTTGAAGGCAGAAGTGTGCAAATAAACCTTCCAGCCAGCAAAGCTGGATACAGAAGGTGGCAGCTGTTCATCACTTCTGGTACTTTCATGTAACTGCATTTTAAAACAGATGTGCAAAAGCAAAGTACTAGAGTATAAGTTTGGGGGTGGAGGGGAACTGCCCTTGGTGCAGCAGCTATCACAATGGGGTCTTACTTAAGCCCCTTTTTTTTTCCCCTTGTACTGCAATAGGCATCAAGAATTCTAATAAATCATATTTGATTTAAAGAACTTCAATGAGCTGCACTTAGTGAATTTTGCACTGCACTCTCGCCAAACACAGAATGCATGCTTAAAATGTGAAAGCTAACCAGTGAGCAGCATTAAACTTGCAACTCAAAACACATTAAAAGCCCCACCTTGATCTTCCATTTTATCAATATCATTTTAAACACGATCACTAACTCACTCAAACCAAAAGTATTTGCATCACGTTTTCCACATGGATAGCTCACACTATAGAGCAGCAATGGTATTTGGCAGCTGAGCAGGATTGTTCTTGAAAATCTGTGTGCTTTGTAACTATTCTTGAAATTAAACTTTGAGCAAATGGCTAAGTTGTTAAGAAGCATCTCGATTTCCTCTCTCCAGAACATAAAAACCTGGCCTACATTGTACAAACATTTGTCAGTAGGTCTGGAATCAGAGCTCATCTTCCAACGTCCTGGCATTGGCTTTAGGAAACACAAGAGTTTGCTACACTGCAGGACCAGCTTCCACAAATGCAACATTACCCCCTTATTATCAGGAAAGCAACATTTGTTGGCAAAGGCAGTATCTTTCACTACTCCAAGGAGTATAGTTGGGGCAGGGGGAAGGGAGGAAAGTGAGAAGTTGGGCTGACAAGGTTTCAGGTATGCTCCTGAGACCACCTGGTCTGCTTTTAGGTAATGCATCTGAGACTTTCTGGTTCCCACCGAGCAGAAAGGGCAGTGTTAGTAATGCAATTTGTCTCCAATGGGAAAGCAAGGGGTGAAACAATGCGTAAAAAGATTATAACGTGCCATGAAATCAATACCTTTGTTGAATCTATGGCTTTATTGTCCCAGGCTCAATGACTTGGAAAGCATTTTGTAGCTCTTCCCTGGAGGGTTAGGACTTAGAGGGTGAGAGACAGTGTGGGTTCTCTGAGAAACGTTAACCCACTGGTGTTTCCATCCTTCGCTGGCTGTCAGAGCAACTCCATTTGTGCAAGGCGACTGCTTAGTCACCCCTGGGTGTCCCAAGGGGCTCAGAGCGCTGCACAAAATGCACTGAATTCCAGGAGGAAGCCAGGAATTTGATGATCCAGTTACAAGGGCCATGCACTAGATCCATGCAGAGCTGTGCTAGCACATACCAATTACCTTGTATTTCAGACAGCAAATGATTAACATGTATGTCTAAATGCAGAACACCTGTTCTCAGCTTGCACTTAGCCTCAACATTTCCTGCTTCCATTTCAGGCCTGGAAGAGCAGCCCGTACACCCAAAAACTTGATCCCCTTCCCAGTTACGGTAATAGATCCAGTAGAAGATGTACCAGCCCTAAACACAAACTTCATTCAACTATCTCTTCAGATCATCTCAGCCAGTGCAGTACTACGCATATTGCTAGCAAGACAATCAATTTCCATGTATATGTAAAGGGTTGGCTTCTGGCAAAGATTTATATAATTGTACATAATGTGAAGTTCAGTCAACATCAAAAGGAAAATTACTTTTCCTTTCATGAGATCTGGAATTTTACTGTTTGTTCACTCATTTGTTTTGGCAACAGCCCTGATCACAAACACACTATACAATCCTACTTTTTTTAAAAAAACCCCACAAACCAAATCACGAGATGCAAAAGGGAATGAACCATAAAGTGGGGGCAGTAGGATAGTATCTAACATTTCTGCAAACAATCCATTTGTCACTTGCATGGACCAGGGTTAATTAATATTCTATAAAGGTCTTCCAAAAGCTGAATACCTCTCAAGTTCTGAATTCATGGGGCTGACCTTAGACTTTCTCAGAATGATTTTTAATGCAGTCTGTTATCAGCAAAACCCATTTAAACACATGCCCCATCTGCCAGTGCCCCATTTGCAAAAGAGCTTCTTATACTTGCAGACAGGAAAGCTTCTGCCTGCTTCTCTCTCTCCTCTAAATACCAGCTGTATGGTAATGAGCACAAACAGCTGAAAAATACTGCACAGTAACAAAGCTGGTACGAAGCGGGCAGAACAACGCTTCCACTCAATGAAGCAGTTGTAGCATGAATTTAGCAGATTAGCTATTGAACAGGGGTGGGGAGAGGTTTGGAAAAAATGTAAAGGGTCTGCACAGATAGCAAGAAAATGAAAAGAGACCAAAGGGGCACAAGCTACCAAAAAAAGGCCCAAATTCTAAAGTACTTTTGTTGAACTGCATGAACCGATTCTTCAAGTTTTCTAAGGCTTATTCCTCGCGTACTAACGATATGCCAAATGCTATTCTGATCATTTGCAAGTTCAGTTAGTTTTTAAAGGAGGCAACTTGTTAATGAAAGTTTTCCATTCATTAACAAATCTCTTTGTTGGGTGGGGGCGGGGGGAAGTCCTTAAGAACAGGAACACACTTCTACTTCAGTCCTTGCTACTTTCAGCATGTGTGACCAACAAGCACCATATTATCTTATTAACTTTGTGCATAATAGCCCTCTCAGCCTAACCAGTTTTGTAAAGCCATTTTAAAAAATGCTGACAACATCCATGCTACCCTCCAGACACTGACAAGCTTTTTAAGCAGTGAGCATAAAAGACACTTGCTTTTAAGAAAATTTGTGCATAACTGCATTCAGCTGATGTGCATACGCGACATGCAGTTGAGTATTTGTTTATGCAGGTAGCTAATTAGATATACGCTGTTTGCATAGAGTCTAAAAATTGCACATGCACTTTTGCGTTTGAAATTGTATGCATTTGTCTACTGGCAGATGGGAAAAATGCATGCAGTTTTGATGTACAAAGCTGATGTGAAAATACGTGACTTTGTTCTTGTTTGCGATTTCCCAGTAGCATCTAGAGCATTACCGTTGCTTTTGAAGAACTGAAGCCTGATGCTTTCTAAGAAAAACATGTAAAAAGATGGTGTACTGACACTGCCCAAACAAGCACGCTGTTAAAAGTTTGATACACAGGGAGGGCTTTTTTTTTTTTCAGTTCCTCATTTAGAATCCTTACTGTTTAAATATCTCGGCATCACAACATTTGTCTTTTGTGACAAGTCAGGATAGTAAGATATTTTTTCAAAAATTTATCTAGTAAGACATACTGAAATGACAACACTATATTACTTCTAAAAGTAGTGAAAAGTGAAACCCCCCACCTGAGTGGAAAAAAATGCGTTCACCTCTGAGGTAATCATAACACAGCTTCTAAGAAAGCACACAATCTTTTAACCTTTACATTTCACACCTAAAGAGTTAAACAGAATACAGAGACAAAATTGGCTGTGTTACTGGCTTCTTTTCACTGTTGATCACAGAATAAACAAAAAAAAGAGAAAGCAATTTTCTCAGGGCATGAAAGAGCTTGCCACACAACTATACAATGGCATTCTCAAATGACATTTTAATTGCTCATGTCTATCATAACCCTGTAATAAACAGAAGGAAAAAATCACTATTGAAGTTCACTGTAAGTCTCCACCTAATTTCAAATTTAAATGTACAATAGGTCAAATCTATTGAATTTAAGTTAAAGAACATAGACTTAGATCTTTCCTGGAAAGTTCTAGCACATATTTCAAAATATTTCTCATATTTTCAACAGCTTAAGGAATTAATAAAAAGTTTATCAAAAGACAAAATGGTTATCAGACATCTTTAACATACAGAGGTGAATAAAATACTAAGAATTAATTATAAAGCCACTTATTGGCTAAAAAAGTGTCTACATATTTATTATCAGTCTACATATTTCAGTCTACATATTTATTATCAGTCATTAAAATTATCAGTGGTTCCCGTAATGCTCTGTACTTAAAAATTATCACTCTTAGTTCTTATTTTTTAATATCTTCTCTGAATTGTTTAGTGCGTATCATGATGAAAACTGTTCGCTTTAAAACACTAAGTAACTGAAAGTATTTTATTATGAGAGAAGGTACGACACTTTATCTGTAGAAAAATTATCTGCCAAAATGGCTTTGGTTCTTTCCAGGTACATGCATTTCTTCAGCTCATCAGCACTCCAGGAGGAAGGAATATGATACTACAGAAGTGCTGTGTCTTGATGGTATTTGCTATGCTACTAACCCAGGTTTGCCTTGTCTTTTATCTTCAAAGAAAACTGAACTTTTCAGTATCATTATTTATCTTTTCAGACTATGGTCCTGATCTACATACTGGGTGCTAAATCAGAGTCAATGGAAAGCCCCACTTACTGGGGAAGATTTAAACTTGAAAGATGACAGATTTTTGCATGTTCTGTATGTTTCATATAAAATCTGCTAAGATTGAATGGTTTACTACTAAGAAACAAAATTAGGCATTCACAGAAACAAAATCAAAGTTGTCAAAACAACAAACAAACAAAACAACAACCCAAAAAACCCCACAAAAACCCCACCACACACACACAAAAACCCAAACAAAACTCCCCCAACACAACATAAACATTTAAAAAATATGACATGGTATGCAAGGAAAAGCTTGCCACTGAAACTGGCAGAGCTACAGTCACTCCTAAAGATTAACCTCAAAATCTTCGTTATTCTATCACTTGGACAGAATAACAATGACACTAACCAGAACACTGTTATAAGAAAAGACTGAAGTGCATGTTGGCTCTGTTGCTAGAACAGTGACATCAGAAATAATCACAGAAAGGTTTGGATTGGAAGTGACCTTTAAAGATCACAAGCAGGGACACCTTCCACTACACCAGGTTGCTCAAAGCCCCATCCAGCCTGTCCTTGAACACTTCCAGGGATGGGGCATCCACAGCTTCTCTGAGCAGCCTGTTTCAGTGTCTTACCACCCTCATAAAAAAATCCTTATTTATATCTTTTCTTCCTAATATCTAAAATCATTGTTTCAGACCATCCATCCCAAGAGGATGAGCCTTCTGTTTGTGATGGTAGCTTCAAGAGACTGACACAGTGCCTGCTTTGGATATCAATTTATTCTACTCAAGAAAAATGCATTTGGTATCTCTAGCAGTTCAGTTCTGCAGCATCTCGAGTGATGCATATACAGCCATAGCCATTAACACAGAAAAGGTACTTCAAATATACTTTAATATCCAAAGTTACAAAAATAAACAAAAAAGGAATCAAAGTTGTTTTGTCAACACCCTTTATATTTCAAGCCTAGCTGTACTTCTCCAGAACTTCTCCATACTCTTCACATCCTTCTAGCACATGGAAACCTTTAAACACTAACAGTCTGAAAAAGTACTGAATTTTATCTATATTCATAAGTCTAAACTGTATTGAGGAGAAAAGCGATTCATTTTAAACAAAAATAATAATAAGTTTATTGACATTTCTAGGATATTTCTTTAACTTAAAAGGATTAACATACTTCCCTTACAAGTAATGCACGTACACAAGACAGAAAAAATAATCACATTTCAAACCGTGATCCTCCAGAGCAGATTGAAAAAGAAAAAAAGAGGAAGATTTATAGACAGCGCTACACTGCCCCTTGATGTCCACTACAGAAACAACACGACAGGCTGCAAGACGCAAAAGAATTCAGTGAAAATTAACATGGTATGTTAAACTGCAATTTTCTTAGATTTTTTATTTGGCAGCAACCGTCTCAATAAAACCTACAAACAAAGGAAGAGAATCACAATAAAATTAAACTTTTGCTTTAGTGGGAAAACGTCTTTTTTGTAAAAAAAAAAAAAAACAACCTCAATATTCTGTAGTCCTTTCTCTCTAAAAATGATATAAATTTTCCACCCTGATTTTATGGTGGATTATAATTTAAAAACAAAACCAATCCAGTTAATTGTAACTTTTTTGGGGGGGGGGAAGGCAAGCAACAACAACAACAAAAAACAAACAAAACAAAAAACAAATCCACACCACACCCCCCTCAAACAATAACTAAAATGGATACACTTAGCTATGAGGGAAAGTTTTAAGAACGGAACAATAAACCTTCCATCACATCAACTCTTAATGGCATGAGAAATCATTTATGAGTATCTAAGCTATTTCATATTTCTTATAAATTCCCTTAACTTTTTAAATAATACAATTTTTCCTCAAGCATCCTCTTTCTTCTGATTAAAAATTGATAATTTGTTTGTAATTTCATGTTAAATTTTTTGTTCTGATTGGTGTATGGGGTTTTGGTTCAGCTAGCATTAAGTTCAGTTTCAGTCAAAAACTTCAGATGAGGTAAAAGGTGTCCCCTATTTCCACAAAGCACATACCACAGAGTAACATCAGCACATGTGCCAGGAAGACAAGTTCCCTCTATATATAAAAGCATTAAGGAAGACTTGTATCAGGTCAGAAATAATGCTTTTTAAAGACTGATCTAATAGTTTCTTATTTTGTCACTGCTTTGTTGACTTAGCCTTCTTGTAAAGACCACATTTTGAGAAGAGTAAATAAATAAATAAATAAATCTTCATATATTTACATCTTGTGGCCAAGATATGAATGTCGAGTCATGGATCATTTCTAAAAACAATACGTTTTCTGAGAAAACACAGCTAGGAAATTTTACAGAAAACAAGGCAGCTGGCATGTTCATTTGGTTTCCAAGCAGATAGCTGAAAACTATCAGCACACAGTACTTCACAAGTATATGGCAGATACACACAAAAACCCCTTTACTATGGGAAAGCTGAACTTCATTCATAAATAATTCAATCTTCTAATGCATAAATCTTCATCCCTCCCCCCACCTTTCTTCTCCTGTTTTTCATTACTAATGATATTAGTTTTGGATAACCTTCTCACTGGTTTAATCTCTGAGCCTTTTCAGAAGAAAGAACCTAAATCTAATAGAAAATCAAGGAAATGTATTATAATTTATTTTCTAGTGTGAGTAAATCTGTGTTTTCTACGTCTCCAATTCAGTAGACCTCTTCAGTTCGAAACTGAACACTAACCTTGAAAATATCAAGGTGCACTAGTCCAATCTTCATACTGTTCTTAAACTACATAAAAGACAGCAAAATTTTGTGATTCTGTTTTGAACAAAATAAGGTACCAACATCAGGTATTACTTTTTTATATATTCTACAGATGTGTGGAAAGATAAAAGTATAAAAATATTTTTTCTATTTCAATACCTGCAGCTTGCTTGCACTTGAAAACAGCAATCAAAAAAAGAGGAGCAAGGTGAAATATGGCTAAGTATATTGTATTAATAAACACATTTCTTAGGTTTTATTAAGATTTAGAGCATCTGGTTGTATATAGGACTGTATGTTACAGTTAACGTTCCTATCCAGACCTAATATCTTTCACTATTTTAGAATCAAGTATATTACTTGTTCATGTTAATAAGAAAATATGTATATTCAAATCATTTATTCAGATAAACTACGTAACATCATCCATGAAATTCTGGAGATGAACATATTTTTCTGTAGAAAATCCATAAAGTATAGAAATAAATGGCAAAAATTAAGTTCTAGCTCTTTTTGGTTCCGATTTCAATATTAGAAAAAAGATAAATTGGACATTTTTTTCCTTAAGAAACTGATCTCTGTAAAAAAAAAAAAAAAATACTACAGTACCTGGAGGATTTCCCCAGTATTATTAAATCCTCCTCAAGCCAGGACAGAGACTTGCAGATCTTCCTAACATTTCCTGTAGTATGATAAATTGACAGAGAAGAGCTGCAAGACGCTAAAGCCCTTATTGAATATCGTGATCCAAATTTATATTTTTCATTATAAAAACAAAATGGGGTACACAATGAGACCACAAAGAAAGTCATTATACTGTATAGAGGCAATACATTTTTTCTAAACTACAATTTTTAAAAATTTATGCTCAAAATATTTCATGTGCTACAAACATTCGTATAGTACATAAGCAGCACCATAAGTGGAAAATGTGCCTTAGAAATCTCTTTTTCTTATAAAATACCCTAAGTCTATTCTGTCCCTTACACTGCTATGGTAACTCTAAACAAATGGCACACTAGAGTTGTTCTTTCCATGTGCGCTTAATTAAATCCATAGGATATTTTAGACATGTTACAGTTCACACAAACATCACAAATGTCTTCCTGGGTCAAGCAAAAAATTCCATCTAGCTTAGCAGAGTCTAGTAACAAATTAATTTTCATCATAGACTAAACCCATGTCTATTAGACTACTCAAGTCTAATACATACATACAATCACAATGTTTTTAAGGAAGAAAAGGAAAAATTAAGTCTGGAGTATCAAAATAAAGAATTAAGGATGGATCATCAACAGTTATGAAAAAGGGTGCAAAACAGTTCTCTGAATGATGTATTTTGGAAATTTATTCACTGAGAGTCTTCAAACCAGTACAATTTGCATTCTTCATAATACTGCTAAAAAGAACAGGATGATCTACCATTTTTTGAACTCACAGCCCCCTGCGCCCCTCTCTAACTAACTGTTGCAAGAAATAGTTTCTAATTTTAAAAGATCATAAATAACAGCACGCTGGGTATAGCAAAAACCCATTTTCCATAAAGATAACATCCAAAGGATTCTCTTCTAACAATGGGTAAACAAAATTCAAGCCTTCTCTTCCAACTACATGCAAGTAGAAACAAGGGGACTTAAAAGATAAGACAGCTGTTTTATAATAAATCTTGACAATAATCATTATTACAGTTATTTCAGTTACAATATCAGCACCAACATGTATTTTATTTTCTCCTCTGCCTAGTCTGATGATTTTTTTACATAAGTGTCAACCAACATACTATATGGGATCTTTCCCTTGAATGTGCATTCTGAGCTTTGAAGTAAAGCTGGCACCTCCCCTTCAGGGGTTTATTCTCTATGTAAGAGGTTGCTACTTAAAATGTCAGCATCAAGTTAATTGAAAGACTTTAGATTAAGAACAGGGAGTTGTATTTCTATCATACTGGTGGCACCTAGAGGTCAGATCTCTGTAACTACAACCAATCCAGTTTTTACTCTGCAAGCAAGACATAAAGTAAGATTAAAAAAGGACCTATGGCATAGTTAGACTTCCCAACACTCAGTGTTGCCTTCTTTTTATGAAATGAATGGATTCTCAAACAAGTAATGATATATTCTTTCTCAAAAATATATTCTTTTACAAGAGACTTCACTGTATAATCTACAGTGTCGCTTTCTAAAATGATGTAAAGTTCTTGTCAAGTGGGACTGCTACCTGGGAGTAATAAAAATACTTCAGTAACTTCTACTGCTACAAAAAATTTCTTTTTTGCTGACATGCATACACAGAAACGGCCACATTTTTAGCAATACCAATCCGGCTGCGTGGTACTATAGAACAGAAAAATGAGTGGCTGTCTTTCATCAGTCTCATTTTCTGTGTATCTCATGTCATTTGTAGGCAACAAAGCAATGCTGTATCTACAATACAAGCCTGCGATTGGTGTGTCAGTGCCTGGATTTCTCCACCCTGTGATTAACATTGCTAAACCATCTGAATTTGAAGCATCCACCAGGGAAGCTGAAAATGCCATGTCCCTTCAATCAACCACTGCAAAAGAGCTAAATAACTGCTAAGACCAAACAAAGTGCAGCTGAAGTTCCATCTGTAGAGAAACCGAATCTCTCAAAACTTTCATTTAGAGTAATCTACCAAATGCTCCTAACCACTTCTAATTTTGTTTTTAGGTGAGAATCAGATTTACTTTTCTGAAAATAAACACAGCTGTAAGTCAGAGCTCAAACATGCTCATTCATAAATGAAGAAAACACATTTCACACTTTAAATGCAGTGGTTATTTTTCAACACCTAATGCACTTTGTTTACAAAGCAGTGCCCTCAAATTCTTTTTTCAGAGAGTATCTATGCAGCAGTTATTTCATCCTCCTGCCTATATCTTCTGTTACTTTTGTATGGAAAAACAGCCTCTCTAAATCTTGATTCAATGAATACGAACTATTTGGACCCAATGAGGTAAACACACTTGCAGAGGCAAAGTTACACTTTCAGAAAAAAAAAAAAAAAAAAAAAAAAAAATCATATATTCCAGACAATTTTTTCCCCATTCCAAATTAAAAATAGATATATTTATAACAGACTTAATAGGTTCATTTCAGTTACCTCAAGTTCCATCTATCTATTGAAACATTTTTATACTTGGTAAAGAAATATATACAATTTTACTTAAAACAGGATAGCAAAATCTGAGGAAGATTTCACTTTGAGACCATTTATTAACAAGTAAGCTACACTGATGCAACAACTGAATTTTACATCCACAAAACCAAATGCATGTGCCTAAAGCCTCACTAGTATGGAAACTTGACAGAAGACAACAGCAGAAAGGATCACAGGATTTTCAAGAGGTCTTCTCTCTCAAGAGAAATTATACTATTCCCAACAGAATTAGGACAGCATGGATTCGTCTTATCTGTCTCTGGCTTTGTATTAGATGCCTTCTAGACCAGGGAATAGTCAGAACACCATGAGTGTTCAGTTCTTGAAACCTCTCTTCTGTATCATCTCAGAGATCTCCAACTTGTAACTTGTTGCAACCTGAGATGCGACCAGGGTTCAACGCCAGTATTTTTTCCATTTTGGTTTAACAGGAAACAAACCACTCCCACTTGCCCAAGTCAAACAGGAAAGACAGGGATTCTGAGCAGCAGGTGTTTGCATGTCTAGAGACTATGGCAGCAGCCATCCCTGCAGTGAAAGAAACAAGGAAAGGCAGGACATAACGCAAGATTACCTTAGTTGTTAGATTTGTCTATAAAGCTACTGCTTACTATGACATCCTGGTTCTTGTCTCTTCTCTCATCTGTATAGAATAGAAATTGTGTGCTGAAGTAAATTGGGAGAATTCGTTTCATTACTGTTTTTAAGGGGCAAGGGGAGAAGGACTGGAGAAAGAAAGAAACTAAGTTTCCTTATTTATCATACATTAAAAGACAATATTCAATTCCTCCCATTGAATATTTCTCCTACTGAAAACTGAGCACTTGTTTTTACTGAAAATATCTGCTTAAAGCTAGATTATAAAATAATATGAAGGGAAAGTAAAACGGAAAGGGAGGAACTTTAAGTTTGCTCTGCTGGCTGATAGTAGTAAATATGCTAATTTTTCTATTTGTGAAAACCCGTAATGAAGATACACTTAGGACAGCCCAGATAAAGCCTTTCTGTTTGATACAGTTTTTGATACATCTATGATAGATATATAAAACCAAGGGCAGAGTCTCACGAAGCAGCGCTGCTGATGATTATTAGCAAAAAGCTAGAAGGGAATCTTAAAACTCTCACTGAACTAACAGCTCTGAAAACACAGAAAACAGCATCTATATCTGTGTATGTGTTCTAAGAACCATTATTAAGTAGTATTAGATAACGAGATGCTATGACTCCCCAATTCTGAGTGGAATAAGAAAGGAAGTAATTACCTATTAGCTTTAATATTGCATGCTACAGAATGAAAATTATATATTGTATTTTAAAAATAGACCATCAAGTTCACAAGCACTGTCAAGGGAATTCAGAAGTTCGGAAAGGTTTTTTGCATATTTATAAGTAGCAACTGACATTCTTTTGGAAATACAAAGATGGCTGCATATATTAGGTTTTAAATAGGGCAACAGCTTTGTGATCTGTGCCATTACATGCTTTGGAATGCCATATTCAATGTCTGGCACTCTAATTCTTCAAAGACAACATACACTTGTATGTTCTCTCTACTAGAATGCATACTGGTTTTCTCTTAGAGAGAAAACTTTAACTCAGCATTATCAACAAGCTTTTAAAGATTAGAATAAAGTAGTTGGACAATACTCTCTTAAGAGACATACAACAGAAAGGGAGCCACACTTGGGAAAAAAAGACCATTTATTCAATTGCTTTCATTTTGTTGGCTACTTAGCAGCAGTAATTATTTTTCCCCTTAATTTCAGTATTTGTTTTAGAAAATTAAATTGGAAATATCTATAAAAGAATACAGCATCTTCAAAGTTCCAATGTCTAAATTTAATTCACATTCTCCATCTCCTCCTTCCTCTTTTCTCCCAAATTTGGCTCCTAGTAAGCTAAAAAAAAAAAAAAAAAAAAAAAAGAAAAAGGAAAAAAAGCAGTTCACTTTAAAGTTTTTGCTCACTAACATTGTTCATGCCTAAGCAGTGCAAATCTGAATTACAAATCTTAAATCCACCATCAAAATATGAGGCCTTAGGAGTAATTACTAAATGTCTCAATTTTTTTTATCAATATGCATACACGAAATACAGACAACACTAAGAGCAAATAAACACAGATGTCTCTTGAAAGATTAATTTTATTAGGCTTGCAGTACCTATTATAACTGGGTAACAATGTCTGAATAACCTCAGGGGACAAAAATTGTCTACTGAAGCCCAAAGAACATGTTGAAAATTTTCAGCAATTATGAACTCCTACAGCCTGCGTGTCCAATCCAAGGAACTGCCAATGCTATCTGCTTTAATAAATTAGGTCCCCCAAGTCCAAAAGACACTGTATGTTAGTAGAGAGAGGGGCAAATTACAGTTTTTAACATTCTTGCACTCCGGTGACCAGTGTGAATTTTTATTGCAGGTTTCCCCCTGTATCAAGAAGAAAGAGAAAAGTCAGGGGGTCAGGCATGAAGGTTTCCACACTTGCCTATCCTCACTGCCATATTTTCAGGAATAAATTAATTATCTAAGGACATCTTAGATATCTTCAAGCATCAACTAATACTTTCTCCACACACCAGAAAGAATAAGCCACTTCTGATACTTTTGTTGATTTGGGAAGAGCTTGTAAGACTTGACCTGCTAAACATGGCCACAAACAGACAAATATGCAGCATTTCTGAACACCTAAAACATTCATTTGTGTGCACAAATTAAAATGGGCCAGCACTTCAGAACAGGAAACTACTTCCTCTTGACCCTCTCAGCAGTTTGGATGCCTTCCCAGAAATCTCAAGACCGGCGCGGGGCTTAGTACTGTGCTTGCAAGACAGCTGCATTCATTTTATGTAAGGCACTAAACCGAGGAGACATCTGGATGCAACCCTTGATAGGAACACACAGGACAAACCAAGGAAGACAGGTTGAACAGATGTAAGAAACTGAGGCGGTGCCAGGTCCAGAAAGTGCTCCACATTAATCAGATGCTCCAAAGCAACTTCCCTCAGCAAGGCAGCACAGTCCACAGGCCCTTTGGGAAAGCTGACTTCAGTTCTGCCGACAGACCTCATGGAAAGCCATGATCACTCACACAGCTTGGCGCCAGGTGGCTCAAGCTGCCTCCTCTGCTGCTTCTGGGAGGGAACAGCTACAACTCACTGAAGTTTCCCCCATGATGGTCAGCTCTTCATGCAATAAAGAAACAGAAGCAGACAAGAAACTAAAAGAAATTTACAGCAAACTAATTTGACAATTAAATGGAATAATTCCCTTAACATTTTAACAAGCTTTCCCTTACCCCTTGGCAGGGGGAGGGAAGAGTGTGTCTTAAAAAACATCAACAGATCAACCCTAAAATGAACCTACTTTTGCAATTTTAATCCACATTAATATTACATATTAGGCAATGACCAAAATAGCTGCTTTTATTATTCTAATCCATTTTCTTTCTGAAGTGAAGAAATACTGCTATGGACACATGTCCTTAATAAATCTAGAAATTAATTTCAGCCCTCACATGAATTGCTATCAGTGTCAAATTTTTATAGTGTAAAGTGACCTCAACACATAATGATATTTCAAACATGATGGGGAAGCTAAGAATTTCTATCAGAAGCAATCTTACAGCATTAGATAAATCTGTCTGAAATAGCACAGACACCACAGATCCTGTCATAGGCTAAAGGGATGATGTAGCCCCACTTTAATTTCTACAATTAGGTTTTTGCCATGTGCAGCGTCTGTTAGATAATCTTACTTATTTCTTGCATCAGTACGAATGGAAACTGCAAATAAGAGACAAGCTCACATGTCTAATATATGAAATAAACAGAAGATTATGGTTGTTTAAAACAGACACATTTATCCCCCCCAAAAAAGGGTGCGCAAACATCTATTCTGGACATTATTCAAGAGAAAAGAATTGGCAGCAACTATAAGAGCTTATTATCTGCCTAGAGATAAAGGTGAGACGTGAAAACTGATTGACATGCAATATTTTAATACTTAATTTATTATACTTAAACCTAAATGCATGTTAATAGATGCTATAGCAGCTGTATTTTTTTTTTTTTCAACCTGATAGCTTATCTGGTTCAATTAGGAAATATTGGACTAGCCAGCTACAAATAATTCTTCATTTCATTACAGGATGTGTGTGGGCAGGAAAGGCTTCCCAGAACTGCATGCGGCATAAGTGGACAGGCAAAGGACAGGAACATTGTGGGTGTAAAAAGGCAGGAAAGAAAAGAGATATGCTAAAGAAAAGCTATGTGGACAGAACAGGCAGTAGACTGTAGAGGACTTGTTTAATAGCTTGGTATCTAGACAGGATTTGGGGAAGGAAAGACAAAAGAGGGGAAGACTGCAAGGCCATGGAGAAATTCACAGTAAGAATTTAGTCTGAAATCTCACTGACAACGAACAAAAGCAGAAATGCAAGACGGAATGTAGTAGTGCTGCAAAGATGTTAAAATTGCAAACATTCTTGCCAGCTGCTGCTGTTATCATGAGAAGTAATCTTGTGTTAGGTTTATTAATAGCAGCATGCTTTGGAAGAGACTGCCATTTGTACTTAGAGAACACCATCATGCAGATTCACTTTGAGCAACAAAATCTGAACTGTTTAAGTATAGTAGTCAGTCTATCTAAATACAGGGTAAGCAGGAAAAAAAAGGGGCTAAAAACATACAAAAAAAACCCTTTGCAGCACTTCCACTGCTCTTCTTTTTCCATTTTCAAAAAGTAAAATGCTATTAGGAGAGTATCCTTAGAAAAAGAGCAGGACAGTGTCACCTACAGGCTCCCGGCCTATGAGCCAAGCAACAATTTTTTGTTTCTAGCAGCCAACACATGATGTTTCTGTTCCTGTTTTGCCTTCTGTCTTTCATCTCTACAAGCAGTAAGCTCTCTGTGCAGGGACAATTCTGCATACAGCTTTTAGGACAATATCATTATAATACCAATAGTAATACTGGTAAACAAAAGTACACTTTTAAAACCCATATCTGTATATATAAATAAGGGCGTATAAATCATGAGAAAACTTCCCATACAATACAATGTAAGAGCAGTAAATCACAACCAGTTACCTTCATTGTACACTACACACATTATAAAACTGAAGTATATGCTGACTTCAGAAACTGGAGTCAAATGCAATTTTAGAAATTCCACAGGAAGGTACACATATTAACATATCTGGTCTCAAATTTGCACATGTTTACATATTACGAATTCCTAAAGTAGTTCTTTTACCAATTTGGGCCTTCTACATACAACTTGCTTCTTTTTAACAAGTAACAAATAAAATCCTATCTACTACTTTGCATATGCAAAGCAATGAAGCATGTACAAGATTAATAAACTATCTGAAATAATGAACCATCTGAAACAGAGAAGCAGCATATTTTTCTAATTACAACAAAAAACATTTGCTGTCTTTGCCACATTATCATACTATTTCCTGTGGAATAAAAACATCTCCATAGTTCACAAAGAAGTTTAACAAGTTAGCATTTAGCTAGTGTTTTGAGTTCCTTTGACGCTAAGTATAAAATAAGTTGGGTTAAGGAAGTATTGCTAAATTCAGATAATTTGTAAGGGAAGTACATGTATAGAAGAATATATTTAGACTTTTAGTATCATTGATGTATTTTAAATAATTCATCTCTCCTTCCTTTATCAATCAATTACAGCTCATCAGATCTTTGGTGGTCTTGCTACACATTAGCATATGATGTACAAAACTGATGAAAAATACTGCACATACAAATCTTACAATACCTTGCTTACTACTTCAAAATGTTATGGTAAGAGTGAAGTTATTAAAAACAGATTTACTATATCACCTTCTTGCACACGGTCAGCATTTTCATATGACATACATAATTAGCACTTCTCTTTCACAAACATGTATATTTGTAGCATATTAAAAATGTAGTACAAGTTTGTAATTATGCTTCATGGATTGTATAATTCATAATTAAAATCACGTGTATTTGAGAGAGTTTTTCCTGAAATGTGATTAAGCTGCATATGACTACACAAATGATCTGCAACCATCTCAATCCTCTTACCAAGAAGCCTCACAATCAAACTAGTTACTCAAAAGTATTTCAAGGAACACAACAAATCAAGAGTGGACATTTCCTTGACTAAAAATAAAGTCATGTCAACTCCAGTGTTGTTTTCTTGCCTTTTCAAATAACTGAGTAACATTATAAAATACTTGATTTAGAAAGATACTGCCTCTTGTCCCTGTGCAAAACTATATTCTCAAAAAATTTTATCATGAAACAAAGATAAATAAACGTACCAGTAGATGGAAAGAGGACAAAGAAGAGAGGAAATAGAGGCTCACTTTTAACAGAGGATGAATATCAATGAAAAGGTGTTGGGAGAAAGCAGCATTAACAGTCCAAAGCTAGGAGAAGGGTGAGCGAGATAGAGTGCACCAGTTTGGAAGAAAAACACAAGTTGAACAGTGAAAACAGGAATGAGTTCAGATTTCCACCCGGAGGAGTGGATCTATTTCAAATGGTAAAAGCATCATTTTGTGACAGCAACAGTTCAGCACATAAGGAAAAACAATCAAATAGCTGTGATAAGTGGCAGAGATCGGAGAGCAAGATGCTAATGCTACAATCCTGCTTAGGTATCATTCCAGTTCAGTTCAGCTTCCAGTCATTATCTGGGACATGCCATAACAAAGATTGCCACTTAAAACTCATTTGCCCTCTTTGTGTATTTGTATTATGAGATAGTCATGTCACAGCAGAGCATTTTTTCCTCACAAAGGATCCTTTCCCTCTACCTGAAAAAGATCTGTTCAGGAAATTAAAATAGCTTCATTTGTTGTAGAAAGAAAAAGTATTTACTTAGTGATACAACAGACTGCAAAAAGAGGAAAAAAGGAGATTTGCAGTTAAGGCAATTAGGTTTCAAAGCAATAAATGAAGTATTTAATTACACATTTCATGAATTCCTCTCTGGCATGATCAATCAGCAAAGAGGCAGCTGGGTCAGTTTATGGCATCACTCTGTCTCCCATTCCCTCTTTTCTTCCGCTGGATTCTATAGCCTCCACAGCTTGAGATGATAAAACTGGCAGACTTTAAGCAGGTAAAGAGCTTTCACAAAGTCAATCCAGCATGTTTGAATAGCTCAACGTGAATAACAATAAAGGTTTCTAAAGACATCTAAACAATCAGGCACAAAGGAGTAAAATTGCCCAGGCAATCTTCCTTCTGACACCTCCTGAAAGGAAGTGACTGACTGCAGAACCCGCCTAAAAGGCTTTTAGCATCTGCACCCCGCGCATCGGTCTGTAAGAGACAGCACCACTCCTTGTACGAGAAATGGAAGTTTTAAATGCATCAAAGCCACAAAGAAAAACATTTTAGCTAGCGTTAAATATAAATGAGTTTCCGACTGCTGCTTTTATCTTGGCCAGAAATAAGTAGAACAATTTAAGTATAAAAGTGTTTCTCAAGAGTCAATATGGTGACAGAGGATCACTGAATATTCTGAAAAAGCAGACTCTGGGAGTGCTATGACATGTTACAGAAGTTTTGGTGAAAAGAACCACCAACTCTCTCCCCCCCCAAAAAACCCAAGCAAAGTTGTCGGAGGTTTGTCTGGAGTTGTCCAAGTATTTTTGACCCAGTGTAGCAGGTTGGACTAGATATGCACAGTTTAGCTAGCAATTTTCTTTTTTTCAGGGGACACAGGGAACAGCTGTTTGAACAAACTCAGAGCTTACTCCTACAAATGCTATCTTAAGCCCAGAGCTTCTGTAACACCCCAGAGAAGGGGAGGGGTAGACAAGCATACTTCTGCTTGTATCTAGTTCTACAGAGTCACAAACATTGGCTACACGTGACTGCATCCATGGTTTTGATGTTAAAAAAAAAGATGGATTGTGGTATGACTTGACTAACCTCTTGGAAGCATAGCTTGGGAGACCACAGGGATCCTCAGCTGAGCCAGGCTGAACCAACCCACCTGGAGCTGACCAGATAACGTGATTTGTCTACTACTTCTGTAGCTCCTATTTGATTACCTCTCAAGTACAGCACGGTTTGAAAGCAAAATGAAAGAGATAATTGCAGAAATAAGGAGGGAAAAAAAAAAAAGGTGAAGAGAATTTTCAGACTGCCTCTGTACCACATTGAGAAAATAAGTAACATTCCTTTTCTTCAAGGCTATCACCTCATGCAGGAAAAAGTTTTATTCCCCTCGTGGAGGAGATTAAAGGCATGGGAAAAGCAGATGCAGAGTGGAAAGAGAGGAAAAAGTTCATTATTCAAGATTATTTATCTTCTAAAAGGAGTTACCATCTAGGCAGTGTTACACAAGACTTCTCAGTTGTCCTTTCTTTCCACTCAAAATCCTTATGTTTCTTTGCAAAGATCTTCCAAAACTAAAACTCTAAAAATAACAAAAGCAAGAAAACAGACACTACAGATTGTAAGTTTAACAATGAAAAGTAAAACCTCTGGAAGGCTGGCTTTATTGTGAATATTTGGATATCCAGAGCAATGGACACACTCCTTTATGAGAAACAAGCATAGTGGACAAGAAAAAGCTTCCTTTCATGTAGATATCAACTGACTAGCCCATAATCTGCACATTCAGGTGACAAATTCTAAAACAAACAAGAAAATTTGAAGAAAAGGCTAAACCAGCTTAGGAATGAAGTTATATCTGATAGCCACTCAAAGAGGCTTCTTCACACCACTAACCATTATGCAAGTTCTTTGCCACAAAGCCCAGAACCTAAAGGTCTCCTGTAAAGGACACAGGCATGTGGGAGTGCTCTGATTTGTCCTGTGACAGACTCTTAACACTCTCTTAAGTTTTAAATTTAAAAATTATAAACATATACATATATATGCATGCACACATGTACATTTCCACACTTTTTTTTTTTATGCTTTTCTGACCCAATGGTAAAAAAATTCTGAGGTAAAAAGATAATTTTTTTTTTCTTTTTTGTGTTTAAGTTCTTTTTCATATTACTCAGGACCTGATCCAAAGTCAGCTGAAATACAAGGAAGTATAAGATGAGAGAGGATATATCATCTCAGAGAAAGCTAAATAGTTTTTTTTGTCCATTAAGTAACTTCTTACTGTCATCCATGAAATAGCATGCCATACTGAAGCAATAAATATGATTTGTTACAGAAAATTTCAGGACTACATCTCCCTGAAAAACTGAACAGACGGACTACTTGGTTAAACTGCTGGTGCAAGCATTTACATAGATTGGACTGACAATGAAAAGGGTGTTTCGGTTGTTTTAACACAGACATGAAGGGATAAAGAAACAAGTCCAAATAAGTGAAGTTGTTCATGATACAACACATTAGTATTTCAAATGAATTATTAGCATACCAGTCAAACAGAGGAAGCAAAAGGAATGGAGTCTCTTCCCAAGTGCTCCACTTTAGTAACAAATGGACCAATGCCACATGTCACACGTAAAAACAGTGGATACTCTCATATACAAAAAACACAGGCTAGTATATAAATCAATGCCTAAATGCTTTATCCCATGTTCATCTAAGACACAAGTACATCCTACAGGGGGAAGCATTTCACTGATGAACTAAGCTGATGAATTGCCAAAATTTGTCTGGATACATTTTAGGGGTGAAACATACACATATATAGCAAAACTATTAACAGAATCTTTGGTGTTTCTGAGAGTATGGGCACTAAAATTTGATACATTTATTGCCTTGACTTTTTTAGTTGGAATGCCACAGGGTTCACACAGAAACCCCTGCTTTATAAGAATTCAGTGCTACTCTAAAGCATTTGAAATGAAGGAATGCTGCAGGTATGTAAGTCACTTTCACAAATTCTCCAGCTTATTAGCACTTCTTAAAAACATATATTGAATGTGATGAAACTGTTATACAGCAGCCTCTAAGAGCAACAAGTACTGGAATTTTCAGGAAAAAACACAGAAAACTAATGAGGGAAGAAATCTATTTTTAAGGTACAGCTTTTGAAATCATTAAGAATTGGAACAGTTCAGAATGAAAAACACTTCTACTGTTAGTAGTTTAAAAGCAGTCTAAGGGAAAAATCACATAGTTAAGAGACCAGTTTTTTGTCAACTGCAAGTATTTACCATGGCAAACAAAATACAGCACTTGATTGTGGAACATTTGTGACATGCGTGACTATCTCGTATGTCCAATGATCAGCTGCAGTTACACTGCACAGAAGGGCTAAATGACACCCGATACTTCAAGTGTGCACTACTGGAAACGTATTCAGTGCTGCTTCACATTATACTGCAAAATCTACTTCAGTGCCTACAAACGATATGTTAACGGCTAAAGAGGACCACGGCTATGTTTATGTTTGACAACACTGCATCAATGTTTTCAGTGACAGCTTTGAGGTAATACGTATGTTCATTGTGTAAGCACAGCACTTTTAGAGCTATGCACTGAAGTTATCCTCAAGTGCTACACAAAGAATGCTAAGTAATACTATTTTTAACTGGGTACAGATCAGTAGTATTGCAGACAAGTGTTTTAACTACATGAGCAAGCTGACAAAATGCATAAGGGCAAACTGTTAAATCCTGTGACCATTTATAGTGCACTTCCTGATAGAAGCCCCAGCATAACTAATGTAGAGGATACAGAAGCCATGAATTGTCAGCTCTCAGAAAGGAAGCACTTTTACTCCCAAGGATCATAGTGCACATTTTGAAGATGTTTTTTTGGTTTGACGTACAATTAAGGAGGGGAAGAAATGAGTTTGAACAAGGAGAAGGTCAGTAATTCTTAAGTCAGGACTGTGTCTGAATGGCTCAATCATGCACTTGCCAGAAGAAGTTGGTATTGACATCTTACCAACTTAAAAACCTAGGAGCAACCTGTAGCTTATGTTCTAAAGCACATCAAGTTTAGGTCTGAACATTAAATGCTAAATAATTCTATGCGTTACTTAGATTTATTTTAATTCTAGTTTTCATATAAGTGTTGCAGACTTTGTGTCAGAACTCATATTTAACATGAAAATTATTTTTTGTTCTTGCTATGTTAAATACAATGATAAATCTATGTAGCAAAAGTACTGATTCTTTCATCTCTTGATATCCAAAATCAGGTTGGCTTTTTATTTTTTTTTAAATATGCAGAAAAGAAAATGCAGATGTCACATGCACCATACGCGTGTTTGCATGGAAGGAACCCAATATGGTAATGGTTGGGAGCTACACGCAGGCTCTGAGTGCTGCAAGGCATGAGACTAAAGGCAGAGCTCTCTCTCATCTTCTCCACTATCAGCAGCCATCACACTGAGAATTACTAGTTTCAGAAGATAAAACTTAAACAGATTGATGATAGCTTAGCTGGTAAAACATGCATTTACAGCATTTCTTAATTTTCTGCTTCTTCCTAATGCCAAAAGTAAAGTAGATGCTGAACAGCTTCTTAAGCCTTCCTAGACCTAAAACCTCTGTGTCATTAAACTGCTTGAACATTGTATAGGACAGGACGACTGAGATCAGTCATGGTTGTTCTAGAACAATTTAAAGTATTCAGAGAACTCCTTTAGATCTTTTATATTTGTGATAAGTTAATGTGTGACCACACTTCTCATTACAGAAAATACATGCATAAAACATCAACAGTAAAGTTCCAATAGTATAACATATTAATGTAGTCACAAAAAGACTTGTGAAATATATCTACTAAACTTATCTTCTATGCTGTATACTATAGGTTTTATCCAAGACAAAAGAACCGAAACTATCAATATCCCAAATGCTCATTTTTAAGTAAACAGTTCTCAAATCATATTAAAAAAATTTGAAAGCCCATCTACTAAAATATCGAGGGTTACTTTATCACTTTCAACCTTATGAAATGTTCCTATTCAATGTTCAAACATATAGATAATATCTAATTTCAGAAGAAAAAATAATTTTCTGAAATGTACATAATCCAACATTAAGCAGTCATGTGTATGATATGTAGTCTAATTTTTGCATTGCTGCAGGTTGATATGTTGCTAGTTTTCAACACATGTAACATACTTTTTACATATAAGAAACATACTCAGACATTCAAAGCAACACGGTAAAAAGAAATCAAGCTTTCAAGGGTGGTCTCGTCAAATTTAAATTTCATTCATGATTTAAATAATGAAGCTTATGGAATATGTTGACATTCAAGGAAAGCCAGCACACTTAAAAGAGTTGAACTAGATTTAAGAACTTGCATCAATAAATGGAAATAGTATTTATTCAATAGCCATAGAAAACTCAAGGTAGTGTTGGGAAAATTAATTATGTAGAATGAGTTTATTTATAATTTTACTGAAAAAAAGTTCCAAAGAGTAATAAAGAAGAAAAATTAATTTTACTTTAAAGATTTTGAGCTCAGCAATATGCAAACTGAGTAAAAAAATAATCATGGAAGTTGATTTGAAAATACTCACTTTTTATTGAAAATCGTATATGATAAAAAAAAACAAAATCTAAAAGACTTTAAAAAAAAAAACCCAAAACAAAACACAAATGAACTAAAAAAGACCCCAAACAACTCATATAATGTGCTCTAAGAGCCACTTTATTCATATAGTGCCTGAAGCTGTAGCATAAGACCCGTGATAGTTTGTCAGGCTGGGATTGTCTATATATAAACTATATCGCAACCTCCACATAGTAACATGCTATTTTTGTTTTCTCTAACAGCAAAAAATGTTCTCTCCATTACTGAGTTACAAAAGTATTAAAATAGTATTTTAAGAATTCTTACTGAAAATGTTTAAATAATAATTAGTTTAACACCTCTAAATTATCTACTTTAATATTCAACAAGTCGCACGCACCGATAGCATTCAGAAGTTCATTCAATAGATTTTACTCAAAACGACTGACATCACCTAAAGGAGTGAATAAAAGCAAAATACACATTTATGAATGCACCTATTTTGTACAGCATTTGTTTTCATTTATGTGGTTTACAAGTATAAAAGACTCTTTGGCATATCCCTTTTAAATGGGTAATAGCTAAGACAACACGTACAGATTTTAATTCAATTCAAGCACAAGAAGTATTGAAATAAATGACCTGAGGGCTCCTCTACGGCACTCTGAGTGAACAGATCATATAGATATAAGTATTTCCTCATGGAATGAATGCACCATGACAAAGCACTGAGCTACAAGCCAAGCGATCAAAATTTAGGTTTTGAAGACTTTTACACTTACCCGCCTACGGCAGAAGGGCAGGCCTTGTGCAATGATGCTGATGCTAAATATCTTCATCACGGTTTGGTGTGGTAGAGGTTCTTTGGCACTTTTAAGATCAACAGGAACCAAGCCATGGTTGATGGCAGTTTTCCCAGGTTTGGACATTTTATCGTTCTTACTTTGTCAGGCCTACTAATAATGCAAGAACATTGCTAAAGACTTTGCTTCTAGAGTTGCATGACTTTTTTTTTTTTTAAAGTTTCAGATTGGTGATTCGGCTCCCCGCAGCCTGCTGCCTTTGTCTCTCAGCCTTCTGCCAAATGTCCTGACCTGTCTGCTGCTCAGTGAAGTGCAAGCTATCCTAGTATAGACAGGAATTAAACTACCAAGGGGCAGGCAGACTGCGCCTGCCAGTCACACAGCTGGTGGAACCTCCCCTGCAATGTCAGAGGAGCCCTTCTCCAAAAGGGGATACGCAGATTGAAAAAGAAGAAGAAAATCATGATTGTCAGGAGTTTTAATAGCCACAGGTGCTTATGCCTGTGTTTTAAAATAAGATTTTTTTTTTTTAATTGGTATTTATTTTTTTATAAGTTGGCAGTGTGCTTTCAGAAGAAGAACCCAAGGAGATTGCAACCTTCAGACAGTAACAGTGTTACTGCAGGATCAACTCCATCACTCTCTAGGCAGACTTCTTCCGGACTTCCAATAAATTTGACAGCTAGTGACTAAAAAGCTGACCTGGACTTGGCTGTTTCTCAACCTTCATCTGCACAAACAATATGTATTACTAAGTCCAAAAGTTAAAAAAAGGAAAGAAAACTAACCAAACAAAAAAACCCCAACACACAGCACGTCAGAAAAGAAAATAAAAAGAGAGTCCCCCAAAATTAAGGTATTGGCTCAAAACATGCTTTTTTATTAAAAGTAGAGGCTATCAACGTATTTTTCACCTATACTGTGATTTTTAGCTCTTTCTTCCTGGCCCTCCAGCAGGTAGCCCAGCTGTACCTCCTCCCCTTCCCTGCTGCTGGGGGGGAGCAGGATCCAGGGGGTTTTGGCTCTAGGGCTGCAATGGTACTTGAACATTCATCCCTTTTCTGGCCATCACAGGTTTGAGTACCAGTTTGCTCAGGCCTACCCGCCACACCGATGGAAAGGAGGAGGGCTCCTTCTCCCAGAACAGCATCTCCCAAAGGACGTGGGGAAAGGGCTGCCTGCTCTTCGCAACAAACCCGACTCGGGGCCATTTTCCAGGAAAAAAGCTTTTACTCCACCAAATGAAGCTAGAACAGCAATGTCCATTACTCACATTACCCGCAATTAGTTTACTTCCATTTTAAATAATTTCTTGATCAAATTAGCTTTCCTACAATGCCTCTAGGTTCCCACAATCCCTTTCCGATCCCTATACCTGGACATGTTTCTTAAAAATACATTCAAATCTTGAAAACCTTTTCGAGCAAAACTAAGTAGAAAGCGATAAAAGCCTATGAAAATGTCTTATTAAATTGCTGATAAGAGACAGAGAAAGCCATCAGAGCCCTTGTATGCACTGAGTACGTACAGTCCAAAACACAGTGAATAAATGACCATTAAGAAATCTTACAAGTTCCTTTATGCACAACCCAGCAAAGATAATTAACTGTATAATTATGCGAGGGCAAAAGAGGGAGTGTAGTAGTGCTTTAATGCTTGAAGCACAACACTGAAACTTCACAAAAAGACAGCATTAAAATACGCCTGTATTAGCATCTCCACTTACCCTTTGTTTCCCCTTTAAAAGCCAAGCTGTAAGCATGTCTCACTTGCATATAGAGGGCCTCCCCTGAGCAAACATTTGCTTGTTGAACAGTTAAAAAATGAACAAACAAACAACAACAACTATGAAAAACCGTAATGCTTCACTGAGTATACATACATTACTGTAAGCATTCACTTACAACAAAATATCTCTTTCTCAGATGAACTACAAGAAACCCTTATTTCTTTTCAGATGTTGCATACAGAAATGCTATGATGGAATGCTGGGTAGCACAATATTTTCAAGCCCTGATTGTTTTTTTCTTTTCTGCCATTCTATTCAAATGCCATTCTAAAGCACCTTTAGGCGTACGCTCTCTTCTAAAAGACCCTTTACATTTCCTTGTTCATACTTCATCCTATAAACTCAAAAAAACAGCTTACCATTCTCCTGTACTCAACAGCAATATCATTAGATCACAGTTTATAATTTCATTCTGAATTACTTCATATTTTATACAACAAATATTAGGCCTTCACTTGGCTGGAAGACTTTGGAAAGGTTTCTTGAGATCTTAGATTCACTCAAATAAGAAAACTTCACTGAAGCACTCCAAAGAGGGAGAAAAATTAGCCTTTTGTTTCTATTTTGAATAACTAAAGTGAAGAACAGAGCCAAAAACCCAAAAGAGATCAACTCACATATCCCTATTGATGTGTCATTCAAAAAGAAGCAACAGGTCAATGTTTTCCATTTTTGATGTACAAGTTGCTGTCTCTGTCATTCCAGAGTGGGAAGGTTAATAAAATGTATTTATATTTATATAATTTGACATTTGAATAGCATGTATGTAACATAAGATCAGATACAGTATTTTGTACAAAGCAAACCTCAGACTATGGTTTAATAAGTACTCAATATTTCATTTAATTGCATACAGAAATGTCTGCGTGTGCACGTTAAGAGAAACTGTTGAAGTAAACTCAATTTTGAAAGATTATTTCCTTGTGCAATTGCTGAAAGGAGAATTTGACAGTGTGGCAAAACACTACTTTAGTACCAGCCATTATTAGTTGATAAGAGCATAGTACATTTCTACTTTACATGCTTACTTGTCCCTTCCTTTTTTTCCTCCTTTTTTTTTTTTAAATTTAACTATTAGCTCATAACCCAAGTGCAAAATAGCAGCACAACTTGGCCCAATTACAAATTCACATACAATTGGGGAGCAGACAAGACTGAAGTACAGCACCCTCCAAGCACCACTCACAGCACAAATCTCCAGTCACAGGTTATTCTCACACTTCTGAAAAGCCAAAACTCTTGATTGTCAGCCCTGCTTCTTCTGTGGCTTGAGATACCCTCAGGAACTTCCAAGCTATCCTAGAGTACTTCCACAGGGACACACTTCTAGCTGAAAAAAGGTGTTATGTTCACATTTAGTGCAGTCCCCTTTCTAAGTGGATAAAGTCAAAGCAAACTAAAGTCTTTTTTTTTTGGTCCCATATGAAATTACCATGCTAGATTTCACACTTTACCATAGCAATAAGGAAAAGCTTTGGGTTTTCTCTCTGCCTATATTCCCTCTTTTTTATCACTGTCTTCCAGAAAAAAACACTTGCAGTAGCAGATGAGATCTTGTTGGCTCAGTTTTGTTTCCATATATCATCATTTTGTTTTAGTCTTAGATTTGCTACACATTACTTATTGTAAGTATGTCTCACAGTAACGTTTAAAGGCCCAAAGCTTTGCTGGACAGCTACAAATATTTAATAAGTAAAAGTCCTTAGCCTGAACGTATGATAAAGTCTAATTTAAGCACTAAGGGATAGTAACAGGAAAACAAAAGTTGAGAGGGCTGGCTATCTTAGAAGTGTCAGGAATACATTGCATATACTAGATATCACTTATTTTTGTATTTATTACACATAAAAGTCTAATCTAAGCTCTAAATGTAAATTTTTACAAGCCACTCTGTTGCAGTTATCTTTAGAAGTGTGTATTTTTAATATAACCTTGACAAATGTGAAACTACGAAAATTTGAGCTTTAATGCTTTGTAATACATATCTCTAACATCCTGTTTCTAAATGAAGTGGGGCTGATATCCAGTGATGCTCCTAGAAAAGGTGCCTGTCTGTCATTTTAATCAGAAGATCATGTTTGAAATCAGATCGCTTTATTTAGATGCATTCAAGTGCCTGACAACCTGATTTTGAAAATAGTAGTTTGAGAGCATCAGGGAGTATTAACTGTAAACTTAAGTTACAGGGTTTTTTTACATTGTTTTTGTTTTGGTTTGGTTTTTTGGCTGGTCCAGTGAAGACACATCTCTGTAAAATGAAGTACTGGCAAGTATACAAAGATTAAAATGCAAAAAGCAGAACCCCAGACAGGTTTTCCACAGTTCTTAACATCGGTGAACAGCTGCCCTCAAATGGATAAAGTAGAGCACTGCAACATTTTAAAAGTCACCTTCTCAAAAATAATAATAGCAGCATAATAAACCTTTGAATATGTTTGATAATGTACTTCCTAAATAACATTTTTAGTAAGCTCTGCATAGCTGTAGCATACAGGATGCACTATAATTCACATTATACATCAGCCTTATTGTTCCCTTGATCCATGCTGGCCCCCACCCATATGTACAAAGAACAGGAACCGTTTTGTTAGCAAAGCAAGGCAGTCTGTACTACACTATAACTACTCCTATGTAGCGACTGTGGTCCTAAG
The DNA here is from genome assembly GCF_963082525.1 of Nesoenas mayeri. NCBI lineage: Eukaryota > Metazoa > Chordata > Aves > Columbiformes > Columbidae > Nesoenas > Nesoenas mayeri. Next base: position 31,492,679 of record NC_137540.1, read on the forward strand.
CTTATTTATGTGAGGGGTTTCTAATACCAGCATACAAATGTAGCTCCCAAAGGACCCACTGCACATAAGCCTGCTTTGTATAGGCAAACTAATAAGCTGCATAGAAACAAGGCACTGTACTAATTGCAACTGTATTAGTGGTGCTTCACAGAAAAAACTGTTGCTCTAAAGATTCTCTAGCATATCCAAGTCTACCCAATTTAAAAAAATCTATATCTGTAATAAAACATAATGACCCAGACCCCTGAAATGGGTATGAAGGGTATCAATGAAGATAATTTTGATCTCAAGACATCATCCAGAAATCATCCAGATTTTCTTAACTTGGACTTACTGAGATGATACTTTCTGGTTGTAATTCTGGCTCTGGAATCATGAGGCATGGCCATTAATAACTACAGTGATTAAAGAGTTTAGCATCTAATACAAAAAAGCTACTTTAAAATTTTTGCCATGAAAGAGCAAGATGATACACCTTTCACAGCTGCTGGTGGAAGATCGTACAACTTGTATGACACTCCTTTACTGAAAAAAATTATAGAAGTTCAAACAAATATGGCAAAATACTTCACACTCCAGAAGACAGCATTCTCCAGAAATTCCCTAGCAGATGTCAAAGAAGATATGAACATCAAGCAAAGGGGAAATAATCAGATAAACACATCTACTAGGCATCTTTCATGCCCATGTTCATGCTCATATTTGTTTAAGCATCCTGGTGTCTAAGTGTGAATACATGGAAAAATGAAGTCATCGTCAAATTTGACCTACTGCATTTTAATACTCATGGATGGCATTTAACTCCAGTAGCGTTGTCTGCTGGAGAACCCAAGCAGTAGGTCAGACTAACCAACACCAAGGGTTCACTAGATTCAGTTTCCGATTGTGAACACCAATGCAAGTGAGTTTGAATGACTGTCAGCAAAAAATAACAGATCTCCATTAGATCTATTTGATCCCACCGCCAAACATCTTTGGAGCTGAAATGAAACAAACAGGTCAGCTAGAGATTCAAGTAGCAAAAAGAAAAGTAGTACCTGCCCTTCTTGCTCTGGCAGTTCTATTCCAAACTCTTCCTTAAACTGGCTGAAGAATCTGTGAGGCTTACGAGTTCTGAAATGACTCCAGTAAGTAGGATACCTGAAAATACTCTATTTTTTGTTGTTGCCAAGTTAGTTTTCCACTAGTCTAGCAAATGCAAACAGCTCACAAAGCAGCCAAACACATGATGAGACAAGAGAAAAAGCAAAAGTGTTTGGAAGTGGAGAGTAGTCAAGACCTCCATCTTTGGGCAACAATGAGCTACTAGATCGCCTCTCTTTGTCCCTGGATCCCTTAGTACGCAATACTGCTCCCAAAGAGATTCCAATGATAAAAGTTCCCTAGGCATCTCAAAGAATACAGAATTTCATCTCCAAAGAAAGGGAAGGGAACATGCAAGCATATGCAGCTATAGCTGTGGAAGCTGCCCTCAGTCATGACAGTACGAGTGCAAAAGAGCATTTGAAAAATTACAAGGGACCATTTGCACAAGCTACCTTTTTGTAAGGTCATATTCAGTGTTTATGAAAGAAACACATAGACTGTCTAGAAAACTGCATATTGGCAAGACTATATCATATCAACTAATCACACTATTGTATCATTAAAACACATACTTAACCACGCACATTTAAAAAAAAAAAAGACCTCCCACCATATTTAGACACCCCTTTAAATGTACTTAATAATTTGTAACCAGAGGCCTATATTATTTGGCTTTATTTACCGTGCTACGGGGTCTTGTCATCACTGTCACTTTTTTTTAAACTATCTTTAAAGTACGTATCTTCATTTCTTCATTAAACATTTCAGAAAATATTACAGGTATGTAACAGAAATCCAGCTGCATCATCACGTGTTTTACAAATATTCCAGAAATGTCTGCCTGGTTCTCACTGGCTGTAAACTGACTTGTTGGATAAGCAAGTTTAACTCTTTGGTCTAGTCAGAGTTGCACCAGCTGTTAAAAAGAATTGCTACAGCTGCTCTGCAGGAATTTATTTGCTGACCACTTATTTACGCTGTTGTTGCACCTTTAAATAAAGCTGAGACAAGAATTAATAACTACAACAACAGGTAGCAAAGTCATGCAATATTTAACACTGGATTAAAATGCAAGTCAAATTCCCAGCTGAGAATAAGATGGGGGAGGGGAAAGCAGGTGTTTTTATTAGTAATGCAGCTGCTTTTATGAAAAAAGAAGATAGGAAATGGAAAAATTAGTTTTCCATATAGTAATTCAGCTTTTCTTATCACTGTATCACTCTTCCATGTAAAATGCAAGACTTTCAGTGGGAAATTCTAATATACATACATGCATACAATATACACAAGGCAGTACCCAAATATTAAAAATATTATTATCAGGTTTTGAACAGCGTCTAAAAAGCACTGCCAAGAATTAGTTTTGGACTTAGAAATTTCTTCCTTTCTACATATTAAATGGGAAAAGGAACAATCACCAAAACATCAGAAAAGCATTGAAAATACTTCTGCCACCTAGGAAAAAAAAAAAAAAAATCCTCTGTAGTTAACAATTCTGTCCACATAACATTTATTCAGCATTAAAAAAAAAAATCTTCTCTTGTATAAAGCCCGACAACATAGTAACTCTTCATATTAGCTATATTATCTACTGCCAAAATAAAAGGTTGAACAATGCAGAGTACTACATATTATATGTTGGAAACAATATAGATATCAAGGCCTACTTTGATACAAGATCTTGCTTTTCCTACTAGAACTGTAAAATACACATAAATCTAACAAACCCAACAACTGATTGTTACACTGGCATTCATTTGATAGCACCAAATTAAGCAATATAATCCTTTTCAGCTGGTTAATAGCATCCTGCAAAGGGGTGCGAGGCTATTTATAAAGCTCAAGATATGCAAAGTACTGAATGCCTAGAGTACAGAAAAAGCAGGTAGCCTGTGGAAGGGCTGGTGTTCCTGGTTGGTATGGTGCCACTTATTTTTGCCTTCTTTCCTTTTTTTCACCCCCCCCGTCCCCCCTCTTTTATTTTTTTCAGAGGAAGGGGAAGCCTTGCCTGATTTTTATCTTAAAACACTGTCCTTCTTTGATTTGTTCAAATATCACTTATTATTTAAAATGCTTTAAAGTACTTCATATAAATTGACTTTTTGTATATGGACAAACAAAACCATCTTTGAGTTTACTAGCTGTCTGATACTCTGACTTCCAACCCCACCAGCAAAGAAAAGCAGCACAGCAGTACCAAATTCTGACTGGCACAGCGTAGGACAAGTTTCAACAGTCTGCCCACCAAAACATATACACGTGTATGTGTAAAAACCGTGTTCTGTGTACTTGCTGTAGGACATGTAATACTAGTGCCTTACACCAAAGCCAAAAATTCTGCAGATGCGTGAATGTCTGAAGGTACCAATTCAAAGTGTCCTTGCTTTGGATGAAGTCTGGCTTAAAGAGAAGGAACATTAATACATTCGGTAAGAACGAGGGATCCATAGAGAATTATTTCAAGTCTGATTTCTTCCATTTAGATGTGTCACTTCCAGTTTGTTAATTAAAATAAGTAAAAATTAAATTAAGTGAATTATTTTCTGTGTGTTTTAGGAAATCTGACCAAGGGATCAGAACTGAAGGAATTATGACATTGGTAAAAAGAGTGTTCATTACTTATTGTTTTTCAATTTTTTTTAGCACTTAATGTATTTGGGTCAATAACCATCATGATAGCTTCCATCCTTAAGAGACACTCTATAAGTAAGAAGAAGAGTCTCCTGCCCACTTCCAAGCATAGATAAGCCGTGGCTGGATGACATAAGAATGTGATTTGCACTTACAGGAAACATTTCTCATACTTAAAAGTAGTAATGGCTTCTGATGATGCATGAAGTGGAATTTTTCCCTGCTGGCAATCTGTGGTGGCAGTAGGTACATCTTCCACTTCAGCAGAGGCACCAGGGACTGAACCAATGTATTAAAAATCAATAAGCATTAACAGAGTCATATTTCTTGACACAGCTGAAAAGAATAGCCACTGTCTCTCAAAGCTAAATTACACTGAATATTACTAAAATTTGCAATTTGCTCCTTTCATATTCTGCAATATATAGTCAGGTAGTAAAGTCAGGAGAAAACACCAGCTTTTATTAAGAATATATAAAGAAGGTTCTATAAGGAAATGGTTTGGACCACCTTGACTTGGGACAGAAATCTCTGCACTTCCTCAGTAACTGTGCTCTTCTCAGATTGTCTTGCTAATTCTTATAACAAACTAAAGAAAAAATAATCTAAAATTATCAAGAAGAGGAGAAAGGAGAAATAAGAGAAAAGTGAGAAGAGATGCCTGACAGCAATGTTTTCCACTTGTACTTCAGTGATTATTACAGAGAAACACATCCATGTACAAGAACTCATTACTTTTACCTGTAAAAACTCAATGCCAATTAACTAAATATAACATTACATCATAAGTTGATGACACAGAGTCAATGCACATGAAGTTTTATAGACTCTTTTTTTTAACAAAAAGCACATTTTACAGTAATTCGGTGAAGTCCTGAACTTGTTTGGCCATGACAGAATGGGCAGAATTCCAGCAAAGTTTGCATTAAGCTGAAGTTTAGACAGCGTTTTCATTAAGCACACTACGGACATGAAAGAGCAGATGCTTGTCACAAAGAGAACAGTTTATAGAAACACTAGTTTTAAGTTTTATAGGGATTTTTCTAATAGAAATTTCACTAATAAAGTAATCTGTAAAACATCCACATTCAACATAAACAAAACATAATGGCAAATTAATAAATCTTCACAAAATTCGTGTTATACCTTTACTACACAAGCAAAGCTTCATGCACAGATCAGACACCATATGCTACCAATGAAAAAACAGTTCATGTGTCAAAAACCATCCTTTGTCAGTAGACATTAGATGCTGGCTATTCAAACACTCTGCTGAGACAGCTTAGAAATTTCAGTTTTTCAGAAATTATTAAACAAGCATAAAAATTGACCATGTCTAGTTTTCCTCCTTACACTCAAGAATTTGTAAAGATATCTAAATCACTTTACTGTGCACAGTTTGCTGAACAGCAACATGTTCTGCAGATAATAAATGTTTCCTACAGAAATACTGCTATTTTGCAGATTACAGTGAGTGAGAAATGCATCAGGAAAAAAATGTTAGTCCTGCAGCAGCTGTTAAATGTAATTCTGATCCTCAGATCACCTTCTGTTCCTCTGGCCCTCTAAGCTGATTTCAGATCTCATGATTTCATAAGGATAAAACATCAGTGAATACAAGGAATATACTGATAACAATTTATACTTCTAAACATACACTTCAAAATCACAGCCCAAAGAATATTTAATTTGGAAAGAGGGAGTGTCAACAAAACAAAAAACAAACCTGCCAGCAAAAGTTTTACTTTCTTCACACTTAGATTCACCATTTACATCAAGCCATAGCCACCATTTCATAGCCAGTAATACCAACTTCAGTTAAGCCCCAAAAGGTGAAGCAGTTTAAAGTGACACTCAGAACAAGGGCATCCACTGATAAAATTCCCAGTAAATACAGCTGTATCACTACAGACTGAAGATATTTGGGGTAACAATCATGTCAGCCAACAGCACCTGCCACATAGTTAAGAACAACATGAGGAACAAATGGCATATCTAAGTGGGGCAGAGCTCCCAAATGTATTTGTTAGACAAGCCATGCATCCCAACTGAGTAAGCATACTGAAAGTATTTTCAAGCACATAGTCATGATTTCTCCTTCATAATGCTGTTGCCATGTAATTGGTGAGTTGAAATGCTACTGCGGCAGGTTTTTTTTCAAAGCTCATTTTTACACTGAGAACAAAGATGCAGAGCAAAAACCATGTAGGTGCCTAACAGCCACTGATTTCAAAACCTATGAAAAAACGCGTGACTAAAAGGCACTGCTTCAAGTAGTTACCTGGAGGTATCCATTTAATTTATTCTTCACAAAGTAAACTGATAGAGCAGTTTGAGTAACACAGCTAAGTTGCTTTCCAATATTTACTGTTAAGGAGCTCTGCATAAGCCAAACAACTGAAAGACAATTCAATACAACCTTGTGGCAACGCATCAGTTCTGAGCAAGTCGAAACCAAGAGGCTGTTTCCCCACTCCGGAAGGGGGCTGGCATCTCTTCTGTGTTAGGGAACTGCTGGAAACCCTCCTATGAGCAACCAACCAACATGGCTATGAAAGAATTAGATGTATACATTTATGTTCGGAAGAAATTACTGGACATGTCTGGTAAGAACCACCAGGATAAAAAGCAATGTGTACACTCTGGGATGCATGCTGTAGCTTCACTGCAAAGAAGGATTCAATTGTACATTACAAGTCAGACACCTGCACAGACAAGTCTGTCCCAATCAAAAGCGCTGTTTATTTTCCAGTGTGGCTAGCTGAGGTAAAACCCTTGACTGAAGTTGAAAGACTGACCTCAATTATTGGCACAGAAGTAGAAAATTGCTCATGCCTTGCTCAGCTAGGTCTTTAGTCTAGTAAGCAAACCATGTAATGGGAAACGAAATGAGAAACTAAATCAGCGCTGGCTCTTACCTCATCAAAAAACATGCATCTTTTTGTAATGATGGGGGAAGGGAGGGGAAAAAAGAAAAAAGAAAAAGGAGGGGGGAAACCCCAATGAAAATCTACTTATTAAATACAATCTTGGAGTCAAAACTGTAAGCCAAACTGTCAATATCAATGTTTCCTGCTAAACTACTGTGGTGGCTGCAATCCCTCGCCCAGGCTGCCTCCACACGAGCCAGGTGTGTTGGGAGAGAACAACCCCCACAACAAACACAGGTGTTGTGAGCCCAAGCTCTGAGACAGCGCCTCCGTGGTCTCAGGGCTCCCACCAGGTGGTGAAACACCCCACTTATGCCTGGGCAAGGCAGCAACCATGGGGTCACTCCTGGCAACCTGACACACCTGTATCGCAGTCTGAGCAGGATGGTACCAGAACTTTACCATCTGAAAAGTTCTGGATGTAGACAAACGGTGGAAAGCACCAGAAATTACCTCATCCTAAGTGCGGCCAGAGTGGAAATGTACTGACCAAAGTCAATGATCTCGGGACCCTATAAATAGCAATGCTAAGCGAGACCTGTGGAGCTCTGGGGGGTGGCAGCAGGCTGTCACCTCGTACCTCCCTCCCAGCTGGGATGCCTCTCGGAGCCACCTCACGACAAACTGACGCCACAAAGCCGTTCGGGAAGATAGATTTCACCAGACTCAACGATCGCCTGTTGAGAATGCTGATACATTCAAAGTGAGTA